>NC_133542.1:81251732-81859399 GCF_048773025.1 Camelus bactrianus | reverse complement strand
CCAGAGTAAAAGTTTCTCCTGCTACCCGTTCCCTTTTTGCTAGATGAACGAACGTCTCTCCACATGCTCAGTTCTGAGAGATAATTGCGTGGAAAGCCGTCCTTCATCTAGCTTGTTGGGAACACAAAGTTTGTTTTCAGTTGCAAACTCCACTCCCCACATATATATGGGGAGGTACTAGCTCCAACTCGGATTTAGGTGAAAACTGCAGGAACTTCAAACCAGCACTAGGAAACAGACTGAGAAACCAGAGTAAAAGTTTCTCCTGCAACCCGTTCCCTTGGTGCTAGATGAACGAACGTCTCTCCACATGCTCAGTTCTGAGAGATATGTGTGTCTGAAAGCCGTCCTTCACATAGCTTGTTGGGAACACAAAGTTTCTTTTCAGTTGGAAATTTCACTCCATTCATAAATATGGGGAAGTACTAGATCCAACTCGGTTTTACAGTGAAAACTGCAGGAACTTCAAACCGGCACTAGGAAACAGAGTGAAAAACCAGAGTAAAATTTTCTCCTGCAAACCGCTCCCGTTTTGCTAGATGAACGAACGTCTTTCCACATGCTCCGTTCTGAGAGATAAGTGTGTGTGAAAGCCGTTCTTCACCTAGTTTGTAGGGAACACAAAGTTTCTTTTCAGTTGGAAACTCCACTCCATTCATAGATATGGGGAAGTACTAGCTCCAACTCGGTTTTACAGTGAAAACTGCAGGAACTTCAAACCGTCACTAGGAAACAGACTGAGAAACCAGAGAAAAAGTTTCTCCTGCAACCCGTTCCCTTTTTGCTAGATGAACGAACGTCTCTCCACATGCTCAGTTCTGAAAGATAAGTGTGTGTGAGAGCCGTCATTCACCTAGCTTGTTTGGAACACAAAGTTTCTTTTCAGTTGCAAACTCCACTCCATACATATATATGGGGAGGTATTAGTTCCAATTCGTTTTACAGTGAAAACTGCAGGAACTTCAAACCAGCAGTAGGAAACAGACTGAGAAACCAGAGTAGAAGTTTTTCCTGCAACCCGTTCTCTTTGTGCTAGATGAACGAACGTCTCTCCACATGCTCAGTTCTGAGAGGTAAGTGTGTGTGAGAGCCGTCCTTCACATAGCTTGTTGGGAACACAAAGTTTCTTTTCAGTTGCAAACTCCACTCCATACATATATATGGGGATGTACTAGCTCCAACACGGATTACAGTGAAAACTGCAGGAACTTCAACCCGGCACTAGGAAACAGACAGAGAAACCAGAGTAAAATTTCTCCTGCAACCCGTTCCCTTTGTGCTAGATGAACGAACGTCTCTCCACATGCTCAGTTCTGAGAGATAAGTGTGGGTGAAAGCCGTCCTTCAACTAGCTTGTTGGGAACACAAAGACTCTTTTCAGTTGCAAACTCCACTCCATACATATATATGGGGAGGTACTAGCTCCAACTCGGTTTTGCAGTGAAAACTGCAGGAACTTCAAACCGGCACTAGGAAACAGACTGAGAAACCAGAGAAATAGTTTCTACTGCAACCCGTTCCCTTTGTGCTAGATGAACGAACGTCTCTCCACATGGTCAGTTCTGAGAGATAAGTGTGTGTTAAAGCCGAACTTCACATAGCTTGTTGGGAACACAAAGTTTCTTTTCAGTTGCAAACTCCACTCCATACATATATATGGGAAGGTACTAGTTTGAACTATTTTTACAGTGAAAAACGCAGGAATTTCAAACCGGCACTAGGAAACACACTGAGAAACGAGAGAAAAAGTTTCTCCTGCAACCTGTTCCCTTTGTGCTTGATGAACGATCGTCTCTCCACATGCTCATTTCTGAGAGATAAGTGCGTGTGAAAGCAGTCCTTCACCTTGCTTGTTGGGAACACAAAGTTTCTTTTCACTTGCAAACTCCAATCCAAATATATCTATGGGGAGGAACTAGCTCCAACTCGGTTTTACAGTGAAAACTGCAGGAAATTCCAACCGGCCCTAGGAAACAGACTGAGAAACCTGAAAAAATTTTCTCCTTCAATCCGTTCACTTGGTGCTCAATGAACGAACGTCTCTCCACATGCTCAGTTCTGAGAGATAAGTGTGTGTGAAAGCCGTAATTCACCTATCTTGTTGGGAACACAGTTTCTTTTCAGATGCAAACTCCACTCCATACATATATATGGGGAGGTATTAGCTCCAAATCGATTTTACAGTGAAAACTGCAGGAACTTCAAACCGGCTCTAGGAAACAAACTAAGAAACCGGAGTAAAAGTTTCTCCTGCAACCCGTTCCCTTTGTGCTAGATGAACGAACGTCTCTCCACATGTTCACTTCTGAGAGATAAGTGTGTGTGAAGCCCTCCTTCACCTAGCTTGTTGGGAACACAAATTTTCTTTTCAGTTGCAAACTCCACTCCATACATACATATGGGGACGTACGAGCTCCAACTCGGTTTTACAGTGAAAACAGCAGGAACTTCAAACCGACACTTGGAAACAGACTGAGAAACCAGAGTAAAATTTTCTAATGCCACCCGTTCCCTTTGTGCTAGATGAACGAAATTCTTTACACATGCTCAGTTATGAGAGATAAGTGTGTGTGAGAGCCGTCCTTCACATAGCTTGTTGGGAACACAAAGTTTCTTTTCAGTTGCAAACTCCACTCCATACATATATATGGGGAGGTACTAGCTCCAACTCGGTTTTGCAGTGAAAACTGCAGGAACTTCAAACCGGCACTAGGAAACAGACTGAGAAACCAGAGAAATAGTTTCTCCTGCAACCCGTTCCCTTTGTGCTAGATGAACGAACGTCTCTCCACATGGTCAGTTCTGAGAGATAAGTGTGTGTTAAAGCCGAACTTCACATAGCTTGTTGGGAACACAAAGTTTCTTTTCAGTTGCAAATTCCACTCCATACATATATATGGGGAGGTACTAGTTTGAACTATTTTTACAGTGAAAAACGCAGGAATTTCAAACCGGCAGTAGGAAACACACTGAGAAACGAGAGAAAAAGTTTCTCCTGCAACCTGTTCCCTTTGTGCTTGATGAACGAACGTCTCTCCACATGCTCAGTTCTGAGAGATAATTGTGTGTGAAAGCAGTCCTTCACCTTGCTTGTTGGGAACACAAAGTTTCTTTTCACTTGCAAACTCCAATCCAAATATATCTATGGGGAGGAACTAGCTCCAACTCGGTTTTACAGTGAAAACTGCAGGAAATTCCAACCGGCACTAGGAAACAGACTGAGAAACCTGAAAAAAATTTTCTCCTTCAACCCGTTCACTTGGTGCTCGATGAACGAACGTCTCTCCACATGCTCAGTTCTGAGAGATAAGTGTGTGTGAAAGCCGTAATTCACCTATCTTGTTGGGAACACAGTTTCTTTTCAGTTGCAAACTCCACTCCATACATATATATGGGGAGGTATTAGCTCCAAATCGATTTTACAGTGAAAACTGCAGGAACTTCAAACCGGCTCTGGGAAACAAACTAAGAAACCAGAGTAAAAGTTTCTCCTGCAAACCGTTCCCTTTGTTCTAGTTGAACGAACGTCTCTCCACATGCTCACTTCTGAGAGATAAGTGTGTGTGAAGCCCTCCTTCACCTAGCTTGTTGGGAACACAAATTTTCTTTTCAGTTGCAAACTCCACTCCATACATACATATGGGGACGTACGAGCTCCAACTCGGTTTTACAGTGAAAACAGCAGGAACTTCAAACCGACACTTGGAAACAGACTGAGAAACCAGAGTAAAATTTTCTAATGCCACCCGTTCCCTTTGTGCTAGATGAACGAACTTCTCTACACATGCTCAGTTATGAGAGATAAGTGTGTGTGAGAGCCTTCCTTCAAAGAGCTTGTTGGGAACTCAAAGTTTCTTTTCAGTTGCAAACTCCACTCCATACATATATATGGGGACGTACGAGCTCCAACTCGGTATTACAGTGAAAACTGCAGGAAATTCAAACCGGCACTATGAAACAGACTGAGAAACCAGAGTAAAAGTTTCTCCTGCAACCCGTTCCCTTTCTGCTAGATGAACGAACGTCTCTCCACATGCTCAGTTCTGAGAGATAAGTGTGTGTGAAAGCCGTTTTTTACCTAGCTTGTTGGGAAAACAAAGTTTCTTTTCAGTTGCAAACTCCAATCCAAACATATATATGGGGAGGAACTAGCTCCAACTCGGTTTTACAGTGAAAACTGCAGGAAATTCCAACCGGCACTAGGAAACAGACTGAGAAACCTGAAAAAAATTTTCTCCTTCCACCCGTTCACTTGGTGCTAGATGAACGAACGTCTCTCCACATGCTCAGTTCTGAGAGATAAGTGTGTGTGAAAGCCGTAATTCAGCTATATTGTTCGGAACACAAAGTTTCTTTTCAGTTGTAAACTCCACTCCATACATATATATGGGGAGGTACTAGCTCCAAATCGATTTTACAGTGAAAACTGCAGGAAATTCAAACCGGTACTAGGAAAAAGTCTGAGAAACCGGAGTAAAAGTTTCTCCTGCAAACCGTTCCCTTTGTTCTAGATGAACGAAAGTCTCTCCACATGCTGAGTTCTCAGAGAAAATTGTGTGTGAAAGCCGTCCTTCAACTAGCTTGTTGGGAACACAAAGTTTCTTTTCAGTTGCAAACTCCACTCCATATATATATATGGGGAAATACTAGCTCCAACTCGGTTTTACAGTGAAAACTGCAGGAACTTCAAACCGGCACTAGGAAACAGACTGAGAAACCAGAGTAAAAGTTTCTCCTGCAACCCGTTCCCTTTGTGCTAGATGAACGAACGTCTCTCCACATGCTCACTTCTGAGAGATAAGTGTGTGTGAAGCCCTCCTTCACCTAGCTTGTTGGGAACACAAATTTTCTTTTCAGTTGCAAACTCCACTCCATACATACATATGGGGACGTACAAGCTCCAACTCGGTTTTACAGTGAAAACAGCAGGAACTTCAAACTGACACTTGGAGACAGACTGAGAAACCAGAGTAAAATTTACTAATGCCACCCGTTCCCTTTGTGCTAGATGAACGAACTTGTCTACACATGCTCAGTTATGAGAGATAAGTGTGTGTGAGAGCCTTCCTTCAATGAGCTTCTTGGGAACTCAAAGTTTCTTTTCAGTTGCAAACTCCACTCCATACATACATATGGGGACGTACGAGCTCCAACTCGGTTTTACAGTGAAAACAGCAGGAACTTCAAACCGGCACTATGAAACAGACTGAGAAACCAGAGTAAAAGTTTCTCCTGCAACCCGTACCCTTTCTGCTAGATGAACGAACGTCTCTCCACAGGCTCAGTTCTGAGAGATAAGTGTGTGTGAAAGCCGTAATTCAGCTATATTGTTCGGAACACAAAGTTTCTTTTCAGTTGCAAACTCCACTCCATACATATATATGGGGAGGTACTAGCTCCAAATCGATTTTACAGTGAAAACTGCAGGAAATTCAAACCGGTACTAGGAAACAGTCTGAGAATCCGGAGTAAAAGTTTCTCCTGCAAACCGTTCCCTTGTTCTAGATGAACGAAAGTCTCTCCACATGCTGAGTTCTCAGAGAAAATTGTGTGTGAAAGCCGTCCTTCAACTAGCTTGTTGGGAACACAAAGTTTCTTTTCAGTTGCAAACTCCACTCCATATATATATATGGGGAAATACTAGCTCCAACTCGGTTTTACAGTGAAAACTGCAGGAACTTCAAACCGGCACTAGGAAACAGACTGAGAAACCAGAGAAATAGTTTCTCCTGCAACCCGTTCCCTTTGTGCTAGATGAACGAACGTCTCTCCACATGCTCAGTTCTGAGAGATATGTGTGAGTGAGTGCCGTCCTTCACCTAGCTTGTTTTGAACACAATGTTTTTTTCAGATGCAAACTCCAATCCATACATATTTATGGGGAGGTACTAGCTCCAACTCGGTTTTACAGTGAAAACTGCAGGGACTTCAAACCGGCACAAGAAACAAACTAAGATATCAGAGAAAAAGTTTCTTCTGCAAAACGATCCCTTTGTGCTAGATGAACGAATGTCTCTCCACGTGCTCATTTCTGAGAGATAAGTGTGTGTGAAAGCCGTCCTTCAAGTACCTTGTTGGGAACACAAAGTTTCTTTTCAGTTGCAAACTGCTCTCCATACATATATATGGGATCGTACGAGCTCCAACTCGGTTTTACAGTGAAAACAGCAGGAACTTCAAACCGACACTAGGAAACAGACTGAGAATCCAGAGTAAAATTTTCTAATGCCACCAGTTCCCTTTGTGCTAGATGAACGAACTTCTCTCCACATGCCCAGTTCTGAGAGATAAGTGTGTGTGAGAGCCGTCCTTCATCTAGCTTGTTGGGAAATCAAAGTTTCTTTTCAGTTGCAAACTCCACTCCATACATATATATGGCGAGGTACTAGCTCCAACTCGGTTTTACAGTGAAAACAGCAGGAACTTCAAACCGGCATTAGGAAACAGACTGAGAAACCAGAGATAAAGTTTCACCTGCATCCAGTTCCATTTGTGCTACATGAACGAACTTCTCTCCACATGCTCAATTCTGGGAGATATGTGTGTGTGAGAGCCGTAATTCACTTAGCTTGTTGGGAACACAAAGATTCTTTTCAGTTGCAAACTCCACTCCATACATATATGGGGAGTTAATAGCTCCAACTCGGTTTTACAGTGAAAACTGCAGGTACTTCAAACCGGCACTAGGAAAAAGACTGAGAAACCAGAGTAATAGTTTCTCCTACAACCCGTTCTCTTTGTGCTAGATGAACGAACGTCTCTCCACATGCACAGTTCTGAGAGAT
The DNA here is from genome assembly GCF_048773025.1 of Camelus bactrianus. Lineage (NCBI taxonomy): Eukaryota > Metazoa > Chordata > Mammalia > Artiodactyla > Camelidae > Camelus > Camelus bactrianus. Next base: position 81,852,614 of record NC_133542.1, on the reverse strand, counting down.
ATGTGTGTGTGAATGCCGTCCTTCACCTAGCTTGTTGGGAACACAAAGTTTCTTTTCAGTTGCAAACTCCACTCCATACATATATATGGGGAGGTACTAGCTCCAAAACGGTTTTACAGTGAAAATGCAGGAACTTCAAACCGGCACTAGGAAACAGACAGAGAAACCAGAGTAAAAGTTTCTCCTGCAACCTGTTCCCTTTGTGCTAGATGAACGAACGTCTCTCCACATGCTCAATTCTGAGAGATAAGTGTGTTTAAAAGCCGTCCTTCAACTAGCTTGTTGGGAACACAAAGATTCTTTTCAGTTGCAAACTCCACTCCATACATATATATGGGGAGGTACTAGCTCCAACTCGGTTTTGCAGTGAAAACTGCAGGAACTTCAAACCGGCACTAGGAAACAGACTGAGAAACCAGAGAAAAAGTTACTCCTGCAACCCGTTACCTTTGTGCTAGATGAACGATCGTCTCTCCACATGCTCAGTTCTGAGAGATAAGTGTGTGTTAAAGCCGAACTTCACATAGCTTGTTGGGAACACAAAGTTTCTTTTCAGTTGCAAACTCCACTCCATACATATATATGGGTAGGTACTAGTTTGAACTATTTTTACAGTGAAAAACGCAGGAATTTCAAACCGGCAGTAGGAAACACACTGAGAAACGAGAGAAATAGTTTCTCCTGCAACCTGTTCCCTTTGTGCTTGATGAACGAACGTATCTCCACATGCTCAGTTCTGAGGGATAAGTGCGTGTGAAAGCAGTACTTCACCTTGCTTGTTGGGAACACAAAGTTTCTTTTCAGTTGCAAACTCCACTCCATACATATATATGGGGAGGTACTAGCTCCAAAACGGTTTTACAGTGAAAATGCAGGAACTTCAAACTGGCACTAGGAAACAGACAGAGAAACCAGAGTAAAAGTTTCTCCTGCAACATTTTCCCTTTGTGCTAGATGAACGAACGTCTCTCCACATGCTCAGTTCTGAGAGATAAGTGTGTGTGAAAGCCGTCCTTCAACTAGCTTGTTGGGAACACAAAGATTCTTTTCAGTTGCAAACTCCACTCCATACATATATATGGGGAGGTACTAGCTCCAACTCGGTTTTGCAGTGAAAACTGCAGGAACTTCAAACCGGCACTAGGAAACAGACTGAGAAACCAGAGAAAAAGTTTCTCCTGCAACCCGTTCCCTTTGTGCTAGATGAACGATCGTCTCTCCACATGCTCAGTTCTGAGAGATAAGTGTGTGTTAAAGCCGTACTTCACATAGCTTGTTGGGGACACAAAGTTTCTTTTCAGTTGCAAACTCCACTCCATACATATATATGGGTAGGTACTAGTTTGAACTATTTTTACAGTGAAAAACGCAGGAATTTCAAACCGGCACTAGGAAACACACTGAGAAACGAGAGAAATAGTTTCTCCTGCAACCTGTTCCCTTTGTGCTTGATGAACGAACGTATCTCCACATGCTCAGTTCTGAGGGATAAGTGCGTGTGAAAGCAGTCCTTCACCTTGCTTGTTGGGAACACAAAGTTTCTTTTCACTTGCAAACTCCAATCCAAATATATCTATGGGGAGGAACTAGCTCCAACTCGGTTTTACAGTGAAAACTGCAGGAAATTCCAACCGGCACTAGGAAACAGACTGAGAAACCTGAAAAAAATTTTCTCCTTCAACCCGTTCACTTGGTGCTCGATGAACGAACGTCTCTCCACATGCTCAGTTCTGAGAGATAAGTGTGTGTGAAAGCCGTAATTCACCTATCTTGTTGGGAACACAAATTTTCTTTTCAGTTGCAAACTCCACTCCTTACATATATATGGGGAGGTATTAGCTCCAAATCGATTTTACAGTGAAAACTGCAGGAACTTCAAACCGGCTCTAGGAAACAAACTAAGAAACCAGAGTAAAAGTTTCTCCTGCAGCCCGTTCCCCTTGTGCTAGATGAACGAACGTCTCTCCACATGCTCACTTCTGAGAGATAAGTGTGTGTGAAGCCCTCCTTCACCTAGCTTGTTGGGAACACAAATTTTCTTTTCAGTTGCAAACTCCACTCCATACATACATATGGGGACGTACGAGCTCCAACTCGGTTTTACAGTGAAAACAGCAGGAACTTCAAACCGACACTTGGAAACAGACTGAGAAACCAGAGTAAAATTTTCTAATGCCACTCGTTCCCTTTGTGCTAGATGAACGAACTTGTCTACACATGCTCAGTTATGAGAGATAAGTGTGTGTGAGAGCCTTCCTTCAATGAGCTTCTTGGGAACTCAAAGTTTCTTTTCAGTTGCAAACTCCACTCCATACATATATATGGGGACGTTCGAGCTCCAACTCGGTATTACAGTGAAAACTGCAGGAAATTCAAACCGGCACTAGGAAACAGACTGAGAAACCAGAGTAAAAGTTTCTCCTGCAACCCGTTCCCTTTCTGCTAGATGAACGAACGTCTCTCCACATGCTCAGTTCTGAGAGATAAGTGTGTGTGAAAGCCGTTTTTTACCTAGCTTGTTGGGAAAACAAAGTTTCTTTTCAGTTGCAAACTCCAATCCAAACATATATATGGGGAGGAACTAGCTCCAAATCGGTTTTACAGTGAAAACTGCGGGAAATTCAAACCGGCACTAGGAAACAGACTGAGAAACCTGAAAAAAATTTTCTCCTTCCACCCGTTCACTTGGTGCTAGATGAACGAACGTCTCTCCACATGCTCAGTTCTGAGAGATAAGTGTGTGTGAAAGCCGTAATTCAGCTATATTGTTCGGAACACAAAGTTTCTTTTCAGTTGCAAACTCCACTCCATACATATATATGGGGAGGTACTAGCTCCAAATCGATTTTACAGTGAAAACTGCAGGAAATTCAAACCGGTACTAGGAAACAGTCTGAGAAACCGGAGTAAAAGTTTCTCCTGCAAACCGTTCCTTTGTGCTAGATGAACGAACGTCTCTCCACATGCTCAGTTCTGAGAGATATGTGTGAGTGAGTGCCGTCCTTCACCTAGCTTGTTTTGAACACAATGTTTTTTTCAGATGCAAACTCCAATCCATACATATTTATGGGGAGGTACTAGATCCAACTCGGTTTTACAGTGAAAACTGCAGGAACTTCAAACCGGCACAAGAAACAAACTAAGATATCAGAGTAAAAGTTCCTTCTGCAAAACGATCCCTTTGTGCGAGATGAACGAATGTCTTTCCTCGTGCTCAGTTCTGAGAGATAAGTGTGTGTGAAAGCCGTCCTTCAAGTACCTTGTTGGGAACACAAAGTTTCTTTTCAGTTGCAAACAGCTCTCCATACATATATACGGGATCGTACGACCTCCAACTCGGTTTTACAGTGAAAACAGCAGGAACTTCAAACCGACACTAGGAAACAGACTGAGAAACCAGAGTAAAATTTTCTAATGCCACCCGTTCCCTTTGTGCTAGATGAACGAACTTCTCTCCACATGCTCAGTTATGAGAGATAAGTGTGTGTGAGAGCCGTCCTTCATCTAGCTTGTTGGGAAATCAAAGTTTCTTTTCAGTTGCAAACTCCACTCCATACATATATATGGGGAGGTTCTAGCTCCAACACGGATTACAGTGAAAACTGCAGGAAGTTCAAACAGGCACTAGGAAAAAGACAGAGAAACCAGAGTAAAAGTTTCTCCTGCAACCTGTTCCTTTTGTGCTAGATGAACGAACGTCTCTCCACATGCTCAGTTCTGAGAGATAAGTGTGTGTGAAAGCCGTCCTTCAACTAGCTTGTTGGGAACACAAAGATTCTTTTCAGTTGCAAACTCCACTCCATACATATATATGGGGAGGTACTAGCTCCAACTCGGTTTTGCAGTGAAAACTGCAGGAACTTCAAACCGGCACTAGGAAACAGACTGAGAAACCAGAGTAAAAGTTTCTCCTGCAACCCATTCCCTTTGTGCTAGATGAACGAACTTCTCTCCACATGTTCAGTTCTGAGAGATAAGTGTGAGTGTGAGCCGTCCTTCAACTACCTTGTTTGGAACACAAAGTTTTTTTCAGTTGCAATCTCCAATCCATACATATATATGGGGAGGTACTAGCTCCAACTCGGTTTTACAGTGAAAACTGCAGGAACTTCAAACCGGCTCTAGGAAACAAACTAAGAAACCAGAGTAGAAGTTTCTCCTGCAACCCGTTCGCTTTGTGCTAGATGAACGAACGTCTCTCCACATGCTCACTTCTGAGAGATAAGTGTGTGTGAAGCCGTCCTTCACCTAGCTTGTTGGGAACACAAACTTTCTTTTCAGTTGCAAACTCCACTCCATACATATATATGGGGACGTACGAGCTCCAACTCGGTTTTACAGTGAAAACAGCAGGAACTTCAAACCGACACTTGGAAACAGACTGAGAAACCAGAGTAAAATTTTCTAATGCCACCCGTTCCCTTTGTGCTAGATGAACGAACTTCTCTGCACATGCTCAGTTCTGAGAGATAAGTGTGTTTGAGAGCCTTCCTTCAATGAGCTTGTTGGGAACTCAAAGTTTCTTTTCAGTTGCAAACTCCACTCCATACATATATATGGGGACGTACGAGCTCCAACTCGGTATTACAGTGAAAACTGCAGGAAATTCAAACCGGCACTATGAAACAGACTGAGAAACCAGAGTAAAAGTTTCTCCTGCAACCCGTTCCCTTTCTGTTAGATGAACGAACGTCTCTCCACATGCTCAGTTCTGAGTGATAAGTGTGTGTGAAAGCCGTTTTTTACCTAGCTTGTTGGGAAAACAAAGTTTCTTTTCAGTTGCAAACTCCAATCCAAACATATATATGGGGAGGAACTAGCTCCAACTCGGTTTTACAGTGAAAACTGAAGGAAATTCCAACCGGCACTAGGAAACTGAATGAGAAACCTGAAAAAAATTTTCTCCTTCCACCCGTTCACTTGGTGCTAGATGAACGAACGTCTCTCCACATGCTCAGTTCTGAGAGATAAGTGTGTGTGAGTGCCGTCCTTCACCTAGCTTGTTGGGAACACAAAGATGCTTTTCAGTTACAATCTCCACTCCATACATATATATGGGGAGTTACTAGCTCCAACTCGGTTTTACAGTGAAAAATGCAGGAACTTCAAACCGGCAGTAGGAAACATACTGAGAAACCAGAGTAAAAGTTTCTCCTGCAACCCGTTCCCTTTGTGCTAGATGAACGAACGTCTCTCCACATGCTCAGTTCTGAGAGATAATTGCGTGTGAAAGCCGTCTTCACCTAGCTTGTTGGGAAAACAAAGTTTCTTTTCACTTGCAAACTCCACTCAATACATATTTATGGGGAGGTACTAGCTCCAACACGGTTTTACAGTGAAAACTACAGGAACTTCAAAACCGCAGTAGGAAACAGACTGAGGAACCAGAGTAAAAGTTTCTCCTGCAACCCGTTTCCTTTTTGCTAGATGAACGAACGTCTCTCCACATGCTCAGTTCTGAGAGATAAGTGTGTGTGAAAGCCGTCCTTCACCTAGCTTGTTGGGAACACAAAGTTTCTTTTCAGTTGCAAACTCCACTCCATACATATATATATGGTGGTACTAGCTCCAACTCGGTTTGACAGTGAAAACTGCAGGAACTTCAAACCGGCACTACGAAATAGTGTGAGAAACCAGAGTAAAAGTTTCTCCTGCTACCCGTTCCCTTTTTGCTAGATGAACGAACGTCTCTCCACATGCTCAGTTCTGAGAGATAATTGCGTGGAAAGCCGTCCTTCATCTAGCTTGTTGGGAACACAAAGTTTCTTTTCAGTTGCAAACTCCTCTCCCCACATATATATGGGGAGGTACTAGCTCAAACTCGGATTTATGTGAAAACTGCAGGAACTTCAAACCGGCACTAGGAAACAGACTGAGAAACCAGAGTAAAAGTTTCTCCTGCAACCCGTTCCCTTGGTGCTAGCTGAACGAACGTCTCTCCACATGCTCAGTTCTGAGAGACATGTGTGTCTGAAAACTGTCCTTCACATAGCTTGTCGGGAACACAAAGTTTCTTTTCAGTTGGAAACTCCACTCCATTCATAGATATGGGGAAGTACTAGATCCAACTCGGTTTTACAGTGAAAACTGCAGGAACTTCAAACCGGCACTAGGAAACAGACTGAAAAACCAGAGTAAAATTTTCTCCTGCAAACCGTTCCCGTTGTGCTAGATGAACGAACGTCTCTCCACATGCTCAGTTCTGAGAGATAAGTGTGTGTGAAAGCCGTTCTTCACCTAGTTTGTAGGGAACACAAAGTTTCTTTTCAGTTGGAAACTCCACTCCATTCATAGATATGGGGAAGTACTAGCTCCAACTCGGTTTTACAGTGAAAACTGCAGGAACTTCTAAACGTCACTAGGAAACAGAGTGAGAAACCAGAGTAGAAGTTTCTCCTGCAACCCGTTCCTTTTTGCTAGATGAATGAACGTCTCTCCACATGCTCAGTTCTGAGAGATAAGTGTGTGTGAGAGCCGTCATTCACCTAGCTTGTTTGGAACACAAAGTTTCTTTTCAGTTGCAAACTCCACTCCATACATATATGTGGGGAGGTACTAGTTCCAACTCGTTTTACAGTGAAAACTGCAGGAATTTCAAACCAGCAGTAGGAAACAGACTGAGAAACCAGAGTAAAAGTTTCTCCTGCAACCCGTTCCCTTTGTGCTAGAAGAACGAACGTCTCTCCACATGCTCAGTTCTGAGAGGTAAGTGTGTGTGAGAGCCGTCCTTCACATAGCTTGTTGGGAACACAGAGTTCCTTTTCAGTTGCAAACTCCACTCCATACATATATATGGGGACGTACGAGCTCCAACTCGATTTTATAGTGAAAACTGCAGGAACTTCAAACCGGCACTAAGAAACAGAATGAGAAACCAGAGTAAAATTTTCTAATTCAACCCGTTCCCTTTGTGGTAGATGAACGAACTTCTCTCCACATGCTCAGTTCTGAGAGATAAGTGTGTGTGAGAGCCGTCCTTCAACTAGCTTTTAGGGAACACAAAGTTTTTTTCAGTTGCAAACTACAATCCATACATATATATGGGGAGGTACTAGAACCAACTCGGATTTACAGTGAAAACTACAGGAAATTCAACAAGGCACTACGAAACAGACTGAGAAACCAGAGTAAAAGTTTCTCCTGCAACCCGTTCCCTTGGTGCTAGATGAACGAACGTCTCTCCACATGCTCAGTTCTGAGAGATATGTGTGTCTGAAAGCCGTCCTTCACATAGCTTGTTGGGAACACAAAGTTTCTTTTCAGTTGGAAACTCCACTCCATTCATAGATATGGGGAAGTACTAGATCCAACTCGGTTTTACAGTGAAAACTGCAGGAACTTCAAACCGGCACTAGGAAACAGACTGAAAAGCCAGAGTAAAATTTTCTCCTGCAAACCGTTCCCGTTTTGCTAGATGAACGAACGTCTCTCCACATGCTCCGTTCTGAGAGATAAGTGTGTGTGAAATCCGATCTTCACCTAGTTTGTAGGGAACACAAAGTTTCTTTTCAGTTGGAAACTCCACTCCATTCATAGATATGGGGAAGTACTAGCTCCAACTCGGTTTTACAGTGAAAACTGCAGGAACTTCAAACCGTCACTAGGAAACAGACTGAGAAACCAGAGAAAAAGTTTCTCCTGCAACCCGTTCCCTTTTTGTTAGATGAACGAACGTCTCTCCACATGCTCAGTTCTGAGAGATAAGTGTGTGTGAGAGCCGTCATTCACCTAGCTTGTTTGGAACACAAAGTTTCTTTTCAGTTGCAAACTCCACTCCATACATATATATGGGGAGGTATTAGTTCCAATTCGTTTTACAGTGAAAACTGCAGGAACTTCAAACCAGCAGTAGGAAACAGACAGAGAAACCAGAGTAAAAGTTTCTCCTGCAACCCGTTCCCTTTGTGCTAGATGAACGAACGTCTGTCCACATGCTCAGTTGTGAGAGATAAGTGTGGGTGAAAGCCGTCCTTCAACTAACTTGTTGGGAACACAAAGACTCTTTTCAGTTGCAAACTCCACTCCATACATATATATGGGGAGGTACTAGCTCCAACTCGGTTTTGTAGTGAAAACTGCAGGAACTTCAAACCGGCACTAGGAAACAGACTGAGAAACCAGAGAAAAAGTTTCTCCTGCAACCCGTTCCCTTTGTGCTAGATGAATGAACGTCTCTCCACATGGTCAGTTCTGAGAGATAAGTGTGTGTTAAAGCCGAACTTCACATAGCTTGTTGGGAACACAAAGTTTCTTTTCAGTTGCAAACTCCACTCCATACATATATATGGGGAGGTACTAGTTTGAACTATTTTTACAGTGAAAAACGCAGGAATTTCAAACCGGCAGTAGGAAACACACTGAAAAACGAGAGAAAAAGTTTCTCCTGCAACCTGTTCCCTTTGTGCTTGATGAACGAACGTCTCTCCACATGCTCAGTTCTGAGAGATAATTGCGTGTGAAAGCAGTCCTTCACCTTGCTTGTTGGGAACACAAAGTTTCTTTTCACTTGCAAACTCCAATCCAAATATATCTATGGGGAGGAACTAGCTCCAACTCGGTTTTACAGTGAAAACTGCAGGAAATTCCAACCGGCACTAGGAAACAGACTGAGTAACCTGAAAAAAATTTTCTCCTTCAACCCGTTCACTTGGTGCTCGATGAACGAACGTCTCTCCACATGCTCAGTTCTGAGAGATAAGTGTGTGTGAAAGCCGTAATTCACCTATCTTGTTGGGAACACAGTTTCTTTTCAGTTGCAAACTCCACTCCATACAAATATAAGGGGAGGTATTAGCTCCAAATCGATTTTACAGTGAAAACTGCAGGAACTTCAAACCGGCTCTAGGAAACAAACTAAGAAACCAGAGTAAAAGTTTCTCCTGCAACCCGTTCCCTTTGTGATAGATGAACGAACGTCTCTCCACATGCTCACTTCTGAGAGATAAGTGTGTGTGAAGCCCTCCTTCACCTAGCTTGTTGGGAACACAAATTTTCTTTTCAGTTGCAAACTCCACTCCATACATACATATGGGGACGTACGAGCTCCAACTCGGTTTTACAGTGAAAACAGCAGGAACTTCAAACCGACACTTGGAAACAGACTGAGAAACCAGAGTAAAATTTTCTAATGCCACCCGTTCCCTTTGTGCTAGATGAACGAACTTCTCTACACATGCTCAGTTATGAGAGATAAGTGTGTGTGAGAGCCTTCCTTCAATGAGCTTGTTGGGAACTCAAAGTTTCTTTTCAGTTGCAAACTCCACTCCATACATATACATGGGGACGTACGAGCTCCAACTCGGTATTACAGTGAAAACTGCAGGAACTTCAAACCTGCACTAGGAAACAGACTGAGAAACCAGAGTAAAAGTTTCTCCTGCAACCCGTTCCCTTTCTGCTAGATGAACGAACGTCTCTCCACATGCTCAGTTCTGAGAGATATGTGTGTGTGAGAGCCGTCCTTCATCTAGCTTGTTGGGAAATCAAAGTTTCTTTTCAGTTGTAAACTCCACTCCATACATATATATGGGGAGGTACTAGCTCCAACTCGGTTTTACAGTGAAAACTGCAGGAACTTCAAACCGACACTTGGAAAGAGACTGAGAAACCAGAGTAAAATTTTCTAATGCCACCCGTTCCCTTTGTGCTAGATGAACGAATGACTCTCCACGTGCTCAGTTCTGAGAGATAAGTGTGTGTGAAAGCCGTACTTCAAGTACCTTGTTGGGAAAACAAAGTTTCTTTTCAGTGGCAAACTGCTCTCCATACATATATATGGGATCGTACGAGCTCCAACTCGGTTTTACGGTGAAAACAGCAGGAACTTCAAACCGACACTAGGAAACAGACTGAGAAACCAGAGTAAAATTTTCTAATGCCACCCGTTCCCTTTGTGGTAGATGAACGAACTTCTCTCCACATGCTCAGTTCTGAGAGATAAGTGTGTGTGAGAGCCGTCCTTCATCTAGCTTGTTGGGAAATCAAAGTTTCTTTTCAGTTGCAAACTCCACTCCATACATATATATGGGGAGGTACTAGCTCCAACTCGGTTTTACAGTGAAAACTGCAGGAAGTTCAAACCGGCAGTAGGAAACAGACTGAGAAACCTGAGATAAAGTTTCACCTGCATCCAGTTCCATTTGTGCTACATGAACGAACTTCTCTCCACATGCTCAGTTCTGGGAGATATGTGTGTGTGAGAGCCGTAATTCACTTAGCTTGTTTTGAACACAAAGTTTCTTTTCAGTTGCAAACTCCACTCCGTATATATATACGAGGAGTTAATAGCTCCAACTCGGTTTTACAGTGAAAACTGCAGGTACTTCAAACCGGCACTAGGAAAAAGACTGAGAAACCAGAGTAATAGTTTCTCCTACAACCCGTTCTCTTTGTGCTAGATGAACGAACGTCTCTCCACATGCACAGTTCTGAGAGATATGTGTGTGTGAAAGCCGTCCTTCACCTAGCTTGTTGGGAACACAAAGATTCTTTTCAGTTGCAAACTCCACTCCATGCATATATATGGGGAGGTACTAGCTCCAACACGGTTTTGCAGTGAAAACTGCAGGAACTTCAACCCGGCACTAGGAAACAGACTGAGAAACCAGAGAAAAAGTTTCTCCTGCAACCCGTTCCCTTTGTGCTAGATGAACGAACGTCTCTCCACATGCTCAGTTCTGAGAGATAAGTGTGTGTTAAAGCCGAACTTCACATAGCTTGTTGGGAACACAAAGTTTCTTTTCAGTTGCAAACTCCACTCCATACATATATATGGGGAGGTACTAGTTTGAATTATTTTTACAGTGAAAAACGCAGGAATTTCAAACCGGCACTAGGAAACACACTGAGAAACGAGAGAAAAAGTTTCTCCTGCAAACTGTTCCCTTTGTGCTTGATGAACGAACGTCTCTCCACATGCTCAGTTCTGAGAGATAAGTGCGTGTGAAAGCAGTCCTTCACCTTGCTTGTTGGGAACACAAAGTTTCTTTTCACTTGCAAACTCCAATCCAAATATATCTATGGGGAGGAACTAGCTCCAACTCGGTTTTACAGTGAAAACTGCAGGAAATTCCAACCGGCACTAGGAAACAGACTGAGAAACCTGAAAAAAATTTTCTCCTTCAACCCGTTCACTTGGTGCTCGATGAACGAACGTCTCACCACATGCTCAGTTCTGAGAGATAATTGTGTGTGAAAGCCGTAATTCACCTATCTTGTTGGGAACACAAAGTTTCTTTTCAGTTGCAAACTCCACTCCATACATATATATGGGGAGGTATTAGCTCCAAATCGATTTTACAGTGAAAACTGCAGGAACTTCAAACCGGCTCTAGGAAACAAACTAAGAAACCAGAGTAAAAGTTTCTCCTGCAGCCCGTTCCCTTTGTGCTAGATGAACGAACGTCTCTCCACATGCTCACTTCTGAGAGATAAGTGTGTGTGAAGCCCTCCTTCACCTAGCTTGTTGGGAACACAAATTTTCTTTTCAGTTGCAAACTCCACTCCATACATACATATGGGGACGTACGAGCTCCAACTCGGTTTTATAGTGAAAACTGCAGGAACTTCAAACCGGCACTAAGAAACAGAATGAGAAACCAGAGTAAAATTTTCTAATTCAACCCGTTCCCTTTGTGGTAGATGAACGAACTTCTCTCCACATGCTCAGTTCTGAGAGATAAGTGTGTGTGAGAGCCGTCCTTCAACTAGCTTTTAGGGAACACAAAGTTTCTTTTCAGTTGCAAACTACAATCCAAACATATATATGGGGAGGTACTAGAACCAACTCGGTTTTACAGTGAAAACTACAGGAAATTCAACAAGGCACTACGAAACAGACTGAGAAACCAGAGTAAAAGTTTCCCTGCAACCTGTTCCCTTTGTGCTAGATAAACGAACATCTCTCCTCATGCTCAGTTCTGAGAGATAAGTGTGTGTGAAAGTCGTCATTCACCTAGCTTGTTGGGAACACAAAGTTTCTTTTCAGTTGCAAACTCCACTCCATACATATATATGGGGATGTACTAGCTCCAACACGGATTACAGTGAAAACTGCAGGAAATTCAAACCGGCACTAGGAAACAGACAGAGAAACCAGAGTAAAAGTTTCTCCTGCAACCTGTTCCCTTTGTGCTAGATGAACGAACGTCTCTCCACATGCTCAGTTCTGAGAGATAAGTGTGTGTGAAAGCCGTCCTTCAACTAGCTTGTTGGGAACAGAAAGATTCTTTTCAGTTGCAAACTCCACTCCATACATATATATGGGGAGGTACAAGCTCCAACTCGGTTTTACAGTGAAAACTGCAGGAACTTCAAACCGGCTCTAGGAAACAAACAAAGAAACCAGAGTAAAAGTAACTCCTGCAACCCGTTCCCTTTGTGCTAGATGAACGAACGTCTCTCCACATGCTCAGTTCAGAGAAATAATTGCGTGTGAAAGCTGTCTTCACCTAGCTTGTTGGGAAAACATAGTTTCTTTTCACTTGCAAACTCCACTCCATACATATTTATGGGGAGGTACTAGCTCCAACACTGTTTTACAGTGAAAACTACAGGAACTTCAAACCGGCAGTAGGAAACAGACTGAGAAACCAGAGTAAAAGTTTCTCCTGCAACCCGTTCCCTTTATGCTACATGAACGAAACTCTCTCCACATGCTCAGTACTGAGAGATAAGTGTGTGTGAAAGCGTACCTTCAACTAGCTTGTTGGGAACACAAAGTTTCTTTTCAGTTGCAAACTCCACTCATACATATATATGGGGAGGTATGAGCTCCAACTCGGTTTTACAGTTAAAACTGCAGTAACTTCAAACAGGCACTAGGAAACAGAATGAAACCAGAGTAAAGTTTCTCCTGCAACCCGTTCCCTTTGTGCTAGATGAAAGAAATTCTCTTCGCATGCTCAGTTCTGAGACTTAAGTGCGTGTGAAAGCCGCCCTTCAACTAGCTTGTTGGGAACACAAAGTTTCTTTTCACTTGCAAACTCCAATCCATACATATATATGGGAGATACAAGCGCCAGCTCGGTTTTAAAGTGAAAACTGCAGGAACTTCAACCCGGCAGTAGGTAACAGACTGAGAAACCAGAGTAAAAGTTTCTCCTGCAACCCGTTCCCTTTCTGCTAGATGAACGAACGTCTCTCCACATGCTCAGTTCTGAGAGATAAGTGTGTGTGAAAGCCGTTTTTTACCTAGCTTGTTGGGAAAACAAAGTTTCTTTTCAGTTGCAAACTCCAATCCAAACATATATATGGGGAGGAACAAGCTCCAACTCGGTTTTACAGTGAAAACTGCAGGAAATTCAAACCGGCACTAGGAAACAGACTGAGAAACCTGAAAAAAATTTTCTCCTTCCACCCGTTCACTTGGTGCTAGATGAACGAACGTCTCTCCACATGCTCAGTTCTGAGAGTTAAGTGTGTGTGAAAGCCGTAATTCAGCTATATTGTTCGGAACACAAAGTTTCTTTTCAGTTGCAAACTCCACTCCATACATATATATGGGGAGGTACTAGCTCCAAATCGATTTTACAGTGAAAACTGCAGGAAATTCAAACCGGTACTAGGAAACAGTCTGAGAAACCGGAGTAAAAGTTTCTCCTGCAAACCGTTCCCTTTGTTCTAGATGAACGAATGTCTCTCCACATGCTGAGTTCTCAGAGAAAATTGTGTGTGAAAGCCGTCCTTCAACTAGCTTGTTGGGAACACAAAGTTTCTTTTCAGTTGCAAACTCCACTCCATATATATATATGGGGAAATACTAGCTCCAACTCGGTTTTACAGTGAAAACTGCAGGAACTTCAAACCGGCACTAGGAAACAGACTGAGAAACCAGAGTAAAAGTTTCTCCTGCAACCCGTTCCCTTTGTGCTAGATGAACGAACGTCTCTCCACATGCTCAGTTCTGAGAGATATGTGTGAGTGAGTGCCGTCCTTCACCTAGCTTGTTTTGAACACAATGTTTTTTTCAGATGCAAACTCCAATCCATACATATTTATGGGGAGGTACTAGCTCCAACTCGGTTTTACAGTGAAAACAGCAGGAACTTCAAACCGACACTAGGAAACAGACTGAGAAACCAGAGTAAAATTTTCTAATGCCACCCGTTCCCTTTGTGCTAGATGAACGAACTTCTCTCCACATGCTCAGTTCTGAGAGATAAGTGTGTGTGAGAGCCGTCCTTCATCTAGCTTGTTGGGAAATCAAAGTTTCTTTTCAGTTGCAAACTCCACTCCATACATATATATGGGGAGGTACTAGCTCCAACTCGGTTTTACAGTGAAAACTGCAGGAAGTTCAAACCGGCAGTAGGAAACAGACTGAGAAACCTGAGATAAAGTTTCACCTGCATCCAGTTCCATTTGTGCTACATGAACGAACTTCTCTCCACATGCTCAATTCTGGGAGATATGTGTGTGTGAGAGCCGTAATTCACTTAGCTTGTTTTGAACACAAAGTTTCTTTTCAGTTGCAAACTCCACTCCATATATATATATGGGGAGTTAATAGCTCCAACTCGGTTTTACAGTGAAAACTGCAGGTATTTCAAACCGGCACTAGGAAAAAGACTGAGAAACCAGAGTAATAGTTTCTCCTACAACCCGTTCTCTTTGTGCTAGATGAACGAACGTCTCTCCACATGCACAGTTCTGAGAGATAAGTGTGTGTGAAAGCCGTCCTTCACCTAGCTTGTTGGGAACACAAAGATTCTTTTCAGTTGCAAACTCCACTCCATACATATATATGGGGAGGTACTAGCTCCAACTCGGTTTTACAGTGAAAACTGCAGGAACTTCAAACCGGCACTAGGAAACAGACTGAGAAACCAGAGAAAAAGTTTCTCCTGTAACCCGTTCCCTTTGTGCTAGATGAACGAACGTCTCTCCACATGCTCAGTTCTGAGAGATAAGTGTGTGTTAAAGCCGAACTTCACATAGCTTGTTGGGAACACAAAGTTTCTTTTCAGTTGCAAACTCCACTCCATACATATATATGGGGAGGTACTAGTTTGAACTATTTTTACAGTGAAAAACGCAGGAATTTCAAACCGGCACTAGGAAACACACTGAGAAACGAGAGAAAAAGTTTCTCCTGCAACCTGTTCCCTTTGTGCTTGATGAACGAACGTCTCTCCACATGCTCAGTTCTGAGAGATAAGTGCGTGTGAAAGCAGTCCTTCACCTTGCTTGTTGGGAACACAAAGTTTCTTTTCACTTGCAAACTCCAATCCAAATATATCTATGGGGAGGAACTAGCTCCAACTCGGTTTTACAGTGAAAACTGCAGGAAATTCCAACCGGCACTAGGAAAAAGACTGAGAAACCTGAAAAAAATTTTCTCCTTCAACCCGTTCACTTGGTGCTCGATGAACGAACGTCTCACCACATGCTCAGTTCTGAGAGATAAGTGTGTGTGAAAGCCGTAATTCACCTATCTTGTTGGGAACACAAAGTTTCTTTTCAGTTGCAAACTCCACTCCATACATATATATGGGGAGGTATTAGCTCCAAATCGATTTTACAGTGAAAACTGCAGGAACTTCAAACCGGCTCTAGGAAACAAACTAAGAAACCAGAGTAAAAGTTTCTCCTGCAGCCCGTTCCCTTTGTGCTAGATGAACGAACGTCTCTCCACATGCTCACTTCTGAGAGATAAGTGTGTGTGAAGCCCTCCTTCACCTAGCTTGTTGGGAACACAAATTTTCTTTTCAGTTGCAAATTCCACTCCATACATACATATGGGGACGTACGAGCTCCAACTCGGTTTTATAGTGAAAACTGCAGGAACTTCAAACCGGCACTAAGAAACAGAATTAGAAACCAGAGTAAAATTTTCTAATTCAACCCGTTCCCTTTGTGGTAGATGAACGAACTTCTCTCCACATGCTCAGTTCTGAGAGATAAGTGTGTGTGAGAGCCGTCCTTCACCTAGCTTTTAGGGAACACAAAGTTTCTTTTCAGTTGCAAACTACAATCCATACATATATACGGGGAGGTACTAGAACCAACTCGGTTTTACAGTGAAAACTACAGGAAATTCAACAAGGCACTACGAAACAGACTGAGAAACCAGAGTAAAAGTTTCCCTGCAACCTGTTCCCTTTGTGCTAGATAAACGAACGTCTCTCCTCATGCTCAGTTCTGAGAGATAAGTGTGTGTGAAAGTCGTCATTCACCTAGCTTGTTGGGAACACAAAGTTTCTTTTCAGTTGCAAACTCCACTCCATACATATATATGGGGATGTACTAGCTCCAACACGGATTACAGTGAAAACTGCAGGAACTTCAAACCGGCACTAGGAAACAGACAGAGAAACCAGAGTAAAAGTTTCTCCTGCAACCTGTTCCCTTTGTGCTAGATGAACGAACGTCTCTCCACATGCTCAGTTCTGAGAGATAAGTGTGTGTGAAAGCCGTCCTTCAACTAGCTTGTTGGGAACAGAAAGATTCTTTTCAGTTGCAAACTCCACTCCATACATATATATGGGGAGGTACTAGCTCCAACTCGGTTTTGCAGTGAAAACTGCAGGAACTTCAAACCGGCACTAGGAAACAGACTGAGAAACCAGAGTAAAAGTTTCTCCTGCAACCCGTTCCCTTTGTGCTAGATGAACGAACGTCTCTCCACATGTTCAGTTCTGAGAGATAAGTGTGAGTGAGAGCCGTCCTTCAACTAGCTTGTTTGGAACACAAAGTTTTTTTCAGTTGCAATCTCCAATCCATACATATATATGGGGAGGTACTAGCTCCAACTCGGTTTTACAGTGAAAACTGCAGGAACTTCAAACCGGCTCTAGGAAACAAACAAAGAAACCAGAGTAAAAGTAACTCCTGCAACCCGTTCCCTTTGTGCTAGATGAACGAACGTCTCTCCACATGCTCAGTTCAGAGAAATAATTGCGTGTGAAAGCTGTCTTCACCTAGCTTGTTGGGAAAACAAAGTTTCTTTTCACTTGCAAACTCCACTCCATACATATTTATGGGGAGGTACTAGCTCCAACACGGTTTTACAGTGAAAACTACAGGAACTTCAAACCGGCACTAGGAAATAGACTGAGAAACCAGAGTAAAAGTTTCTCCTGCAACCCGTTCCCTTTGTGCTAGATGAACGAACGTCTCTCCACATGCTCAGTTCTGAGAGATAAGTGTGTGTGAAAGCCGTCCTTCACCTAGCTTGTTGGGAACACAAAGTTTATTTTCAGTTGCAAACAACACTCCATACATATATATATGGAGGTACGAGCTCCAACACTATTTTACAGTGAAAACTGCAGGAACTTCAAACCGGCACTACGAAATAGTGTGAGAAACCAGAGTAAAAGTTTCTCCTGCTACCCGTTCCCTTTTTGCTAGATGAACGAACGTCTCTCCACATGCTCGGTTCTGAGAGTTAATTGCGTGGAAAGCCGTCCTTCATCTAGCTTGTTGGGAACACAAAGTTTCTTTTCAGTTGCAAACTCCACTCCCCACATATATATGGGGAGGTACTAGCTCCAACTCGGATTTAGGTGAAAACTGCAGGAACTTCAAACCAGCACTAGGAAACAGACTGAGAAACCAGAGTAAAAGTTTCCCCTGCAACCCGTTCCCTTGGTGCTAGATGAACGAACGTCTCTCCACCTGCTCAGTTCTGAGAGATATGTGTGTCTGAAAGCCGTCCTTCACATAGCTTGTTGGGAACACAAAGTTTCTTTTCAGTTGGAAACTCCACTCCATTCATAGATATGGGGAAGTACTAGATCCAACTCGGTTTTACAGTGAAAACTGCAGGAACTTCAAACCGGCACTAGGAAACAGACTGAAAAACCAGAATAAAATTTTCTCCTGCAAACCGTTCCCGTTTTGCTAGATGAACGAACGTCTCTCCACATGCTCCGTTCTGAGAGATAAGTGTGGGTGAAAGCCGTTCTTCACCTAGTTTGTAGGGAACACAAAGTTTCTTTTCAGTTGGAAACTCCACTCCATTCATAGATATGGGGAAGTACTAGCTCCAACTCGGTTTTACAGTGAAAACTGCAGGAACTTCAAACCGTCACTAGGAAACAGACTGAGAAACCAGAGAAAAAGTTTCTCCTGCAACCCGTTCCCTTTTTGCTAGATGAACGAACGTCTCTCCACATGCTCAGTTCTGAGAGAAAAGTGTGTGTGAGAGCCGTCATTCACCTAGCTTGTTTGGAACACAAAGTTTCTTTTCAGTTGCAAACTCCACTCCATACATATATATGGGGAGGTATTAGTTCCAATTCGTTTTACAGTGAAAACTGCAGGAACTTCAAACCAGCAGTAGGAAACAGACTGAGAAACCAGAGTAGAAGTTTTTCCTGCAACCCGTTCCCTTTGTGCTAGATGAACGAACGTCTCTCCACATGCTCAGTTCTGAGAGGTAAGTGTGTGTGACAGCCGTCCTTCACATAGCTTGTTGGGAACACAAAGTTTCTTTTCAGTTGCAAACTCCACTCCATACATATATATGGGGACGTACGAGCTCCAACTCGGTTTTATAGTGAAAACTGCAGGAACTTCAAACCGGCACTAGGAAACAGAATGAGAAACCAGAGTAAAATTTTCTAATTCAACCCGTTCCCTTTGTGGTAGATGAACGAACTTCTCTCCACATGCTCAGTTCTGAGAGATAAGTGTGTGTGAAAGCCGTCTTTCACCTAGCTTGTTGGGAACACAAAGTTTCTTTTCAGTTGCAAACTCCACTCCATACATATATATGGGGATGTACTAGCTCCAACACGGATTACAGTGAAAACTGCAGGAACTTCAACCCGGCACTAGGAAACAGACAGAGAAACCAGAGTAAAAGTTTCTCCTGCAACCCGTTCCCTTTGTGCTAGATGAACGAACGTCTGTCCACATGCTCAGTTCTGAGAGATACGTGTGGGTGAAAGCCGTCCTTCAACTAGCTTGTTGGGAACACAAAGACTCTTTTCAGTTGCAAACTCCACTCCATACATATATATGGGGAGGTACTAGCTCCAACTCGGTTTTGCAGTGAAAACTGCAGGAACTTCAAACCGGCACTAGGAAACAGACTGAGAAACCAGAGAAAAAGTTTCTCCTGCAACACGTTCCCTTTGTGCTAGATGAACGAACGTCTCTCCACATGGTCAGTTCTGAGAGATAAGTGTGTGTTAAAGCCGAACTTCACATAGCTTGTTGGGAACACAAAGTTTCTTTTCAGTTGCAAACTCCACTCCATACATATATATGGGGAGGTACTAATTTGAACTATTTTTACAGTGAAAAACGCAGGAATTTCAAACCGGCAGTAGGAAACACACTGAGAAACGAGAGAAAAAGTTTCTCCTGCAACCTGTTCCCTTTGTGCTTGATGAACGAACGTCTCTCCACATGCTCAGTTCTGAGAGATAATTGCGTGTGAAAGCAGTCCTTCACCTTGCTTGTTGGGAACACAAAGTTTCTTTTCACTTGCAAACTCCAATCCAAATATATCTATGGGGAGGAACTAGCTCCAACTCGGTTTTACAGTGAAAACTGCAGGAAATTCCAACCGGCACTAGGAAACAGACTGAGTAACCTGAAAAAAATTTTCTCCTTCAACCCGTTCACTTGGTGCTCGATGAACGAACGTCTCTCCACATGCTCAGTTCTGAGAGATAAGTGTGTGTGAAAGCCGTAATTCACCTATCTTGTTGGGAACACAGTTTCTTTTCAGTTGCAAACTCCACTCCATACATATATATGGGGAGGTATTAGCTCCAAATCGATTTTACAGTGAAAACTGCAGGAACTTCAAACCGGCTCTAGGAAACAAACTAAGAAACCAGAGTAAAAGTTTCTCCTGCAGCCCGTTCCCTTTGTGCTAGATGAACGAACGTCTCTCCACATGCTCACTTCTGAGAGATAAGTGTGTGTGAAGCCCTCCTTCACCTAGCTTGTTGGGAACACAAATTTTCTTTTCAGTTGCAAACTCCACTCCATACATACATATGGGGACGTACGAGCTCCAACTCGGTTTTACAGTGAAAACAGCAGGAACTTCAAACCGACACTTGGAAACAGACTGAGAAACCAGAGTAAAATTTTCTAATGCCACCCGTTCCCTTTGTGCTAGATGAACGAACTTGTCTACACATGCTCAGTTATGAGAGATAAGTGTGTGTGAGAGCCTTCCTTCAATGAGCTTGTTGGGAACTCAAAGTTTCTTTTCAGTTGCAAACTCCACTCCATACATATATATGGGGACGTACGAGCTCCAACTCGGTATTACAGTGAAAACTGCAGGAAATTCAAACCGGCACTATGAAACAGACTGAGAAACCAGAGTAAAAGTTTCTCCTGCAACCCGTTCCCTTTCTGCTAGATGAACGAACGTCTCTCCACATGCTCAGTTCTGAGAGATAAGTGTGTGTGAATGCCGTTTTTTACCTAGCTTGTTGGGAAAACAAAGTTTCTTTTCAGTTGCAAACTCCAATCCAAACATATATATGGGGAGGAACAAGCTCCAACTCGGTTTTACAGTGAAAACTGCAGGAAATTCAAACCGGCACTAGGAAACAGACTGAGAAACCTGAAAAATTTTTCTCCTTCCACCCGTTCACTTGGTGCTAGATGAACGAACGTCTCTCCACATGCTCAGTTCTGAGAGATAAGTGTGTGTGAAAGCCGTAATTCAGCTATATTGTTCGGAACACAAAGTTTCTTTTCAGTTGCAAACTCCACTCCATACATATATATGGGGAGGTACTAGCTCCAAATCGATTTTACAGTGAAAACTGCAGGAAATTCAAACCGGTACTAGGAAACAGTCTGAGAAACCGGAGTAAAAGTTTCTCCTGCAAATCGTTCCCTTTGTTCTAGATGAACGAAAGTCTCTCCACATGCTGAGTTCTCAGAGAAAATTGTGTGTGAAAGCCGTCCTTCAACTAGCTTGTTGGGAACACAAAGTTTCTTTCAGTTGCAAACTCCACTTCATATATATATATGGGGAAATACTAGCTCCAACTCGGATTTACAGTGAAAACTGCAGGAACTTCAAACCGGCACTAGGAAACAGACTGAGAAACCAGAGTAAAAGTTTCTCCTGCAACCCGTTCCCTTTGTGCTAGATGAACGAACGTCTCTCCACATGCTCAGTTCTGAGAGATATGTGTGAGTGAGTGCCGTCCTTCACCTAGCTTGTTTTGAACACAATGTTTTTTTCAGATGCAAACTCCAATCCATACATATTTATGGGGAGGTACTAGCTCCAACTCGGTTTTACAGTGAAAACTGCAGGAACTTCAAACCGGCACAAGAAACAAACTAAGATATCAGAGTAAAAGTTTCTTCTGCAAAACGATCCCTTTGTGCTAGATGAACGAATGTCTCTCCACGTGCTCAGTTCTGAGAGATAAGTGTGTGTGAAAGCCGTCCTTCAAGTACCTTGTTGGGAACACAAAGTTTCTTTTCAGTTGCAAACTGCTCTCCATACATATATATGGGGAGGTACTAGCTCCAACTCGGTTTTACAGTGAAAACTGCAGGAAGTTCAAACCGGCAGTAGGAAACAGACTGAGAAACCTGAGATAAAGTTTCACCTGCATCCAGTTCCATTTGTGCTACATGAACGAACTTCTCTCCACATGCTCAGTTCTGGGAGATATGTGTGTGTGAGAGCCGTAATTCACTTAGCTTGTTTTGAACACAAAGTTTCTTTTCAGTTGCAAACACCACTCCATACATATATATGGGGAGGTACTAGCTCCAACTCGGTTTTGCAGTGAAAAGTGCAGGAACTTCAAACCGGCACTAGGAAACAGACTGAGAAACCAGAGAAAAAGTTTCTCCTGCAACCCGTTCCCTTTGTGCTAGATGAACGAACGTCTCTCCACATGCTCAGTTCTGAGAGATAAGTGTGTGTTAAAGCCGAACTTCACATAGCTTGTTGGGAACACAAAGTTTCTTTTCAGTTGCAAACTCCACTCCATACATATATATGGGGAGGTACTAGTTTGAACTATTTTTACAGTGAAAAACGCAGGAATTTCAAACCGGCAGTAGGAAACACACTGAAAAACGAGAGAAAAAGTTTCTCCTGCAAACTGTTCCCTTTGTGCTTGATGAACGAACGTCTCTCCACATGCTCAGTTCTGAGAGATAAGTGCGTGTGAAAGCAGTCCTTCACCTTGCTTGTTGGGAACACAAAGTTTCTTTTCACTTGCAAACTCCAATCCAAATATATCTATGGGGAGGAACTAGCTCCAACTCGGTTTTACAGTGAAAACTGCAGGAAATTCCAACCGGCACTAGGAAACAGACTGAGAAACCTGAAAAAAATTTTCTCCTTCAACCCGTTCACTTGGTGCTCGATGAACGAACGTCTCTCCACATGCTCAGTTCTGAGAGATAAGTGTGTGTGAAAGCCGTAATTCACCTATCTTGTTGGGAACACAAAGTTTCTTTTCAGTTGCAAACACCACTCCATACATATATATGGGGAGGTATTAGCTCCAAATCGATTTTACAGTGAAAACTGCAGGAACTTCAAACCGGCTCTAGGAAACAAACTAAGAAACCAGAGTAAAAGTTTCTCCTGCAGCCCGTTCCCTTTGTGCTAGATGAACGAACGTCTCTCCACATGCTCACTTCTGAGAGATAAGTGTGTGTGAAGCCCTCCTTCACCTAGCTTGTTGGGAACACAAATTTTCTTTTCAGTTGCAAACTCCACTCCATACATACATATGGGGACGTACGAGCTCCAACTCGGTTTTACAGTGAAAACAGCAGGAACTTCAAACCGACACTTGGAAACAGACTGAGAAACCAGAGTAAAATTTTCTAATGCCACTCGTTCCCTTTGTGCTAGATGAACGAACTTGTGTACACATGCTCAGTTATGAGAGATAAGTGTGTGTGAGAGCCTTCCTTCAATGAGCTTCTTGGGAACTCAAAGTTTCTTTTCAGTTGCAAACTCCACTCCATACATATATATGGGGACGTACGAGCTCCAACTCGGTATTACAGTGAAAACTGCAGGAACTTCAAACCGGCACTAGGAAACAGACTGAGAAACCAGAGTAAAAGTTTCTCCTGTAACCCGTTCCCTTTCTGCTAGATGAACGAACGTCTCTCCACATGCTCAGTTCTGAGAGATAAGTGTGTGTGAAAGCCGTTTTTTACCTAGCTTGTTGGGAAAACAAAGTTTCTTTTCAGTTGCAAACTCCAATCCAAACATATATATGGGGAGGATCTAGCTCCAAATCGGTTTTACAGTGAAAACTGCAGGAAATTCAAACCGGCACTAGGAAACAGACTGAGAAACCTGAAAAAAATTTTCTCCTTCCACCCGTTCACTTGGTGCTAGATGAACGAACGTCTCTCCACATGCTCAGTTCTGAGAGATAAGTGTGTGTGAAAGCCGTAATTCAGCTATATTGTTGGGAACACAAAGTTTCTTTTCAGTTGCAAACTCCACTCCATACATATATATGGGGAGGTACTAGCTCCAAATCGATTTTACAGTGAAAACTGCAGGAAATTCAAACCAGTACTAGGAAACAGTCTGAGAAACCGGAGTAAAAGTTTCTCCTGCAAACCGTTCCCTTTGTTCTAGATGAACGAAAGTCTCTCCACATGCTGAGTTCTCAGAGAAAATTGTGTGTGAAAGCCTTCCTTCAACTAGCTTGTTGGGAACACAAAGTTTCTTTTCAGTTGCAAACTCCACTCCATATATATATATGGGGAAATACTAGCTCCAACTCGGTTTTACAGTGAAAACTGCAGGAACTTCAAACCGGCACTAGGAAACAGACTGAGAAACCAGAGTAAAAGTTTCTCCTGCAACCCGTTCCCTTTGTGCTAGATGAACGAACTTCTCTCCACATGCTCAGTTCTGAGAGATATGTGTGAGTGAGTGCCGTCCTTCACCTAGCTTGTTTTGAACACAAAGTTTTTTTCAGATGCAAACTCCACTCCATACATATATATTGGGAGGTACTAGATCCAACTCGGTTTTACAGTGAAAACTGCAGGAACTTCAAACCGGCACAAGAAACAAACTAAGATATCAGAGTAAAAGTTTCTTCTGCAAAACGATCTCTTTGTGCTAGATGAACGAATGTCTCTCCTCGTGCTCAGTTCTGAGAGATAAGTGTGTGTGAAAGCCGTCCTTCATGTACCTTGTTGGGAACACAAAGTTTCTTTTCAGTTGCAAACAGCTCTCCATACATATATACGGGATCGTACGAGCTCCAACTCGGTTTTACAGTGAAAACAGCAGGAACTTCAAACCGACACTAGGAAACAGACTGAGAAACCAGAGTAAAATTTTCTAATGCCACCCGTTCCCTTTGTGCTAGATGAACGAACTTCTCTCCACATGCTCAGTTCTGAGAGATAAGTGTGTGTGTGAGAGCCGTCCTTCATCTAGCTTGTTGGGAAATCAAAGTTTCTTTTCAGTTGCAAACTCCACTCCATACATATATATGGGGAGGTACGAGCTCCAACACTATTTTACAGTGAAAACTGCAGGAACTTCAAACCGGCACTACGAAATAGTGTGAGAAACCAGAGTAAAAGTTTCTCCTGCTACCCGTTCCCTTTTTGCTAGATGAACGAACGTCTCTCCACATGCTCGGTTCTGAGAGTTAATTGCGTGGAAAGCCGTCCTTCATCTAGCTTGTTGGGAACACAAAGTTTCTTTTCAGTTGCAAACTCCACTCCCCACATATATATGGGGAGGTACTAGCTCCAACTCGGATTTAGGTGAAAACTGCAGGAACTTCAAACCAGCACTAGGAAACAGACTGAGAAACCAGAGTAAAAGTTTCCCCTGCAACCCGTTCCCTTGGTGCTAGATGAACGAACGTCTCTCCACCTGCTCAGTTCTGAGAGATATGTGTGTCTGAAAGCCGTCCTTCACATAGCTTGTTGGGAACACAAAGTTTCTTTTCAGTTGGAAACTCCACTCCATTCATAGATATGGGGAAGTACTAGATCCAACTCGGTTTTACAGTGAAAACTGCAGGAACTTCAAACCGGCACTAGGAAACAGACTGAAAAACCAGAATAAAATTTTCTCCTGCAAACCGTTCCCGTTTTGCTAGATGAACGAACGTCTCTCCACATGCTCCGTTCTGAGAGATAAGTGTGGGTGAAAGCCGTTCTTCACCTAGTTTGTAGGGAACACAAAGTTTCTTTTCAGTTGGAAACTCCACTCCATTCATAGATATGGGGAAGTACTAGCTCCAACTCGGTTTTACAGTGAAAACTGCAGGAACTTCAAACCGTCACTAGGAAACAGACTGAGAAACCAGAGAAAAAGTTTCTCCTGCAACCCGTTCCCTTTTTGCTAGATGAACGAACGTCTCTCCACATGCTCAGTTCTGAGAGAAAAGTGTGTGTGAGAGCCGTCATTCACCTAGCTTGTTTGGAACACAAAGTTTCTTTTCAGTTGCAAACTCCACTCCATACATATATATGGGGAGGTATTAGTTCCAATTCGTTTTACAGTGAAAACTGCAGGAACTTCAAACCAGCAGTAGGAAACAGACTGAGAAACCAGAGTAGAAGTTTTTCCTGCAACCCGTTCCCTTTGTGCTAGATGAACGAACGTCTCTCCACATGCTCAGTTCTGAGAGGTAAGTGTGTGTGACAGCCGTCCTTCACATAGCTTGTTGGGAACACAAAGTTTCTTTTCAGTTGCAAACTCCACTCCATACATATATATGGGGACGTACGAGCTCCAACTCGGTTTTATAGTGAAAACTGCAGGAACTTCAAACCGGCACTAGGAAACAGAATGAGAAACCAGAGTAAAATTTTCTAATTCAACCCGTTCCCTTTGTGGTAGATGAACGAACTTCTCTCCACATGCTCAGTTCTGAGAGATAAGTGTGTGTGAAAGCCGTCTTTCACCTAGCTTGTTGGGAACACAAAGTTTCTTTTCAGTTGCAAACTCCACTCCATACATATATATGGGGATGTACTAGCTCCAACACGGATTACAGTGAAAACTGCAGGAACTTCAAACCGGCACTAGGAAACAGACAGAGAAACCAGAGTAAAAGTTTCTCCTGCAACCCGTTCCCTTTGTGCTAGATGAACGAACGTCTGTCCACATGCTCAGTTCTGAGAGATACGTGTGGGTGAAAGCCGTCCTTCAACTAGCTTGTTGGGAACACAAAGACTCTTTTCAGTTGCAAACTCCACTCCATACATATATATGGGGAGGTACTAGCTCCAACTCGGTTTTGCAGTGAAAACTGCAGGAACTTCAAACCGGCACTAGGAAACAGACTGAGAAACCAGAGAAAAAGTTTCTCCTGCAACACGTTCCCTTTGTGCTAGATGAACGAACGTCTCTCCACATGGTCAGTTCTGAGAGATAAGTGTGTGTTAAAGCCGAACTTCACATAGCTTGTTGGGAACACAAAGTTTCTTTTCAGTTGCAAACTCCACTCCATACATATATATGGGGAGGTACTAATTTGAACTATTTTTACAGTGAAAAACGCAGGAATTTCAAACCGGCAGTAGGAAACACACTGAGAAACGAGAGAAAAAGTTTCTCCTGCAACCTGTTCCCTTTGTGCTTGATGAACGAACGTCTCTCCACATGCTCAGTTCTGAGAGATAATTGCGTGTGAAAGCAGTCCTTCACCTTGCTTGTTGGGAACACAAAGTTTCTTTTCACTTGCAAACTCCAATCCAAATATATCTATGGGGAGGAACTAGCTCCAACTCGGTTTTACAGTGAAAACTGCAGGAAATTCCAACCGGCACTAGGAAACAGACTGAGTAACCTGAAAAAAATTTTCTCCTTCAACCCGTTCACTTGGTGCTCGATGAACGAACGTCTCTCCACATGCTCAGTTCTGAGAGATAAGTGTGTGTGAAAGCCGTAATTCACCTATCTTGTTGGGAACACAGTTTCTTTTCAGTTGCAAACTC
Source organism: Camelus bactrianus (assembly GCF_048773025.1). NCBI lineage: Eukaryota > Metazoa > Chordata > Mammalia > Artiodactyla > Camelidae > Camelus > Camelus bactrianus. Next base: position 81,825,713 of record NC_133542.1, on the reverse strand, counting down.
CACTCCATACATATATATGGGGAGGTATTAGCTCCAAATCGATTTTACAGTGAAAACTGCAGGAACTTCAAACCGGCTCTAGGAAACAAACTAAGAAACCAGAGTAAAAGTTTCTCCTGCAGCCCGTTCCCTTTGTGCTAGATGAACGAACGTCTCTCCACATGCTCACTTCTGAGAGATAAGTGTGTGTGAAGCCCTCCTTCACCTAGCTTGTTGGGAACACAAATTTTCTTTTCAGTTGCAAACTCCACTCCATACATACATATGGGGACGTACGAGCTCCAACTCGGTTTTACAGTGAAAACAGCAGGAACTTCAAACCGACACTTGGAAACAGACTGAGAAACCAGAGTAAAATTTTCTAATGCCACCCGTTCCCTTTGTGCTAGATGAACGAACTTGTCTACACATGCTCAGTTATGAGAGATAAGTGTGTGTGAGAGCCTTCCTTCAATGAGCTTGTTGGGAACTCAAAGTTTCTTTTCAGTTGCAAACTCCACTCCATACATATATATGGGGACGTACGAGCTCCAACTCGGTATTACAGTGAAAACTGCAGGAAATTCAAACCGGCACTATGAAACAGACTGAGAAACCAGAGTAAAAGTTTCTCCTGCAACCCGTTCCCTTTCTGCTAGATGAACGAACGTCTCTCCACATGCTCAGTTCTGAGAGATAAGTGTGTGTGAATGCCGTTTTTTACCTAGCTTGTTGGGAAAACAAAGTTTCTTTTCAGTTGCAAACTCCAATCCAAACATATATATGGGGAGGAACAAGCTCCAACTCGGTTTTACAGTGAAAACTGCAGGAAATTCAAACCGGCACTAGGAAACAGACTGAGAAACCTGAAAAATTTTTCTCCTTCCACCCGTTCACTTGGTGCTAGATGAACGAACGTCTCTCCACATGCTCAGTTCTGAGAGATAAGTGTGTGTGAAAGCCGTAATTCAGCTATATTGTTCGGAACACAAAGTTTCTTTTCAGTTGCAAACTCCACTCCATACATATATATGGGGAGGTACTAGCTCCAAATCGATTTTACAGTGAAAACTGCAGGAAATTCAAACCGGTACTAGGAAACAGTCTGAGAAACCGGAGTAAAAGTTTCTCCTGCAAATCGTTCCCTTTGTTCTAGATGAACGAAAGTCTCTCCACATGCTGAGTTCTCAGAGAAAATTGTGTGTGAAAGCCGTCCTTCAACTAGCTTGTTGGGAACACAAAGTTTCTTTCAGTTGCAAACTCCACTTCATATATATATATGGGGAAATACTAGCTCCAACTCGGATTTACAGTGAAAACTGCAGGAACTTCAAACCGGCACTAGGAAACAGACTGAGAAACCAGAGTAAAAGTTTCTCCTGCAACCCGTTCCCTTTGTGCTAGATGAACGAACGTCTCTCCACATGCTCAGTTCTGAGAGATATGTGTGAGTGAGTGCCGTCCTTCACCTAGCTTGTTTTGAACACAATGTTTTTTTCAGATGCAAACTCCAATCCATACATATTTATGGGGAGGTACTAGCTCCAACTCGGTTTTACAGTGAAAACTGCAGGAACTTCAAACCGGCACAAGAAACAAACTAAGATATCAGAGTAAAAGTTTCTTCTGCAAAACGATCCCTTTGTGCTAGATGAACGAATGTCTCTCCACGTGCTCAGTTCTGAGAGATAAGTGTGTGTGAAAGCCGTCCTTCAAGTACCTTGTTGGGAACACAAAGTTTCTTTTCAGTTGCAAACTGCTCTCCATACATATATATGGGGAGGTACTAGCTCCAACTCGGTTTTACAGTGAAAACTGCAGGAAGTTCAAACCGGCAGTAGGAAACAGACTGAGAAACCTGAGATAAAGTTTCACCTGCATCCAGTTCCATTTGTGCTACATGAACGAACTTCTCTCCACATGCTCAGTTCTGGGAGATATGTGTGTGTGAGAGCCGTAATTCACTTAGCTTGTTTTGAACACAAAGTTTCTTTTCAGTTGCAAACTCCACTCCATACATATATATGGGGAGGTACTAGCTCCAACTCGGTTTTGCAGTGAAAAGTGCAGGAACTTCAAACCGGCACTAGGAAACAGACTGAGAAACCAGAGAAAAAGTTTCTCCTGCAACCCGTTCCCTTTGTGCTAGATGAACGAACGTCTCTCCACATGCTCAGTTCTGAGAGATAAGTGTGTGTTAAAGCCGAACTTCACATAGCTTGTTGGGAACACAAAGTTTCTTTTCAGTTGCAAACTCCACTCCATACATATATATGGGGAGGTACTAGTTTGAACTATTTTTACAGTGAAAAACGCAGGAATTTCAAACCGGCAGTAGGAAACACACTGAAAAACGAGAGAAAAAGTTTCTCCTGCAAACTGTTCCCTTTGTGCTTGATGAACGAACGTCTCTCCACATGCTCAGTTCTGAGAGATAAGTGCGTGTGAAAGCAGTCCTTCACCTTGCTTGTTGGGAACACAAAGTTTCTTTTCACTTGCAAACTCCAATCCAAATATATCTATGGGGAGGAACTAGCTCCAACTCGGTTTTACAGTGAAAACTGCAGGAAATTCCAACCGGCACTAGGAAACAGACTGAGAAACCTGAAAAAAATTTTCTCCTTCAACCCGTTCACTTGGTGCTCGATGAACGAACGTCTCTCCACATGCTCAGTTCTGAGAGATAAGTGTGTGTGAAAGCCGTAATTCACCTATCTTGTTGGGAACACAAAGTTTCTTTTCAGTTGCAAACACCACTCCATACATATATATGGGGAGGTATTAGCTCCAAATCGATTTTACAGTGAAAACTGCAGGAACTTCAAACCGGCTCTAGGAAACAAACTAAGAAACCAGAGTAAAAGTTTCTCCTGCAGCCCGTTCCCTTTGTGCTAGATGAACGAACGTCTCTCCACATGCTCACTTCTGAGAGATAAGTGTGTGTGAAGCCCTCCTTCACCTAGCTTGTTGGGAACACAAATTTTCTTTTCAGTTGCAAACTCCACTCCATACATACATATGGGGACGTACGAGCTCCAACTCGGTTTTACAGTGAAAACAGCAGGAACTTCAAACCGACACTTGGAAACAGACTGAGAAACCAGAGTAAAATTTTCTAATGCCACTCGTTCCCTTTGTGCTAGATGAACGAACTTGTGTACACATGCTCAGTTATGAGAGATAAGTGTGTGTGAGAGCCTTCCTTCAATGAGCTTCTTGGGAACTCAAAGTTTCTTTTCAGTTGCAAACTCCACTCCATACATATATATGGGGACGTACGAGCTCCAACTCGGTATTACAGTGAAAACTGCAGGAACTTCAAACCGGCACTAGGAAACAGACTGAGAAACCAGAGTAAAAGTTTCTCCTGTAACCCGTTCCCTTTCTGCTAGATGAACGAACGTCTCTCCACATGCTCAGTTCTGAGAGATAAGTGTGTGTGAAAGCCGTTTTTTACCTAGCTTGTTGGGAAAACAAAGTTTCTTTTCAGTTGCAAACTCCAATCCAAACATATATATGGGGAGGATCTAGCTCCAAATCGGTTTTACAGTGAAAACTGCAGGAAATTCAAACCGGCACTAGGAAACAGACTGAGAAACCTGAAAAAAATTTTCTCCTTCCACCCGTTCACTTGGTGCTAGATGAACGAACGTCTCTCCACATGCTCAGTTCTGAGAGATAAGTGTGTGTGAAAGCCGTAATTCAGCTATATTGTTGGGAACACAAAGTTTCTTTTCAGTTGCAAACTCCACTCCATACATATATATGGGGAGGTACTAGCTCCAAATCGATTTTACAGTGAAAACTGCAGGAAATTCAAACCAGTACTAGGAAACAGTCTGAGAAACCGGAGTAAAAGTTTCTCCTGCAAACCGTTCCCTTTGTTCTAGATGAACGAAAGTCTCTCCACATGCTGAGTTCTCAGAGAAAATTGTGTGTGAAAGCCGTCCTTCAACTAGCTTGTTGGGAACACAAAGTTTCTTTTCAGTTGCAAACTCCACTCCATATATATATATGGGGAAATACTAGCTCCAACTCGGTTTTACAGTGAAAACTGCAGGAACTTCAAACCGGCACTAGGAAACAGACTGAGAAACCAGAGTAAAAGTTTCTCCTGCAACCCGTTCCCTTTGTGCTAGATGAACGAACTTCTCTCCACATGCTCAGTTCTGAGAGATATGTGTGAGTGAGTGCCGTCCTTCACCTAGCTTGTTTTGAACACAATGTTTTTTTCAGATGCAAACTCCAATCCATACATATTTATGGGGAGGTACTAGCTCCAACTCGGTTTTACAGATAAAACTGCAGGAACTTCAAACCGGCACTAGAAAACATACTGAGAAACCAGAGTAAAAGTTTCTCCTGCAACCCGTTCCCTTTGTGCTAGATGAGCGAACGTCTCTCCACATGCTCCGTTCTGAGAGATAAGTGTGAGTTAGAGCCGACCTTCAACTAGCTTGTTTGGAACACAAATTTTTTTCAGATGCAAACTCCAATCCATACATATAAATGGGGAGGTACTAGCTCCAACTCGGTTTTACAGTGAAAACAGCAGGAACTTAAAACCGACACTAGGAAACCGAGTTAGAAACCAGAGTAAAATTTTCTAATGCCACCCTTTCCGTTTATGCTAAATGAACGAACTTCTCTCCACATGATCATTTCTGAGAGATAAGTGTGTGTGAGAGCCGTCCTTCAACTAGCTTGTTGGGAACTCAAAGTTTCTTTTCAGTTGCAAACTCCACTCCATACATATATATGGGTAGGTACTAGCTCCAACTCGGTTTTACAGTGAAAACTGCAGGAAGTTCAAACCGGCAGTAGGAAACAGACTGAGAACCCAGAGTAAAACTTTCTCCTGCAACCCGTTCCATTTCTGCTAGATGAACGAAAGTCTCTCCACATGCTCAGTTCTCAGAGAAAAGTGTGTGTGAAAGCCGTCCTTCACCTAGCTTGTTGGGAACAAAAAGTTTCTTTTCAGTTGCAAACTCCACTCCATATATATATATGGGGAAATACTAGCTCCAACTCGGTTTTACAGTGAAAACTGCAGGAACTTCAAACCGGCACTAGGAAACAGACTGAGAAACCAGAGTAAAAATTTCTCCTGCAACCCGTTCCCTTTGTGGTAGATGAACGAACGTCTCCCAACATGCTCAGTTCTGAGAGATATGTGTGAGTGAGTGTCGTCCTTCACCTAGCTTGTTTGGAACACAAAGTTTCTTTTCAGTTGCAAACTCCAATCCATACATATATATGGGGAGGTAATAGCTCCAACTCGGTTTTACAGTGAAAACTGCAGGAACTTCAAACCGGCAGAAGAAACAAACTAAGAAATCAAAGTAAAAGTTTCTTCTGCAAAACGATCCCTTTGTGCTAGATGAACGAATTTCTCTCCACATGCTCAGTTCTGAGAGATATGTGTGTGTGAAAGCCGTCCTTCAAGTACCTTGTTGGGAACACAAAGTTTCTTTTCAGTTGCAAACTCCTCTCCATACATATATATGGGGTCGTACGAGCTCCAACTCGGTTTTACAGTGAAAACAGCAGGAACTTCAAACCGACACTAGGAAACAGACTGAGAAACCAGAGTAAAATTTTCTAATGCCACCCGTTCCCTTTGTGCTAGATGAACGAACTTCTCTCCATATGCACAGTTCTGAGAGATAAGTGTGTGTGAAAGCCGCCCTTCATCTTGCTTGTTGGGAACTCAAAGTTTCTTTTCAGTTGCAAACTCCACTCCATACATATATGGGGAGGTAATAGCTCCAACTCGGTTTTACACTGAAAACTGCAGGTACTTCAAACCGGCACTAGGAAACAGACTGAGAAACCAGAGTAAAAGTTTCTCCTGCAACCCATTCCCTTTGTGCTAGATGAACGAACGTCTCTCCACATGCACAGCTCTGAGAGATATGTGTGTGTGAAAGCCGTCCTTCACCTAGCTTTTTCAGAACACAAAGTTTCTTTTCAGTTGCAAACTCCACTCCATACATATATATGGGGAGGTACTAGCTCCAAAACGGTTTTACAGTGAAAATGCAGGAACTTCAAACCGGCACTAGGAAACAGACTGAGACACCAGAGTAAAAGATTCACCTGTAACCCGTTCCCTTTTTGCTAGATGAACGAACGTCTCTCCACATGCTCAGTTCTGAGAGATAAGTGTGTGTGAAAACCGTCCTTCACATAGCTTGTTGGGAACACAAAGTTTCTTTTCACTTGCAAACTCCACTCCATACATATATATGGGGATTTAATAGCTCCAACTCTGTTTTACAGTGAAAACTGCAGGAACTTCAAACCGACAGTAGGAAACAGACTGAGAAACCAGAGTAAAATTTTCTAATGCCACCCGTTCCCTTTGTGCTAGATGAACGAACTTCTCTCCATATGCACAGTTCTGAGAGATAAGTGTGTGTGAAAGCCGCCCTTCATCTTGCTTGTTGGGAACTCAAAGTTTCTTTTCAGTTGCAAACTCCACTCCATACATATATGGGGAGGTAATAGCTCCAACTCGGTTTTACACTGAAAACTGCAGGTACTTCAAACCGGCACTAGGAAAAAGAATGAGAAACCAGAGTAAAGTTTCTCCTGCAACCCGTTCTCTTTGTGCTAGATGAACGAACGTCTCTCCACATGCACAGCTCTGAGAGATATGTGTGTGTGAAAGCCGTCCTTCACCTAGCTTTTTCAGAACACAAAGTTTCTTTTCAGTTGCAAACTCCACTCCATACATATATATGGGGAGGTACTAGCTTCAAAACGGTTTTACAGTGAAAATGCAGGAACTTCAAACCGGCACTAGGAAACAGACTGAGACACCAGAGTAAAAGATTCACCTGTAACCCGTTCCATTTTTGCTAGATGAACGAACGTCTCTCCACATGCCCAGTTCTGAGAGATTTGTGTGTGTGAATGCCGTCCTTCACCTAGCTTGTTGGGAACACAAAGTTTCTTTTCAGTTGCAAACTCCACTCCATACATATATATGGGGATGTACTAGCTCCAACTCTGTTTTACAGTGAAAACTGCAGGAACATCAAACCGGCACTAGGAAACAGACTGAGAAACCAGAGTAAAAGTTTCTCCTGCAACCAGGTCCCTTTGTGCTAGATGAACGAACGTCTCTCCACATGCTCAGTTCTGAGAGATAAGTGTGTGTTAAAGCCGAACTTCTCATAGCTTGTTGGGAACACAAAGTTTTTTTTCAGTTGCTAAATCCACTCCATACATATATTGGGGAGGTACTAGCTTGAACTCTGTTTTACAGTGAAAAACGCAGGAATTTCAAACCGGCAGTAGGAAACACACTGAGAAACCAGAGAAAAAGTTCCTCCTGCAACCTGTTCCCTTTGTGCTTGATGAACGAACGTCTCTCCACATGCTCAGTTCTGAGAGATTAGTGCGTGTGAAAGCAGTACTTCACCTTGCTTGTTGGGAACACAAAGTTTCTTTTCACTTGCAAACTCCAATCCAAATATATATATGGGGTGGAACTAGCTCCAACTCGGTTTTACAGTGAAAACTGCAGGAAATTCCAACCGGCACTAGGAAACAGACTGAGAAACCTGAAAAAAATTTATTCCTTCAAACCGTTCGCTTGGTGCTAGATGAACGAACGTCTCTCCACATGCTCAGTTCTGAGAGATATGTGTGTGTGAAAGCCGTCCTTCATCTATCTTGTTGGGAACACAAAGTTTCTTTTCAGTTGCCAACTCCACTCCATATACATACATGGGGAAGTACTAGCTCCAACTCGGTTTTACAGTGAAAACTGCAGGAACTTCAAACCGGCACTAGGAAACAGAATAAGAAACCAGAGTAAAATTTCTCCTCCAACCCGTTCCCTTTGTGCTAGATGAGCGAACGTCTCTCCACATGCTCAGTTCTGAGAGATAAGTGTGAGTTAGAGCCGTCCTTCAACTAGCTTGTTTGGAACACAAAGTTTTTTTCAGATGCAAACTCCATTCCATACATATATATGGGGAGGTACTAGCTCCAACTCGGTTTTAGAGTGAAAACTGCAGGAACTTCAAACCGGCACTAGCAAGCAAAATAAGAAACCAGAGTAAAAGTTTCCCCTGCAACCCGTTCCCTTTGTGCTAGATGAGCGAACGTCTCTCCACATGCTCAGTTCTGAGAGATAAGTGTGTGTGAAAGCCGTACTTCACCTAGCTTGTTGGGAACACAAAGTTTCTTTTCAGATGCAAACTCCACTCCATACATATATATGGGGACGTACGAGCTCCAACTCGGTTTTACAGTGAAAACAGCAGGAACTTAAAAACGACACTAGGAAACCGAGTTAGAAACCAGAGTAAAATTTTCTAATGCCACCCGTTCCATTTATGCTAGATGAACGAACTTCTCTCCACATGATCATTTCTGAGAGATAAGTGTGTGTGAGAGCCGTCGTTCAACTAGCTTGTTGGGAACTCAAAGTTTCTTTTTAGTAGCAAACTCCACTCCATACATATATATGGGGAGGTACGAGCTCCAAATCGTTTTTACAGTGAAAACTGCAGGAACTTCAAACAGGCACTAGGAAACAGACTGAGAAACAAGAGTAAAAGTTTTTCCTGCAACCCGTTCCCTTTGTGCTTGACGAACGAACGTCTCTCCACATGCTCAGTTCTGAGAGATATGTGAGTGTGAAAGCCGTACTTCACCTAGCTTGTTGGGAACACAAATTTCCTTTTCAGTTGCAAACTCCACTCCATACATATATATGGTGAGGTATTAGCTCAACACGGTTTTACAGTGAAAAATGCAGGAACATCAATCAGGCACTAGGAAACAGACTGAGAAACCAGAGTAAATATTTCTCCTGCAAAACGTTCCCTTTTTGCTAGATGAACGAAAGTCTCTCCACATGCTCAGTTCTGAGAAATAAGTGTGTGTAAGCCGTCCTTCAACTAGCTTGTTGGGAACACAAAGTTTCTTTTCAGTTGCTAACTCCACTCCATACATATATATGGGGAGGTACTAGATCCAACTAAGTTTTACAGTGAAAACTGCAGGAACTTCAAACCTGCAATAGGAAACAGACTGAGAAACCAGAGTAAAATTTTCTCCTGCAACCTGTTCCCTTTGTGCTAGATGAACGAACGTCTCTCCACATGCTCAGTTCTGAGAGATAAGTGTGTGTGAAAGCCGTCCTTCAGGAACCTTTTTGGGAAAACAAAGTTTCTTTTCAGTTGCAAACTCCACTCCATACATATATATGGGGAGGTACTAGTTCCAACACAGTTTTACAGTGAAAACTGCAGGAACTTCAAACCGGCAGTAGGAATAAACTGAGAAACCAGAGTAAAAGTTTCTCCTGCAACCCGTTCCCTTTGTGCTAGATGAACGAACGTCTCTCCACATGCTCAGTTCTGAGAAATAAGTGTGTGTGAATGCCGTCCTTCAACTAGCTTGTTGGGAACACAAAGTTTCTTTTCAGTTGCAAACTCCACTCCATACATATATATGGGGAGGTAGTAGCTCCAACTCGGTTTTACAGTGAAAGCTGAAGGAACTTCAAACCGGCACTACGAAATAGACTGAGAAACCAGAGTAAAAGTTTCTCCTGAATCCGTTCCCTTTTTGTTAGATGAACGAACGTCTCTCCACATGCTCAGTTCTGAGATATAAGTGTGTGTGAAAGCCATCCTTCACCTAGCTTGATGGGAACACAAAGTTTCTTTTCACTTGCAAACTCCACTCCATACATATATATGGGGAGGTACTAGCTCCAACTCGGTTTTACAGTGAAAACTGCAGGATCTTCAAACCGGCACTAGGAAACAGACTGAGAAACCAGAGTAAAAGTTACCCCTGCAAACCGTTCCCTTTGTGCAATATGAACGGGCGTCTCTCCACATTCTCAGTTCTGAGAAATATGTGTGTGTGACAGCCGTCCTTCACCTAGCTTGTTGGGAACACAAAGTTTCTTTTCAGTTGCAAACTCCACTCCATATATATATATGGGGATTTAATAGCTCCAACTCGGTTTTAGAGTGAAACCTGCAGGAACTTCAAACCGGCAGTAGGAAACAGACTGAGAAACCAGAGTAAAAGTTTCATCTGCAATCCGTTCCCTTTTTGCTAGATGAACGAACGTCTCTCCAAATGCTCATTTCTGAGAGATAAGTGTGCGTGAAAGCCGTCCTTCACCTGCTTGTTGGTAACACATAGTTTCTTTTCAGTTGCAAACTCCACTCCATACATATATATGGGGATGTACTAGCTCCAACTCGGTTTTACAGTGAAAACTGCAGGAAAATCAAACCGGCACTAGGAAACAGACTGAGAAACCAGAGTAAAAGTTTCTCCTGCAACCCGTTCCCTTTGTGCTAGATGAACGAACGTCTCTCCACATGCTAAGTTCTGAGAGTTAAGTGTGTGTTAAAGCCGAACTTCACATAGCTTGTTGGGAACACAAAGTTTCTTTTCAGTTGCAAATTCCACTCCATACATATATATGGGGAGGTACAAGCTTGAACTAGGTTTTACAGTGAAAAATGTAGGAATTTCAAACCGGCTGTAGGAAACACACTGAGATACCATAGTAAAAGTTTCTCCTGCAAACTTTTCCCTTTATGATTGATGAACGAACGTCTCTCCACATGCTCAGTTCTGAGAGATATGTGCGTGTGAAAGCCGTCCTTCACATAGCTTGTTGGGAACACAAAGTTTCTTTTCAGTTGGAAACTCCAATCCATATTTATATATGGGGAGGTACTAGCTCCAACACGGTTTTACAGTGAAAATTGCAGGAACTTCAAACCGGCACTAGGAAACAGACTGAGAATCCAGAGTAAAAGTTACAAATGCAACCCGTTTCCTTTGTGCTAGATGAACGAACTTCTCTCCACATGCTCATTTCTGAGTGATAATTGTGTGTGAAAGCCGTCCTTCAAATAGCTTGTTGGGAACACAAAGATTCTTTTCAGTTGCAAACTCCACTCCATACATATATATGGGGAGGTACTAGCTCCAACTCGGTTTTACAGTGAAAGCTGCAGGAACTTCAAACCGGCACTACGAAATAGACTGAGAAACCAGACTAAAAGTTTCACCTGCATCCCGTTCCCTTTGTGCTTGATGAACAAACGTCTCTCCACATGCTCAGTTCTGAGATATAAGTGTGTGTGAAAGCCGTCCTTCACCTAGCTTGATGGGAACACAAAGTTTCTTTTCACTTGCAAACTCCACTCCATACATATATATGGGGAGGTACTAGCTCCAACTCGGTTTTACAGTGGAAACTGCAGGAACTTCAAACCGGCACTAGGAAACAGACTGAGAAACCAGAGTAAAAGTTTCCCCTGCAATCCGTTCCCTTTTTGCTAGATGAACGAACGTCTCTCCAAATGCTCATTTCTGAGAGATAAGTGTGCGTGAAAGCCGTCCTTCACCTGCTTGTTGGGAACACAAAGTTTCTTTTCAGTTGCAAACTCCACTCCATACATATATATGGGGAGGTAGAAGCTTGAACTCGGTTTTACAGTGAAAAATGCAGGAATTTCAAACTGGCTGTAGGAAACACACTGAGATACCACAGTAAATGTTTCTCCTGCAAACTGTTCCCTTTGTGCTTGATGAACGAACGTCTCTCCACATGCTCAGTTCTGAGAGTTATGTGCGTGTGAAAGCCGTTCTTCAACTAGCTTGCTGGGAACACAAAGTTTCTTTTCAGTTGGAAACTCCAATCCATATATATATATGGGGAGGTAGTAGCTCCAACACGGTTTTACAGTGAAAACTGCAGGAACTTCAAACCGGCAGTAGGAAACAGACTGAGAAACCAGAGTAAAAGTTTCTAATGCAACCCGTTTCCTTTGTGCTAGATGAACGAACTTCTCTCCACATGCTCATTTCTGAGTGATAACTGTTTTTGAGAGCCGTCCTTCACCTAGCTAGTTGGGAACACAAAGTTTCTTTTCAGTTGCAAACTCCACTCCATACATGTATATGGGGAGGTACTAGCTCCAACTTGGTTTTACAGTGAAAACTGAAGGGACTTCAAACCGGCAGTAGGAAACAGACTGAGAAACCAGAGTAAATGTTTCTCCTGAATCCCGTTCCATTTGTGCTAGATGAACGAACGTCTCTCCACATGCTCAGTTCTGAGAGATAACTGCGTGTGAAAGCCGTCCTTCACCTAGCTTGTTGGGAACACAAAGTTTCTTTTAAGTTGCAAAATCCTCTCCATACATATATATGCGGAAGTACGAGCTCCAACTCCGTTTTACAGTGAAAACTGCAGGAACTTCAAACCGGCACTAGGAAACAGACTGAGAAACCAGAGTAAAAGTTTCATCTGAAATCCGTTCCCTTTTTGCTAGATGAACGAACGTCTCTCCAGATGCTCATTTCTGAGAGATAAGTGTGCGTGAAAGCCGTCCTTCACCTGCTTGTTGGGAACACATAGTTTCTTTTCAGTTGCAAACTCCACTCCATACATATATATGGGGATGTACTAGCTCCAACTCGGTTTTACAGTGAAAAGTGCAGGAAAATCAAACCGGCACTAGGAAACAGACTGAGAAACCAGAGTAAAAGTTTCTCCTGCAACCCGTTCCCTTTGTGTTAGATGAACGAATGTCTCTCCACATGCTAAGTTCTGAGAGATAAGTGTGTGTTAAAGCCGAACTTCACATAGCTTGTTGGGAACACAAAGTTTCTTTTCAGTTGCAAACTCCAATCCATACATGTATATGGGGAGGTACAAGCTTGAACTCGGTTTTACAGTGAAAAATGCAGGAATTTCAAACCGGCTGTTGGAAACACACTGAGATACCATAGTAAAAGTTTCTCCTGCAAACTTTTCCCTTTATGCTTGATGAACGAACGTCTCTCCACATGCTCAGTTCTGAGAGATATGTTCGTGTGAAAGCCGTCCTTCACCTAGCTTAATGGGAACACAAAGTTTCTTTTCACTTGCAAACTCCACTCCATACATATATATGGGAAGGTACTAGCTCCAACTCGGTTTTACAGTGAAAATTGCAGGAACTTCAAACCGGCAGTACGAAATAGACTGAGAAACCAGAGTAAAAGTTTCTCCTGCATCCCGTTCCCTTTGTGCTTGATGAACAAACGTCTCTCCACATGCTCAGTTCTGAGATATAAGTGTGTGTGAAAGCCGTCCTTCACCTAGCTTGATGGGAACACAAAGTTTCTTTTCACTTGCAAACTCCACTCCATACATATATATTGGGAGGTACTAGCTCCAACTCGGTTTTACAGTGGAAACTGCAGGAACTTCAAACCTGCACTAGGAAACAGTCTGAGAAACCAGAGTAAAAGTTTCCCCTGCAATCCGTTCCCTTTTTGCTAGATGAACGAACGTCTCTCCAAATGCTCATTTCTGAGAGATAAGTGTGCGTGAAAGCCGTCCTTCACCTGCTTGTTGGGAACACAAAGTTTCTTTTCAGTTGGAAACTCCACTCCATAGATATATATGGGGATGTACTAGCTCCAACTCGGTTTTACAGTGAAAACTGCAGGAAAATCAAACCGGCACTAGGAAACAGACTGAGAAACCAGAGTAAAAGTTTCCCCTGCAATCCGTTCCCTTTTTGCTAGATGAACGAACGTCTCTCCAAATGCTCATTTCTGAGAGATAAGTGTGTGTTAAAGCCGAACTTCACATAGCTTGTTGGGAACACAAAGTTTCTTTTCAGTTGCAAACTCCACTCCATACATATATATGGGGAGGTACAAGCTTGAACTCGGTTTTACAGTGAAAAATGCAGGAATTTAAACCGGCTGTAGGAAACACACTGAGATACCACAGTAAAAGTTTCTCCTGCAAACTGTTCCTTTTGTGCTTGATGAACGAACGTCTCTCCACATGCTCATCTCTGAGAGATATGTGCGTGTGAAAGCCGTCCTTCACATAGCTTGTTGGGAACACAAAGTTTCTTTTCAGTTGGAAACTCCAATCCATATATATATATGGGGAGGTAGTAGCTCCAACACGGTTTTACAGTGAAAACTGCAGGAACTTCAATCCGGCAGCAGGAAACAGACTGAGAAACCAGAGTAAAAGTTTCTCCTGAAACCCGTTCCATTTGTGCTAGATGAACGAACGTCTCTCCTCATGCTCAGTTCTGAGAGATAACTGCGTGTGGAAGCCGTCCTTCACCTAGCTTGTTGGGAACACAAAGTTTCTTTTAAGTTGCAAAATCCTCTCCATACATATATATGCGGAAGTACGAGCTCCAACTCCGTTTTACAGTGAAAACTGCAGGAACTTCAAACCGGCAGTAGGAAACAGACTGAAAAACCAGAGTAAAATTTCCTCCTGCAAACCGTTCCCTTTGTGCTAGATGAAGGAACGTCTCTCCACATGCTCAGTTCTGAGAGATACGTGTGTGTGAAAGCCATCATTCAACTAGCTTGTTGGGAACACAAAGTTTCTTTTCAGTTGCAAACTCCACTCCATACATATATATGGGGAGGTACTAGCTCCAACTCTGTTTTACAGTGAAAGCTGCAGGAACTTCAAACTGGCACTACGAAATAGACTGAGAAACAAGAGTAAAAGTGTCTCCTGCTACCCGTTCCCTTTTTGCTAGATGAACGAACGTCTCTCCACATGCTCAGTTGTGAGAGATAAGTGCGTGGAAAGCCGTCCATCATTTAGCTTGTTGGGAACACAAAGTTTCTTTTCAGTTGCAAACTCCACTCCACACATATATATGGGGAGGTACTAGCTCCAACTCGGATTTACAGTGAAAACTGCAGGAACTTCACACCGGCACTAGGAAATAGACTGAGAAACCAGAGTAAAAGTTTCTCCTTCAACCCGTTCCTTTTGTGCTAGATGAACGTACGTCTCTCCACATGCTAAGTTCTGAGAGATATGTGTGTGTTAAAGCCGAACTTCACATAGCTTGTTGGGAACACAAAGTTTCTTTTCAGTTGCAAACTCCACTCCATACATATATATGGGGTGGTACAAACTTGAACTCGGTTTTACAGTGAAAAATGCAGGAATTTCAAACCGGCTGTAGGAAACACACTGAGATACCACAGTAAAAGTTTCTCTTGCAAACTGTTCCCTTTGTGCTTGATGAACGAACGTCTCTCCACATGCTCAGTTCTGAGAGATATGTGCGTTTGAAAGCCGTCCTTCACCTAGCTTGTTGGGAACACAAAGTTTCTTTTCAGTTGGAAACTCCAATCCATATATATATATGGGGAGGTAGTAGCCCCAACACGGTTTTACAGTGAAAAATGCAGGAACTTCAAACCGGCAGTAGGAAACAGACTGAGAAACCAGAGTAAAAGTTTCTAATGCAACTCGTTTCCTTTGTGCTAGATGAACGAAATTCTCTCCACATGCTCATTTCTGAGTGATAACTGTTTGTGAGAGCCGTCCTTCACCTAGCTAGTTGGGAACACAAAGTTTCTTTTCAGTTGCAAACTCCACTCCATACATGTATATGGGGAGGTACTAGCTCCAACTCTGTTTTAGAGTGAAAACTGAAGGAACTTCAAACCGGCAGTAGGAAACAGACTGAGAAACCAGAGTAAATGTTTCTCCTGAAAGCCGTTCCATTTGTGCTAGATGAACGAAAGTCTCTCCACATGCTCAGTTCTGAGAGATAACTGCGTGTGAAAGCCGTCCTTCACCTAGCTTGTTGGGAACACAAAGTTTCTTTTAAGTTGCAAAAACCTCTCCATACATATATATGCGGAAGTACGAGCTCCAACTCCGTTTTACAGTGAAAACTGCAGGAACTTCAAACCGGCAGTAGGAAACAGACTGAGAAACCAGAGTAAAATTTCCTCCTGCAAACCGTTCCCTTTGTGCTAGATGAAGGAACGTCTCTCCACATGCTCAGTTCTGAGAGATAATTGTGTGTGAAAGCCTTCCTTCACCTAGCTTGTTGGGAACACAAAGTTTATTTTCACTTGCAAACTCCACTCCATACATATATATGGGGAGGTACTAGTTCCAACACGGTTTTACAGTGAAAACTGCAGGAACTTCAAACCGGCAGTACGAAAAATCTGAGAAACCAGAGTAAAAGTTTCTCCTGCAAACCGTTCCCTTTTTGCTAGATGAACGAACGTCTATCCACATGCTCAGTTGTGAGAGATAAGTGCGTGGAAAGCCGTCCATCATTTAGCTTGTTGAGAACACAAAGTTTCTTTTCAGTTGCAAAGTCCAATCCACACATATATATGGGGAGGTAATAGCTCCAACTCGGATTTACAGTGAAAACTGCAGGAACTTCACACCGGCACTAGGAAATAGACTGACAAACCAGAGTAAAAGTTTCTCCTGCAACCCGTTCCTTTTGTGCTAGATGAACATACGTCTCTCCACATGCTAAGTTCTGAGAGATAAGTGTGTGTGAAAGCCGTCCTTCACCTAACTTGCTGGGAACACAAAGTTTCTTTTCAGTTGCAAACTCCACTCCATACATATATATGGGGCGGTACAAGCTCCAACTCGGAATTACAGTGAAAACTGCAGAAACTTCAAACCGGCACTAGGAAACAGACTGAGAAACCAGCGTAAAAATTTCTCCTGCAACCAGTTCCCTTTGTGCTAGATGAACGAACGTCTCTCCACATGCTCAGTTCTGAGAGATAAGTGTGTGTGAAAGCCGTCCTTCACCTAACTTGTTGGGAACACAAAGTTACTTTTCATGTGCAAAATCCACTTCATATATATATATGGGGAGGTACTAGCTCCAACACGGTTTTACAAAGAAAGCTGCAGGAACGTCAAACCGGCACTAAGAAACAGACTGTGAAACCAGAGTAAAAGTTTCCCCTTCAACCCGTTCCTTTTGTGATAGATGAACGTAAGTCTCTCCACATGCTCAGTTCTGAGAGTTAAGTGTGTGTGAAAGCCGTACTTCTCCTACCTTGTTGGGAACACAAAGTTTCTTTTCAGTTGCAAACTCCACTCCAAACATATATATGGGGAGGTACAAGCTCCAACACGATTTTACAGTGAAAAATGCAGAAACTTCAAACCGGCAGTAGGAAACAGACTGAGAAACCAGCGTAAAATTTCTCCTGCAACCCGTTCAGTATGTGCTAGATGAACGAACGTCTCTCCACATGCTCAGTTCTGAGAGATAAGTGTGTGTGAAAGCCGTCCTTCACCTAGCTTGTTGGGAACACAAAGTTTCTTTTCACTTGCAAACTCCAATTCATACATACATATGGGGAGGTACTAGCTCCAACTCGGTTTTACAGTGAAAACTGCAGGAAATTCAAACCGGCACTAGGAAACAAACTGAGAAACCAGAGTAAATGTTTCCCCTGCAAACCGTTCCCTTTGTGCTAGATGAAAGAACGTCTCTCCTCATGCTCAGTTCTGAGAAGTAATTGTGTGTGAAAGCCGTCCTTCACCTTGCTTGTTGGGAACACAAAGTTTCTTTTCAGTTGCAAACTCCACTCCATACATATATATGGGGAGGTACTAGCTCCAACTCGGTTTTACAGTGAAAACTGCAGGAACTTCAAAACCGGCACTAGGAAACAGACTGAGAAATTAGAGTAAAAGTATCTCTTGCAACCCGTTCCCTTTTTGCTAGATGAACGAACGTCTCTCCACATGCTCAGTTCTGAGAGATAATTGTGTGTGAAAGCCGTCCTTCACCTAGGTAGTTGGGAACAGAAAGATTCTTTTCAGTTGCAAACTCCACTCCATACATATATATGGGGAGGTACATGCTACAACTCGGAATTAAAGTGAAAACTGCAGGAACTTCAAACAAGCAGTAGGAAACAGACTGAGAAACCAGAGTAAAAGTTTCTCCTACAACACGTTCCCTTTGTGATAGATGAAAGAACGTCTCTCCACATGCTCAGTTCTGAGAGCTAAGTGTGTGTGAAAGCCGTCCTTCACCTAGCTTGTTGGGAACACAAAGTTTCTTTTAAGTTGGTAACTCCAATCCATGCATATATATGGGGACGTACGAGCTCCAACTAGGTTTTACAGTGAAAACTGCAGGAACTTCAAACCGGCACTAGGAAACAGATTGAGAAACCAGAGTAAAAGTTTCTAATGCAAACCGTTCACTTTGTGCTAGATGAACGAACGTCTCTCCACATGTTCAGTTCTGAGTGATAAGTGTGTGTGAGAGCCGTCCTTCACCTAGCTTGTTGGGAACACAAAGATTCTTTTCAGTTGCAAACTCCAATCCATACATATATATGGGGAGGTACCAGCTCCAACTCGATTTTACAGTGAAAACTGCAGGAACTTCAAACCGGCAGTAGGAAACAGACTGAGAAACCAGAGTAAAATTTCCTCCTGCAAACCGTTCCCTTTGTGCTAGATGAACGAACGTCTCCCCACATGCCCCATTCTGAGAGATAAATGTGTGTGAAAGCCGTCCTTCACGTAGCTTGTTGGGAACACAAAGTTTATTTTCACTTGCAAACTCCACTCCATACGTATATATTGGGGGGTACTAGCTCCAACACGGTTTTACACTGAAAACTGCAGGAACTTCAAACCAGCAGTAGGAAACAGACTGAGAAACCAGAGTAAAAGTTTCTCCTGCAACCCGTTCCCTTTGTGCTAGATGAACGTACGTCTCTCCACATGCTAAATTCTGAGAGATAAGTGTGTGTGAAAGCCGTCTTTCACCTAGTTTTTTGGGAACACAAAGTTTCTTTTCAGTTGCAAACTCCACTCGATACATATATATGGGGAGGTACTAGCTGCAAATCGGTTTTACAGTGAAAACTGCAGGAACTTCAAACCGGCACTAGGAAACAGACTGAGAAATCAGAGTAAAAGTTTCTAATGCAACCCGTTCACTTTGTGCTAGATGAACGAACGTCTCTCCACATGCTCAGTTCTGAGTGATAAGTGTGTGTGAGAGCCGTCCTTCACCTAGCTTGTTGGGAACACAAAGAGTCTTTTCAGTTGCAAACTCCAATCCATACATATATATGGGGAGGTACGAGCTCCAACTCTTTTTTACAGTGAAAACTGCAGGAACTTGAAACCGGCACTAGGAAACAGACTGAGAAACCAGAGTAAAAATTTCTCCTGCAACCCGTTCCCTTTGTGTTAGATGAACGAACGTCTCTCCACATGCTAACTTCTGAGAGATAACTGTGTGTGAAAGCCTTCCTTCACCTAGCTTGTTGGGAACACAAAGTTTCTTTTCAGTTGCAAACTCCACTCCATACAAATATATGGGGAGGTACTAGCTCCAACTCGGTTTTACAGTGAAAACGGCAGGAACTTCATACCGGCACTAGGAAACAGACTGAGAAACCAGAGTAAAATTTTCTCCTGCAAGCCGTTCCCTTTGTGCTAGATGAACAAACGTCTCTCCTCATGCTCAATTCTGAGAAATAAGTGTGTGTGAATGCCGTCCTTCACCTAGCTTGTTGGGAACACAAAGTTTCTTTTCAGTTGCAAACTCCACTCCATATATATATATGGTGATGTACTAGCTGAAAATCGGTTTTACAGTGAAAACTGCAGGAACTTCAAACCAGCAGTAGGAAACAGACTGAGAAACCAGAGTAAAATTTTCTCCTGCAAGCCGTTCCCTTTGTGCTAGATGAACAAACGTCTCTCCACATGCTCAGTTCTGAGAGCTAAGTGTGTGTGAAAGCCTTCCTTCACCTAGCTTGTTGGGAACACAAAGTTTCTTTTAAGTTGGTAAATCCTATCCATATATATATATGGGGACGTACGAGCTCCAACTCTCTTTTACAGTGAAAACTGCAGGAACTTCAAAACGGCACTAGGAAACAGATTGAGAAACCAGAGTAAAAGTTTCTAATGCAACCCGTTCACTTTGTGCTAGATGAACGAACGTCTCTCCACATGCTCAGTTCTGAGTGATAAGTGTGTATGAGAGCCGTCCTTCACCTAGCTTGTTGGGAACACAAAGATTCTTTTCAGTTGCAAACTCCAATCCATACATATATATGGGGAGGTACAAGCTCCAACTCGGTTTTACAGTGAAAACTGCAGGAACTTCAACCCGGCACTAGGAAACAGACTGAGAAACCAGAGAAAAAGATTCTCCTGCAACCCGTTCCCTTTGTGCTATATGAACGAACGTCTCTCCACGTGCCCAGTTCTGAGAGATAAGTGTCTGTGTATGCCTTCCTTCACCTGGCTTGTTGGGAACAAAGAGTTTCTTTTCAGTTGCGAACTCCACTCCATACATATATATGTGGAGGTACTAGCTCCAAATCTGTTTTACAGTGAAAACTGCAGGAACTTCAAACCGGCACTAGGAAACAGACTGAGAAACCAGAGTAAAAGTTTCTCCTGCAACCCGTTCCCTTTTTGATAGATGAACGTACGTCTCTCCACATGCTAAGTTCTGAGAGATAAGTGTGTGTGAAAGCCGTCCTTCACCTAGCTTGTTGGGAACACAAAGTTTCTTTTCAGTTGCAAACTCCACTCCATACAAATATATGGGGAGGTACTAGCTCCAACTCGGTTTTACAGTGAAAACTGCAGGAACTTCAAACCGGCACTAGGAAACAGACTGAGAAACCAGAGTAAAATTTTCTCCTGCAACCCGTTCCATTTGTGCTAGATGAACAAACGTCTCTCCACATGCTCAGTTCTGAGAGATAAGTGTGTGTGAAAGCCGTCCTTCACCTAGCTTGTTGGGAACACAAAGTTTCTTTTCAGTTGCAAACTCCACTCCATACATATATATGGGGAGGTACTAGCTCCAACTCTGTTTTACAATGAAAACTTCAGGAACTTCAAACCGGCACTAGGAAACAGACTGAGAAACCAGAGTAAAAGTTTCTCCTGCAACCCGTTCCCTTTTTGCTAGATGAACGTACGTCTCTCCACATGCTAAGTTCTGAGAGATAAGTGTGTGTGAAAGCCGTCCTTCACCTAGCTTGTTGGGAACACAAAGTTTCTTTCCAGTTGCAAACTCAACTCCATACATATATATGGGGAGGTACTAGCTCCAAATCGGTTTTACAGTGAAAACTGCAGGAACTTCAAACCGGCACTAGGAAACAGACTGAGAAACCAGAGTAAAATTTTCTCCTGCAACCCGTTCCCTTTGTGATAGATGAAAGAACGTCTCTCCACATGCTCAGTTCTGAGAGATAAGTGTGTGTGAAAGCCGTCCTTCACCTAGCTTGTTGGGAACAGAAAGAGTCTTTTCAGTTGCAAACTCCAATCCATACATATATATGGGGAGGTACAAGCTCCAACTCGGTTTTACAGTGAAAACTGCAGGAACTTCAAACAGGCAGTAGGAAACAGAATGAGAAACCAGAGTAAAAGTTTCTCCTGCAACCGTTTCCCTTTGTGCTAGATGAACGAACGGCCCCCCACATGCCCCATTCTGAGAGATAAATGTGTGTGAAAGCCGTCCTTCACGTAGCTTGTTGGGAACACAAAGTTTATTTTCACTTGCAAACTCCACTCCATACGTATATATTGGGGGGTACTAGCTCCAACACGGTTTTACACTGAAAACTGCAGGAACTTCAAACCAGCAGTAGGAAACAGACTGAGAAACCAGAGTAAAAGTTTCTCCTGCAACCCGTTCCCTTTGTGCTAGATGAACGTACGTCTCTCCACATGCTAAATTCTGAGAGATAAGTGTGTGTGAAAGCCGTCTTTCACCTAGTTTTTTGGGAACACAAAGTTTCTTTTAAGTTGCAAACTCCACTCGATACATATATATGGGGAGGTACTAGCTCCAAATCGGTTTTACAGTGAAAACTGCAGGAACTTCAAACCGGCACTAGGAAACAGACTGAGAAATCAGAGTAAAAGTTTCTAATGCAACCCGTTCACTTTGTGCTAGATGAACGAACGTCTCTCCACATGCTCAGTTCTGAGTGATAAGTGTGTGTGAGAGCCGTCCTTCACCTAGCTTGTTGGGAACACAAAGAGTCTTTTCAGTTGCAAACTCCAATCCATACATATATATGGGGAGGTACGAGCTCCAACTCTTTTTTACAGTGAAAACTGCAGGAACTTGAAACCGGCACTAGGAAACAGACTGAGAAACCAGAGTAAAAATTTCTCCTGCAACTCGTTCCCTTTGTGTTAGATGAACGAACGTCTCTCCACATGCTAACTTCTGAGAGATAACTGTGTGTGAAAGCCGTCCTTCACCTAGCTTGTTGGGAACACAAAGTTTCTTTTCAGTTGCAAACTCCACTCCATACAAATATATGGGGAGGTACTAGCTCCAACTCGGTTTTACAGTGAAAACTGCAGGAACTTCAAACCAGCAGTAGGAAACAGACTGAGAAACCAGAGTAAAAGTTTCTGCTGCAACCCGTTCCCTTTGTGATAGATGAAAGAACGTCTCTCCACATGCTCAGTTCTGAGAGCTAAGTGTGTGTGAAAGCCTTCCTTCACCTAGCTTGTTGGGAACACAAAGTTTCTTTTAAGTTGGTAAATCCTATCCATATATATATATGGGGACGTACGAGCTCCAACTCTCTTTTACAGTGAAAACTGCAGGAACTTCAAACCGGCACTAGGAAACAGATTGAGAAACCAGAGTAAAAGTTTCTAATGCAACCCGTTCACTTTGTGCTAGATGAACGAACGTCTCTCCACATGCTCAGTTCTGAGTGATAAGTGTGTATGAGAGCCGTCCTTCACCTAGCTTGTTGGGAACACAAAGATTCTTTTCAGTTGCAAACTCCAATCCATACATATATATGGGGAGGTACGAGCTCCAACTCGTTTTTACAGTGAAAACTGCAGTAACTTGAAACCGGCACTAGGAAAAAGACTGAGAAACCAGAGTAAAAGTTTCTCCTGCAACCCGTTCCCTTTGTGATAGATGAAAGAACGTCTCTCCACATGCCCAGTTCTGAGAGATAAGTGTCTGTGTATGCCTTCCTTCACCTGGCTTGTTGGGAACAAAGAGTTTCTTTTCAGTTGCGAACTCCACTCCATACATATATATGGGGAGGTACTAGCTCCAAATCTGTTTTACAGTGAAAACTGCAGGAACTTCAAACCGGTACTAGGAAACAGACTGAGAAACCAGAGTAAAAGTTTCTCCTGCAACCCGTTCCCTTTTTGATAGATGAACGTACGTCTCTCCACATGCTAAGTTCTGAGAGATAAGTGTGTGTGAAAGCCGTCCTTCACCTTGCTTGTTGGGAACACAAAGTTTCTTTTCAGTTGCAAACTCCACTCCATACATATATATGGGGAGGTACGAGCTCCAACTCGTTTTTACAGTGAAAACTGCAGTAACTTGAAACCGGCACTAGGAAAAAGACTGAGAAACCAGAGTAATAGTTTCTCCTGCAACCCGTTCCCTTTGTGCTAGATGAACGAACGTCTCTCCACATGCTAAGTTCTGAGAGATAAGTGTGTGTGAAAGCCGTCCTTCACCTAGCTTGTTGGGAACACAAAGTTTCTTTTCAGTTGCAAACTCCACTCCATACAAATATATGGGGAAGTACTAGCTCCAACTCGGTTTTACAGTGAAAACTGCAGGAACTTCAAACCGGCACTAGGAAACAGACTGAGAAACCAGAGTAAAAGTTTCTCCTGCAACCCGTTCCATTTGTGCTAGATGAACAAACGACTCTCCACATGCTCAGTTCTGAGAGATAAGTGTGTGTGAAAGCCGTCCTTCACCTAGCTTGTTGGGAACACAAAGTTTCTTTTCAGTTGCAAACTCCACTCCATATATATATATGGTGATGTACTAGCTGAAAAGCTTTTTTACAGTGAAAACTGCAGGAACTTCAAACCGGCACTAGGAAACAGATTGAGAAACCAGAGTAAAAGTTTCTAATGCAACCCGTTCACTTTGTGCTAGATGAACGAACGTCTCTCCACATGCTCAGTTCTGAGTGATAAGTGTGTGTGAGAGCCGTCCTTCACCTAGCTTGTTGGGAACACAAAGATTCTTTTCAGTTGCAAACCCCAATCCATACATATATATGGGGAGGTACAAGCTCCAACTCGGTTTTACAGTGAAAACTGCAGGAACTTCACACCGGCAGTAGGAAACAGACTGAGAAACCAGAGTAAAATTTTCTCCTGCAAACCTTTCCCTTTGTGCTAGATGAACGAACGTCTTTCCACATGCTCAGTTCTGAGAGATAAGTGCGTGTGAAAGCCGTCCTTCACCTAGCTTGTTGGGAACACAAAGTTTCTTTTCAGTTGCAAACTCCACTCCATACATATATATGGGGAGGTACTAGCTCCAACTCTGTTTTACAATGAAAACTTCAGGAACTTCAAACCGGCACTAGGAAACAGACTGAGAAACCAGAGTAAAAGTTTCTCCTGCAACCCGTTCCCTTTTTGCTAGATGAACGTACGACTCTCCACATGCTAAGTTCTGAGAGATAAGTGTGTGTGAAAGCCGTCCTTCACCTAGCTTGTTGGGAACACAAAGTTTCTTTCCAGTTGCAAACTCCACTCCATACATATATATGGGGAGGTACTAGCTCCAAATCGGTTTTACAGTGAAAACTGCAGGAACTTCAAACCGGCACTAGGAAACAGACTGAGAAACCAGAGTAAAATTTTCTCCTGCAACCCGTTCCCTTTGTGATAGATGAAAGAACGTCTCTCCACATGCTCAGTTCTGAGAGATAAGTGTGTGTGAAAGCCGTCCTTCACCTAGCTTGTTGGGAACACAAAGAGTCTTTTCAGTTGCAAACTCCAATCCATACATATATATGGGGAGGTACAAGCTCCAACTCGGTTTTACAGTGAAAACTGCAGGAACTTCAAACAGGCAGTAGGAAACAGACTGAGAAACCAGAGTAAAAGTTTCTCCTGCAACCCTTTCCCTTTGTTCTAGATGAACGAACGTCTTTCCACATGCTCAGTTCTGAGAGATAAGTGCGTGTGAAAGCCGTCCTTCACCTAGCTTGTTGAGAACACAAAGTTTCTTTTCAGTTGCAAACTCCACTCTATACATATATATGCGGAGGTACGAGCTCCAACTCGTTTTTACAGTGAAAACTGCAGGAACTTGAAACCGGCACTAAGAAACAGACTGAGAAACCAGAGTAAAAGTTTCTCCTGCAACCCGTTCCCTTTGTGCTAGATGAACGTACGTCTCTCCACATGCTAAGTTCGGAGATAAGTGTGTGTGAAAGCCGTCCTTCACCTAGCTTGTTGAGAACACAAAGTTTCTTTTCAGTTGCAAACTCCACTCCATACAAATATATGGGGAGGTACTAGCTCCAACTCGGATTTACATTGAAAACTGCAGGAACTTCATACCGGCACTAGGAAACAGACTGAGAAACCAGAGTAAAATTTTCTCCTGCAAACCGTTCCCTTTGTGCTAGATGAACAAACGTCTCTCCTCATGCTCAGTTCTGAGAGATAAGTGTGTGTGAAAGCCGTCCTTCACCTAGCTTGTTGGGAACACAAAGTTTCTTTTCAGTTGCAAACTCCACTCCATATATATATATGGGGATGTACTAGCTGAAAATCGGTTTTACAGTGAAAACTGCAGGAACTTCAAACCGGGAGTAGGAAACAGAATGAGAAACCAGAGTAAAAGTTTCTGCTGCAACCCGTTCCGTTTGTGATAGATGAAAGAACGTCTCCCCACATGCTCAGTTCTGAGAGATAAGTGTGTGTGAAAGCCGTCCTTCACATAGCATGTTGGGAACACAAAGTTTCTTTTAAGTTGGTAAATCCAATCCATACATATATATGGGGACGTACGAGCTCCAACTCTGTTTTACAGTGAAAACTGCAGGAACTTCAAACCGGCACTAGGAAACAGATTGAGAAACCAGAGTAAAAGTTTCTAATGCAACCCGTTCATTTTGTGCTAGATGAACGAACGTCTCTCCACATGCTCAGTTCTGAGTGATAAGTGTGTATGAGAGCCTTCCTTCACCTAGCTTGTTGGGAACACAAAGATTCTTTTCAGTTGCAAACTCCAATCCATACATATATATGGGGAGGTACAAGCTCCAACTCGGTTTTACAGTGAAAACTGCAGGAACTTCAACCCGGCACTAGGAAACAGACTGAGAAACCAGAGAAAAAGATTCTCCTGCAACCCGTTCCCTTTGTGCTATATGAACGAACGTCTCTCCACGTGCCCAGTTCTGAGAGATAAGTGTCTGTGTATGCCTTCCTTCACCTAGCTTGTTGGGAACAAAGAGTTTCTTTTCAGTTGCAAACTCCACTCCATACATATATATGGGGAGGTAATAGCTCCAACTCTGTTTTACAGTGAAAACTGCAGGAACTTCAAACCGGCACTAGGAAACAGACTGAGAAACCAGAGTAAAAGTTTCTCCTGCAACCCGTTCCCTTTGTGCTAGATGAACGTACGTCTCTCCACATGCTAAGTTCTGAGAGATAAGTGTGTGTGAAAGCCGTCCTTCACCTAGCTTGTTGGGAACACAAAGTTTCTTTTCAGTTGCAAACTCCACTCCATATATATATATGGGGAGGTACGAGCTCCAACTCGTTTTACAGTGAAAACTGCAGTAACTTGAAACCGGCACTAGGAAAAAGACTGAGAAACCAGAGTAAAAGTTTCTCCTGCAACCTGTTCCCTTTGTGCTAGATGAACGAACGTCTCTCCTCATGCTAAGTTCTGAGAGATAAGTGTGTGTGGAAGCCGTCCTTCACCTAGCTTGTTGGGAACACAAAGTTTCTTTTCAGTTGCAAACTCCACTCCATACAAATATATGGGGAGGTACTAGCTCCAACTCGGTTTTGCAGTGAAAACTGCAGGAACTTCAAACCGGCACTAGGAAACAGACTGAGAAACCAGAGTAAAATTTTCTTCTGCAACCCGTTCCATTTGTGCTAGATGAACAAACGTCTCTCCACATGCTCAGTTCTGAGAGATAAGTGTGTGTGAAAGCCGTACTTCACCTAGCTTGTTGGGAACACAAAGTTTCTTTTCAGTTGCAAACTCCACTCCATATATATATATGGAGATGTACTAGCTGAAAATCGTTTTTACAGTGAAAACTGCAGGAACTTCAAACCGGCACTAGGAAACAGATTGAGAAACCAGAGTAAAAGTTTCTAATGCAACCCGTTCACTTTGTGCTAGATGAACGAACTTCTCTCCACATGCTCAGTTCTGAGTGATACGTGTGTGTGAGAGCCGTCCTTCACCTATCTTGTTGGGAACACAAAGATTCTTTTCAGTTGCAAACTCCCATCCATACATATATATGGGGAGGTACAAGCTCCAACTCGGTTTTACAGTGAAAACTGCAGGAACTTCACACCGGCAGTAGGAAACAGACTGAGAAACCAGAGTAAAAGTTTCTAATGCAACCCGTTCCCTTTGTGCTAGATGAACGAACGTCTCTCCACGTGCCCAGTTCTGAGAGATAAGTGCTTGTGAAAGCCGTCCTTTACCTAGCTTGTTGGGAACACAAAGATTCTTTTCAGTTGCAAACTCCAATCAATACATATATATTTGGAGGTACTAGCTCCAAATCGGTTTTACAGTGAAAACTGCAGGAACTTCAAACCGGCACTAGGAAACAGACTGAGAATCCAGAGTAAAATTTGCTCCTGCAACCCGTTCCCTTTGTGCTAGATGAACAAACGTCTCTCCACATGCTCAGTTCTGAGAGATAACTGTGTGTGAAAGCCGTCCTTCACATAGCTTGTTGGGAACACAAAGTTTCTTTTCAGTTGGTAACTCCAATCCATACATATATATGGGGAGGTACTAGCTCCAACTCGGTTTTACAGTGAAAACTGCAGGAACTTCAACCCGGCACTAGGAAACTGATTGAGAAACCAGAGTAAAAGGTTCTAATGCAACCCGTTCACTTTGTGCTAGATGAACGAACGTCTCTCCACATGCTCAGTTCTGAGAGATAAGTGTGTGTGAGAGCCGTCCTTCACCTAGCTTGTTGGGAACAGAAAGATTCTTTTCAGTTGCAAACTGCAATCCATACATATATATGGGGAGGTACTATCTCCAACTCGATTTTACAGTGAAAACTGCAGGAACTTCAAACCGGCAGTAGGAAACAGACAGAGAAACAAGAGTAAAATTTCTCCTGCAACCCGTTAACTTTGTGCTAGATGAACGAACGTCTTTCCACATGCTCAGTTCTGAGTGATAATTGCGTGTGAATGCCGTACTTCATCTAGCTTGTTGGGAACACAATGTTTCTTTTCAGTTGCAAACTCCACTCTATACATATATAAGCGGAGGTACGAGCTCCAACTCGTTTTTACAGTGAAAACTGCAGGAACTTCAAACCGGCAGTAGGAAACAGACTGAGAAACCAGAGTAAAATTTCCTCCTGCAACCCGTTCCTTTTGTGCTAGATGAACGAACGTCTCCAGACATGCTCAGTTCTGAGAGATAATTGTGTGTGAAAGCCGTCCTTCACCTAGATTGTTGGGAACACAAAGTTTATTTTCACTTGCAAACTCCACTCCACACATATATATGGGGAGGTACGAGCTCCAACTCGGTTTTACAGTGAAAACTGCAGGAACTTCAAAACGGCAGTAGGAAACAGACTGAGAAACCAGAGTAAAATTTTCTCCTGCTACCGGTTCCCTTTTTGCTAGATGAACGAACGTCTCTCCACATGCTCAGTTCTGAGAGATAATTGCGTGGAAAGCAGTCCTTCATTTAGCTTGTTGGGAACACAAAGTTTCTTTTCAGTTGCAAACTCCAATCCATACATATATATGGGGAGGTACTAGCTCCACCTCGGTTTTACAGTGAAAACTGCAGGAACTTCAACCCGGCACTAGGAAACAGACTGCGAAACCAGAGTAAAAGTTTCTCCTGCAACCCGTTCCCTTAGTGCTATATGAACGAACGTCTCTCCACGTGCCCAGTTCTGAGAGATAAGTGTCTGTGAAAGCCGTCCTTCACCTAGCTTGTTGGGAACACAAAGTTTCTTTTAAGTAGGTAACTCCAATCCATACATATATATGGGGAGGTTCTAGCTCCAAACCGATTTTACAGTGAAAACTGCAGGAACTTCAAACCGGCACTAGGAAACAGATTGAGAAACCAGAGTAAAAGGTTCTAATGCAACCCGTTCACTTTGTGCTAGATGAACGAACGTCTCTCCACATGCTCAATTCTGAGAGATAAGTGTGTGTGAGAGCCGTCCTTCAACTAGCTTGTTGGGAACACAAAGTTTCTTTCCAGTTGCAAACTCAACTCCATACATATATATGGGGAGGTACTAGCTCCAACTCGGTTTTACAGTGAAAACTGCAGGTACTTCAAACCGGCACTAGGAAACAGACTGAGAAACCAGAGTAAAATTTTTTCCTGCAACCCGTTCCCTTTGTGATAGATGAAAGAACGTCTCTCCACATGCTCAGTTCTGAGAGATAAGTGTGTGTGAAAGCCGTCCTTCACCTAGCTTGTTGGGAATACAAAGTTTCTTTTAAGTTGGTAACTCCAATCCATACATATATATGGGGAAGTACGAGTTCCAACTCGGTTTTACAGTGAAAACTGCAGGAACTTCAACAAGGCAGTAGGAAACAGACTGAGAAACCAGAGTAAAAGTTTCTAATGCAACCCGTTCCCTTTGTGCTAGATGAACGAACGTCTCTCCACGTGCCCAGTTCGGAGAGATAAATGCTTGTGAAAGCCGTCCTTCACCTATCTTGTTGGGAACACAAAGATTCTTTTCAGTTGCAAACTCCAATCAATACATATATATGGGGAGGTACTAGCTCCAAATCGGTTTTACAGTGAAAACTGCAGGAACTTCAAACCGGCACTAGGAAACAGACTGAGAAACCAGAGTAAAATTTTCTCCTGCAACCCCTTCCCTTTGTGCTAGATGAACAAACGTCTCTCCACATGCTCAGTTCTGAGAGATAAGTGTGTGTGAAAGCCGTCCTTCACCTAGCTTGTTGGGAACACAAAGCTACTTTTCAGTTGCAAACTCCACTCCATACATATATATGGGGATGTACTAGCTCCAACTCTGTTTTACAGTGAAAAATGCAGGAACTTCAAACCGGAAGCAGGAAACAGACTGAGAGACCAGAGTAAAAGTTTCCCCTGCAACCCGTTCCCTTTGTGATAGATGAAAGAACGTCTCTCCACATGCTCAGTTCTGAGAGATAAGTGTGTGTGAAAGCCGTCCTTCATATAGCTTGTTGGGAACACAAAGTTTCTTTTCAGTTGGTAACTCCAATCCATACATATATATGGGGAGGTACTAGCTCCAACTCGGTTTTACAGTGAAAACTGCAGGAACTTCAAACCGGCACTAGGAAACAGATTGAGAAACCAGAGTAAAAGGTTCTAATGCAACCCGTTCACTTTGTGCTAGATGAACGAACGTCTCTCCACATGCTCAGTTCTGAGAGATAAGTGTGTGTGAGAGCCGTCCTTCACCTAGCTTGTTGGGAACAGAAAGATTCTTTTCAGTTGCAAACTCCAATCCATACATATATATGGGGAGGTACTATCTCCAACTCGATTTTACAGTGAAAACTGCAGGAACTTCAAACCGGCAGTAGGAAACAGACTGAGAAACCAGAGTAAAATTTCCTCCTGCAAACCGTTCCTTTTGTGCTAGATGAACGAACGTCTTTCCACATGCTCAGTTCTGAGAGATAATTGTGTGTGAAAGCCGTCCTTCACCTAGATTGTTATGAACAGAAAGTTTATTTTCACTTGCAAACTCCACTCCACACATATATATGGGGAGGTACGAGCTCCAACTCGGTTTTACAGTGAAAACTGCAGGAACTTCAAAACGGCACTAGGAAACAGACTGAGAAACCAGAGTAAAATTTTCTCCTGCTACCGGTTCCCTTTTTGCTAGATGAACGAACGTCTCTCCACATGCTCAGTTCTGAGAGATAATTGCGTGGAAAGCCGTCCTTTACTTATCTTGTTGGGAACACAAAGTTTATTTTCAGTTGCAAACTCCACTCCACACATATATATGGGGAGGTACTAGCTCCAAATCTGTTTTACAGTGAAAACTGCAGGAACTTCCAACGGGCAGTAGGAAACAGACTGAGAAACCAGAGTAAAAGTTTCTCCTGCAACCCGTTCCATTTTTCCTAGATGAACGAACGTCTCTCCACATGCCCAGTTCTGAGAGATTTGTGTGTGTGAATGCCGTCCTTCACCTAGCTTGTTGGGAACACAAAGTTTCTTTTCAGTTGCAAACTCCACTCCATACATATATATGGGGATGTACTAGCTCCAACTCGGTTTTACAGTGAAAACTGCAGGAACTTCAAACCGGCACTAGGAAACAGACTGAGAAACCAGAGAAAAATTTTCTCCTGCAACCCGTTCCCTTTGTGATAGATGAACAAACGTCTCTCCACATGCTCAGTTCTGAGAGATAAGTGTGTGTGAAAGCCGTCCTTCACCTAGCTTGTTGGGAACACAAAGTTTCTTTTAAGTTGGTAACTCCAATCCATACATATATATGGGGAAGTACGAGCTCCAACACGGTTTTACAGTAAAAACTGCAGGAATTTCAAACCGGCAGTAGGAAACAGACTGAGAAACCAGAGTAAAAGTTTCTAATGCAACCCGTTCACTTTGTGCTAGATGAACGAACGTCTCTCCACATGCTCAGTTCTGAGAGATAAGTGCGTGTGAAAGCCGTCCTTCACCTAGCTTGTTGGGAACACAAAGATTCTTTTCAGTTGCCAACTCCAATCCATACATATATATGGGGAGGTACTAGCTCCAACTCTGTTTTACAGTGAAAACTGCAGGAACTTCAAACCGGCAGTAGGAAACAGACTGAGAAACCAGAGTAAAAGTTTCTCCTGCAACCCGTTCCCTTTGTGCTAGATGAACGAACGTCTCTCCACATGCTCAGTTCTGAGAGATAAGTGCGTGTGAAAGCCGTCCTTCACCTAGCTTGTT
This sequence comes from Camelus bactrianus, assembly GCF_048773025.1. Taxonomy (NCBI): domain Eukaryota; kingdom Metazoa; phylum Chordata; class Mammalia; order Artiodactyla; family Camelidae; genus Camelus; species Camelus bactrianus. The sequence continues at coordinate 81,793,914 of NC_133542.1, read as the reverse complement.
GGGAACACAAAGTTTCTTTTCAGTTGCAAAATCCCCTCTATACATATATATGCGCGGTACGAGCTCCAACTCTTTTTTACAGTGAAAACTGCAGGAACTTCAAACCGGCAGTAGGAAACAGACTGAGTAACCAGAGGAAAAGTTTCTCCGGCAACCCGTTCCCTTTGTGCTAGATGAACGTACGTCTCTCCACATGCTAAATTCTGAGAGATAAGTGTGTGTGAAAGCCGTCCTTCACCTAGCTTGTTGGGAACACAAAGTTTCTTTCAGTTGCAAACTCCACTCCATACATATATATGGGGAGGTACTAGCTCCAACTCGGTTTTACAGTGAAAACTACAGGAACTTCAAACCGGCACTAGGAAACAGACTGAGAAACCAGAGTAAAAGTTTCTTCTGCTACCGGTTCCCTTTTTGCCTGATATACGAACGTCTCACCACATGCTCAGTTCTGAGAGATAATTGCGTGGAAAGCCGTTCTTCATTTAGCTTGTTGGGAACACAAAGTTTCTTTTCAGTTGCAAACTCCACTCCATACATATATATGGGGAGGTACTAGCTCCAACTCGGTTTTACAGTGAAAACTGCAGGAACTTCAACCCGGCACTAGGAAAGAGACTGAGAAACCAGAGTAAAATATTCTCCTGCAACCCGTTCCCTTTGTGCTATATGAACGAACGTCTCTCCACGTGCCCAGTTCTGAGAGATACGTGTCTGTGAATGCCGTCCTTCACCTAGCGTGTTGGGAACAAAGAGTTTCTTTTCAGTTGAAAACTCCACTCCATACATATTTATGGGGAGGTACTAGCTCCAAATCTGTGTTACAGTGAAAACTGCAGGAACTTCAAACAGGCACTAGGAAACAAAATGAGAAACCATAGTAAAATTTTCTCCTGCAACCCGTTCCCTTAGTGCTAGATGAACAAGCGTCTCTCCACATGCTCAGTTCTGAGAGATAAGTGTGTGTGAAATCCGTCCTTCACCTAGCTTGTTGGGAACACAAAGTTTCTTTTCACTTGCAAACTCCACTCCATACATATATATGGGGATGTACTAGCTCCAACTCGGTTTTACAGTGAAAAATGCAGGAACTTCAAACCGGAAGTAGGGAACAGATTGAGAAACCAGGGTAAAAGTTTTTAATGCAACCCGTTCACTTTGTGCTAGATGAACGAACTTCTCTCCACATGCTCAGTTCTGAGTGATAAGTGTGTGTGAGAGCCGTCCTTCACCTAGCTTGTTGGGAACACAAAGATTCTTTTCAGTTGCAAACTCCAATCCATACATATATATGGGGAGGTACTAGCTCCAACTCGGTTTTACAGTGAAAACTGCAGGAACATCAAACCGGCAGTAGGAAACAGACTGAGAAACCAGATTAAAAGTTTCTCCTGCAACCCGTTAGCTTTGTGCTAGATGAACGAACGTCTTTCCACATGCTCATTTGTGAGAGATAATTGCGTGTGAAAGCCGTCCTTCATCTAGCTTGTTGGGAACACAAAGTTACTTTTCAGTTGCAAACTCCACTCTATACATATATATGCGGAGGTACGAGCTCCAACTCGTTTTTACAGTGAAAGCTGCAGGAACTTCAAACCGGCAGTAGGAAACACACTGAGAAACCAGAGTAAAATTTCCTCCTGCAAACCGTTCCCTTTGTGCTAGATGAACGAACTTTTCCTGACATGCTCAGTTCTGAGAGATAAGTGTGTGTGAAAGCCGTCCTTCACCTAGATTGTTGGGTACACAAAGTTAATTTTCACTTGCAAACTCCACTCCACACATATATATGGGGATGTACTAACTCCAACACGATTATACAGTGAAAACTGCAGGAACTTCAAACCGGCAGTAGGAAACAAACTGAGAAACCAGAGTAAAAGTTTCACCTGCAACCCGTTCCCTTTTTGCTAGATGAACGTACGTCTCTCCACATGCTAACTTCTGAGAGATAAGTGTGTGTGAAAGCCGTCCTTCACCTAGCTTCTTGGGAACACAAAGTTTCTTTTCAATTGTAAACTCCACTCCATACATATATATGGGGAAGTACTAGCTCCAACTCTGTTTTACATTGAAAACTGCAGGAACTTCAAAACGGCACTAGGAAACAGACTGAGAAACCAGAGTAAAATTTTCTCCTGCTACCGGTTCCCTTTTTGCTAGATGAACGAACGTCTCTCCACATGCTCAGTTCTGAGAGATAATTGCGTGGAAAGCCGTCCTTCATTTAGATTGTTGGGAACACAAAGTTTCTTTTCAGTTGCAAACTCCAATCCATACATATATATGGGGAGGTACTAGCTCCAACTCGGTTTTACAGTGAAAACAGCAGGTACTTCAACCCGGCACTAGGAAACAGACTGAGAAACCAGAGTAAAAGTTTCTCCTGCAACCCGTTCCCTTAGTGCTATATGAACGAACGTCTCTCCACGTGCCCAGTTCTGAGAGATAAGTGTCTGTGAATGCCGTACTTCACCTAGCTTGTTGGGAACAAAGAGTTTCTTTTCAGTTGCAAACTCCACTCCATACATATATATGGGGAGGTACTAGCTCCAACTCGGTTTTACAGTGAAAACTTCAGGAACTTCAAACCGGCACTAGGAAAAAGACTGAGAAACCAGAGTAAAAGTTTCCCCTTCAAACCGTTCCCTTTGTGCTAGATGAACGAACGTCTCTCCACATGCTCAGTTCTGAGAAATAAGTGTGTGTGAAAGCCGTCCTTCACCTAGCTTGTTGGGAACACCAAGATACTTTTCAGTTGGAAAATCCACTCCATACATATATATGGGGACGTACGAGCTCCAATTCTGTTTTACAGTGAAAACTGCAGGAACTTCAAACCGGCACTAGGAAACAGACTGACAATCCAGAGTAAAAGTTTCTCCTGCAACCCGTTCCCTTTGTGCTAGATGAACGAACTTCTCTCCACATGCTCAGTTCTGAGAGATAAGTGTTGTGAAATCCGTCCTTCACATAGCTTGTTGGGAACACAAACTTTCTTTTAATTTGATAACTCCACTCCATACATATATATGGGGAAGTACGATCTCCAACTCGTTTTTACAGTGAAAAATGCAGGAACTTCTAACAGGCAGTAGGAAACAGACTGAGAATCCAGAATAAAAGTTGCTCCTGCAACCCGTTCCCTTTGTGCTAGATGAACGAACGTCTCTCCACATGCTCAGTTCTGAGAGATAATTGCGTGTGAAAGCCGTCCTTCACCTAGCTTGTTGGGAACACAAAGTTTCTTTTCAGTTGGAAACTCCACTCCATACATATATATGGGGAGGTACTAGCTCCAACTCTGTTTTACAGTGAAAACTGCAGGAACTTCAAACCGGCAGTAGGAAACAGACTGAGAAACCAGAGTAAAAGTTTCTCCTGCAACCCGTTCCCTTTGTGCTAGATGAACGAACGTCTCTCCACATGCTCAGTTCTGAGAGATAATTTTGTTTGAAAGCCGTCCTTCACTTAGCTTGTTGGGAATACAATGTTGCTTTTCACTTGCAAACTCCACTCCATAAATATATATTGGGAGATACAAGGTCCAAATCGGTTTTACAATGAAAACTGCAGGAACTTCAAACCGGCACTAGGAAACAGACTGAGAAACCAGAGTAAATGTTTCTAATGCAAACCGTTCCCTTTGTGCTAGATGAACGAACTTCTCTCCACATGCTCTGTTCTGTGAGATAATTGCGTGTGAGTGCCACCCTTCACCTAGCTTGTTTTAACAGAAAGTTTCCTTTCAGTTGCAAATTCCACTCCATACATATATATGGGGAGGTACTAGATCCAACCCGGTTTTACAGTGAAAATTGCAGGAACTTCCAACAGGCACTAGGAAAAATACTGAGAATCCAGAGTAAAAGTTTCTAATGCAACCCTTTCCCTTTGTGCTAGATGAACGAACTTTTCTCCACATGCTCAGTTCTGAGAGATAAGTGTTTGTGAGAGCCGTCCTTCACCTAGATTGTTGGGAACACAAAGTTTCTTTTCAGTTGCAAACCCCAATGCATAGATAAATATGGGGAAGTACTAGCTCCAACTCGGTTTTACAGTGAAAACTGCAGGAAATTCAAATCGGCACTAGGAAACAGACTGAGAAACCAGAGTAAAAGTTTCTAATGCAACCCTTTCCCTTTGTGCTAGATGAACGAACGTCTCTCCACATGCTCAGTTCTGAGAAATAAGTGTGTGTGAAAGCCGTCCTTCACCTAGCTTGTTGGGAACACAAAGTTTCTTTTCAGTTGCAAACGCCACTCCATACATATTTTTGGGGAGGTACTGGCTCTAACTAGGTTTTACAGTGAAAACTGCAGGAACTTCAAACCGGCAGTAGGAAACAGACTGAGAAACCAGAGTAAAAGTTTTTCCTGCAACCCGTTCCTTTGTGCTAGATGAACGAACGTCTATCCACATGCTCAGTTCTGAGAGATATATGTGTGTGAAAGCTGTCCTTCACCTAGCTTGTTGGGAACACAAAGTTTCTTTTCAGTTGCAAACTCCAATCCATACATATAAATGGGGAGGTACTAGCTCCAACTCGGTTTTACAGTGAAAACTGCAGGAACTTCAAACCGGCACTAGGAAACAGACTGAGAAACCAGAGTAAAAGTTTCTCCTGCAAAACTTTCCCATTGTGCTAGATGAACGAACGTCTCTCACATGCTCAGTTCTGAGAGATAATTGTGTGTGAAAGCCGCTTTCACCTAGCTTGTCGGGAACACAAAGTTTCTTTTCACTTTCAAACTCCAATCCATACATATATATTGGGAGTTACTAGCTCCAACTCGGTTTTACAGTGAAAACTGCAGGAACTTCAAACCGGCAGTAGGAAACAGACTGAGAAACCAGAGTAAAGGTTTCCCCTGCAACCCGTTCCCTTTGTGCTAGATGAACGAACGTCTCTCCACATGCTCATTTCTGAGAAATATGTGCGTGTGAAAGCCGACCTTCACCTAACTTGTTGGGAACAGTAAGTTTCTTTTCAGTTGTAAACTCCACTCCATACATATATATGGGGAAGTACAAACTCCAACTAAGTTTTTCAGTGAAAACTGCAGGAACTTCAAACCGGCACTAGGAAACAGACTGAGAGACCAGAGTAAAAGTTTCTCCTGCAACCTGTTCCCATTGTGCTAGATTAACGGAAGTCTATCCACATGCTCAATTCAGAGAGATAAGTGTGTGTGAAAGCCGTCCTTCACCTAGCTTGTTGGGAACACAAAGATTCTTTTCAGTTGCAAACTCCACTCCTTAGATATATATGCGGAGGTACGAGCTCCAACTCGTTTTTACAGTGAAAACTGCAGGAACTTCAAACCGGCACTAGGAAACAGACTGAGAAACCAGAGTAAAATTTTCTCCTGCCACCCGTTCCCTTTATGCTAGAAGAACGAACGTCTCTCCACATGTTCAGTTCTGAGAGATAAGTGTGTGTGAGAGCCGTCCTTCACCTAGCTTGTTGGGAACACGAAGTTTCTTTTCAGTTGCAAACTCCTCTCCATACATATATATGGGGAGGTACTAGCTCTAACTCTGTTTTACAGTGAAAACTGCAGGAACTTCAAACCGGCAGTAGGAAGCAGACTGAGAAACCAGCGTAAAAGTTTCTCCTGCAACCCGTTCCCTTTGTGCTAGATGAACGAACGTCTCTCCACATGCTCAGTTCTAAGAGATAAGTGTGTGTGAAAGCCGTCCTTCACTTAGCTTGTTGGGAACACAAAGTTTGTTTTCAGTTGCAAACTCCACTCCATACATATATATGGGGAGGTACTAGCTCCAACTAGGTTTTACAGTGAAATCTGCAGGAACTTTAAACCGGCACTAGGAAACAGACTGAGAAACCAGAGTAAAAGTTTCTCCTGCAACCCGTAGACTTTGTGCTAGATGAACGAACGTCTCTCCACATGCTCAGTTCTGAGAGATAAGTGTGTGTTAAGCCGTCATTCACCTTGCTTGTTGGGAACACAAAGTTTCATTTCCGTTGGAAACTGCACTCCATACATATATATGGGGACGTACGAGCTCCAACTCGTTTTTACAGTGAAAACTGCAGGAAATTCAAAACGGCACTAGGAAACAGACTGAGAAACCCGAGTAAAATTTTCTCCTGCAACCCGTTCCTTTTGTGCTAGATGAACGAAAGTCTCTCCACATGCTAAGTTCTGAGAGATAAGTGTGTGTGAAAGCCTTCCTTCACCAGCTTGTTGGGAACACAAATTTTCTTTTCACTTTCAAATTCCTTTCCATACATATATATAGGGAGGTACAAGCCCCAACTCGATTTTAAAGTGAAAAATTCAGGAACTTCATACCGGCAGTAGGAAACAGACTGAGAAACCAGAGTAAAAGATTCTCCTGCAACCCGTTCTCTTTGTGCTAAATGAACGAACGTCTCTCCAAATGCTCGTTTCTGAGAGATAAGTGTGTGTGAAGCCGTCTTTCACCTAGCTTGTTGGGAACCCAATGTTTCTTTCCTGTTGCAAACTCCACTCCATACATATATATGGGGATGTACTAGCTCCAACTCGGATTTACAGTGAAAAATTCAGGAAATTCAACCCGGCAGTAGGAAACAGACTGAGAAACCAGAGTAAAGGTTTCCCCTTCAACACGTTCCATTTGTGCTAGATGAACGAACGTCTCTCCACATGCTCAGTTCTGAGAAATATGTGTGTGTGAAAGCCGTTCTTCACATAGCTTGTTTGGAACACAAAGTTTCTTTTCAGTTGCAAACTTCAATCCATACATATATATGGGGAGGTATGAGCTGCAACTCTGTTTTACAGTGAAAACTGCAGGAACTTCAAACAGACAGTAGGAAACAGACTGAGAAACCAGAGTAAAAGATTCTCCAGCAACCCTTTCCATTTGTGCTTGATGAACGAATGTCTATCCACATGCTCAGTTCTGAGAGATAAGATTGTGTGAAGCCGTCCTTCACATAGGTTGTTGGGAACACAAAGTTTCTTTTCAGATGCAAACTCCACTCCATACATATATATGGGGAGGTACGAGCTCCAACTCGGTTTTACAGTGAAAACTGCAGGAACTTCAAACCGGCAGTAGGAAACATACTGAGAAACCAGAGTACATTTTCCCCTGCAACCCGTTCCTTTTGTGCTAGATGAACGAACGTCTCTCCACATGCTCAGTTCTGAGAGATAAGTGTGTGTGAAAGCCGTCCTTCACCTATCTTGATGGGAACACAAAGTTCCTTTTCAGATGCAAACTCCAATCCATGCATATATCTGGGGATGTACTAGCTCCAACTCGGTTTTACAGTGAAAACTACAGGAATTTCAAACCGGCAGTAGGAAACACACTGAGAATCCAGAGAAAAGTTTCTCCTGCAACCAGTTCCCTTTTTGCTAGATGAACGAACATCTCTCCACATGCTCAGTTCTGAGAGATAAGTGTGTGTGAAATCCGTCCTTCACCTAGCTTGTAGGGAACACAAAGATTCTTTTCAGTTGCAAACTCAACTCTATACATAATTGTGGAGGTACAAGCTCCATCTCGGATTTACAGTGAAAACTGCAGGAACTTCAATGCGGCACTAGGAAACAGACTGCGAAACCAGAGTAAACGTTTCTCCTGCAACCCGTTCCCTTTGTGCTAGATGAACGAACGTCTCTCCACATGCTCAGTTCTGAGAGATGAGTGTGTGTGAAGCCGTCCTTCAAGTACCTTGTTGGGAACAGAAAGTTTCTTTTCAGTTGTAAAATCCACTCCATACATATATATGGGGAGGTACTAGCACCAACTCGGTTTTACAGTGAAAACTGCAGGAACTTCAAACCGGCACTAGGAAACAGACTGAGAAACAAGAGAAAAATTTTCCCTGCAACCCGTTCCTTTTGTGCTAGATGAACGAACGTTTCTCCACATGCTCAGTTCTGAGAGATAAGTGTGTGTGAAAGCCGTACTTCACCTAGCTTGTTGGGAACACAATGTTTCTTTTCAGTTGCAGACTCCACTCCATACATATATACGGGAAGGTACTAGCTCCAACTCGGTTTTACAGTGAAAACTGCAGAAACTTCAACCCGGCAGTAGGAAACAGACTGAGAAACCAGAGTAAAAGTTTCCCCTGCAACCCGTTCAATTTGTGCTAGATGAACGAACGTTTCTCCACATGCTCAGTTCTGAGAAATATGTGTGTGTTAAAGCCGTCCATCACATAGCTTGTTGGGAACACAAATTTTCTTTTAAGTTGCAAACACCACTCCATACATATGTATGGGTAGGTACTAGCTCCAACTCGGTTTTACAGTGAAAACTGCAGGAACTTCAAACCGGCACTAGGAAACAGACTGAGAAACCAGAGTAAAAGTTTCCCCTGCAACTCGTTCCATTTGTGCTAGATGAACGAACGTCTCTCCACATGCTCAGTTCTGAGAGATATGTGTGTGTGAAAGCCGTCCTTCAAGGAGCTTGTTGGGAACACATAGTTTCTTTTCAGTTGCAATCTCCACTCCTTACATATATATGGCGAGGTACGAGCTCCAACTCGGTTTTGCAGTGAAAACTGCAGGAACTTCAAACCGGCAGTAGGAAACAGACTGAGAAACCAGAGTAAAATTTCCCCTGCAACCCGTTCCATTTGTGCTAGATGAACGAACGTCTCTCCACATGCTCAGTTCTGAGAGATATGTGTGTGTGAAAGCCGTCCTTCAAGTAGCTTGTTGGGAACACAAAGTTTCTTTTCAGTTGCAAACTCCACTCCATACATATATATGGGGACGTACGAGCTCCAACTCGGTTTTACAGTGAAAACTGCAGGAACTTCAAACCGGCACAAGGAAACAGACTGATAAACCTGGGTAAAAGTTTCTCCGGCAACCCGTTCCTTTGTGCTATATGAACGTACGTCTCTCCACATGCTCAGTTCGGAGAGATAAGTGTGTGTGAAGCCGTTCTTCACCTAGCTTGTTGGGAACATAAAGTTTCATTCTGTTGCAAACTCCACTCCATACATATGTATGGGGAGGTACTAGACGCAACACGGTTTTACAGTGAAAACTGCAGGAACGTCAACCGGCAGTAGGAAAAAGACTGAGAAACCAGAGTAAAAGTTTCTCCTGCACACCGTTCCCTTTGTGCTAGATGAACGAACGTCTCTCCACATACTCAGTTCTGGGAGATAAGTGTGTGTGAGAGCCTTCCTTCACCTAGATTTTTGGGAACACAAAGTTTCTTTTCAGTTGCAAACCCCACTCCATACATATATATGGGGAGGTACTAGCTCCAACTCGGTTTTACAGTGAAAACTGCAGGAAATTCAAACCGGCACTAGGAAACTGACTGAGAAACCAGAGTAAAAGTTTCTCCTGCAAACCGTTCCTTTTGTGCTAGATAAACGAACGTCTCTCCACATGCTCAGTTCTGAGAGATAAGTGTGTGTGAAAGCCGTACTTCAACTAGCTTGTTGGGAACACAAAGTTCCTTTTCAGTTGCAAAATCCACTCCATACATATATATGGGGAGGTACTTGATCCAACTCGGTTTTACAGTGAAAACTGCAGGAAATTCAAATCGGCACTAGGAAACAGACTGAGAAACCAGAGTAAAAGTTTCTAATGCAACCCTTTCCCTTTGTGCTAGATGAACGAAAGTCTCTCCACATGCTCTGTTCTGAGAAATAAGTGTGTGTTAAAGCCGTCCTTCACCTAGCTTGTTGGGAACACAAAGTATCTTTTCAGTTGCAAACTCCACTCCATACATATTTTTGGGGAGGTACTAGCTCTAACTAGGTTTTACAGTGAAAACTGCAGGAACTTCAAACCGGCACTAGGAAACAGACTGAGAAACCAGAGTAAAAGTTTTTCCTGCAACCCGTTCCTTTGTGCTAGATGAACGAACGTCTATCCACATGCTCAGTTCTGAGAGATATATGTGTGTGAAAGCTGTCCTTCACCTAGCTTGTTGGGAACACAAAGTTTCTTTTCAGTTGCAAACTCCACTCCATACATATATATGGGGAGGTACTAGCTCCAACTCGGTTTTACAGTGAAAACTGCAGGAACTTCAAACCGGCACTAGGAAACAGACTGAGAAACCAGAGTAAAAGTTTCTCCTGCAAAACTTTCCCATTGTGCTAGATGAACGAACTTCTCTCACATGCTCAGTTCTGAGAGATAATTGTGTGTGAAAGCCGCTTTCACCTAGCTTGTCGGGAACACAAAGTTTCTTTTCACTTTCAAACTCCAATCCATACATATATATTGGGAGTTACTAGCTCCAACTCGGTTTTACAGTGAAAACTGCAGGAACTTCAAACCGGCAGTAGGAAACAGACTGAGAAACCAGAGTAAAGGTTTCCCCTGCAACCCGTTCCCTTTGTGCTAGATGAACGAACGTCTCTCCACATGCTCATTTCTGAGAGATATGTGCGTGTGAAAGCCGAACTTCACCTAACTTGTTGGGAACAGAAAGTTTCTTTTCAGTTGTAAACTCCACTCCATACATATATATGGGGAAGTACTAACTCCAACTAAGTTTTTCAGTGAAAACTGCAGGAACTTCAAACCGGCACTAGGAAACAGACTGAGAGACCAGAGTAAAAGTTTCTCCTGCAACCTGTTCCCATAGTGCTAGATTAACGGAAGTCTATCCACATGCTCAATTCAGAGAGATAAGTGTGTGTGAAAGCCGTCCTTCACCTAGATGTTGGGAACACAAAGATTCTTTTCAGTTGCAAACTCAACTCTATAAATAATTGGGGAGGTACTAGCTCCAACTCGGTTTTACAGTGAAAAATTCAGGAAATTCAAACCAGCAGTAGGAAACAGACTGAGAAACCAGAGTAAACGTTTCTCATGCAACCCGTTCCCTTTTTGCTAGATGAACGAACGTCTCTCCACATGCTCAGTTCTGAGAGATAAGTGTGTGTGAAGCCGTCTTTCACTTAGCTTGTTGGGAACACAAAGTTTCCTTCCTGTTGCAAAATCCACTCCATACATATATATGGGGAGGTACTAGCTCCAACTCTCTTTTACAGTGAAAAATTCAGGAACATCAAACCGGCAATAGGAAACAGACTGAGAAACCAGAGTAAAAGTTTCCCCTTCAACCCGTTCCATTTGTGCTAGATGAACGAACGTCTCTCCACATGCTCAATTCTGAGAAATATGTGTGTGTGAATGCCGTCCTTCACCTAGCTTGTTTGGAACACAAAGTTTCTTTTCAGTTGAAACTCCACTCCATACATATATATGGGGAGGTACGAGCTCCAACTCGATTTTACAGTGAAAACTGCAGGAACTTCAAACCGGCAGTAGGAAACAGACTGAGAAACCAGAGTAAATTTTCGCCTGCAACCCGTTCCTTTTGTGCTAGAAGAACGAACGTCTCTCCACATGCTCAGTTCTGAGAGATAAGTGTGTGTGAAAGCCGACCTTCACCTAGCTTGTTGGGAACACAAAGTTCCTTTTCAGTTGCAAACTACAATCCATACATATATATGGGGATGCACTAGCTCCAACTCGGTATTACAGTGAAAACTGCAGGAACTTCAAACTGGCACTAGGAAACAGACTGAGAAACCAGAGTAAAAGTTTCTCCTGCAACCCGTTCCGTTTGTGCTTGATGAACGAAAGTCTCTCCACATGCTCAGTTCTGGGAGATAAGTGTGTGTACGCCGTCCTTAACCTAGCTTTTTTGGAACCCAAAGTTTATTTTCACTTGCAAATTCCATTCCATACATATATATAGGGAGGTACAAGCTCCAACTCAGTTTTACAGTGAAAAATGCAGGAACTTCAAACCGGCAGTAGGAAATAGACTGAGAAACCAGAGTATAAGATTCTCCTTCAACCCGTTCCTATGTGCTAGATGAACGAACGTCTCTCCACATGCTAATTTCTGAGAGATAAATGTGTGTGAAAGCCGTACTTCATCTAGCTTTTTGGGAACACAAAGTTCCTTTTCAGTTGCAAAATCCACTCCATACATATATATGGGGAGGTACATGATCCAACTCGGATATACAGTGAAAATTGCAGGAACTTCAAACCGGCAGTAGGAAAAATTCTGAGAAACCAGAGTAAAAGTTTCTCCTGCAATCTGTTCCCTTTGTGCTAGATGAACGAACGTCTCTCCACATGCTCAGTTCAGGGAAATAAGTGTGTGTGAGAGCCGTCCTTCACCTAGTATGTTGGGAAAACAAAGTTTCTTTTCAGTTGCAAACTCCACTCCTTAAAAATATATTTGGATGTACTAGCTCCAACACGGTTCTACAGTGAAAACTGCAGGAACGTCAACCGGCAATAGGAAAAAGACTGAGAAAAAATAGTAAAAGTTTCTCCTGCAACCCGTTCCCTTTGTGCTAGATGAACGAACGTCTCTCCACATGCTCAGATCTGAGAGATAAATGTGTGTAAAAGCCGTCCTTCAACTAGCTTGTTGGGAACACAAAGTTTCTTTTCAGTTGCAAACTCCACTCCATAAATATATATGGGGAGGTACTACATCCAAATCGGTTTAACAGTGAAAATTGCAGGAACTTCAAACCGGCACTAGGAAACAGACTGAGAAACCAGAGTAAAACTTTCTCCTGCAACCCGTTCCATTTGTGCTAGATGAACGAACGTCTCTCCACATGCTCATTTCTGAGAGATAAATGTATGTGAAAGCCGTCCTTCAACTAGCTTGTTGGGAACTCAAAGTTTCTTTTCAGTTGCAAACCCCAATCCATACATATATATTGGGAGGTACTAGCTCCAAATCGGTTTTACAGTGAAAACTGAAGGAACTTCAAACCGGCACAAGGAAACAGACTGAGAAACCAGAGTAATAGTTTCTCCTGCAACCCGTTCCCTTTGTGCTAGATGAACGAACATCCCTCCACATGCTCAGTTCTGAGAGATAAGTGTGTGTGAAGGCCGTCCTTCACAATGCTTGTTGGGAACACAAAGTTTCTTTTCACTTGCAAACTCCACTCCATACATATATATGGGGACGTACGAGCTTCAACTCGTTTTTACAGTGAAAAATGCAGGAACTTCATACCGGCACAAGGAAACAGACTGAAAAACCAGGGTAAAAGGTTCTCCGGCAACCCGTTCCTTTGTGCTAGACGAACGTACTTCTCTCCACATGCTCAGTTCTGAGAGATAAGTGTGTGTGAAGCCGTCCTTCACCTAGCTTGTTGGGAACATAAAGTTTCATTCTGTTGCAAACTCCACTCCATACATATGTATGGGTAGGTACTAGCTCCAACTCGGTTTTACAGTGAAAACTGCAGGAACTTCAAACCGGCACTAGGAAACAGACTGAGAAACCAGAGTAAAAGTTTCCCCTGCAACCCGTTCCATTTGTGCTAGATGAACGAACGTCTCTCCACATGCTCAGTTCTGAGAGATATGTGTGTGTGAAAGCCGTCCTTCAAGGAGCTTGTTGGGAACACAAAGTTTCTTTTCAGTTGGAAACTCCACTCCTTACATATATATGGCGAGGTACGAGCTCCAACTCGGTTTTGCAGTGAAAACTGCAGGAACTTCAAACCGGCAGTAGGAAACAGACTGAGAAACCAGAGTAAAATTTCCCATGCAACCCGTTCCATTTGTGCTAGATGAACGAACGTCTCTCCACATGCTCAGTTCTGAGAGATATGTGTGTGTGAAAGCCGTCCTTCAAGGAGCTTGTTGGGAACACAATATTTCTTTTCAGTTGCAAACACCACTCCTTACATATATATGTGGAGATACGAGCTCCAACTATGTTTTGCAGTGAATACTGCAGGAACTTCAAACCAGAACTAGGAAACAGACTGATAATCCAGAATAAAAGTGTCTCCTGCAACCCGTTCCCTTTGTGCTAGATGAACGAACTTCTCTCCTCTTGCTCATTTCTGAGAGATAAGTGTGTGTGAAGCCGTCCTTCACCTAGCTTGTTGGGAACATAAAGTTTCATTCTGTTGCAAACTCCACTCCATACATATGTATGGGGAGGTACTAGCCCCAACTCGGTTTTACAGTGAAAACTGCAGTAACTTCAAACCGGCAGTAGGAAACAGACTGAGAAACCAGAGTAAAAGTTTCCCCTGCAACCAGTTCCATTTGTGCTAGATGAAAGAACGTCTCTCCACATGCTCAGTTCTGAGAGATAATTGCGTGTGACAGCCGTCCATCACCTAGCTTGTTGGGAACACAAAGATTATTTTCAGTTGCAAACTCAAGTCTATACATATATATGGGGAGGTACGAGCTCCAACTTGGTTTTGCAGTGAAAACTGCTGGAACTTCAAACCGGAACTAGGAAACAGACTGAGAAAAAATTGTAAAAGTTTCTCCTGCAACCCGTTCCCTTTGTGCTAGATGAACGAACGTCTCTCCACATGCTCAGTTCTGAGAAATACGTGTGTGTGAAAGCCGTACTTCATCTAGCTTTTTGGGAACACAAAGTTTCTTTTCAGTTGCAAAATCCACTCCCTAAAAATATATTTGGATGTACTAGCTCCAACACGGTTTTACAGTGAAAACTGCAGGAACGTCAACCGGCAGTAGGAAACAGACTGAGAACCCAGAGTAATACTTTGTCTTGCAAACCGTTCCCTTTGTGCTAGATGAACGAACGTCTCTCCACATACTCAGTTCTGGGAGATAAGTGTGTGTGAGAGCCTTCCTTCACCTAGATTTTTGGGAACACAAAGTTTCTTTTCAGTTGCAAACCCCACTCCATACATATATATGGGGAGGTACTTGATCCAACTCGGATTTACAGTGAAAATTGTAGGAACTTCAAACCGGCAGTAGGAAAAATTCTGAGAAACCAGAGTAAAAGTTTCTCCTGCAATCTGTTCCCTTTGTGCTAGATGAACGAACGTCTCTCCACATGCTCAGTTCTGGGAGATAAGTGTGTGTGAGAGCCGTCCTTCACATAGTATGTTGGGAAAACAAAGTTTCTTTTCAGTTGCAAACTCCAATCCATACATATATATGGGGAGGTACTAGCTCCAACTCGGTTTTCAGTGAAAACTGCAGGAACTTCAAACCGGCACTAGGAAACTGACTGATAAACCAGAGTAAAAGTTTCCCCTGCAACCCGTTACCTTTGTGCTAGATGAACGAACGTCTCTCCAAATACTCAGTTCTGATAGATAATTGTGTGTGAGAGCCGTACTTCACCTAGCTTGTTGGGAACACAAAGTTTCTTTTCAGTTGCAAACTCCACTCCATACATATATATGGGGAGGTACTAGCTCCAACTCGGTTTTACAATGAAAACTGCAGGAACTTCAAACCGGCACTAGGAAACAGACTGAGAAACCAGAGTAAAACTTGCCCCTGCAACCCGTTCCCTTTGTGCTAGATGAACGAACTTCTCTCCACATGCTCAGTTCTGAGAGATAAGTGTGTGTGAAAGCCGTCCTTCAACTAGCTTGTAGTGAACACAAAGTTTCTTTTCACTTGCAAACCCCACTACATACATATATATGAGGAGGTACTAGATCCAACTCGGTTTTAAAGTGCAAACTGCAGGAACTTCAAACCGGCACTAGGAAACAGACTGAGAACCCAGAGTAAAAGTTTCTCCTGCAACCCGTTCCCTTTGTGCTAGATGAACGAATGTCTATCCACATGCTCAGTTCTGAGAGATAAGTGTGTGTTAAAGCCGTATTTCAACTAGCTTGTTGGGAACACAAAGTTTCTTTTCAGATGCAACCCACCTCCATACATATATATGGGGAGGTACTAGATCCAACTAGGTTTTACAGTGAAAACTGCAGGAACTTCCAACCGGCACTAGGAAACAGACTGAGAAACCAGAGTAAAAATTTCTCCTGCAACCCGTTCCCTTTGTGCTAGATGAACGAAAGTCTCTCCACATGCTCAGTTCTGAGAGATAAGTGTGTGTGAAACCGTCCTTCACCTAGCTTGTGGGGAACATAAAGTTTCATTCTGTTGCAAACTCCACTCCATACATATGTATGGGGAGGTACTAGCTCCAACTCGGTTTTACAGTGAAAACTGCAGTAACTTCAACCCGGCAGTAGGAAACAGACTGAGAAACCAGAGTAAAAATTTCCCCTGCAACCCGTTCCATTTGTGCTAGATGAAAGAACGTCTCTCCACATGCTCAGTTCTGAGAGATATGTGTGTGTGAAAGCCGTCCTTCAAGGAGCTTGTTGGGAACACAATATTTCTTTTCAGTTGCAAACTCCACTCCTAACATATATATGGGTAGGTACGAGCTCCAACTCGGTTTTGCACTGAAAACTGCAGGAACTTCAAACCGGAACTAGGAAACAGACTGATAAACCAGAGTAAAAGTTTCTCCTGCAACCCGTTCCCTTTGTGCTAGATGAACGAACGTCTCTCCACATGCTCAGTTCTGAGAAATACGTGTGTGTGAAAGCCGTACTTCATCTAGCTTTTTGGGAACACAAAGTTTCTTTTCAGTTGCAAACTCCACTCCCTAAAAATATATTTGGATGTACTAGCTCCAACACGGTTTTACAGTGAAAACTGCAGGAACGTCAACCGGCAGTAGGAAAAAGACTGAGAAACCAGAGTAAAAGTTTCTCCTTCACACCGTTCCCTTTGTGCTAGATGAACGAACGTCTCTCCACATACTCAGTTCTGAGAGATAAGTGTGTGTGAAAGCCTTACTTCAACTAGCCTGTTGGGAACACAAAGTTTCTTTTCAGTTGCAAACCCCCTCCATACATATATATGGGGAGGTACTAGATCCAACTAGGTTTTACAGTGAAAACTGCAGGAACTTCCAACCGGCACTAGGAAACAGACTGAGAAACTAGAGTAAAAATTTCTCCTGCAAACTGTTCCCTTTTTTGCTAGATGAACGAACGTCTCTCCAAATGCTCAGATCTGATAGACATGTGTGTGTGAAAGCCGTTCTTCACCTTGCTTGTTGGGTACACAAAGTTTCTTTTAAGTTGCAAACTCCAATCCATACATATATATGGGGAGGTACTAGCCCCAACTCGGTTTTACAGTGAAAACTGCAGGAACTTAAAACCGGCACTAGGAAACAGACAGAGAAACCAGAGTAAAAGTTTCTCCTGCAACCCGTTCCATTTGTGCCAAATGAACGAACGTCTCTCCACATGCTCAGTTCTGAGAGATAAATGTGTGGAAGCCATCATTCAACTAGCTTGTTGGGAACACAAAGTTTCTTTTCAGTTGCAAACTCCATTCCATTCATATATATTGGGAGGTACTAGCTCCAAATTTGTTTTACAGTGAAAACTGCAGGAACTTCAAACCGGCACTAGGAAACAGACTGTGAAACCAGGGAAAAAGTTTCTCCTGAAACCCGTTCCCTTTGTGCTAGATGAACGAAAGTCTCTCCACATGCTCAGTTCTGAGAGATAAGTGTGTGTGAAAGCCGACTTTCACCCAGCTTGTTGGGAACACAAAGTTTCTTTTCACTTGCAAACTCCACTCCATACATATATATGGGGAGGTACTAGCTCCAACTCGGTTTTACAGTGAAAACTGCAGGAACTTCAAACCGGCACTAGGAAACAGACTGAGAACCCAGAGTAATACTTTCTCTTGCAACCCGTTCCCTTTGTGCTAGATGAACGAACGTCTCTCCACATGCTCAGTTCTGGGAGATAAGTGTGTGTGATGGCCACCCTTCACAAAGCTTGTTGGGAACACAAAGTTTCTTTTCAGTTGCAAACTCCACTCCATACATATATATGGGGATGTACAAGCTCCAACTCGGTTTTACAGTGAAAACTGCAGGAACTTCAAACCGGCACTAGGAAACAGACTGAGAAAAAATTGTAAAAGTTTCTCCTGCAACCCGTTCCCTTTGTGCTAGATGAACGAACGTCTCTCCACATGCTCAGATCTGAGAGATAAATGTGTGTAAAAGCCGTCCTTCAACTAGCTTGTTGGGAACACAAAGTTTCTTTTCAGTTGCAAACTCCACTCCATAAATATATATGGGGAGGTACTACATCCAAATCGGTTTAACAGTGAAAATTGCAGGAACTTCAAACCGGCACTAGGAAACAGACTGAGAAACCAGAGTAAAACTTTCTCCTGCAACCCGTTCCATTTGTGCTAGAAGAACGAACGTCTCTCCACATGCTCATTTCTGAGAGATAAATGTATGTGAAAGCCGTACTTCAACTAGCTTGTTGGGAACACAAAGTTTCTTTTCAGTTGCAAACCCCAATCCATACATATATATTGGGAGGTACTAGCTCCAAATCGGTTTTACAGTGAAAACTGAAGGATCTTCAAACCGGCACTAGGAAACAGACTGAGAAACCAGAGTAATAGTTTCTCCTGCAACCCGTTCCCTTTGTGCTAGATGAACGAAAGTCCCTCCACATGCTCAGTTCTGAGAGATATGTGTGTGTGAAAACCGTCCTTCACCCAGCTTGTTGGGAACACAAATTTTCTTTTCAGTTGCAAACTCCACTCCATACATATATATGGGGAGGTACTAGCTCCAACACGGTTTTACAGAGAAAACTGCAGGAACTTCAAACCGGCACTAGGAAACAGACTGAGTAACCAGAGTAAAAGTTTCTCCTGCAACCCGTTCCCTTTGTGCTTGATGAACGAACGTCTCTCCACATGCTCAGTTCTGGGAGAAAAGTGTGTGTGAGAGCCGTCCTTCACCTAGCTTCTTGAGAACACAAAGTTTCTTTTCAGTTGCAAACTCCACTCCATACATATATATGGTGAGGTTCTAGCTCCAACACGGATTTACAGTGAAAACTGCAGGAACTTCAAACCGGCACTAGGAAACAGACTGAGAATCCAGAGTAAAAATTTTTCCTGCAACCCGTTCCCTTTGTGGTAGATGAACGAAAGTCTCTCCACATGCTCAGTTCTGAGAGATAAGTGTGTGTGAAAGCTGTCCTTCACCCAGCTTGTTGGGAACACAAAGTTTCTTTTCACTTGCAAACTCCACTCCATACATATATATGGGGAGGTACTAGCTCCAGCTCGGTTTTACAGTGAAAACTGCAGGAACTTCAAACCGGCAGTAGGAATCAGACTGAGAAACGAGAGTAATACTTTCCCCTTCAACCCGTTCCCTTTGTGCTAGATGAACGAACGTCTCTCCACATGCTAATTTCTGGGAGATAAGTGTGTGTGAGAGCAGTCCTTCACCTAGTTTGTTGGGAACACAAAGTTTCTTTTCAGTTGCAAACTCCACTCCATACATATATACGGGGATGTACAAGCTCCAACTCGGTTTTACAGTGAAAACTGCAGGAACTTCAAACCGGCACTAGGAAACTGACTGAGAAACCAGAGTAAAAGTTTCTCCTGCAACACGTTCCCTTTGTGCTAGATGAACGAACGTATCTCCACATGCTCAGTTCTGAGAGATAAATGTGTGTGAAACCGTCCTTCACCTAGCTTGTTGGGAACACAAATTTTCTTTTCAGTTGCAAACCCCACCCCATACATATATATGGGTTGGTACTAGCTCCAACACGGTTTTACAGTGAAAACTGCAGGAACTTAAAACCGGCACAAGGAAACATACTGAGAAACCAGAGTAAAATTTCTCCTGCCACCCGTTCCCTTTGTGCTAGATGAACGAAAGTCTCTCCACATGCTCAGTTCTGAGAGATAAGTGTGTGTGAAAGCCGACCTTCACCCAGCTTGTTGGGAACACAAAGTTTCTTTCATTGCAAACTCCACTCCATACATATATATGGGGAGGTACTAGCTCCAACTCGGTTTTAGAGTGAAAACTGCAGGAAATTCAAACCGGCAGTAGGAAACAGACTGAGAACCCAGAGTAATACTTTCTCCTGCAACCTGTTCCCTTTTTGCTAGATGAACGAACGTCTCTCCACATGCTCAGTTCTGGAAGATAAGTGTGTGTGATGGCCGTCCTTCATCTAGCTTGTTGGGAACACAAAGTTTCTTTTCAGTAGCAAACTCCACTCCATACATATATATGGGGATATACAAGCTCCAACTCTGTTTTACAGTGAAAACTGCAGGAACTTCAAACCGGCACTAGGAAACAAACTGAGAAACCAGTGTAAAAGTTTATCCTGCAACCGGTTCCGTTTGTGCTAGATGAACGAACGTCTCTCCACATGCTCAGTTCTGAGAGATAAGTGTGTGTGAAAGCCGTCCTTCACCTATCTTGTTGGAAAGAAAATTTTCTATTCAGTTGCAAGCTCCACTCCATACATATATATGGGGAGGTTCTAGCTCCAACACGGTTTAACAGTGAAAACTGCGGGAACTTCAAACCGGCACTAGGAAACAGACTGAGAAACCAGAATAAAAGTTTCTCCTGCAACCCGTTCCCTTTGTGCTAGATGAACGAACGTCTCTCCACATGCTCAGTTCTGGGAGATAAGTGTGTGTGAGAGCCGTCCTTCACGTAGCTTGTTGGGAACACAAAGTTTCTTTTCAGTTGCAAACTCCAATCCATACATAAATATGTGGAGGTACTATCTCCAACTAGGTTTTACAGTGAATACTGCAGGAAATTCAAACCGGCACTAGGAAACATACTGAGAAACCAGAGTAAAATTTTCCACTGCAACCCGTTCCCTATGTGCTATATGAACGAACGTCTCTCCGCATGCTCAGTTCTGAGAGATAAGTGTGTGTGAAAGCCGTACTTCAACTAGATTGTTGGGAAGACAAAGTTTCTTTTCAGTTGCAAAATCCACACCATGCATATATATGGGGAGTTACTAGCTCCAACACGGTTTTACAGTGAAAACTGCAGGAACTTCAAACCGGCACTAGGAAACAGACTGAGAAACCAGAGTAAAAGTTTCTCCTGCAACCCGTTCCATTTGTGCTAGATGAACGAACGTCTCTCCACATATTCAGTTCTGAGAAATAAATGTGTGTGAAAGCCGTTCTTCAACTAGCTTGTTGGGAACACAAAGTTTCTTTTCAGTTGCAAACTCCATTCCATACATATATATTGGGAGGTACTAGCTCCAAATCTGTTTTACAGTGAAAACTGCAGGAACTTCAAACCGGCACTAGGAAACAGACTGAGAAACCAGAGTAAAAGTTTCTCCTGCAACCCGTTCCCTTTGTGCTAGATGAACGAAAGTCTCTCCACATGCTCAGATCTGAGAGATAAGTGTGTGTGAAAGCCGTCCTTCACCCAGCTTGTTAGGAACACAAAGTTTCTTTTCACTTGCAAACTCCACTCCATACATATATATTGGGAGATACTAGTCCAACTCGGTTTTACAGTGAAAACTGCGGGAACTTCAACCCGGCAGTAGGAAACAGACTGAGAACCCAGAGTAATACTTTGTCTTGCAAACCGTTCCCTTTGTGCTAGATGAACGAACGTCTCTCCACATACTCAGTTCTGGGAGATAAGTGTGTGTAATGGCCGCCCTTCACATAGCTTTTTGGGAACACAAAGTTTCTTTTCAGTTGCAAACTCCACTCCATACATATATATTAGGATGTACAAGCTCCAACTCGGTTTTACAGTGAGAACTGCAGGAACTTCAAACCGGCACTAGGAAACAGACTGAGAAACCAGAGTAAAAGTTTCTCCTGCAACCCATTCCCTTTGTGCTAGATGAACGAAAGTCTTTCCACATGCTCAGTTCTGAGAGATAAGTGTGTGTGAAAGCCGTCCTTCACCCAGCTTGTTGGGAACACAAAGTTTCTTTTCACTTGCAAACTCCACTCCATACATATATATGGGGAGGTACTAGCTCCAGCTCTGTTTTACAGTGAAAACTGCAGGAACTTCAAACCGGCAGTAGGAATCAGACTGAGAAACCAGAGTAATACTTTCCCCTTCAACCCGTTCCTTTGTGCTAGATGAACGAACGTCTCTCCACATGCTAAGTTCTGGGAGATAAATGTGTGTGAGAGCAGTCCTTCACCTAGCTTGTTGGGAACACAAAGTTTCTTTTCACTTGCAAACTCCACTCCATACATATATATGGGGAAGTACTAGCTCCAACACTGTTTTACAGTGAAAACTGCAGGAACTTCAAACCGGCACTAGGAAACAGACTGAGAAACCAGAGTAAAAGTTTCTCCTGCATCCCGTTCCCTTTGTGCTAGATGAACGAACCTCTCTCCACATGCTCAGTTCTGGGAGATAAGTGTGTGTGAGAGCCGTCCTTCACCTTGCTAGTTGGGAACACAAAGTTTCTTTTCACTTGCAAACTCCACTCCATACATGTATATGGGGAGGTTCTAGCTCCAACACGGATTTACAGTGAAAACTGCAGGAACTTAAAACCAGCATTAGGAAACAGACTGAGAAACCAGAGTAAAATTTCTCCTGCCACATTTTCCCTTTGTGCTAGATGAACGAACGTCTCTCCACATGCTCAGTTCTGAGAGATAAGTGTGTGTGAAAGCCGTCCTTCACCCAGCTTGTTGGGAACACAAAGTTTCTTTTCACTTGCAAACTCCACTCCATACATATATATGGGGAGGTACTGGCTCCAGCTCGGTTTTACAGTGAAAACTGCAGGAACTTCAAACCGGCAGTAGGAATCAGACTGAGAAACCAGAGTAATACTTTCCACTTCAACCCGTTCCCTTTGTGCTAGATGAACGAACGTCTCTCCACATGCTAAGTTCTGGGAGATAAGTGTGTGTGAGAGCAGTCCTTCACCTAGCTTGTTGGGAACACAAAGTTTCTTTTCAGTTGCAAACTCCACTCCATACATATATACGGGGATGTACAAGCTCCAACTCGGTTTTACAGTGAAAACTGCAGGAACTTCAAACCGGCACTAGGAAACTGACTGAGAAACCAGAGTAATAGTTTCTCCTGCAACCCGTTCCCTTTGTGCTAGATGAACGAACGTCTCTCCACATGCTCAGTACTGAGAGATAAGTGTGTGAGAAAGCCGTCCTTCACCTAGCTTGTTGGGAACACAAATTTTCTTTTCAGTTGCTAACTCCACTCCATACATATATATGGGGAGGTCCTAGCTCCAACACGGTTTTAAAGTGAAAACGGCAGGAACTTCAAAACGGCACTAGGAAACAGACTGAGAAACCAGAGAAAGGTTTCTCCTGCAACCCGTTCCCTTTGTGCTAGATGAACGAACGTCTCTCCACATAGTCAGTTCTGGGAGATAATTTTGTGTAATGCCCGCACTTCACATAGCTTGTTTGGAACACAAAGTTTCTTTTCAGTTGCAAACTCCACTCCATACATATATATTAGGATGTACAAGCTCCAACTCGGTTTTACAGTGAGAACTGCAGGAACTTCAAACCGGCACTAGGAAACATACTGAGAAACCAGAGTAAAAGTTACTCCTGCAAACCGTTCCCTTTTTGCTAGATGAACGAACGTCTCTACACATGCTCAGTTCTGGAAGAGAAGTGTGTGTGAGAGCCGTCCTTCACCTAGCTTGTTGGGAAAACAAAGTTTCTTTTCAGATGCCAACTCCACTCCATATATATATATGGGGAGTTTCTAGCTCCAACACGGATTTACAGTGAAAACTGCAGGAACTTCAAACCGGCAGTAGGAAACAGACTGAGAATCCAGAGTAAAAGTTTCTCCTGCAACCCGTTCCCTTTTTGCTAGATGAACGAACGTCTCTCCACATGCTCAGTTCTGAGAGATAAGTGTGTGTGAAAGCCGTCCTTCACCCAGCTTGTTGGGAACACAAAGTTTCTTTTCACTTGCAAACTCCACTCCACACATATATATGGGGAGGTACTAGCTCCAACTCGGTTTTACAGTGAAAACTGCAGGAACTTCAAACCGGCAGTAGGAATCATACTGAGAAACCAGAGTAATAATTTCCCCTTCAACCCGTTCCCTTTGTGCTAGATGAACGAACGTCTCTCCACATGCTAAGTTCTGGGAGATAAGTGTGTGTGAGAGCAGTCCTTCACCTAGCTTGTTGGGAACACAAAGTTTCTTTTCAGTTGCAAACTCCACTCCATACATATATACGGGGATGTACAAGCTCCAACTCGGTTTTACAGTGAAAACTGCAGGAACTACAAACCGGCACTAGGAAACTGACTGAGAAAAAAGAGTAAAAGTTTCTCCTGCAACCCGTTCCCTTTGTGCTAGATGAACGAACGTATCTCCACATGCTCATTTCTGAGAGATAAATGTGTGTGAAACCGTCCTTCACCTAGCTTGTTGGGAACACAAATTTTCTTTTCATTTGAAAACCCCACCCCATACATATATATGGGTAGGTACTAGCTCCAACACGGTTTTACAGTGAAAACTGCAGGAACTTAAAACCGGCACTAGGAAACAGACTGAGAAACCTGAGTAAAATTTCTCCTGCCACCCGTTCCCTTTGTGCTAGATGAACAAAAGTCTCTCCACATGCTCAGTTCTGAGAGATAAGTGTGTGTGAAAGCCGACCTTCACCCAGCTTGTTGGGAACACAAAGTTTCTTTCATTGCAAACTCCACTCCATACATATATATGGGGAGGTACTAGCTCCAACTCGGTTTTAGAGTGAAAACTGCAGGAAATTCAAACCGGCAGTAGGAAACAGACTGAGAACCCAGAGAAAAAGTTTCTGCTGCAAACCGTTCCCTTTGTGCTATATGAAAGAACGTCACTCCACATGCTCAGTTCTGAGAGAAAAGTGTGTGTGAGAGCCGTCCTTCAAATAGCTTGTTTGGAACACAAAGTTTCTTTTCAGTTGCAAACTCCATTCCATACATATATATGGGGAGGTACTAGCTCAAACTCTGTTTACAGTGAAAACTGCAGGAACTTCAAACCGGCAGTAGGAAAGAGTCTGAGAAACCAGAGTAAAATTTTCTCCTGCAACCCGTTCCCTTTGTGCTAGATGAACGAAAGTCTCTCCACATGCTCAGTTCTGGGATATAAGTGTGTGTGAAAGCCGTCCTTCACCTAGCTTGTTGGGAACAAAAAGTTTCTTTTCAATTGCAAACTCCACTCCATACATATATATGGGTACGTACGAGCTCCAACTCGGTTTTACAGTGAAAACTGCAGGAACATCAAACCGGCACTAAGAAACAGACTGAGAAACCATAGTAAAGTTTCTCCTGCAACCCGTTCCCTTTGTGCTAGATGAACGAACGTCTCTCCACATGGTCAGTTCTGAGAGATAAATGTGTGTGAGAGCCGTCCTTCACCTAGCTTGTTGGGAACACAAAGTTTCTTTTCAATTTCACACCCCACTCCATACATATATAGGAGAGGTACTAGCCCAACTCGGTTTTACAGTGAAAACTGCAGGAACTTCAAACCGGCACTAGGAAACAGACTGAGAACCCAGAGTAAAAGTTTCTCCTGCAAGCCGTTCCCTTTATGCTAGATGAACGAAGTCTCTCCACAAGCTCAGTTCTGAGAAATAATTGTGTGTGAAAGCCGTAATTAACCTATCTTGTTGGGAACTCAAAGTTCCTTTTCAGTTGCAAAGTCCACTCCATAAATATATATGGGGAGGTACTAGCTCCAAATCATTTTACAGTGAAAACTACAGGAAATTCAAACCGACACTAGGAAACAGTCTGAGAAACCAGTGTAAAATTTCTACTGAAATCCGTTCCCTTTGTGCTAGATGAACGAAAGTCTGTCCACATGCTCAGTTCTTAGAGAAAAGTGTGTGTGAAAGCCGTCCTTCAACAGGCTTGTTTGGAACACAAAGTTTCTTTTCAGCTGCAAACTCCACTCCGTATATATATATGGGGAAGTATTAGCTCCAACTCGGTTTTACAGAGAAAACTGCAGGAACTTCATACCGGCACTATTAAACAGACACAGAAACCAGAGTAAAAGTTTCTCCTGCAACCCGTTCCATTTGTGCTAGATGAACGAACGTCTCTCCACATGCTCAGTTCTGAGAGATAAGTGTGTGTGAGAGCCGTCCTTCAACTAGCTTGTTTGGAACACAAAGTTTCTTTTCAGTTGCAAACTCCACTCCATACATATATATGGGGAGGTACTAGCTCCAACTCTGTTTACAGTGAAAACTGCAGGAACTTCAAACCGGCAGTAGGAAACAGTCTGAGAAACCAGAGTAAAATTTTCTCCTGCAACCCGTTCCCTTTGTGCTAGATGAACGAACGTCTCTCCACATGCTCAGTTCTGGGATATAAGTGTGTGTGAAGGCCGACATTCACCAAGATTGTTGGGAACACAAAGTTTCTTTTCAATTGCAAACTCCACTCCATACATATATAAGGGGTAGGTTCTAGCTCCAACTCGGTTTTACAGTGAAAACTGCAGGAAATTCAAACCGGCACTAGGAAACAGACTGAGAAACCAGAGTAAAAGTTTCTCCTGCAACCCGTTCCCTTTGTGCTAGATGAACGAAAGCCTCTCGAAATGCTCAGTTCTGAGAGACAAGTGTGTGTGAAACCGTACTTCAACTAGCTTGTAGGGAACACAAAGTTTCTTTTCAGTTGCAAACTCCACTCCTTACATATATATGGGGATGTACTAGCTCCAACTCGGTTTTACAGTGAAAACTGCAGGAACTTCAAACCGGCAGTAGGAAACAGTCTGAGAAACCAGAGTAAAATTTTCTCCTGCAACCCGTTCCCTTTGTGCTAGATGAACGAACGTCTCTCCACATGCTCAGTTCTGGGATATAAGTGTGTGTGAAGGCCGCCATTCACCTAGATTGTTGGGAACACAAAGTTTCTTTTCAATTGCAAACTCCACTCCATACATATATATGGGGGAGGTTCTAGCTCCAACTCGGTTTTACATTGAAAACTGCAGGAAATTCAAACCGGCACTAGGAAACAGACTGAGAAACCAGAGTAAAAGTTTCTCCTGCAACCCGTTCCCTTTGTGCTAGATGAACGAAAGTCTCTCGACATGCTCAGTTCTGAGAGATAAGTGTGTGTTAAACCGTCCTTCACCATGCTTGTAGGGAACACAAAGTTTCTTTTCAGTTGCAAACTCCACTCCTTACATATATATGGGGAAGTACTTGCTCCAACTCGGTTTTACAGTGAAAACTGCAGGAAATTCAAACCGGTACTAGGAAACAGACTGAGAAACCACAGTAAAAGTTTCTCCTGCAGCCCGTTCCTTTTGTGCTAGATGAATGAACGTCTCTCCATATGCTCAGTTCTGAGAGATAAGTGTGTGTGAAAGCCGTCCTTCAACTAGGTTGTTGGGAACACAAAGTTTCTTTTCAGTTGCAAACTCCACTCCATACATATATATGGGGAGGTACGAGCTCCAACTCGGTTTTACAGTGAAAACTGCAGGAACTTTAAACCGGCACTAGGAAACAGACTGAGAAACCAGAGTAAAAGTTTCCCCTGCAACCCGTTCCCTTTGTGCTAGATGAACGAACGTCTCTCCACATGCTCAGTTCTGAGAGATTTCTGTGAGTGAGAGACGTCCTTCAACTAGCTTGTTTGGAACACAAAGATTCTTTTCAGTTGCAAACTCCACTCCATACATATATATGGGGAGGTACTAGCTCCAACTCTGTTTACAGTGAAAACTGCAGGAACTTCAAACCGGCAGTAGGAAAGAGTCTGAGAAACCAGAGTAAAATTTTCTCCTGCAACCCGTTCACTTTGTGCTAGATGAACGAACGTCTCTCCACATGCTTAGTTCTGGGATATAAGTGTGTGTGAAGGCCGTCCTTCACCTAGCTTGTTGGGAACAAAAATTTTCTTTTCAATTGCAAACTCCACTCCATACATATATATGGGTACGTACGAGCTCCAACTCGGTTTTACAGTGAAAACTGCAGGAACATCAAACCGGCACTAGGAAACAGACTGAGAAACCATAGTAAAGTTTCTCCTGCAACCCGTTCCCTTTGTGCTAGATGAACGAAAGTCTCTCCACATGGTCAGTTGTGAGAGATAAATGTGTGTCGGAGCCGTCCTTCACCTAGCTTGTTGGGAACACAAAGTTTCTTTTCAATTTCACACCCCACTCCATACATATATAGGAGAGGTACTAGCCCAACTCGGTTTTACAGTGAAAACTGCAGGAACTTCAAACCGGCACTAGGAAACAGACTGAGAACCCAGAGTAAAAGTTTCTCCTGCAACCCGTTCCCTTTATGCTAGATGAACGAAGTCTCTCCACAAGCTCAGTTCTGAGAAATAATTGTGTGTGAAAGCCGTAATTAACCTATCTTGTTGGGAACTCAAAGTTCCATTTCAGTTGCAAAGCCCACTCCATAAATATATATGGGGAGGTACTAGCTCCAAATAATTTTACAGTGAAAACTACAGGAAATTCAAACCGACACTAGGAAACAGTCTGAGAAACCAGTGTAAAATTTCTACTGAAAACCGTTCCCTTTGTGCTAGATGAACGAAAGTCTGTCCACATGCTCAGTTCTTAGAGAAAAGTGTGTGTTAAAGCCGTCCTTCACCAGGCTTGTTTGGAACACAAAGTTTCTTTTCAGTTGCAAACTCCACTCCGTATATATATATGGGGAAGTACTAGCTCCAACTCGGTTTTACAGAGAAAACTGCAGGAACTTCATACCGGCACTATTAAACAGACACAGAAACCAGAGTAAAAGTTTCTCCTGCAACCCGTTCCATTTGTGCTAGATGAACGAACGTCTCTCCACATGCTCAGTTCTGAGAGATATTGTGTGTGAGAGCCGTCCTTCAACTAGCTTGTTTGGAACACAAAGTTTCTTTTCAGTTGCAAACTCCACTCCATACATATATATGGGGAGGTACTAGCTCCAACTCTGTTTACAGTGAAAACTGCAGGAACTTCAAACCGGCAGTAGGAAACAGTCTGAGAAACCAGAGTAAAATTTTCTCCTGCAACCCGTTCCCTTTGTGATAGATGAACGAAAGTCTCTCGAAATGCTCAGTTCTGAGAGATAAGTGTGTGTGAAACCGTATTTCACCTAGCTTGTAGGGAACACAAAGTTTCTTTTCAATTGCAAACTCCACTCCTTACATATATATGGGGAGGTACGAGCTCCAAGTCGGTTTTACAGTGAAAACTGCAGGAACTTTAAACCGGCACTAGGAAACAGACTGAGAAACCAGAGTAAAAGTTTCTCCTGCAACCCGTTCCCTTTGTGCTAGATGAACGAACGTCTCTCCACATGCTCAGTTTTGAGAGATAAGTGTGTGTGAAAGCCGTCCTTCACCTAGATTGTTGGGAACACAAAGTTTCTTTTCAGTTGCAAACTCCACTCCGTATATATATATGGGGAAGTACTAGCTCCAACTCGGTTTTACAGAGAAAACTGCAGGAACTTCAATCCGGCACTAGGAAACAGACTGAGAAACCAGAGTAAAAGTTTCCCCTGCAACCCGTTCCCTTTGTGCTAGATGAACGAACGTCTCTCCACATGCTCAGTTCTGAGAGATAAGTGTGAGTGAGAGACGTCCTTCAACTAGCTTGTTTGGAACACAAAGATTCTTTTCAGTTGCAAACTCCACTCCATACATATATATGGGGAGGTACGAGCTCCAACTCGGTTTTACAGTGAAAACAGCAGGAACTTCAAACCGACACTAGGAAACAGACTGAGAAACCAGAGAAAAATTTTCTAATGCCACCCGTTCCCTTTGTGCTAGATGAACGAACTTCTCTCCACATGCTCAGTTCTGAGAGATAAGTGTGTGTGAGAGCCGTCCTTCATCTAGCTTGTTGGGAAATCAAAGTTTCTTTTCAGTTGAAAACTCCACTCCATACATATATATGGGGAGGTACTAACTAGAATTCGGTTTTACAGTGAAAACTGCAGGAACTTCAAACCGGCAGTAGGAACACACTGAGAAACCAGAGTAAAAGTTTCTCCTGCATCATGTTCCCTTAGTGCTTGATGAATGATCTTCTCTCCACATGCTCAGTTCTGAGAGATAAGTGTGTGTTAAAGCCGTGCTTCAACTTGCTTGTTGGGAACACAAAGTTTCTTTTCAGTTGGTAACTCCAATCCATATATAAATATGGGGACGTACGAGCTCCAACTCGGTTTTACATTGAAAACTGCAGGAAGTTCAAACCGGCACTAGCAAACAGACTGAGAAACCAGAGTAAAAGTTTCTAATGAAACCCGTTTCCTTTGTGCTAGATGAACGAACTTCTCTCCACATGCTCAGTTCTGAGAGATAAGTGTGTGTGAAAGCCGTCTTTCACCTAGCTTGTTGGGAACACAAAGTTTCTTTTCAGTTGCAAACTCCAATCCATACATATATATGGGGAGGTACAAGCTCCAACTCGGTTTTACAGTGAAAACTGCAGGAACTTCAAACCGGCACTAGGAAACAGACTGAGAAACCAGAATAAAAGTTTCCCCTGCAACCCGTTCCCTTTGTGCTAGATGAACGAACGTCTCTCCTCATGCTCAGTTCTGAGAGATATTTGTGGGTGAAAGCCGTCCTTCTCCAAGATTGTTGGGAACACAAAGTTTCTTTTCACTTGCAAACTCCACTCCATACATATATATGGGGAGGTACTAGCACCAACACGGTTTTACAGTTAAAACTGCAGGAACTTCAAACCGGCAGTAGGATACAGACTGAGAAACCAGAGAAATACTTTCTCCTGCAACCCGTTCCCTTTGTGCTAGATGAAAGAAAGTGTCTCCAAATGCTCAGTTCTGAGAGACATTTGTGTGTGAAAGCCGTCCTTCACCTAGCTTGTTGGGAACACAAAGTTTCTTTTCAGTTGCAAACTCCACTCCATACATATATATGGGGATGTACTAGCTCCAGCTCGGATTTACAGTGAAAACTGCAGGAACTTCAAACCGGCACTAGGAAACAGACTGAGACACCAGAGTAAAATTTTCTAATGCAAGCCATTCCCTTTGTGCTAGATGAACGAACTTCTCTCCACATGCTCAGTTCTGAGAGATAAGTGTGTTTGAGAGCCGTCCTTCAACTAGCTTGTTGGGAACACAAAGTTTCTTTTCAGTTGCAAACTCCACTCCATACATATATATGGGGAGGTACAAGCTCCAATCAGTTTTACTGTGAAATCTGCAGGAACTTCAAACCGGCAGTAGGAAACAGACTGAGAAACCAGAGTAAAACTTTCTCCTGCAACCCTTTCCCTTTGTGCTAGATGAACGAACGTCTCTCCACATGCTCAGTTCTGAGAAATAAGTGTGTGTGAGAGCCGTCTTTCACCTAGCTTGTTGGGAACTCAAAGTTTCTTTTCAGTTGCAAACTCCACACCATAAATATATATGGGGAGGTACTAGCTCCAACTCGGTTTTACAGTGAAAACTGCAGGAACTTCAAACCGGTACTAGGAAACAGACTGAGAAACCAGAAAAAAATTTTCTCCAGCAACCAGTTCATTTTGTGCTAGATGAACGAAAGTCTCTCCACATGCTCAGTTCTGGGACATAAGTGTGTGTGAGAGCCGTCCTTTACCTAGCTTGTTGGGAACACAAAGTTTCTTTTCAGTTGCAAATTCCACTCCATACATATATATGGGGAGGTACTAGCTCCAACTCGGTTTTACAGTGAAAACTGCAGGAACTTCAAACCGGCACTAGGAAACAGACTGAGAATCCAGAGTAAAATTTCTCCTGCAACCCGTTCCCCTTGTGCTAGATGAATGAAGGTCTCTCCACATGCTCAGTTCTGAGAAATAAGTGTGTGTGAAAGCCGTCGTTCACCTAGCTTGTTGGGATCACAAAGTTTCTTTTCAGTTGGAAACTCCACACCATACATATATATGGGGAGGTACTAGCTCCAACTCGGTTTTACAGTGAAAACTGCAGGAACTTCAAACCGGCACTAGGAAACAGACTGAGAAACTAGAGTAAATGTTTCTCCTGCAACCCGTTCCCTTTGTGCTTGATGAACGAAATTCTCTCCACATGCTCAGTTCTGAGAGATAATTGTGTGTGAGAGCCGTCCTTCCCCTAGCTTGTTGGGAACACAAAGTTTCTTTTCAGTTGCAAACTCCACTCCATACATATATATGGGGAGGTACTAGCTCCAACTCGGTTTTACAGTGAAAACTGCAGGAACTTCAAACCGGCACTAGGAAACAGACTGAGAAACCAGAAAAATATATTCTCCTGCAACCCGTTCATTTTGTGCTAGATGAACGAACGTCTCTCCACATGCTCCGTTCTGAGAGAAAAGTGTGTGTGAAAGCCGTAATTCACCTATCTTGTTGGGAACACAAAGTTTTTTTTCAGTTGCAAACTCCACTCCATACATATATATGGGGAGGTAATATCTCCAAATCGATTTTACAGTGAAAAATGCAGGAAATTCAAACCGGCACTAGGAAAGAGTCTGAGAAACCAGAGTAAATGTTTCTACTGCAACCCATTCACTTTGTGCTAGATGAACGAACGTCTCTCCACATGCTCAGTACTGAGAGATAAATGTGTGTGAAAGCCGACCTTCACCTAGCTTGTTGGGAACAAAAAGTTTCTTTTCAGTTGCAAAATCTAATCCATACATATATATGGGGAGGTACTAGTTCCAACTCGGTTTTATAGTGAAAATTGCAGGAATTTCATACCGGCACTAGGAAACATACTGAGAAACCAGAAAAAATTTTCCCCAGCAACCCGTTCATTTTATGCTAGATGAACGAACGTCTCTCCACATGCTCAGTTCTCAGAGAAATGTGTGTGTGAAAGCCGTCCTTCACCTAGCTTGTTGGGAACACAAAGTTTCTTTTCAGTTGCAAACTCCACTCCATACATATATATGGGGAGATACTAGCCCCAACTCGATTTTAAAGTGAAAACTGAAGGAAATTCAAACCGGCACTTGGAAACAAACTGAGAAACCAGAGTAAAAGTTTCTCCTGCCACCCGTTCCGTTTGTGCTAGATGAACGAAAGTCTCTCCAAATGCTCAGTTCTGAGGGATGAGTGTGTTCAAGCCGAACTTCACCTAGCTTGTTGGGAACACAAAGTTTCTTTTCAGTTGCAAACTCCACTCCATACATATATATGGGGACGTACGAGCTCCAACTCGGTTTTACAGTGAAAACTGCAGGAACTTCAAACCGGCACTAGGAAACAGACTGAGAAACCAGAGTAAAATTTTCTCCTGCAACCCGTTCCCTTTGTGCTAGATGAACGAACTTTTCTCCACATGCTCAGTTCTGAGAGATATGTGTGTGTGAGATCCGTCCTTCAACTAGCTTGTTGTGAACACAAAGTTTCTTTTCAGTTGCAAACTCCACTCCATACATATATATGGGGAGGTACTAGCTCCAACTCGAATTACAGTGAAAACTGCATTAACTTCAACTCGGCAGTAGGAAACAGAATGAGAAACCAGAGTAATACTTTCTCCTGCAACCCGTTCCATTTGGGCTAGATGAACGAAAGTCTGTCCACATGCTCATTTCTGGGAGATAAGTATATGTGAGAGCCGTACTTCACCTAGCTTGTTGGGAACACAAAGTTTCTTTTCACTTGCAAACTCCACTCCATACATATTTATGGGGAGGTACTAGCTCCAAC
This sequence comes from Camelus bactrianus, assembly GCF_048773025.1. Lineage (NCBI taxonomy): Eukaryota > Metazoa > Chordata > Mammalia > Artiodactyla > Camelidae > Camelus > Camelus bactrianus. Next base: position 81,760,566 of record NC_133542.1, on the reverse strand, counting down.
ACGGTTTTACAGTGAAAACTACAGGAAATTCAAACCGGCAGTTGGAAAAAGACTGAGAAACCAGAGTAAAAGTTTCTCCTGCAAACCGTTCCATTAGTGCTAGACGAACGAACGTCTCTCCACATGCTCAGTTCTGAGAGATAATTGCGTGGAAAGCCGTCCTTCACTTAGCTGTTGGGAACACAAAGTTTCTTTTCAGTTGCAAACTCCACTCCATACATATATATGGGGACGTACGAGCTCCAACTCGGTTTTACAGTGAAAACAGCAGGAACTTCAAACCGACACTAGGAAACAGACTGAGAAACCAGAGTAAAATTTTCTAAAGCCACCCGTTCCTTTGTGCTAGATGAACGAACTTCTCTACACATGCTCAGTTCTGAGAGATAAGTGTGTGTGAGAGCCTTCCTTCAACGAGCTTGTTGGGAAATCAAAGTTTCTTTTCAGTTGCAAACTCCACTCCATACATATATATGGTGACGTACGAGCTCCAACTCGGTATTACAGTGAAAACTGCAGGAACTTCAAACCGGCACTAGGAAACAGACTGAGAAACCAGAGTAAAAGTTTCTCCTGCAACCGGTTCCCTTTGTGCTAGATGAACGAACGTCTCTCCACATGCTCAGTTCTGAGAGATAAGTGTTTGTGAAAGCCGTTTTTTACCTAGCTTGTTGGGAACACAAAGTTTCTTTTCAGATGCAAACTCCAATCCAAACATATATATGGGGAGGAATTAGCTCCAACTCAGTTTTACAGTGAAAACTGCAGGAAATTCCAACCGGCACTAGGAAAAACTGAGAAACCTGAAAAAAATTTTCTCCATCAACCCGTTCACTTGGTGCTAGATGAACGAACGTCTCTCCACATGCTCAGTACTGAGAGATAAGTGTGTGTGAAAGCCGTAATTCACCTATCTTGTTGGGAACACAAAGTTTCTTTTCAGTTGCAAACTCCACTCCATACATATATATGGGGAGGTACTAGCTCCAAATCGATTTTACAGTGAAAACTGCAGGAAATTCAAACCGGTACTAGGAAACAGTCTGAGAAACCAGAGTAAAATTTTCTCCTGCAAACCGTTCCCGTTGTGCTAGATGAACGAACGTCTCTCCACATGCTCCGTACTGAGAGATAAGTGTGTGTGAAAGCCGTTCTTCACCTAGTTTGTAGGGAACACAAATTTTCTTTTCAGTTGGAAACTCCACTCCATTCATAGATATGGGGAAGTACAAGCTCCAACTCGGTTTTACAGTTAAAACTGCAGGAACTTCAAACCGTCACTAGGAAACAGACTGAGAAACCAGAGAAAAAGTTTCTCCTGCAACCCGTTCCCTTTTTGCTAGATGAACGAACGTCTCTCCACATGCTCAGTTCTGAGAGATAAGTGTGTGTGAGAGCCGTCATTCACCTAGCTTGTTTGGAACACAAAGTTTCTTTTCAGTTGCAAACTCCACTCCATACATATATATGGGGAGGTATTAGTTCCAACTCGTTTTACAGTGAAAACTGCAGGAACTTCAAACCAGCAGTAGGAAACAGAATGAGAAACCAGAGCAAAAGTTTCTCCTGCAACCCGTTCCCTTTGTGCTAGATGAACGAACGTCTCTCCACATGCTCAGTTCTGAGAGATAAGTGTGTGTGAGAGCCGTCCTTCACCTAGCTTGTTGGGAACACAAAGTTTCTTTTCAGTTGCAAACTACAATCCATACATATATATGGGGAGGTACTAGAACCAACTCGATTTTACAGTGAAAACTACAGGAAATTCAACCAGGCACTAGGAAACAGACTGAGAAACCAGAGTAAAAGTTTCCCTGCAAGCTGTTCCCTTTGTGCTAGATAAAAGAACGTCTCTCCTCATGCTCAGTTCTGAGAGATAAGTGTGTGTGAAAGCCGTCTTTCACCTAGCTTGTTGGGAACACAAAGTTTCTTTTCAGTTGCAAACTCCACTCCATACATATATTTGGGGATGTACGAGCTCCTAGTCGGTTTTACAGTGAAAACAGCAGGAACTTCAAACCGAAACTTGGAAACAGACTGAGAAACCAGAGTAAAATTTTCTAATGCCACCCGTTCCCTTTGTGCTAGATGAACAAACTTCTCTACACATGCTCAGTTATGAGAGATAAGTGTGTGTGAGAGCCTTCCTTCAATGAGCTTGTTGGGAACTCAAAGTTTCTTTTCAGTTGCAAACTCCACTCCATACATATATATGGGGACGTACGAGCTCCAACTCGGTATTACAGTGAAAACTGCAGGAAATTCAAACCGGCACTAGGAAACAGACTGAGAAACCAGAGTAAAAGTTTTTCCTGCAACCCGTTCCATTTCTGCTAGATGAACGAACGTCTCTCCACATGCTCAGTTCTGAGAGATAAGTGTGTGTGAAAGCCGTTTTTTACCTAGCTTGTTGGGAAAACAAAGTTTCTTTTCAGTTGCAAACTCCAATCCAAACATATATATGGAGAGGAACTAGCTCCAACTCGGTTTTACAGTGAAAACTGCAGGAAATTCCAACCGGCACTAGGAAACAGACTGAGAAACCTGAAAAAAATTTTCTCCTTCCACCCGTTCACTTGGTGCTAGATGAACGAACGTCTCTCCACATGTTCAGTTCTGAGATATATGTGTGTGTGAAAGCCGTAATTCAGCTATATTGTTCGGAACACAAAGTTTCTTTTCAGTTGCAAACTCCACTCCATACATATATATGGGGAGGTACTAGCTCCAAATCGATTTTACAGTGAAAACTGCAGGAAATTCAAACCGGTACTAGGAAACAGTCTGAGAAACCGGAGTAAAAGTTTCTCCTGCAAACCGTTCCCTTTGTTCTAGATGAACGAAAGTATCTCCACATGCTGAGTTCTCAGAGAAAATTGTGTGTGAAAGCCGTCCTTCAACTAGCTTGTTGGGAAAACAAAGTTTCTTTTCAGTTGCAAACTCCACTCCATATATATATATGGGGAAATACTAGCTCCAACTCGGTTTTTCAGTGAAAACTGCAGGAACTTCAAACCGTCACTAGGAAACAGACTGAGAAACCAGAGTAAAAGTTTCTCCTGCAACCCGTTCCTTTGTCCTAGATGAACGAACGTCTCTCCACATGCTCAGTTCTGAGAGATATGTCTGAGTGAGTGCCGTCCTTCACCTAGCTTGTTTTGAACACAAAGTTTTCTTCAGATGCAAACTCCAATCCATACATATTTATGGGGAGGTACTAGCTCCAACTCGGTTTTACAGTGAAAACTGCAGGAACTTCATACCGGCACAAGAAACAAACTAAGATATCAGAGTAAAAGTTTCTTCTGCAAAACGATCCCTTTGTGCTAGATGAACGAATGTCTCTCCACGTGCTCAGTTCTGAGAGATAAGTGTGTGTGAAAGCCGTCCTTCAAGTACCTTGTTGGGAACACAAATTTCTTTTCAGTTGCAAACTGCTCTCCATACATATATATGGGATCGTACGAGCTCCAACTCGGTTTTACAGTGAAAACAGCAGGAACTTCAAACCGACACTAGGAAACAGACTGAGAAACCAGAGTAAAATTTTCTAATGCCACCCGTTCCCTTTGTGCTAGATGAACGAACTTCTCTCCACATGCTCAGTTCTGAGAGATAAGTGTGTGTGAGAGCCGTCCTTCATCTAGCTTGTTGGGAAATCAAAGTTTCTTTTCAGTTGCAAACTCCACTCCATACATATATATGGGGAGGTACTAACTAGAATTCGGTTTTACAGTGAAAACTGCAGGAACTTCAAACCGGCAGTAGGAACACACTGAGAAACCAGAGTAAAAGTTTCTCCTGCATCATGTTCCCTTAGTGCTTGATGAATGATCTTCTCTCCACATGCTCAGTTCTGAGAGATAAGTGTGTGTTAAAGCCGTGCTTCAACTTGCTTGTTGGGAACACAAAGTTTCTTTTCAGTTGGTAACTCCAATCCATATATATATATGGGGACGTACGAGCTCCAACTCGGTTTTACATTGAAAACTGCAGGAAGTTCAAACCGGCACTAGCAAACAGACTGAGAAACCAGAGTAAAAGTTTCTAATGAAACCCGTTTCCTTTGTGCTAGATGAACGAACTTCTCTCCACATGCTCAGTTCTGAGTGATAATTGTGTGTGAGAGCCGTATTTCAACTAGCTTGTTGGGAACACAAAGTTTCTTTTCAGATGCAAACTCGTATCCATACATATATATGGGGAGGTACTAGCTCCAACATGGTTTTACAGTGAAAAATGCAGGAACTTCAAACCGGCACTAGGAAATAGACTGAGAAACCAGAATAAAAGTTTCCCCTGCAACCCGTTCCCTTTGTGCTAGATGAACGAAAGTCTCTCCACATTCTCAGTTATGAGAGATAATTGTGGGTGAAAGCCGTCCTTCTCCAAGATTGTTGGGAACACAAAGTTTCTTTTCACTTGCAAACTCCACTCCATACATATATATGGGGAGGTACTAGCACCAACACGGTTTTACAGTTAAAACTGCAGGAACTTCAAACCGGCAGTAGGATACAGACTGAGAAACCAGAGAAATAGTTTCTCCTGCAACCCGTTCCCTTTGTGCTAGATGAAAGAAAGTCTCTCCAAATGCTAAGTTCTGAGAGACAAGTGTGTGTGAAAGCCGTCCTTCACCTAGCTTGTTGGGAACACAAAGTTTCTTTTCAGTTGCAAACTCCACTCCATACATATATATGGGGATGTACTAGCTCCAGCTCGGATTTACAGTGAAAACTGCAGGAACTTCAAACCGGCACTAGGAAACAGCCTGAGAAACCAGTGTAAAAGTTTCTCCTGCAAACCGTTCCCTTTTTGCTAGATGAACGAACGTCTCTCCACATGCTCAGTTCTGAGAAATAAGTGTGTGTGAGAGCCGTCTTTCACCTAGCTTTTTGGGAACTCAAAGTTTCTTTTCAGTTGCAAACTCCACACCATAAATATATATGGGGAGGTACTAGCTCCAACTCGGTTTTACAGTGAAAACTGCAGGAACTTCAAACCGGTACTAGGAAACAGACTGAGAAACCAGAAAAAAATTTTCTCCAGCAACCAGTTCATTTTGTGCTAGATGAACGAACGTCTCTCCACATGCTCAGTTCTGGGACATAAGTGTGTGTGAGAGCCGTCCTTTACCTAGCTTGTTGGGAACACAAAGTTTCTTTTCAGTTGCAAATTCCACTCCATACATATATATGGGGAGGTACTAGCTCCAAATCGGTTTTACAGTGAAAACTGCAGGAACTTCAAACCGGCACTAGGAAACAGACTGAGAATCCAGAGTAAAATTTCTCCTGCAACCCGTTCCCCTTGTGCTAGATGAATGAAGGTCTCTCCACATGCTCAGTTCTGAAAAATAAGTGTGTGTGAAAGCCGTCCTTCACGTAGCTTGTTGGGATCACAAAGTTTCTTTTCAGTTGGAAACTCCACACCATACATATATATGGGGAGGTACTAGCTCCAACTCGGTTTTACAGTGAAAACTGCAGGAACTTCAAACCGGCACTAGGAAACAGACTGAGAAACTAGAGTAAATGTTTCTCCTGCAACCCGTTCCCTTTGTGCTTGATGAACGAAATTCTCTCCACATGCTCAGTTCTGAGAGATAATTGTGTATGAGAGCCGTCCTTCCCCTAGCTTGTTGGGAACACAAAGTTTCTTTTCAGTTGCAAACTCCACTCCATACATATATATGGGGAGGTACAAGCTCCAACTCGGTTTTACAGTGAAAACTGCAGGAACTTCAAACCGGCACTAGGAAACAGACTGAGAAACCAGAAAAATATATTCTCCTGCAACCCGTTCATTTTGTGCTAGATGAACGAACGTCTCTCCACATGCTCCGTTCTGAGAGAAAAGTGTGTGTGAAAGCCGTAATTCACCTATCTTGTTGGGAACACAAAGTTTCTTTTCAGTTGCAAACCCCACTCCATACATATATATGGGGAGGTAATAGCTCCAAATCGATTTTACAGTGAAAAATGCAGGAAATTCAAACCGGCACTAGGAAAGAGTCTGAGAAACCAGAGTAAATGTTTCTACTGCAAACCGTTCACTTTGTGCTAGATGAACGAACGTCTCTCCACATGCTCAGTACGGAGAGATAAGTGTGTGTGAAAGCCGACCTTCACCTAGCTTGTTGGGAACAAAAAGTTTCTTTTCAGTTGCAAAATCCAATCCATACCAATATATGGGGAGGTACTAGCTCCAACTCGATTTTATAGTGAAAACTGCAGGAATTTCATACCGGCACTAGGAAACATACTGAGAAACCAGAAAAAATATTCCCCAGCAACCCGTTCATTTTATGCTAGATGAACGAACGTCTCTCCACATGCTCAGTTCTCAGAGAAATGTGTGTGTGAAAGCCGTCCTTCACCTAGCTTGTTGGGAACACAAAGTTTCTTTTCAGTTGCAAACTCCACTCCATACATATATGTGGGGAGATACTAGCCCCAACTCGATTTTAAAGTGAAAACTGAAGGAAATTCAAACCGGCACTTGGAAACAAACTGAGAAACCAGAGTAAAAGTTTCTCCTGCCACCCGTTCCCTTTGTGCTAGATGAACGAAAGTCTCTCCACATGCTCAGTTCTGAGAGATGAGTGTGTGTGCAAGCCGACCTTCACCTAGCTTGTTGGGAACACAAAGTTTCTTTTCAGTTGCAAACTCCACTCCATACATATATATGGGGACGTACGAGCTCCAACTCAGTTTTACAGTGAAAACTGCATTAACTTCAACTCGGCAGTAGGAAACAGAATGAGAAACCAGAGTAATACTTTCTCCTGCAACCCGTTCCATTTGGGCTAGATGAACGAAAGTCTGTCCACATGCTCATTTCTGGGAGATAAGTATATGTGAGAGCCGTACTTCACCTAGCTTGTTGGGAACACAAAGTTTCTTTTCACTTGCAAACTCCACTCCATACATATTTATGGGGAGGTACTAGCTCCAACACGGTTTTACAGTGAAAACTACAGGAAATTCAAACCGGCAGTAGGAAAAAGACTGAGAAACCAGAGTAAAAGTTTCTCCTGCAAACCGTTCCATTAGTGCTAGACGAACGAACGTCTCTCCACATGCTCAGTTCTGAGAGATAATTGCGTGGAAAGCCGTCCTTCACTTAGCTGTTGGGAACACAAAGTTTCTTTTCAGTTGCAAACTCCACTCCACACATATATATGGGGAGGTACTAGCTCCATCTCGGATTTACAGTGAAAACTGCAGGAACTTCAAACCGGCACTAGGAAACAGACTGAGAAACCGGAGTAAAAGTTTCTCCTGCAACCCGTTCCCTTTGTGCTAGATGAACGAACGTCTCTCCACATGCTCAGTTTTGAGAGATAAGTGTGTGTGAAAGCCGTACTTCACCTAGCTTGTTGGGAACATAAAGTTTCTTTTCAGTTGCAAACTCCACTCCATACATATATATGGGGAAGTACGAGCTCCAACTCGGTATTACAGTGAAAACTGCAGGAACTTCAAACCAGCACTAGGAAACAAACTAAGAAACCAGAGTAAAAGTTTCTCCTGACACCCGTTCCCTTTGTGCTAGATGAACGAACGTCTCTCCACATGCTCAGTTCTGAGAGGTAAGTGTGTGTTAAAGCCGTCCTTCACCTAGCTTGTTGGGAACACAAATTTTCTTTTCAGTTGCAAACTCTACTCCATACATATATATGGGGACGTACGAGCTCCAACTCGGTTTTACAGTGAAAACAGCAGGAACTTCAACCCGAACCTAGGAAACAGACTGAGAAACCAGAGTAAAATTTTTTAATGCCACCCGTTCCTTTGTGCTAGATGAACGAACTTCTCTACACATGCTCAGTTCTGAGAGATAAGTGTGTGTGAGAGCCTTCCTTCAACGAGCTTGTTGGGAAATCAAAGTTTCTTTTCAGTTGCAAACCCCACTCCATACATATATATGGGGACGTACGAGCTCCAACTCGGTATTACAGTGAAAACTGCAGGAACTTCAAACCGGCACTAGGAAACAGACTGAGAAACCAGAGTAAAAGTTTCTCCTGCAACCGGTTCCCTTTGTGCTAGATGAACGAACGTCTCTCCACATGCTCAGTTCTGAGAGATAAGTGTTTGTGAAAGCCGTTTTTTACCTAGCTTGTTGGGAACACAAAGTTTCTTTTCAGATGCAAACTCCAATCCAAACATATATATGGGGAGGAACTAGCTCCAACTCAGTTTTACAGTGAAAACTGCAGGAAATTCCAACCGGCACTAGGAAAAACTGAGAAACCTGAAAAAAATTTTCTCTATCAACCCGTTCACTTGTTGCTAGATGAACGAACGTCTCTCCACATGCTCAGTACTGAGAGATAAGTGTGTGTGAAAGCCGTAATTCACATATCTTGTTGGGAACACAAAGTTTCTTTTCAGTTGCAAACTCCACTCCATACATATATATGGGGAGGTACTAGCTCCAAATCGATTTTACAGTGAAAACTGCAGGAAATTCAAACCGGTACTAGGGAACAGTCTGAGAAACCAGAGTAAAAGTTTCTCCTGCAAACCGTTCCCTTTGTGCTAGATGAACGAAAGTCTCTCCACATGTTCAGTTCTCAGAGAAAAGTGTGTGTGAAAGCCGTCCTTCAACTAGCTTGTTGGGAACACAAAGTTTCTTTTCAGTTGCAAACTCCACTCCATATATATATATGGGGAAGTACTAGCTCCAACTCGGTTTTACACTGAAAACTGCAGGAACTTCAAACCGGAACTAGGAAACAGACTGAGAAACCAGAGTAAAAGTTTCTCCTGCAACCCGTTCCCTTTGTGCTAGATGAACAAACGTCTCTCCACATGCTCAGTTCTGAGAGATAAGTGTGAGTTCCGTCCTTCACCTAGCTTGTTTGGAACAGAAAGTTTTTTTCAGATGCAAATTCCAATCCATACATATATATGGGGAGGTACTAGCTCCAACTCGGTTTTACAGTGAAAACTGCAGGAACTTCAAAGCGGCACTAGTAAACAGACTGGAAAACCAGATTAAAATTTTCTAATGCCACCCGTTCCCTTTGTGCTAGATGAACGAAATTCTCTCCACATGCTTAGTTCTGAGAGATAAGTGTGTGTGAGAGCCGTCCTTCAACTAGATTGTTGGGAACTCAAAGTTTCTTTCAGTTGCAAACTCCACTCCTTACATATATATGGGGAGGTACTAGCTCCAACTCGGTTTTACAGTGAAAACTGCAGGAACTTCAAACCGACACTAGGAAACAGACTGAGAAACCAGAATAAAAGTTTCTCCTGCAACCCGTTCCCTTTGTGCTACATGAACGAACGTCTCTCCACATGCTCAGTTCTGAGAGATAAGTGTGTGTGAAAGCCGTCCTTCACCTACCTTGTTGGGAACACAAAGTTTCTTTTCAGTTGCAAACTCCACTCCATACATATATATGGGGACGTACGAGCTCCCACTCGGTATTACAGTGAAAACTGCAGGAACTTCAACCCGACACTAGGAAACAGACTGAGAAACCAGAGTAAAATTTTCTAATGCCACCCGTTCCTTAGTGCTAGATGAACGAACTTCTCTACACATGCTCAGTTCTGAGAGATAAGTGTGTGTGAGAGCCTTCCTTCAACGAGCTTGTTGGGAACTCAAAGTTTCTTTTTAGTTGCAGACTCCACTCCATACATATATACGGGGACGTACGAGCTGCAACTCGGTATTACATTGAAAACTGCAGGAAATTCAAACCGGAACTAGGAAACAGACTGAGAAACCAGAGTAAAAGTTACTCCTGCAACCGGTTCCCTTTGTGCTAGATGAACGAACGTCTCTCCACATGCTCAGTTCTGAGAGATAAGTGTTTGTGAAAGCCGTTTTTTACCTTGCTTGTTGGGAACACAAAGTTTCTTTTCAGATGCAAACTCCAATCCATACATATATATGGTGAGGAACTAGCTCCAACTCGGTTTTACAGTGAAAACTGCAGGAAATTCCAACCGGCACTAGGAAAAACTGAGAAAGCTGAAAAAATTTTCTCCTTCAACCCGTTCACTTGGTGCTAGATGAACGAACGTCTCTCCACATGCTCAGTACTGAGAGATAAGTGTGTGTGAAAGCCGTAATTCACCTATCTTGTTGGGAACACAAAGTTTCTTTTCAGTTGCAAACTCCACTCCATACATATGTATGGGGAGGTACTAACTCCAAATCGATTTTACAGTGAAAACTGCAGGAAATTCAAACCGGTACTAGGAAACAGTCTGAGAAACCAGAGTAAAAGTTTCTCCTGCAAAACGTTCCCTTTGTGCTAGATGAACGAAAGTCTCTCCACATGTTCATTTCTCAGAGAAAATTGTGTGTGAAAGCCGTCCTTCAACTAGCTTGTTGGGAACACAAAGTTTCTTTTCAGTTGCAAACTCCACTCCATATATATATATGGGGAAGTACTAGCTCCAACTCGGTTTTACAGTGAAAACTGCATTAACTTCAAACCGGAACTAGGAAACAGACTGAGAAACCAGAGTAAAAGTTTCTCCTGCAACCCGTTCCCTTTGTGCTAGATGAACAAACGTCTCTCCACATGCTCAGTTCTGAGAGATAATTGTGAGTGAGTGCCGTCCTTCACCTAGCTTGTTTGGAACACAAAGTTTTTTTCAGATGCAAATTCCAATCCATACATATATATGGGGAGGTACTAGCTCCAACTCGGTTTTACAGTGAAAACTGCAGGAACTTCAAACCGGCACTAGGAAACAGACTGGGAAACCAGAGTAAATTTTTCTAATGCCACCCGTTCCCTTTGTGCTAGATGAACGAACTTCTCTCCACATGCTCAGTTCTGAGAGATAAGTGTGTGTGAGAGCCGTCCTTCAACTAGCTTGTTGGGAACTCAAAGTTTCTTTTCAGTTGCAAACTCCACTCCTTATATATATATGGGGAGGTACTAGCTCCAACACGGTTTTACAGTGAAAACTGCAGGAACTTCAAACTGGCAGTAGGAAACAGACTGAGAAGCCAGAGTAAAAGTTTCTCCTGCAACCCGTTCCATTTGTGCTACATGAACGAACTTCTCTCCACATGCTCAGTTCTGGGAGATAAGTGTGTGTGATAGCCGTTCTTCACCTAGCTTGTTGGGAACACAAAGTTTCTTTTCGGTTGCAAACTCCACTCCATTCATATATATGGGGAGGTACGAGCTCCAAAACATTTTTACAGTGAAAACTGCAGGAAATTCAAACCGGCACTAGGAAACAGACTGAGAAACAAGAGTAAAAGTTTCTCCTGCAACCCGTTCCCATTGTGCTTGATGAAAGAACGTCTATCCACATGCTCAGATCTGAGAGATAAGTGAGTGTGAAAGCCGTCCTTCACCTAGCTTGTTGGGAACGCAAAGTTTCTTTTCAGTTGCAAACTCCACTCCATACATATATATGGGGAGGTACTAGCTCCAAAACGGTTTTACAGTGAAAAATGCAGGAACTTCAAACCGGCACTAAGAAACAGACTGAGAAACCAGAGAAAAAAATTCTCCTGCAACCCGTTCCCTTTTTGCTAGATGAACGAAAGTCTCTCCACATGCTCAGTTCTGAGAAATAAGTGTGTGTGAAAGCCTTCCTTCAACTAGCTTGTTGGGAACACAAAGTTTCTTTTGAGTTGCTAACACCACTCCATACATATATATGGGGAGGTACTAGCTCCAACTAAGTTTTACAGTGAAAACTGCAGGAACTTCAAACCGGCACTAGGAAACAGCCTGAGAAACCAGAGTAAAATTTTCTCCTGCAACCCGTTCCCTTTGTGCTAGATGAACGAACGTCTCTCCACATGCTCATTTCTGAGAGATAAGTGTGCGTTAAAGCCATCCTTCACCTGCTTGTTGGGAACACAAAGATTCTTTTCAGTTGCAAACTCCACTCCATAAATATATATGATGAGGTACTAGCTTGAACTCGATTTTATAGTGAAAAATGCAGGAATTTCAAACCGGCAGTAGGAAACACACTGAGAAACCAGAGTAAAATTTCTCCTGCAAACTCTTCCCTTTGTGCTTGATGAACGATCGTCTCTCCACATGCTCAGTTCTGAGAGATAAGTGCGTATGAAAGCCGTCCTTCACATAGCTTGTTGGGAACACAAAGTTTCTTTTCAGTTGCAAACTCCAATGCAAACATATATATGGGGAGGTACTAGCTCCAAATCGATTTTACAGTGAAAACTGCAGGAAATTCAAACCGGCACTAGGAAACAGCCTGAGAAACCAGAGTAAAATTTTCTCCTGCAACCTGTTCCCTTTGTGCTAGATGAACGAACGTCTCTCCACATGCTCATTTCTGAGAGATAAGTGTGCGTTAAAGCCGTCCTTCACCTGCTTGTTGGGAACACAAAGATTCTTTTCAGTTGCAAACTCCACTCCATACATATATATATGGATGTACTAGCTTCAAATCGGTTTTACAGTGAAAACTGCAGGAACATCAAACCGGCACTAGGAAACAGACTGAGAAAACAGAGTAAAAATTTCATCCCGTTCCCTTTGTGCTAGATGAATGAACGTCTCTCCACATGCTCAGTTTTGAGAGATAAATGTGTGTTAAAGCCGAACCTCACATAGCTTGTTGGGAACACAATGTTTCTTTTCAGTTGCAAACTCCACTCCATAAATATATATGATGAGGTACTAGCTTGAACTCGGTTTTACAGTGAAATATGCAGGAATTTCAAACCGGCAGTAGGAAACACACTGAGAAACCAGAGTAAAATTTCTCCTGGAAACTGTTCCATTTGTGCTTGATGAACGATCGTCTCTCCACATGCTCAGTTCTGAGAGATAAGTGCGTATGAAAGCCGTCCTTCACATAGCTTGTTGGGAACACAAAGTTTCTTTTCAGTTGCAAACTCCACTCCATACATATATATGGGGAGGTACTAGCTCCAAATCGATTTTACAGTGAAAACTGCAGGAAATTCAAACCGGTACTAGGAAACAGTCTGAGAAACCAGAGTATAAGTTTCTCCTGCAAACCGTTCCCTTTGTGCTAGATGAACGAAAGTCTCTCCACATGTTCAGTTCTCAGAGAAAAGTGTGTGTGAAAGCCGTCCTTCAACTAGCTTGTTGGGAACACAAAGTTTCTTTTCAGTTGCAAACTCCACTCCATATATATATATGGGTAAGTACTAGCTCCAACTCGGTTTTACAGTGAAAACTGCAGGAACTTCAAACCAGCAGTAGGAAACAGACCGTGAAACCAGAGTAAAAGTTTCTCCTGCAACCCGTTCCCTTTGTGCTAGATGAACAAACGTCTCTCCACATGCTCAGTTCTGAGAGATAAGTGTGAGTGAGTGCCGTCCTTCACCTAGCTTGTTTGGAACACAAAGTTTTTTTCAGATGCAAATTCCAATCCATACATATATATGGGGAGGTACTAGCTCCAACTCGGTTTTACAGTGAAAACTGCAGGAACTTCAAAGCGGCACTAGGAAACAGACTGGAAAAACAGAGTAAAATTTTCTAATGCCACCCGTTCCCTTTGTGCTAGATGAACGAAATTCTCTCCACATGCTTAGTTCTGAGAGATAAGTGTGTGTGAGAGCCGTCCTTCAACTAGATTTTTGGGAACTCAAAGTTTCTTTCAGTTGCAAACTCCACTCCTTACATATATATGGGGAGGTACTAGCTCCAACTCGGTTTTACAGTGAAAACTGCAGGAACTTCTAACCGGCACTAGGAAACAGACTGAGAAACCAGAATAAAAGTTTCTCCTGCAACCCGTTCCCTTTGTGCTACATGAACGAACGTCTCTCCACATGCTCAGTTCTGAGAGATAAGTGTGTGTGAAAGCCGTCCTTCAACTACCTTGTTGGGAACACAAAGTTTCTTTTCAGTTGCAAACTCCACGCCATACATATATATGGGGACGTACGAGCTCCCATTCGGTATTACAGTGAAAACTGCAGGAACTTCAACCCGACACTAGGAAACAGACTGAGAAAACAGAGTAAAATTTTCTAATGCCACCCGTTCCTTAGTGCTAGATGAACGAACTTCTCTACACATGCTCAGTTCTGAGAGATAAGTGTGTGTGAGAGCCTTCCTTCAACGAGCTTGTTGGGAACTCAAAGTTTCTTTTTAGTTGCAAACTCCACTCCATACATATATATGGGGACGTACGAACTCCAACTCGGTATTACAGTGAAAACTGCAGGAAATTCAAACCGGCACTAGGAAACAGACTGAGAAACCAGAGTAAAAGTTACTCCTGCAACCGGTTCCCTTTGTGCTAGATGAACGAACGTCTCTCCACATGCTCAGTTCTGAGAGATAAGTGTTTGTGAAAGCCGTTTTTTATCTTGCTTGTTGGGAACACAAAGTTTCTTTTCAGATGCAAACTCCAATCCAAACATATATATGGGGAGGAACTAGCTCCAACTCGGTTTTACAGTGAAAACTGCAGGAAATTCCAACCGGCACTAGGAAAAGCTGAGAAACCTGAAAAAATTTTCTCCTTCAACCCGTTCACTTGGTGCTAGATGAACGAACGTCCCTCCACATGCTCAGTACTGAGAGATAAGTGTGTGTGAAAGCCGTAATTCACCTATTTGTTGGGAACACAAAGTTTCTTTTCAGTTGCAAACTCCACTCCATACATATGTATGGGGAGGTACTAGCTCCAAATCGATTTTACAGTGAAACTGCAGGAAATTCAAACCGGTACTAGGAAACAGTCTGAGAAACCAGAGTAAAAGTTTCTCCTGCAAACCGTTCCCTTTGTGCTAGATGAATGAAAGTCTCTCCACATGTTCATTTCTCAGAGAAAAGTGTGTGTGAAAGCCGTCCTTCAACTAGCTTGTTGGGAACACAAAGTTTCTTTTCAGTTGCAAACTCCACTCCATATATATATATGGGGAAGTACTAGCTCCAACTCGGTTTTACAGAGAAAACTGCAGGAACTTCAAACCGGCACTAGGAAACAGACTGAGAAACCAGAGTAAAAGTTTCTCCTGCAACCCGTTCCCTTTGTGCTAGATGAACAATCGTCTCTCCACATGCTCAGTTCTGAGAGATAATTGTGAGTGAGTGCCATCCTTCACCTAGCTTGTTTGGAACACAAAGTTTTTTTCAGATGCATATTCCAATCCATACATATATATGGGGAGGTACTAGCTCCAACTCGGTTTTACATTGAAAACTGCAGGAACTTCAAACCGGCACTAGGAAACAGACTGGGAAACCAGAGTAAATTTTTCTAATGCCACCCCTTCCCTTTGTGCTAGATGAACGAACTTCTCTCCACATGCTCAGTTCTGAGAGATAAGTGTGTGTGAGAGCCGTCCTTCAACTTGCTTGTTGGGAACTCAAAGTTTCTTTTAAGTTGCAAACTCCACTCCTTACATATATATGGGGAGGTACTAGCTCCAACACGGTTTTACAGTGAAAACTGCAGGAACTTCAAACTGGCAGTAGGAAACAGACTGAGAAGCCAGAGTAAAAGTTTCTCCTGCAACCCGTTCCATTTGTGCTACATGAACGAACTTCTCTCCACATGCTCAGTTCTGGGAGATAAGTGTGTGTGAGAGCCGTTCTTCACCTAGCTTGTTGGGAACACAAAGTATCTTTTCAGTTGCAAACTCCACTCCATTCATATATATGGGGAGGTACGAGCTCCAACACTTTTTTACAGTGAAAACTGCAGGAAATTCAAACCGGCACTAGGAAACAGACTGAGAAACAAGAGTAAAAGTTTCTCCTGCATCCCGTTCCCATTGTGCTTGATGAAAGAACGTCTATCCACATGCTCAGATCTGAGAGATAAGTGAGTGTGAAAGCCGTCCTTCACCTAGCTTGTTGGGAACACATAGTTTCTTTTCAGTTGAAAACTCCACTCCATACATATATATGGGGAGGAAATAGCTCCAACTCGGTTTAACAGTGAAAATTGCAGGTACTTCAAACCGGCACTAGGAAATAGACTGAGAAAGCAGAGTAAAACTTTCTCCTGCAATCCGTTTTCTTTGTGCTAGATGAACGAACGTCTCTCCACATGCACAGTTCTGAGAGATATGTGTGTGTGAAAGCCGTCCTTCACCTAGCTTGTTGGGAACACAAAGTTTCTTTTCAGTTGCAAACTCCACTCCAAACATATATATGGGGAGGTACTAGCTCCAAAACGGTTTTACAGTGAAAAATGCAGGAACTTCAAACCGGCACTAGGAAACAGACTGAGAAACCAGAGAAAAAGTTTCTCCTGCAACCCGTTCCCTTTTTGCTAGATGAACGAAAGTCTCTCCACATGCTCAGTTCTGAGAAATAAGTGTGTGTGAAAGCCTTCCTTCAACTAGCTTGTTGGGAACACAAAGTTTCTTTTGAGTTGCTAACACCACTCCATACATATATATGGGGAGGTACTAGCTCCAACTAAGTTTTACAGTGAAAACTGCAGGAACTTCAAACCGGCACTAGGAAACAGCCTGAGAAACCGGAGTAAAATTTTCTCCTGCAACCCGTTCCCTTTGTGCTAGATGAACGAACGTCTCTCCACATGCTCAGTTCTGAGAGATAAGTGTGTGTGAAAGCCGTCCTTCACATAGCTTGTTGGGAACACAAAGTTTCTTTTCAGTTGCAAACTCCACTCCATACTTATATATAGGGAGTTAATAGCTCCAACTCGGTTTTACAGTGAAAACTGCAGGAAATTCAAACCAGCACTAGGAAAGAGACTGAGAAACCAGAGTAAAAGTTTCCCCTGCAACCCGTTCCCTTTTTGCTAGATGAACGAACGTCTCTCCAAATGCTCATTTCTGAGAGATAAGTGTGCGTTAAAGCCGTCCTTCACCTGCTTGTTGGGAACACAAAGATTCTTTTCAGTTGCAAACTCCACTCCATAAATATATATGTGGATGTACTAGCTCCAAATCGGTTTTACAGTGAAAACTGCAGGAACATCAAACCGGCACTAGGAAACAGACTGAGAAAACAGAGTAAAAATTTCATCCCGTTCCCTTTGTGCTAGATGAATGAACGTCTCTCCTCATGCTCAGTTCTGAGAGATAAATGTGTGTTAAAGCCGAACCTCACATAGCTTGTTGGGAACACAATGTTTCTTTTCAGTTGCAAACTCCACTCCATAAATATATATGATGAGGTACTAGCTTGAACTCGTTTTTGCAGTGAAAAATGCAGGAATTTCAAACCGGCAGTAGGAAACACACTGAGAAACCAGAGTAAAATTTCTCCTGGAAACTGTTCCCTTTGTGCTTGATGAACGATCGTCTCTCCACATGCTCAGTTCTGAGAGATAAGTGCGTATGAAAGCCGTCCTTCACATAGCTTGTTGGGAACACAAAGTTTCTTTTCAGTTGCAAACTCCAATCCAAATATATTTATGGGTAGAAACTAGCTCCAACTCGGTTTTACAGTGAAAACTGCAGGAAATTCCAACCGGCACTAGGAAACTGACTGAGAAACCTGAAAAATTTTTCTGCTTCAACCCGTTCACTTCGTGCTAGATGAACGAACGTCTCTCCACATGCTCAGTACTGAGAGATAAGTGTGTGTGAAAGCCGTAATTCACCTATCTTGTTGGGAACACAAAGTTTCTTTTCAGTTGCAAACTCCACTCCATAAATATATATGGGGTGGTACTAGCTCCAAATCGATTTTACAGTGAAAAATGCAGGAAACTGAAACGGGTACTAGGAAACAGTCTGAGAAACCAGAGTAAAAGTTTCTCCTGCAAACCGTTCCCTTTGTGCTAGATGAACGAAAGTCTCTCCACATGCTCAGTTCTGAGAGAAAAGTGTGTGTGAAAGCCATAATTCACCTATCTTGTTGGGAACACAAAGTTTCTTTTCAGTTGCAAACTCCACTCCATACATATATATGGGGAGGTAATAGCTCCAAATCGATTTTACAGTGAAAAATGCAGGAAATTCAAACCGGCACTAGGAAAGAGTCTGAGAAACCAGAGTAAATGTTTCTACTGCAACCCGTTCACTTTGTGCTAGATGAACGAACGTCTCTCCACATGCTCAGTACTGAGAGATAAGTGTGTGTGAAAGCCGACCTTCACCTAGCTTGTTGGGAACAAAAAGTTTCTTTTCAGTTTGCAGAATCCAATCCATACATATATATGGGGAGGTACTAGCTCCAACCCGGTTTTATAGTGAAAACTGCAGGAATTTCATACCGGCACTAGGAAACATACTGAGAAACCAGAAAAAATTTTCCCCAGCAAACCGTTCATTTTATGCTAGATGAACGAACATCTCTCCACATGCTCAGTTCTCAGAGAAATGTGTGTGTGAAAGCCGTCCTTCACCTAGCTTGTTGGGAACAGAAAGTTTCTTTTCTGTTGCAAACTCCACTCCATACATATATATGGGGAGATACTAGCCCCAACTCGATTTTAAAGTGAAAACTGAAGGAAATTCAAACCGGCACTTGGAAACAAACTGAGAAACCAGAGTAAAAGTTTCTCCTGCCACCCGTTCCCTTTGTGCTAGATGAACGAAAGTCTCTCCACATGCTCAGTTCTGAGAGATTAGTGTGTGTGCAAGCCGACCTTCACCTAGCTTGTTGGGAACACAAAGTTTCTTTTCAGTTGCAAACTCCACTCCATACATATATATGGGGACGTACGAGCTCCAACTCGGTTTTACAGTGAAAACTGCAGGAACTTCAAACCGGCACTAGGAAACAGACTGAGAAACCAGAGTAAAATTTTCTCCTGCAACCCGTTCCCTTTGTGCTAGATGAACGAACTTTTCTCCACATGCTCAGTTCTGAGAGATAAGTGTGTGTGAGATCCGTCCTTCAACTAGCTTGTTGTGAACACAAAGTTTCTTTTCAGTTGCAAACTCCACTCCATACATATATATGGGGAGGTACTAACTCCAACTCGGTTTTACAGTGAAAACTGCATTAACTTCAACTCGGCAGTAGGAAACAGAATGAGAAACCAGAGTAATACTTTCTCCTGCAACCCGTTCCATTTGGGTTAGATGAACGAAAGTCTGTCCACATGCTCATTTCTGGGAGATAAGTATATGTGAGAGCCGTACTTCACCTAGCTTGTTGGGAACACAAAGTTTCTTTTCACTTGCAAACTCCACTCCATACATATTTATGGGGAGGTACTAGCTCCAACACGGTTTTACAGTGAAAACTACAGGAAATTCAAACCGGCAGTAGGAAAAATACTGAGAAACCAAAGTAAAAGTTTCTCCTGCAAACCGTTTCATTAGTGCTAGACGAACGAACGTCTCTCCACATGCACAGTTCTGAGAGATAATTGCGTGGAAAGCCGTCCTTCACTTAGCTGTTGGGAACACAAAGTTTCTTTTCAGTTGCAAACTCCACTCCACACATATATATGGGGAGGTACTAGCTCCATCTCGGATTTACAGTGAAAACTGCAGGAACTTCAAACCGGCACTAGGAAACAGACTGAGAAACCAGAGTAAAATTTTCTCCTGCAACCCGTTCCCTTTGTGCTAGATGAACGAACTTCTCTACACATGCTCAGTTCTGAGAGATAAGTGTGTGTGAGAGCCTTCCTTCAATGAGCTTGTTGGGAACTCAAAGATTCTTTTCAGTTGCAAACTCCACTCCATACATATATATGGGGACGTACGAGCTCCAACTCGGTATTACAGTGAAAACTGCAGGAAATTCAAACCGGCACTAGAAAACAGACTGAGAAACCAGAGTAAAATTTTCTCCTGCAACCCG
Source organism: Camelus bactrianus (assembly GCF_048773025.1). Taxonomy (NCBI): domain Eukaryota; kingdom Metazoa; phylum Chordata; class Mammalia; order Artiodactyla; family Camelidae; genus Camelus; species Camelus bactrianus. Next base: position 81,740,867 of record NC_133542.1, on the reverse strand, counting down.
TTCCCTTTGTGCTAGATGAACGAACGTCTCTCCACATGCTCACTTCTGAGAGATAAGTGTGTGTGAAGCCGTCCTTCACCTAGCTTGTTGGGAACACAAATTTTCTTTTCAGTTGCAAACTCCACTCCATACATATATATGGGGACGTACGAGCCCCAACTCGGTTTTACAGTGAAAACAGCAGGAACTTCAAACCGACACTTGGAAACAGACTGAGAAACCGGAGTAAAATTTTCTCCTGCAACCCGTTCCCTTTGTGCTAGATGAACGAACGTCTCTCCACATGCTCAGTTCTGAGAGATAAGTGTGTGTGAAAGCCGTCCTTCACATAGCTTGTTGGGAACACAAAGTTTCTTTTCAGTTGCAAACTCCACTCCATACTTATATATAGGGAGTTAATAGCTCCAACTCGGTTTTACAGTGAAAACTGCAGGAAATTCAAACCAGCACTAGGAAAGAGACTGAGAAACCAGAGTAAAAGTTTCCCCTGCAACCCGTTCCCTTTTTGCTAGATGAACGAACGTCTCTCCAAATGCTCATTTCTGAGAGATAAGTGTGCGTTAAAGCCGTCCTTCACCTGCTTGTTGGGAACACAAAGATTCTTTTCAGTTGCAAACTCCACTCCATAAATATATATGTCTATGTACTAGCTCCAAATCGGTTTTACAGTGAAAACTGCAGGAACATCAAACCGGCACTAGGAAACAGACTGAGAAAACAGAGTAAAAATTTCATCCCGTTCCCTTTGTGCTAGATGAATGAACGTCTCTCCTCATGCTCAGTTCTGAGAGATAAATGTGTGTTAAAGCCGAACCTCACATAGCTTGTTGGGAACACAATGTTTCTTTTCAGTTGCAAACTCCACTCCATAAATATATATGATGAGGTACTAGCTTGAACTCGTTTTTGCAGTGAAAAATGCAGGAATTTCAAACCGGCAGTAGGAAACACACTGAGAAACCAGAGTAAAATTTCTCCTGGAAACTGTTCCCTTTGTGCTTGATGAACGATCGTCTCTCCACATGCTCAGTTCTGAGAGATAAGTGCGTATGAAAGCCGTCCTTCACATAGCTTGTTGGGAACACAAAGTTTCTTTTCAGTTGCAAACTCCAATCCAAATATATTTATGGGTAGAAACTAGCTCCAACTCGGTTTTACAGTGAAAACTGCAGGAAATTCCAACCGGCACTAGGAAACTGACTGAGAAACCTGAAAAATTTTTCTGCTTCAACCCGTTCACTTCGTGCTAGATGAACGAACGTCTCTCCACATGCTCAGTACTGAGAGATAAGTGTGTGTGAAAGCCGTAATTCACCTATCTTGTTGGGAACACAAAGTTTCTTTTCAGTTGCAAACTCCACTCCATAAATATATATGGGGTGGTACTAGCTCCAAATCGATTTTACAGTGAAAACTGCAGGAAACTGAAACGGGTACTAGGAAACAGTCTGAGAAACCAGAGTAAAAGTTTCTCCTGCAAACCGTTCCCTTTGTGCTAGATGAACGAAAGTCTCTCCACATGCTCAGTTCTGAGAGAAAAGTGTGTGTGAAAGCCATAATTCACCTATCTTGTTGGAAACACAAAGTTTCTTTTCAGTTGCAAACTCCACTCCATACATATATATGGGGAGGTAATAGCTCCAAATCGATTTTACAGTGAAAAATGCAGGAAATTCAAACCGGCACTAGGAAAGAGTCTGAGAAACCAGAGTAAATGTTTCTACTGCAACCCGTTCACTTTGTGCTAGATGAACGAACGTCTCTCCACATGCTCAGTACTGAGAGATAAGTGTGTGTGAAAGCCGACCTTCACCTAGCTTGTTGGGAACAAAAAGTTTCTTTTCAGTTTGCAGAATCCAATCCATACATATATATGGGGAGGTACTAGCTCCAACCCGGTTTTATAGTGAAAACTGCAGGAATTTCATACCGGCACTAGGAAACATACTGAGAAACCAGAAAAAATTTTCCCCAGCAAACCGTTCATTTTATGCTAGATGAACGAACATCTCTCCACATGCTCAGTTCTCAGAGAAATGTGTGTGTGAAAGCCGTCCTTCACCTAGCTTGTTGGGAACAGAAAGTTTCTTTTCAGTTGCAAACTCCACTCCATACATATATATGGGGAGATACTAGCCCCAACTCGATTTTAAAGTGAAAACTGAAGGAAATTCAAACCGGCACTTGGAAACAAACTGAGAAACCAGAGTAAAAGTTTCTCCTGCCACCCGTTCCCTTTGTGCTAGATGAACGAAAGTCTCTCCACATGCTCAGTTCTGAGAGATTAGTGTGTGTGCAAGCCGACCTTCACCTAGCTTGTTGGGAACACAAAGTTTCTTTTCAGTTGCAAACTCCACTCCATACATATATATGGGGACGTACGAGCTCCAACTCGGTTTTACAGTGAAAACTGCAGGAACTTCAAACCGGCACTAGGAAACAGACTGAGAAACCAGAGTAAAATTTTCTCCTGCAACCCGTTCCCTTTGTGCTAGATGAACGAACTTTTCTCCACATGCTCAGTTCTGAGAGATAAGTGTGTGTGAGATCCGTCCTTCAACTAGCTTGTTGTGAACACAAAGTTTCTTTTCAGTTGCAAACTCCACTCCATACATATATATGGGGAGGTACTAACTCCAACTCGGTTTTACAGTGAAAACTGCATTAACTTCAACTCGGCAGTAGGAAACAGAATGAGAAACCAGAGTAATACTTTCTCCTGCAACCCGTTCCATTTGGGTTAGATGAACGAAAGTCTGTCCACATGCTCATTTCTGGGAGATAAGTATATGTGAGAGCCGTACTTCACCTAGCTTGTTGGGAACACAAAGTTTCTTTTCACTTGCAAACTCCACTCCATACATATTTATGGGGAGGTACTAGCTCCAACACGGTTTTACAGTGAAAACTACAGGAAATTCAAACCGGCAGTAGGAAAAATACTGAGAAACCAAAGTAAAAGTTTCTCCTGCAAACCGTTTCATTAGTGCTAGACGAACGAACGTCTCTCCACATGCACAGTTCTGAGAGATAATTGCGTGGAAAGCCGTCCTTCACTTAGCTGTTGGGAACACAAAGTTTCTTTTCAGTTGCAAACTCCACTCCACACATATATATGGGGAGGTACTAGCTCCATCTCGGATTTACAGTGAAAACTGCAGGAACTTCAAACCGGCACTAGGAAACAGACTGAGAAACCAGAGTAAAATTTTCTCCTGCAACCCGTTCCCTTTGTGCTAGATGAACGAACTTCTCTACACATGCTCAGTTCTGAGAGATAAGTGTGTGTGAGAGCCTTCCTTCAATGAGCTTGTTGGGAACTCAAAGATTCTTTTCAGTTGCAAACTCCACTCCATACATATATATGGGGACGTACGAGCTCCAACTCGGTATTACAGTGAAAACTGCAGGAAATTCAAACCGGCACTAGAAAACAGACTGAGAAACCAGAGTAAAATTTTCTCCTGCAACCCGTTCCCTTTGTGCTAGATGAACGAACGTCTCTCCACATGCTCACTTCTGAGAGATAAGTGTGTGTGAAGCCGTCCTTCACCTAGCTTGTTGGGAACACAAATTTTCTTTTCAGTTGCAAACTCCACTCCATACATATATATGGGGACGTACGAGCCCCAACTCGGTTTTACAGTGAAAACAGCAGGAACTTCAAACCGACACTTGGAAACAGACTGAGAAACCAGAGTAAAAGTTTCTAATGCCACCCGTTCCCTTTGTGCTAGATGAACGAACTTCTCTACACATGCTCAGTTCTGAGAGATAAGTGTGTGTGAGAGCCTTCCTTCAATGAGCTTGTTGGGAACTCAAAGATTCTTTTCAGTTGCAAACTCCACTCCATACATATATATGGGGACGTACGAGCTCCAACTCGGTATTACAGTGAAAACTGCAGGAAATTCAAACCGGCACTAGGAAACAGACTGAGAAACCAGAGTAAAATTTTCTCCTGCAACCCGTTCCCTTTGTGCTAGATGAACGAACGTCTCTCCACATGCTCAGTTCTGAGAGGTAAGTGTGTGAGAGCCGTCCTTCACATAGCTTGTTGGGAACAGAAATTTTCTTTTCAGTTGCAAACTCCACTCCATACATATATATGGGGACGTACGAGCTCCAACTCGGTTTTATAGTGAAAACTGCAGGAACTTCAAACCGGCACTAGGAAACAGAATGAGAAACCAGAGTAAAATTTTCTAATTCAACCCGTTCCCTTTGTGGTAGATGAACGAACTTCTCTCCACATGCTCATTTCTGAGAGATAAGTGTGTGTGAGAGCCATCCTTCAACTAGCTTTTAGGGAACACAAAGTTTCTTTTCAGTTGCAAACTCCACTCCATACATATATATGGGGAGTTACTAGACCCAACTCGGTTTTACAGTGAAAACTACAGGAAATTCAACCCGGCACATGGAAACAGACTGAGAAACCAGAGGAAAAGCTTCCCTGCCACCCGTTCCCTTTGTGCTAGATGAACGAACGTTTCTCCACATGCTCAGTTCTGAGAGATAAGTGCGTGTGAAAGCCGTACTTCACCTAACTTTTTGGGAACACAAAGTTTCTTTTCAGTTGCAAACTCCACTCCATACATATATATGGGGATGTACTAGCTCCAACACGGATTACAGTGAAAACTGCAGGAAGTTCAAACCGGCACTAGGAAGCAGACAGAGAAACCAGAGTAAAAGTTTCTCCTGCAACCTGTTCCTTTTGTGCTAGATGAACGAACGTCTCTCCACATGCTCAGTTCTGAGAGATAAGTGTGTGTGAAAGCCGTCCTTCAACTAGTTTGTTGGGAACACAAAGATTCTTTTCAGTTGCAAACTCCACTCCATACATATATATGGGGAGGTACTAGCTCCAACTCGGTTTTGCAGTGAAAACTGCAGGAACTTCAAACCGGCACTAGGAAACAGACTGAGAAACCAGAGAAAAAGTTTCTCCTGCAACCCATTCCCTTTGTGCTAGATGAACGAACGTCTCTCCACATGTTCAGTTCTGAGAGATAAGTGTGAGTGAGTGCCGTCCTTCAACTAGCTTGTTTGGAAAACAAAGTTTTTTTCAGTTGCAATCTCCAATCCATACATATATATGGGGAGGTACTAGCTCCAACTCGGTTTTACAGTGAAAACTTCAGGAACTTCAAACCGGCTCTAGGAAACAAACTAAGAAACCAGAGTAAAAGTTTCTCCTGCAACCCGTTCGCTTTGTGCGAGATGAACAAACGTCTCTCCACATGCTCACTTCTGAGAGATAAGTGTGTGTGAGAGCCTTCCTTCAATGAGCTTGTTGGGAACTCAAAGTTTCTTTTCAGTTGCAAACTCCACTCCATACATATATATGGGACGTACGAGCTCCAACTCGGTATTACAGTGAAAACTGCAGGAAATTCAAACCGGCACTAGGAAACAGACTGAGAAACCAGAGAAAAAGTTTCTCCTGCAACCCGTTCCCTTTTTGCTAGATGAACGAACGTCTCTCCACATGCTCAGTTCTGAGAGATAAGTGTGTGTGAAAGCCGTCCTTCACCTAGCTTGTTGGGAACACAAAGTTTCTTTTCAGTTGTAAATCCACTCCATACATATATATATGGAGGTACTAGCTCCAACTCGGTTTGACAGTGAAAACTGCAGGAACTTCAAACCGGCACTACGAAATACTGTGAGAAACCAGAGTAAAAGTTTCTCCTGCTACCCGTTCCCTTTTTGCTAGATGAACGAACGTCTCTCCACATGCTCAGTACTGAGAGATAATTGCGTGGAAAGCCGTCCTTCATCTAGCTTGTTGGGAACACAAAGTTTCTTTTCAGTTGCAAAATCCTCTCCCCACATATATATGGGGAGGTACTAGCTCCAACTCGGATTTATGTGAAAACTGCAGGAACTTCAAACCGGCACTAGGAAACAGACTGAGAAACCAGAGTAAAAGTTTCTCCTGCAACGCGTTCCCATGGTGCTAGATGAACGAACGTCTCTCCACATGCTCAGTTCTGAGAGACATGTGTGTCTGAAAGCTGTCCTTCACATAGGTTGTTGGGAACACAAAGTTTCTTTTCAGTTGGAAACTCCAGTCCATTCATAGATATGGGGAAGTACTAGCTCCAACTCGGTTTTACAGTGAAAACTGCAGGAACTTCAAACCGGCACTAGGAAACAGACTGAAAAACCAGAGTAAAATTTTCTCCTGCAAACCGTTCCCGTTGTGCTAGATGAACGAACGTCTCTCCACAAGCTCAGTTCTGAGAGATAAGTGTGTGTGAAATCCGTTCTTCACCTAGTTTGTAGGGAACACAAAGTTTCTTTTCAGTTGGAAAATCCACTCCATTCATAGATATGGGGAAGTACTAGCTCCAACTCGGTTTTACAGTGAAAACTGCAGGAACTTCAAACCGTCACTAGGAAACAGACTGAGAAACCAGAGAAAAAGTTTCTCCTGCAACCCGTTCCCTTTTTGCTAGATGAACGAACGTCTCTCCACATGCTCAGTTCTGAGAGATAAGTGTGTGTGAGAGCCGTCATTCACCTAGCTTGTTTGGAACACAAAGTTTCTTTTCAGTTGCAAACTCCACTCCATACATATATATGGGGAGGTACTAGTTCCAACTCGTTTTACAGTGAAAACTGCAGGATTTTCAAACCAGCAGTAGGAAACAGACTGAGAAACCAGAGTAAAAATTTCTCCTGCAACCCGTTCCCTTTGTGCTAGATGAACGAACGTCTCTCCACATGCTCAGTTCTGAGAGGTAAGTGTGTGTGAGAGCCGTCCTTCACATAGCTTGTTGGGAACACAAAGTTCCTTTTCAGTTGCAAACTCCACTCCATACATATATATGGGGACGTACGAGCTCCAACTCGGTTTTATAGTGAAAACTGCAGGAACTTCAAACCGGCACTAAGAAACAGAATGAGAAACCAGAGTAAAATTTTCAAATTCAACCCGTTCCCTTTGTGGTAGATGAACGAACTTCTCTCCACATGCTCAGTTCTGAGAGATAAGTGTGTGTGAGAGCCGTCCTTCAACTAGCTTTTAGGGAACACAAAGTTTCTTTTCAGTTGCAAACTACAATCCATACATATATATGGGGAGGTACTAGAACCAACTCGGTTTTACAGTGAAAACTACAGGAAATTCAACAAGGCACTACGAAACAGACTGAGAAACCAGAGTAAAAGTTTCCCTGCAACCTGTTCCCTTTGTGCTAGATAAACGAACGTCTCTCCTCATGCTCAGTTCTGAGAGATAAGTGTGTGTGAAAGTCGTCATTCACCTAGCTTGTTGGGAACACAAAGTTTCTTTTAAGTTGCAAACTCCACTCCATACATATATATGGGGATGTACTAGCTCCAACACGGATTACAGTGAAAACTGCAGGAACTTCAAACCGGCACTAGGAAACAGACAGAGAAACCAGAGTAAAAGTTTCTCCTGCAACCTGTTCCCTTTGTGCTAGATGAACGAACGTCTCTCCACATGCTCAGTTCTGAGAGATAAGTGTGTGTGAAAGCCGTCCTTCAACTAGCTTGTTGGGAACACAAAGATTCTTTTCAGTTGCAAACTCCACTCCATACATATATATGGGGAGGTACTAGCTCCAACTCGGTTTTGCAGTGAAAACTGCAGGAACTTCAAACCGGCACTAGGAAACAGACTGAGAAACCAGAGTAAAAGTTTCTCCTGCAACCCGTTCCCTTTGTGCTAGATGAACGAACGTCTCTCCACATGTTCAGTTCTGAGAGATAAGTGTGAGTGAGAGCCGTCCTTCAACTAGCTTGTTTGGAACACAAAGATTTTTTCAGTTGCAATCTCCAATCCATACATATATATGGGGAGGTACTAGCTCCAACTCGGTTTTACAGTGAAAACTGCAGGAACTTCAAACCGGCTCTAGGAAACAAACAAAGAAATCAGAGTAAAAGTAACTCCTGCAACCCGTTCCCTTTGTGCTAGATGAACGAACGTCTCTCCACATGCTCAGTTCAGAGAAATAATTGCGTGTGAAAGCTGTCTTCACCTAGCTTGTTGGGAAAACAAAGTTTCTTTTCACTTTCAAACTCTACTCCATACATATTTATGGGGAGGTACTAGCTCCAACTCGGTTTTACAGTGAAAACTACAGGAACTTCAAACCGGCAGTAGGAAACAGACTGAGAAACCAGAGTAAAAGTTTCTCCTGCAACCCGTTCCCTTTGTGCTAGATGAACGAACGTCTCTCCACATGCTCAGTTCTGAGAGATAAGTGTGTGTGAAAGCCGTCCTTCACCTAGCTTGTTGGGAACACAAAGTTTATTTTCAGTTGCAAACAACACTCCATACATATATATATGGAGGTACTAGCTCCAACTCGGTTTTACAGTGAAAACTGCAGGAACTTCAAACCGGCACTACGAAATAGTGTGAGAAAGCAGAGTTAAAGTTTCTCCTGCTACCCGTTCCCTTTTTGCTAGATGAACGAACGTCTCTCCACATGCTCAGTTCTGAGAGATAATTGCGTGGAAAGCCGTCCTTCATCTAACTTGTTGGGAACACAAAGTTTCTTTTCAGTTGCAAACTCCACTCTCCACATATATATGGGGAGGTACTAGCTCCAACTCGGATTTAGGTGAAATCTGCAGGAACTTCAAACCAGCACTAGGAAACAGACTGAGAAACCAGAGTAAAAGTTTCTCCTGCAACCCGTTCCCTTTTTGCTAGATGAACGAACGTCTCTCCACATGCTCAGTTCTGAGAGATATGTGTGTCTGAAAGCCGTCCTTCACATAGCTTGTTGGGAACACAAAGTTTCTTTTCAGTTGGAAACTCCACTCCATTCATAGATATGGGGAAGTACTAGCTCCAACACGGTTTTATAGTGAAAACTGCAGGAACTTCAAACCGTCACTAGGAAACAGACTGAGAAACCAGAGAAAAAGTTTCTCCTGCATCCCGTTCCCTTTTTGCTACATGAACGAACGTCTCTCCACATGCTCAGTTCTGAGAGATAAGTGTGTGTGAGAGCCGTCATTCACCTAGCTTGTTTGGAACACAAAGTTTCTTTTCAGTTGCAAACTCCACTCCATACATATATATGGGGAGGTATTATTTCCAATTCGTTTTACAGTGAAAACTGCAGGAACTTCAAACCAGCAGTAGGAAACAGACTGAGAAACCAGAGTAGAAGTTTTTCCTGCAACCCGTTCCCTTTGTGCTAGATGAACGAACGTCTCTCCACATGCTCAGTTCTGAGAGGTAAGTGTGTGTGAGAGCCGTCCTTCACATAGCTTGTTGGGAACACAAAGTTTCTTTTCAGTTGCAAACTCCACTCCATACATATATATGGGGACGTACGAGCTCCAACTCGGTTTTATAGTGAAAACTGCAGGAACTTCAAACCGGCACTAGGAAGCAGAATGAGAAACCAGAGAAAAAGTTTCTCCTGCAACCCATTCCCTTTGTGCTAGATGAACGAACGTCTCTCCACATGTTCAGTTCTGAGAGATAAGTGTGAGTGAGTGCCGTCCTTCAACTAGCTTGTTTGGAACACAAAGTTTTTTTCAGTTGCAATCTCCAATCCATACATATATATGGGGAGGTACTAGCTCCAACTCGGTTTTACAGTGAAAACTGCAGGAACTTCAAACCGGCTCTAGGAAACAAACTAAGAAACCAGAGTAAAAGTTTCTCCTGCAACCCGTTCACTTTGTGCGAGATGAACAAACGTCTCTTCACATGCTCACTTCTGAGAGATAAGTGTGTGTGAAGCCGTCCTTCACCTAGCTTGTTGGGAACACAAATTTTCTTTTCAGTTGCAAACTCCACTCCATACATATATATGGGGACGTACGAGCTCCAACTCGGTTTTACAGTGAAAACAGCAGGAACTACAAACCGACACTTGGAAACAGACTGAGAAACCAGAGTAAAATTTTCTAATGCCACCCGTTCCCTTTGTGCTAGATGAACGAACTTCTCTACACATGCTCATTTCTGAGAGATAAGTGTGTGTGAGAGCCTTCCTTCAATGAGCTTGTTGGGAACTCAAAGTTTCTTTTCAGTTGCAAACTCCACTCCATACATATATATGGGGACGTACGAGCTCCAACTCGGTATTACAGTGAAAACTGCAGGAAATTCAAACAGGCACTAGGAAACAGACTGAGAAACCAGAGTAAAAGTTTCTCCTGCAACCCGTTCCCTTTCTGCTAGATGAACGAACGTCTCTCCACATGCTCAGTTCTGAGATATAAGTGTGTGTGAAAGCCGTTTTTTACCTAGCTTGTTGGGAAAACAAAGTTTCTTTTCAGTTGCAAACTCCAATCCAAACATATATATGGGGAGGAACTAGCTCCAACTCGGTTTTACAGTATAAACTGAAGGAAATTCCAACCGGCACTAGGAAACAGACTGAGAAACCTGAAAAAAATTTTCTCCTTCCACCCGTTCACTTGGTGCTAGATGAACGAACGTCTCTCCACATGCTCAGTTCTGAGAGATAAGTGTGTGTGAGGGCCGTCCTTCACCTAGCTTGTTGGGAACACAAAGATGCTTTTCAGTTACAATCTCCACTCCATACATATATATGGGTAGTTACTAGCTCCAACTCGGTTTTACAGTGAAAAATGCAGGAACTTCAAACCGGCAGTAGGAAACATACTGAGAAACCAGAGTAAAAGTTTCTCCTGCAACCCGTTCCCTTTGTGCTAGATGAACGAACGTCTCTCCACATGCTCAGTTCTGAGAGATAATTGCGTGTGAAAGCCGTCTTCACCTAGCTTGTTGGGAAAACAAAGTTTCTTTTCACTTGCAAACTCCACTCAATACATATTTATGGGGAGGTACTAGCTCCAACACGGTTTTACAGTGAAAACTACAGGAACTTCAAAACCGCAGTAGGAAACAGACTGAGAAACCAGAGTAAAAATTTCTCCTGCAACCCGTTCCCTTTTTGCTAGATGAACGAACGTCTCTCCACATGCTCAGTTCTGAGAGATAAGTGTGTGTGAAAGCCGTCCTTCACCTAGCTTGTTGGGAACACAAAGTTTCTTTTCAGTTGCAAACTCCACTCCATACATATATATATGGAGGTACTAGCTCCAACTCGGTTTGACAGTGAAAACTGCAGGAACTTCAAACCGGCACTACGAAATACTGTGAGAAACCAGAGTAAAAGTTTATCCTGCTACCCGTTCCCTTTTTGCTAGATGAACGAACGTCTCTCCACATGCTCAGTTCTGAGAGATAATTGCGTGGAAAGCCGTCCTTCATCTAGCTTGTTGGGAACACAAAGTTTCTTTTCAGTTGCAAACTCCTCTCCCCACATATATATGGGGAGGTACTAGCTCCAACTCGGATTTATGTGAAAACTGCAGGAACTTCAAACCGGCACTAGGAAACAGACTGAGAAACCAGAGTAAAAGTTTCTCCTGCAACCCGTTCCCATGGTGCTAGATGAACGAACGTCTCTCCACATGCTCAGTTCTGAGAGACATGTGTGTCTGAAAGCTGTCCTTCACATAGCTTGTTGGGAACACAAAGTTTCTTTTCAGTTGGAAACTCCACTCCATTCATAGATATGGGGAAGTACTAGATCCAACTCGGTTTTACAGTGAAAACTGCAGGAACTTCAAACCGGCACTAGGAAACAGACTGAAAAACCAGAGTAAAATTTTCTCCTGCAAACCGTTCCCGTTGTGCTAGATGAACGAACGTCTCTCCACATGCTCAGTTCTGAGAGATAAGTGTGTGTGAAATCCGTTCTTCACCTAGTTTGTAGGGAACACAAAGTTTCTTTTCAGTTGGAAACTCCACTCCATTCATAGATATGGGGAAGTACTAGCTCCAACTCGGTTTTACAGTGAAAACTGCAGGAACTTCAAAACGTCACTAGGAAACAGACTGAGAAACCAGAGAAAAAGTTTCTCCTGCAACCCGTTCCCTTTTTGCTAGATGAACGAAAGTCTCTCCACATGCTCAGTTCTTAGAGATAAGTGTGTGTGAGAGCCGTCATTCACCTAGCTTGTTTGGAACACAAAGTTTCTTTTCAGTTGCAAACTTCACTCCATACATATATATGGGGAGGTACTAGTTCCAACTCGTTTTACAGTGAAAACTGCAGGATTTTCAAACCAGCAGTAGGAAACAGACTGAGAAACCAGAGTAAAAGTTTCTCCTGCAACCCGTTCCCTTTGTGCTAGATGAACGAAAGTCTCTCCACATGTTCAGTTCTCAGAGAAAAGTGTGTGTGAAAGCCGTCCTTCACATAGCTTGTTGGGAACACAAAGTTCCTTTTAAGTTGCAAACTCCACTCCATACATATATATGGGGACGTACGAGCTCCAACTCGGTTTTATAGTGAAAACTGCAGGAACTTCAAACCGGCACTAAGAAACAGAATGAGAAACCAGAGTAAAATTTTCTAATTCAACCCGTTCCCTTTGTGGTAGATGAACGAACTTCTCTCCACATGCTCAGTTCTGAGAGATAAGTGTGTGTGAGAGCCGTCCTTCAACTAGCTTTTAGGGAACACAAAGTTTCTTTTCAGTTGCAAACTACAATCCATACATATATATGGGGAGGTACTAGAACCAACTCGGTTTTACAGTGAAAACTACAGGAAATTCAACAAGGCACTACGAAACAGACTGAGAAACCAGAGTAAAAGTTTCCCTGCAACCTGTTCCCTTTGTGCTAGATAAACGAACGTCTCTCCTCATGCTCAGTTCTGAGAGATAAGTGTGTGTGAAAGTCGTCATTCACCTAGCTTGTTGGGAACACAAAGTTTCTTTTCAGTTGCAAACTCCACTCCATACATATATATGGGGAGGTACTAGCTCCAACTCGGTTTTGCAGTGAAAACTGCAGGAACTTCAAACCGGCACTAGGAAACAGACTGAGAAACCAGAGTAAAAGTTTCTCCTGCAACCCGTTCAATTTGTGCTAGATGAACGAACGTCTCTCCACATGTTCAGTTCTGAGAGATAAGTGTGAGTGAGAGCCGTCCTTCAACTAGCTTGTTTGGAACACAAAGTTTTTTTCAGTTGCAATCTCCAATCCATACATATATATGGGGAGGTACTAGCTCCAACTCGGTTTTACAGTGAAAACTGCAGGAACTTCAAACCGGCTCTAGGAAACAAACAAAGAAACCAGAGTAAAAGTAACTCCTGCAACCCGTTCCCTTTGTGCTAGATGAACGAACGTCTCTCCACATGCTCAGTTCAGAGAAATAATTGCGTGTGAAAGCTGTCTTCACCTAGCTTGTTGGGAAAACAAAGTTTCTTTTCACTTGCAAACTCCACTCCATACATATTTATGGGGAGGTACTAGCTCCAACTCGGTTTTACAGTGAAAACTACAGGAACTTCAAACCGGCAGTAGGAAACAGACTGAGAAACCAGAGTAAAAGTTTCTCCTGCAACCCGTTTCCTTTGTGCTAGATGAACGAACGTCTCTCCACATGCTCAGTTCTGAGAGATAAGTGTGTGTGAAAGCCGTCCTTCACCTAGCTTGTTGGGAACACAAAGTTTATTTTCAGTTGCAAACAACACTCCATACATATATATATGGAGGTACTAGCTCCAACTCGGTTTTACAGTGAAAACTGCAGGAACTTCAAACCGGCACTACGAAATAGTGTGAGAAACCAGAGTAAAAGTTTCTCCTGCTACCCGTTCCCTTTTTGCTAGATGAACGAACGTCTCTCCACATGCTCAGTTCTGAGAGATAATTGCGTGGAAAGCCGTCCTTCATCTAACTTGTTGGGAACACAAAGTTTCTTTTCAGTTGCAAACTCCACTCCCCACATATATATGGGGAGGTACTAGCTCCAACTCGGATTTAGGTGAAAACTGCAGGAACTTCAAACCAGCACTAGGAAAGAGACTGAGAAACCAGAGTAAAAGTTTCTCCTGCAACCCGTTCCCTTTTTGCTAGATGAACGAACGTCTCTCCACATGCTCAGTTCTGAGAGATATGTGTGTCTGAAAGCCGTCCTTCACATAGCTTGTTGGGAACACAAAGTTTCTTTTCAGTTGGAAACTCCACTCCATTCATAGATATGGGGAAGTACTAGCTCCAACTCGGTTTTATAGTGAAAACTGCAGGAACTTCAAACCGTCACTAGGAAACAGACTGAGAAACCAGAGAAAAAGTTTCTCCTGCAACCCGTTCCCTTTTTGCTACATGAACGAACGTCTCTCCACATGCTCAGTTCTGAGAGATAAGTGTGTGTGAGAGCCGTCATTCACCTAGCTTGTTTGGAACACAAAGTTTCTTTTCAGTTGCTAACTCCACTCCATACATAATATGGGGGGGTATTAGTTCCAATTCGTTTTACAGTGAAAACTGCAGGAACTTCAAACCAGCAGTAGGAAACAGACTGAGAAACCAGAGTAGAAGTTTTTCCTGCAACCCGTTCCCTTTGTGCTAGATGAACGAACGTCTCTCCACATGCTCAGTTCTGAGAGGTAAGTGTGTGTGAGAGCCGTCCTTCACATAGCTTGTTGGGAACACAAAGTTTCTTTTCAGATGCAAACTCCACTCCATACATATATATGGGGATGTACTAGCTCCAACACGGATTACAGTGAAAACTGCAGGAACTTCAAACCGGCACTAGGAAACAGACAGAGAAACCAGAGTAAAAGTTTCTCTTGCAACCCGTTCCCTTTGTGCTAGATGAACGAACGTCTCTCCACATGCTCAGTTCTGAGAGATAAGTGTGGGTGAAAGCCGTCCTTCAAGTAGCTTGTTGGGAACACAAAGACTCTTTTCAGTTGCAAACTCCACTCCATACATATATATGGGGAGGTACTAGCTCCAACTCGGTTTTGCAGTGAAAACTGAAGGAAATTCCAACCGGCCCTAGGAAACAGACTGAGAAACCTGAAAAAAATTTTCTCCTACCACCCGTTCACTTGGTGCTAGATGAACGAACGTCTCTCCACATGCTCAGTTCTGAGAGATAATTGTGTGTGAGGGCCGTCCTTCACCTAGCTTGTTGGGAACACAAAGACTCTTTTCAGTTGCAAACTCCACTCCATACATATATATGGGGAGTTACTAGCTCCAACTCGGTTTTACAGTGAAAAATGCAGGAACTTCAAACCGGCAGTAGGAAACATACTGAGAAACCAGAGTAAAAGTTTCTCCTGCAACCCGTTCCCTTTGTGCTAGATGAACGAACGCCTATCCACATGCTCATTTCTGAGAGATAATTGCGTGTGAAAGCCGTCTTCACCTAGCTTGTTGGGAAAACAAAGTTTCTTTTCACTTGCAAACTCCACTCAATACATATTTATGGGGAGGTACTAGCTCCAACACGGTTTTACAGTGAAAACTACAGGAACTTCAAAACCGCAGTAGGAAACAGACTGAGAAACCAGAGTAAAAGTTTCTCCTGCAACCCGTTCCCTTTTTGCTAGATGAACGAACGTCTCTCCACATGCTCAGTTCTGAGATATAAGTGTGTGTGAAAGCCGTCCTTCACCTAGCTTGTTGGGAACACAAAGTTTCTTTTCAGTTGCAAACTCCACTCCATACATATATATATGGAGGTACTAGCTCCAACTCGGTTTTACAGTGAAAACTGCAGGAACTTCAAACCGGCACTATGAAATAGTGTGAGAAACCAGAGTAAAAGTTTCTCCTGCTTCCCGTTCCATTTTTGCTAGATGAACGAACGTCTCTCCACATGCTCAGTTCTGAGAGATAATTGCGTGGAAAGCCGTCCTTCATCTAGCTTGTTGGGAACACAAAGTTTCTTTTCAGTTGCAAAATCCTCTCCCCACATATATATGGGGAGGTACTAGCTCCAACTCGGATTTATGTGAAAACTGCAGGAACTTCAAACCGGCACTAGGAAACAGACTGAGAAACCAGAGTAAAAGTTTCTCCTGCAACCCGTTCCCTTGGTGCTAGATGAACGAACGTCTCTCCACATGCTCAGTTCTGAGAGACTTCTGTGTCTGAAAGCTGTCCTTCACATAGTTTGTTGGGAACACAAAGTTTCTTTTCAGTTGAAAACTCCACTCCATTCATAGATATGGGGAAGTACTAGATCCAACACGGTTTTACAGTGAAAACTGCAGGAACTTCAAACCGGCACTAGGAAACAGACTTAAAAACCAGAGTAAAATTTTCTCCTGCAAACCGTTCCCGTTGTGCTAGATGAACGAACGTCTCTCCACATGCTCAGTTCTGAGAGATAAGTGTGTGTGAAATCCGTTCTTCACCTAGTTTGTAGGGAACACAAAGTTTCTTTTCAGTTGGAAACTCCACTCCATTCATAGATATGGGGAAGTACTAGCTCCAACTCGATTTTACAGTGAAAACTGCAGGAACATCAAACCGTCACTAGGAAACAGACTGAGAAACCAGAGAAAAAGTTTCTCCTGCAACCCGTTCCCATTTTGCTAGATGAACGAACGTCTCTCCACATGCTCAGTTCTGAGAGATAAGTGTGTGTGAGAGCCGTCATTCACCTAGCTTGTTTGGAACACATAGTTTCTTTTCAGTTGCAAACTCCACTCCATACATATATATGGGGAGGTACTAGTTCCAACTCGTTTTACAGTGAAAACTGCAGGAATTTCAAACCAGCAGTAGGAAACAGACTGAGAATCCCGAGTAAAAGTTTCTCCTGCAACCGTTCCCTTTGTGCTAGATGAACGAACGTCTCTCCACATGCTCAGTTCTGAGAGGTAAGTGTGTGTGAGAGCCGTCTTTCACATAGCTTGTTGGGAACACAAAGTTCCTTTTCAGTTGCAAACTCCACTCCATACATATATATGGGGACGTACGAGCTCCAACTCGGTTTTATAGTGAAAACTGCAGGAACTTCAAACCGGCACTAAGAAACAGAATGAGAAACCAGAGTAAAATTTTCTAATTCAACCCGTTCCCTTTGTGGTAGATGAACGAACTTCTCTCCACATGCTCAGTTCTGAGAGATAAGTGTGTGTGAGAGCCGTCCTTCAACTAGCTTTTAGGGAACACAAAGTTTCTTTTCAGTTGCAAACTACAATCCATACATATATATGGGGAGGTACTAGAACCAACTCGGTTTTACAGTGAAAACTACAGGAAATTCAACAAGGCACTACGAAACAGACTGAGAAACCAGAGTAAAAGTTTCCCTGCAACCTGTTCCCTTTGTGCTAGATAAACGAACGTCTCTCCTCATGCTCAGTTCTGAGAGATAAGTGTGTGTGAAAGTCGTCATTCACCTAGCTTGTTGGGAACACAAAGTTTCTTTTCAGTTGCAAACTCCACTCCATACATATATATGGGGATGTACTAGCTCCAACACGGATTACAGTGAAAACTGCAGGAACTTTAAACCGGCACTAGGAAACAGACAGAGAAACCAGAGTAAAATTTCCTCCTGCAACCAGTTCCCTTTGTGCTAGATGAACGAACGTCTCTCCACATGCTCAGTTCTGAGAGATAAGTGTGTGTGAAAGCCGTCCTTCAACTAGCTTGTTGGGAACACAAAGATTCTTTTCAGTTGCAAACTCCACTCCATACATATATATGGGGAGGTACTAGCTCCAACTCGGTTTTGCAGTGAAAACTGCAGGAACTTCAATCCGGCACTAGGAAACAGACTGAGAAACCAGAGTAAAAGTTTCTCCTGCAACCCGTTCCCTTTGTGCTAGATGAACGAACGTCTCTCCACATGTTCAGTTCTGAGAGATAAGTGTGAGTGAGAGCCGTCCTTCAACTAGCTTGTTTGGAACACAAAGTTTTTTTCAGTTGCAATCTCCAATCCATACATATATATGGGGAGGTACTAGCTCCAACTCGGTTTTACAGTGAAAACTGCAGGAACTTCAAACCGGCTCTAGGAAACAAACAAAGAAACCAGAGTAAAAGTAACTCCTGCAACCCGTTCCCTTTGTGCTAGATGAACGAACGTCTCTCCACATGCTCAGTTCAGAGAAATAATTGCGTGTGAAAGCTGTCTTCACCTAGCTTGTTGGGAAAACAATGTTTCTTTTCACTTGCAAACTCCACTCCATACATATTTATGGGGAGGTACTAGCTCCAACACGGTTTTACAGTGAAAACTACAGGAACTTCAAACCGGCAGTAGGAAACAGACTGAGAAACCAGAGTAAAAGTTTCTCCTGCAACCCGTTCCCTTTGTGCTAGATGAACGAACGTCTCTCCACATGCTCAGTTCTGAGAGATAAGTGTGTGTGAAAGCCGTGCTTCACCTAGCTTGTTGGGAACACAAAGTTTATTTTCAGTTGCAAACAACACTCCATACATATATATATGGAGGTACTAGCTCCAACTCGGTTTTACAGTGAAAACTGCAGGAACTTCAAACCGGCAGTACGAAATAGTGTGAGAAACCAGAGTAAAAGTTTCTCCTGCTACCCGTTCCCTTTTTGCTAGATGAACGAACGTCTCTCCACATGCTCAGTTCTGAGAGATAAGTGTGTGTGAAAGCCGTCCTTCAACTAGCTTGTTGGGAACACAAAGATTCTTTTCAGTTGCAAACTCCACTCCCCACATATATATGGGGAGGTACTAGCTCCAACTCGGATTTAGGTGAAAACTGCAGGAACTTCAAACCAGCACTAGGAAACAGACTGAGAAACCAGAGTAAAATTTTCTCCTGCAAACCGTTCCCTTGGTGCTAGATGAACGAACGTCTCTCCACATGCTCAGTTCTGAGAGATATGTGTGTCTGAAAGCCGTCCTTCACATAGCTTGTTGGGAACACAAAGTTTCTTTTCAGTTGGAAATTCCACTCCATTCATAAATATGGGGAAGTACTAGATCCAACTCGGTTTTACAGTGAAAACTGCAGGAACTTCAAACCGGCACTAGGAAACAGAGTGAAAAACCAGAGTAAAATTTTCTCCTGCAAACCGCTCCCGTTTTGCTAGATGAACGAACGTCTCTCCACATGCTCCGTTCTGAGAGATAAGTGTGTGTGAAAGCCGTTCTTCACCTAGTTTGTAGGGAACACAAAGTTTCTTTTCAGTTGGAAACTCCACTCCATTCATAGATATGGGAAGTACTAGCTCCAACTCGGTTTTACAGTGAAAACTGCAGGAACTTCAAACCGTCACTAGGAAACAGACTGAGAAACCAGAGAAAAAGTTTCTCCTGCAACCCGTTCCCTATTTGCTAGATGAACGAACGTCTCTCCACATGCTCAGTTCTGAGAGATAAGTGTGTGTGAGAGCCGTCATTCACCTAGCTTGTTTGGAACACAAAGTTTCTTTTCAGTTGCAAACTCCACTCCATACATATATATGGGGAGGTATTAGTTCCAATTCGTTTTACAGTGAAAACTGCAGGAACTTCAAACCAGCAGTAGGAAACAGACTGAGAAACCAGAGTAGAAGTTTTTCCTGCAACCCGTTCTCTTTGTGCTAGATGAACGAACGTCTATCCACATGCTCAGTTCTGAGAGGTAAGTGTGTGTGAGAGCCGTCCTTCACATAGCTTGTTGGGAACACAAAGTTTCTTTTCAGTTGCAAACTCCACTCCATACATATATATGGGGATGTACTAGCTCCAACACGGATTACAGTGAAAACTGCAGGAACTTCAACCCGGCACTAGGAAACAGACAGAGAAACCAGAGTAAAAGTTTCTCCTGCAACCCGTTCCCTTTGTGCTAGATGAACGAACGTCTCTCCACATGCTCAGTTCTGAGAGATAAGTGTGGGTGAAAGCCGTCCTTCAACTAGCTTGTTGGGAACACAAAGACTCTTTTCAGTTGCAAACTCCACTCCATACATATATATGGGGAGGTACTAGCTCCAACTCGGTTTTGCAGTGAAAACTGCAGGAACTTCAAACCGGCACTAGGAAACAGACTGAGAAACCAGAGAAATAGTTTCTCCTGCAACCCGTTCCCTTTGTGCTAGATGAACGAACGTCTCTCCACATGGTCAGTTCTGAGAGATAAGTGTGTGTTAAAGCCGAACTTCCCATAGCTTGTTGGGAACACAAAGTTTCTTTTCAGTTGCAAACTCCACTCCATACATATATATGGGAAGGTACTAGTTTGAACTATTTTTACAGTGAAAAACGCAGGAATTTCAAACCGGCACTAGGAAACACACTGAGAAACGAGAGAAAAAGTTTCTCCTGCAACCTGTTCCCTTTGTGCTTGATGAACGAACGTCTCTCCACATGCTCATTTCTGAGAGATAAGTGCGTGTGAAAGCAGTCCTTCACCTTGCTTGTTGGGAACACAAAGTTTCTTTTCACTTGCAAACTCCAATCCAAATATATCTATGGGGAGGAACTAGCTCCAACCCGGTTTTACAGTGAAAACTGCAGGAAATTCCAACCGGCACTAGGAAACAGACTGAGAAACCTGAAAAATATTTTCTCCTTCAACCCGTTCACTTGGTGCTCGATGAACGAACGTCTCTCCACATGCTCAGTTCTGAGAGATAAGTGTGTGTGAAAGCCGTAATTCACCTATCTTGTTGGGAACACAGTTTCTTTTCAGTTGCAAACTCCACTCCATACATATATATGGGGAGGTATTAGCTCCAAATCGATTTTACAGTGAAAACTGCAGGAACTTCAAACCGGCTCTAGGAAACAAACTAAGAAACCAGAGTAAAAGTTTCTCCTGCAACCCGTTCCGTTTGTGCTAGATGAACGAACGTCTCTCCACATGCTCACTTCTGAGAGATAAGTGTGTGTGAAGCCCTCCTTCACCTAGCTTGTTGGGAACACAAATTTTCTTTTCAGTTGCAAACTCCACTCCATACATACATATGGGGACGTACGAGCTCCAACTCGGTTTTACAGTGAAAACAGCAGGAACTTCAAACCGACACTTGGAAACAGACTGAGAAACCAGAGTAAAATTTTCTAATGCCACCCGTTCCCTTTGTGCTAGATGAACGAACTTCTCTACACATGCTCAGTTATGAGAGATAAGTGTGTGTGAGAGCCGTCCTTCACATAGCTTGTTGGGAACACAAAGTTTCTTTTCAGTTGCAAACTCCACTCCATACATATATATGGGGATGTACTAGCTCCAACACGGATTACAGTGAAAACTGCAGGAACTTCAAACCGGCACTAGGAAACAGACAGAGAAACCAGAGTAAAAGTTTCTCCTGCAACCCGTTCCCTTTGTGCTAGATGAACGAACGTCTCTCCACATGCTCAGTTCTGAGAGATAAGTGTGGGTGAAAGCCGTCCTTCAACTATCTTGTTGGGAACACAAAGACTCTTTTCAGTTGCAAACTCCACTCCATACATATATATGGGGAGGTACTAGCTCCAACTCGGTTTTGCAGTGAAAACTGCAGGAACTTCAAACCGGCACTAGGAAACAGACTGAGAAACCAGAGAAATAGTTTCTCCTGCAACCCGTTCCCTTTGTGCTAGATGAACGAACGTCTCTCCACATGGTCAGTTCTGAGAGATAAGTGTGTGTTAAAGCCGAACTTCACATAGCTTGTTGGGAACACAAAGTTTCTTTTCAGTTGCAAATTCCACTCCATACATATATATGGGGAGGTAATAGTTTGAACTATTTTAACAGTGAAAAACGCAGGAATTTCAAACCGGCAGTAGGAAACACACTGAGAAACGAGAGAAAAAGTTTCTCCTGCAACCTGTTCCCTTTGTGCTTGATGAACGAACGTCTCTCCACATGCTCAGTTCTGAGAGATAATTGTGTGTGAAAGCAGTCCTTCACCTTGCTTGTTGGGAACACAAAGTTTCTTTTCACTTGCAAACTCCAATCCAAATATATCTATGGGGAGGAACTAGCTCCAACTCAGTTTTACAGTGAAAACTGCAGGAAATTCCAACCGGCACTAGGAAACAGACTGAGAAACCTGAAAAAAATTTTCTCCTTCAACCCGTTCACTTGGTGCTCGATGAACGAACGTCTCTCCACATGCTCAGTTCTGAGAGATAAGTGTGTGTGAAAGCCGTAATTCACCTATGTTGTTGGGAACACAGTTTCTTTTCAGTTGCAAACTCCACTCCATACATATATATGGGGAGGTATTAGCTCCAAATCGATTTTACAGTGAAAACTGCAGGAACTTCAAACCGGCTCTAGGAAACAAACTAAGAAACCAGAGTAAAAGTTTCTCCTGCAACCCGTTCCCTTTGTGCTAGATGAACGAACGTCTCTCCACATGCTCACTTCTGAGAGATAAGTGTGTGTGAAGCCGTCCTTCACCTAGCTTGTTGGGAACACAAATTTTCTTTTCAGT
The DNA here is from genome assembly GCF_048773025.1 of Camelus bactrianus. Classification (NCBI taxonomy): domain Eukaryota; kingdom Metazoa; phylum Chordata; class Mammalia; order Artiodactyla; family Camelidae; genus Camelus; species Camelus bactrianus. The sequence goes on along the minus strand of NC_133542.1, from coordinate 81,718,658 downwards.
TGCAAACTCCACTCCATACATATATATGGGGACGTACGAGCCCCAACTCGGTTTTACAGTGAAAACAGCAGGAACTTCAAACCGACACTTGGAAACAGACTGAGAAACCAGAGTAAAATTTTCTAATGCCACCCGTTCCCTTTGTGCTAGATGAACGAACTTCTCTACACATGCTCAGTTCTGAGAGATAAGTGTGTGTGAGGGCCTTCCTTCAATGAGCTTGTTGGGAACTCAAAGATTCTTTTCAGTTGCAAACTCCACTCCATACATATATATGGGGACGTACGAGCTCCAACTCGGTATTACAGTGAAAACTGCAGGAAATTCAAACCGGCACTAGGAAACAGACTGAGAAACCAGAGTAAAATTTTCTCCTGCAACCCGTTCCCTTTGTGCTAGATGAACGAACGTCTCTCCACATGCTCAGTTCTGAGAGGTAAGTGTGTGAGAGCCGTCCTTCACATAGTTTGTTGGGAACACAAATTTTCTTTTCAGTTGCAAACTCCACTCCATATATATATATGGGGACGTACGAGCTCCAACTCGGTTTTATAGTGAAAACTGCAGGAACTTCAAACCGGCACTAGGAAACAGAATGAGAAACCAGAGTAAAATTTTCTAATTCAACCCGTTCCCTTTGTGGTAGATGAACGAACTTCTCTCCACATGCTCAGTTCTGAGAGATAAGTGTGTGTGAGAGCCATCCTTCAACTAGCTTTTAGGGAACACAAAGTTTCTTTTCAGTTGCAAACTCCACTCCATACATATATATGGGGAGTTACTAGAACCAACTCGGTTTTACAGTGAAAACTACAGGAAATTCAACCCGGCACAAGGAAACAGACTGAGAAACCAGAGGAAAAGCTTCCCTGCCACCCGTTCCCTTTGTGCTAGATGAACGAACGTTTCTCCACATGCTCAGTTCTGAGAGATAAGTGCGTGTGAAAGCCGTACTTCACCTAACTTTTTGGGAACACAAAGTTTCTTTTCAGTTGCAAACTCCACTCCATACATATATATGGGGATGTACTAGCTCCAACACGGATTACAGTGAAAACTGCAGGAAGTTCAAACCGGCACTAGGAAGCAGACAGAGAAACCAGAGTAAAAGTTTCTCCTGCAACCTGTTCCCTTTGTGCTAGATGAACGAACGTCTCTCCACATGCTCAGTTCTGAGAGATAAGTGTGTGTGAAAGCCGTCCTTCAACTAGTTTGTTGGGAACACAAAGATTCTTTTCAGTTGCAAACTCCACTCCATACATATATATGGGGAGGTACTAGCTCCAACTCGGTTTTGCAGTGAAAACTGCAGGAACTTCAAACCGGCACTAGGAAACAGACTGAGAAACCAGAGAAAAAGTTTCTCCTGCAACCCATTCCCTTTGTGCTAGATGAACGAACGTCTCTCCACATGTTCAGTTCTGAGAGATAAGTGTGTGTGAAGCCGTCCTTCACCTAGCTTGTTTGGAAAACAAAGTTTTTTTCAGTTGCAATCTCCAATCCATACATATATATGGGGAGGTACTAGCTCCAACTCGGTTTTACAGTGAAAACTGCAGGAACTTCAAACCGGCTCTAGGAAACAAACTAAGAAACCAGAGTAAAAGTTTCTCCTGCAACCCGTTCGCTTTGTGCGAGATGAACAAACGTCTCTCCACATGCTCACTTCTGAGAGATAAGTGTGTGTGAAGCCGTCCTTCACCTAGCTTGTTGGGAACACAAATTTTCTTTTCAGTTGCAAACTCCACTCCATACATATATATGGGGACGTACGAGCTCCAACTCGGTTTTGCAGTGAAAACAGCAGGAACTACAAACCGACACTTGGAAACAGACTGAGAAACCAGAGTAAAATTTTCTAATGCCACCCGTTCCCTTTGTGCTAGATGAACGAACTTCTCTACACATGCTCATTTCTGAGAGATAAGTGTGTGTGAGAGCCTTCCTTCAATGAGCTTGTTGGGAACTCAAAGTTTCTTTTCAGTTGCAAACTCCACTCCATACATATATATGGGGACGTACGAGCTCCAACTCGGTATTACAGTGAAAACTGCAGGAAATTCAAACCGGCACTAGGAAACAGACTGAGAAACCAGAGTAAAAGTTTCTCCTGCAACCCGTTCCCTTTCTGCTAGATGAACGAACGTCTCTCCACATGCTCAGTTCTGAGAGATAAGTGTGTGTGAAAGCCGTTTTTTACCTAGCTTGTTGGGAAAACAAAGTTTCTTTTCAGTTGCAAACTCCAATCCAAACATATATATGGGGAGGAACTAGCTCCAACTCGGTTTTACAGTGAAAACTGAAGGAAATTCCAACCGGCACTAGGAAACAGACTGAGAAACCTGAAAAAAATTTTCTCCTTCCACCCGTTCACTTGGTGCTAGATGAACGAACGTCTCTCCACATGCTCAGTTCTGAGAGATAAGTGTGTGTGAGGGCCGTCCTTCACCTAGCTTGTTGGGAACACAAAGATGCTTTTCAGTTACAATCTCCACTCCATACATATATATGGGGAGTTACTAGCTCCAACTGGGTTTTACAGTGAAAAATGCAGGAACTTCAAACCGGCAGTAGGAAACATACTGAGAAACCAGAGTAAAAGTTTCTCCTGCAACCCGTTCCCTTTGTGCTAGATGAACGAACGTCTCTCCACATGTTCAGTTCTGAGAGATAATTGCGTGTGAAAGCCGTCTTCACCTAGCTTGTTGGGAAAACAAAGTTTCTTTTCACTTGCAAACTCCACTCAATACATATTTATGGGGAGGTACTAGCTCCAACACGGTTTTACAGTGAAAACTACAGGAACTTCAAAACCGCAGTAGGAAACAGACTGAGAAACCAGAGTAAAAGTTTCTCCTGCAACTCGTTCCCTTTTTGCTAGATGAACGAACGTCTCTCCACATGCTCAGTTCTGAGAGATAAGTGTGTGTGAAAGCCGTCCTTCACCTAGCTTGTTGGGAACACAAAGTTTCTTTTCAGTTGTAAACTCCACTCCATACATATATATATGGAGGTACTAGCTCCAACTCGGTTTGACAGTGAAAACTGCAGGAACTTCAAACCGGCACTACGAAATACTGTGAGAAACCAGAGTAAAAGTTTCTCCTGCTACCCGTTCCCTTTTTGCTAGATGAACGAACGTCTCTCCACATGCTCAGTTCTGAGAGATAATTGCGTGGAAAGCCGTCCTTCATCTAGCTTGTTGGGAACACAAAGTTTCTTTTCAGTTGCAAACTCCTCTCCCCACATATATATGGGGAGGTACTAGCTCCAACTCGGATTTATGTGAAAACTGCAGGAACTTCAAACCGGCACTAGGAAACAGACTGAGAAACCAGAGTAAAAGTTTCTCCTGCAACGCGTTCCCATGGTGCTAGATGAACGAACGTCTCTCCACATGCTCAGTTCTGAGAGACATGTGTGTCTGAAAGCTGTCCTTCACATAGCTTGTTGGGAACACAAAGTTTCTTTTCAGTTGGAAACTCCACTCCATTCATAGATATGGGGAAGTACTAGATCCAACTCGGTTTTACAGTGAAAACTGCAGGAACTTCAAACCGGCACTAGGAAACAGACTGAAAAACCAGAGTAAAATTTTCTCCTGCAAACCGTTCCCGTTGTGCTAGATGAACGAACGTCTCTCCACATGCTCAGTTCTGAGAGATAAGTGTGTGTGAAATCCGTTCTTCACCTAGTTTGTAGGGAACACAAAGTTTCTTTTCAGTTGGAAACTCCACTCCATTCATAGATATGGGGAAGTACTAGCTCCAACTCGGTTTTACAGTGAAAACTGCAGGAACTTCAAACCGTCACTAGGAAACAGACTGAGAAACCAGAGAAAAAGTTTCTCCTGCAACCCGTTCCCTTTTTGCTAGATGAACGAACGTCTCTCCACATGCTCAGTTCTGAGAGATAAGTGTGTGTGAGAGCCGTCATTCACCTAGCTTGTTTGGAACACAAAGTTTCTTTTCAGTTGCAAACTCCACTCCATACATATATATGGGGAGGTACTAGTTCCAACTCGTTTTACAGTGAAAACTGCCGGATTTTCAAACCAGCAGTAGGAAACAGACTGAGAAACCAGAGTAAAAGTTTCTCCTGCAACCCGTTCCCTTTGTGCTAGATGAACGAACGTCTCTCCACATGCTCAGTTCTGAGAGGTAAGTGTGTGTGAGAGCCGTCCTTCACATAGCTTGTTGGGAACACAAAGTTTCTTTTCAGTTGCAAACTCCACTCCATACATATATATGGGGACGTACGAGCTCCAACTCGGTTTTATAGTGAAAACTGCAGGAACTTCAAACCGGCACTAAGAAACAGAATGAGAAACCAGAGTAAAATTTTCTAATTCAACCCGTTCCCTTTGTGGTAGATGAACGAACTTCTCTCCACATGCTCAGTTCTGAGAGATAAGTGTGTGTGAGAGCCGTCCTTCAACTAGCTTTTAGGGAACACAAAGTTTCTTTTCAGTTGCAAACTACAATCCATACATATATATGGGGAGGTACTAGAACCAACTCGGTTTTACAGTGAAAACTACAGGAAATTCAACAAGGCACTACGAAACAGACTGAGAAACCAGAGTAAAAGTTTCCCTGCAACCTGTTCCCTTTGTGCTAGATAAACGAACGTCTCTCCTCATGCTCAGTTCTGAGAGATAAGTGTGTGTGAAAGTCGTCATTCACCTAGCTTGTTGGGAACACAAAGTTTCTTTTCAGTTGCAAACTCCACTCCATACATATATATGGGGATGTACTAGCTCCAACACGGATTACAGTGAAAACTGCAGGAACTTCAAACCGGCACTAGGAAACAGACAGAGAAACCAGAGTAAAAGTTTCTCCTGCAACCTGTTCCCTTTGTGCTAGATGAACGAACGTCTCTCCACATGCTCAGTTCTGAGAGATAAGTGTGTGTGAAAGCCGTCCTTCAACTAGCTTGTTGGGAACACAAAGATTCTTTTCAGTTGCAAACTCCACTCCATACATATATATGGGGAGGTACTAGCTCCAACTCGGTTTTGCAGTGAAAACTGCAGGAACTTCAAACTGGCACTAGGAAACAGACTGAGAAACCAGAGTAAAAGTTTCTCCTGCAACCCGTTCCCTTTGTGCTAGATGAACGAACGTCTCTCCACATGTTCAGTTCTGAGAGATAAGTGTGAGTGAGAGCCGTCCTTCAACTAGCTTGTTTGGAACACAAAGTTTCTTTTCAGTTGCAAACTCCACTCCATACATATATATGGGGAGGTACTAGTTCCAACTCGTTTTACAGTGAAAACTGCCGGATTTTCAAACCAGCAGTAGGAAACAGACTGAGAAACCAGAGTAAAAGTTTCTCCTGCAACCCGTTCCCTTTGTGCTAGATGAACGAACGTCTCTCCACATGCTCAGTTCTGAGAGGTAAGTGTGTGTGAGAGCCGTCCTTCACATAGCTTGTTGGGAACACAAAGTTTCTTTTCAGTTGCAAACTCCACTCCATACATATATATGGGGACGTACGAGCTCCAACTCGGTTTTATAGTGAAAACTGCAGGAACTTCAAACCGGCACTAAGAAACAGAATGAGAAACCAGAGTAAAATTTTCTAATTCAACCCGTTCCCTTTGTGGTAGATGAACGAACTTCTCTCCACATGCTCAGTTCTGAGAGATAAGTGTGTGTGAGAGCCGTCCTTCAACTAGCTTTTAGGGAACACAAAGTTTCTTTTCAGTTGCAAACTACAATCCATACATATATATGGGGAGGTACTAGAACCAACTCGGTTTTACAGTGAAAACTACAGGAAATTCAACAAGGCACTACGAAACAGACTGAGAAACCAGAGTAAAAGTTTCCCTGCAACCTGTTCCCTTTGTGCTAGATAAACGAACGTCTCTCCTCATGCTCAGTTCTGAGAGATAAGTGTGTGTGAAAGTCGTCATTCACCTAGCTTGTTGGGAACACAAAGTTTCTTTTCAGTTGCAAACTCCACTCCATACATATATATGGGGATGTACTAGCTCCAACACGGATTACAGTGAAAACTGCAGGAACTTCAAACCGGCACTAGGAAACAGACAGAGAAACCAGAGTAAAAGTTTCTCCTGCAACCTGTTCCCTTTGTGCTAGATGAACGAACGTCTCTCCACATGCTCAGTTCTGAGAGATAAGTGTGTGTGAAAGCCGTCCTTCAACTAGCTTGTTGGGAACACAAAGATTCTTTTCAGTTGCAAACTCCACTCCATACATATATATGGGGAGGTACTAGCTCCAACTCGGTTTTGCAGTGAAAACTGCAGGAACTTCAAACTGGCACTAGGAAACAGACTGAGAAACCAGAGTAAAAGTTTCTCCTGCAACCCGTTCCCTTTGTGCTAGATGAACGAACGTCTCTCCACATGTTCAGTTCTGAGAGATAAGTGTGAGTGAGAGCCGTCCTTCAACTAGCTTGTTTGGAACACAAAGTTTTTTTCAGTTGCAATCTCCAATCCATACATATATATGGGGAGGTACTAGCTCCAACTCGGTTTTACAGTGAAAACTGCAGGAACTTCAAACCGGCTCTAGGAAACAAACAAAGAAATCAGAGTAAAAGTAACTCCTGCAACCCGTTCCCTTTGTGCTAGATGAACGAACGTCTCCCCACATGCTCAGTTCAGAGAAATAATTGCGTGTGAAAGCTGTCTTCACATAGCTTGTTGGGAAAACAAAGTTTCTTTTCACTTGCAAACTCCACTCCATACATATTTATGGGGAGGTACTAGCTCCAACTCGGTTTTACAGTGAAAACTACAGGAACTTCAAACCGGCAGTAGGAAACAGACTGAGAAACCAGAGTAAAAGTTTCTCCTGCAACCCGTTTCCTTTGTGCTAGATGAACGAACGTCTCTCCACATGCTCAGTTCTGAGAGATAAGTGTGTGTGAAAGCCGTCCTTCACCTAGCTTGTTGGGAACACAAAGTTTATTTTCAGTTGCAAACAACACTCCATACATATATATATGGAGGTACTAGCTCCAACTCGGTTTTACAGTGAAAACTGCAGGAACTTCAAACCGGCACTACGAAATAGTGTGAGAAACCAGAGTAAAAGTTTCTCCTGCTACCCGTTCCCTTTTTGCTAGATGAACGAACGTCTCTCCACATGCTCAGTTCTGAGAGATAATTGCGTGGAAAGCCGTCCTTCATCTAACTTGTTGGGAACACAAAGTTTCTTTTCAGTTGCAAACTCCACTCCCCACATATATATGGGGAGGTACTAGCTCCAACTCGGATTTAGGTGAAAACTGCAGGAACTTCAAACCAGCACTAGGAAAGAGACTGAGAAACCAGAGTAAAAGTTTCTCCTGCAACCCGTTCCCTTGGTGCTAGATGAACGAACGTCTCTCCACATGCTCAGTTCTGAGAGATATGTGTGTCTGAAAGCCGTCCTTCACATAGCTTGTTGGGAACACAAAGTTTCTTTTCAGTTGGAAACTCCACTCCATTCATAGATATGGGGAAGTACTAGCTCCAACTCGGTTTTACAGTGAAAACTGCAGGAACTTCAAACCGTCACTAGGAAACAGACTGAGAAACCAGAGAAAAAGTTTCTCCTGCAACCCGTTCCCTTTTTGCTAGATGAACGAACGTCTCTCCACATGCTCAGTTCTGAGAGATAAGTGTGTGTGAGAGCCGTCATTCACCTAGCTTGTTTGGAACACAAAGTTTCTTTTCAGTTGCAAACTCCACTCCATACATATATATGGGGAGGTACTAGTTCCAACTCGTTTTACAGTGAAAACTGCCGGATTTTCAAACCAGCAGTAGGAAACAGACTGAGAAACCAGAGTAAAAGTTTCTCCTGCAACCCGTTCCCTTTGTGCTAGATGAACGAACGTCTCTCCACATGCTCAGTTCTGAGAGGTAAGTGTGTGTGAGAGCCGTCCTTCACATAGCTTGTTGGGAACACAAAGTTTCTTTTCAGTTGCAAACTCCACTCCATACATATATATGGGGACGTACGAGCTCCAACTCGGTTTTATAGTGAAAACTGCAGGAACTTCAAACCGGCACTAAGAAACAGAATGAGAAACCAGAGTAAAATTTTCTAATTCAACCCGTTCCCTTTGTGGTAGATGAACGAACTTCTCTCCACATGCTCAGTTCTGAGAGATAAGTGTGTGTGAGAGCCGTCCTTCAACTAGCTTTTAGGGAACACAAAGTTTCTTTTCAGTTGCAAACTACAATCCATACATATATATGGGGAGGTACTAGAACCAACTCGGTTTTACAGTGAAAACTACAGGAAATTCAACAAGGCACTACGAAACAGACTGAGAAACCAGAGTAAAAGTTTCCCTGCAACCTGTTCCCTTTGTGCTAGATAAACGAACGTCTCTCCTCATGCTCAGTTCTGAGAGATAAGTGTGTGTGAAAGTCGTCATTCACCTAGCTTGTTGGGAACACAAAGTTTCTTTTCAGTTGCAAACTCCACTCCATACATATATATGGGGATGTACTAGCTCCAACACGGATTACAGTGAAAACTGCAGGAACTTCAAACCGGCACTAGGAAACAGACAGAGAAACCAGAGTAAAAGTTTCTCCTGCAACCTGTTCCCTTTGTGCTAGATGAACGAACGTCTCTCCACATGCTCAGTTCTGAGAGATAAGTGTGTGTGAAAGCCGTCCTTCAACTAGCTTGTTGGGAACACAAAGATTCTTTTCAGTTGCAAACTCCACTCCATACATATATATGGGGAGGTACTAGCTCCAACTCGGTTTTGCAGTGAAAACTGCAGGAACTTCAAACTGGCACTAGGAAACAGACTGAGAAACCAGAGTAAAAGTTTCTCCTGCAACCCGTTCCCTTTGTGCTAGATGAACGAACGTCTCTCCACATGTTCAGTTCTGAGAGATAAGTGTGAGTGAGAGCCGTCCTTCAACTAGCTTGTTTGGAACACAAAGTTTCTTTTCAGTTGCAAACTCCACTCCATACATATATATGGGGAGGTACTAGTTCCAACTCGTTTTACAGTGAAAACTGCCGGATTTTCAAACCAGCAGTAGGAAACAGACTGAGAAACCAGAGTAAAAGTTTCTCCTGCAACCCGTTCCCTTTGTGCTAGATGAACGAACGTCTCTCCACATGCTCAGTTCTGAGAGGTAAGTGTGTGTGAGAGCCGTCCTTCACATAGCTTGTTGGGAACACAAAGTTTCTTTTCAGTTGCAAACTCCACTCCATACATATATATGGGGACGTACGAGCTCCAACTCGGTTTTATAGTGAAAACTGCAGGAACTTCAAACCGGCACTAAGAAACAGAATGAGAAACCAGAGTAAAATTTTCTAATTCAACCCGTTCCCTTTGTGGTAGATGAACGAACTTCTCTCCACATGCTCAGTTCTGAGAGATAAGTGTGTGTGAGAGCCGTCCTTCAACTAGCTTTTAGGGAACACAAAGTTTCTTTTCAGTTGCAAACTACAATCCATACATATATATGGGGAGGTACTAGAACCAACTCGGTTTTACAGTGAAAACTACAGGAAATTCAACAAGGCACTACGAAACAGACTGAGAAACCAGAGTAAAAGTTTCCCTGCAACCTGTTCCCTTTGTGCTAGATAAACGAACGTCTCTCCTCATGCTCAGTTCTGAGAGATAAGTGTGTGTGAAAGTCGTCATTCACCTAGCTTGTTGGGAACACAAAGTTTCTTTTCAGTTGCAAACTCCACTCCATACATATATATGGGGATGTACTAGCTCCAACACGGATTACAGTGAAAACTGCAGGAACTTCAAACCGGCACTAGGAAACAGACAGAGAAACCAGAGTAAAAGTTTCTCCTGCAACCTGTTCCCTTTGTGCTAGATGAACGAACGTCTCTCCACATGCTCAGTTCTGAGAGATAAGTGTGTGTGAAAGCCGTCCTTCAACTAGCTTGTTGGGAACACAAAGATTCTTTTCAGTTGCAAACTCCACTCCATACATATATATGGGGAGGTACTAGCTCCAACTCGGTTTTGCAGTGAAAACTGCAGGAACTTCAAACTGGCACTAGGAAACAGACTGAGAAACCAGAGTAAAAGTTTCTCCTGCAACCCGTTCCCTTTGTGCTAGATGAACGAACGTCTCTCCACATGTTCAGTTCTGAGAGATAAGTGTGAGTGAGAGCCGTCCTTCAACTAGCTTGTTTGGAACACAAAGTTTTTTTCAGTTGCAATCTCCAATCCATACATATATATGGGGAGGTACTAGCTCCAACTCGGTTTTACAGTGAAAACTGCAGGAACTTCAAACCGGCTCTAGGAAACAAACAAAGAAATCAGAGTAAAAGTAACTCCTGCAACCCGTTCCCTTTGTGCTAGATGAACGAACGTCTCCCCACATGCTCAGTTCAGAGAAATAATTGCGTGTGAAAGCTGTCTTCACATAGCTTGTTGGGAAAACAAAGTTTCTTTTCACTTGCAAACTCCACTCCATACATATTTATGGGGAGGTACTAGCTCCAACTCGGTTTTACAGTGAAAACTACAGGAACTTCAAACCGGCAGTAGGAAACAGACTGAGAAACCAGAGTAAAAGTTTCTCCTGCAACCCGTTTCCTTTGTGCTAGATGAACGAACGTCTCTCCACATGCTCAGTTCTGAGAGATAAGTGTGTGTGAAAGCCGTCCTTCACCTAGCTTGTTGGGAACACAAAGTTTATTTTCAGTTGCAAACAACACTCCATACATATATATATGGAGGTACTAGCTCCAACTCGGTTTTACAGTGAAAACTGCAGGAACTTCAAACCGGCACTACGAAATAGTGTGAGAAACCAGAGTAAAAGTTTCTCCTGCTACCCGTTCCCTTTTTGCTAGATGAACGAACGTCTCTCCACATGCTCAGTTCTGAGAGATAATTGCGTGGAAAGCCGTCCTTCATCTAACTTGTTGGGAACACAAAGTTTCTTTTCAGTTGCAAACTCCACTCCCCACATATATATGGGGAGGTACTAGCTCCAACTCGGATTTAGGTGAAAACTGCAGGAACTTCAAACCAGCACTAGGAAAGAGACTGAGAAACCAGAGTAAAAGTTTCTCCTGCAACCCGTTCCCTTGGTGCTAGATGAACGAACGTCTCTCCACATGCTCAGTTCTGAGAGATATGTGTGTCTGAAAGCCGTCCTTCACATAGCTTGTTGGGAACACAAAGTTTCTTTTCAGTTGGAAACTCCACTCCATTCATAGATATGGGGAAGTACTAGCTCCAACTCGGTTTTATAGTGAAAACTGCAGGAACTTCAAACCGTCACTAGGAAACAGACTGAGAAACCAGCGAAAAAGTTTCTCCTGCAACCCGTTCCCTTTTTGCTACATGAACGAACGTCTCTCCACATGCTCAGTTCTGAGAGATAAGTGTGTGTGAGAGCCGTCATTCACCTAGCTTATTGGGAACACAAAGTTTCTTTTCAGTTGCAGACTCCACTCCATACATATATATGGGGAGGTATTAGTTCCAATTCGTTTTACAGTGAAAACTGCAGGAACTTCAAACCAGCAGTAGGAAACAGACTGAGAAACCAGAGTAGAAGTTTTTCCTGCAACCCGTTCCCTTTGTGCTAGATGAACGAACGTCTCTCCACATGCTCAGTTCTGAGAGGTAAGTGTGTGTGAGAGCCGTCCTTCACATAGCTTGTTGGGAACACAAAGTTTCTTTTCAGTTGCAAACTCCACTCCATACATATATATGGGGACGTACGAGCTCCAACTCGGTTTTATAGTGAAAACTGCAGGAACTTCAAACCGGCACTAGGAAACAGAATGAGAAACCAGAGAAAAAGTTTCTCCTGCAACCCATTCCCTTTGTGCTAGATGAACGAACGTCTCTCAACATGTTCAGTTCTGAGAGATAAGTGTGAGTGAGTGCCGTCCTTCAACTATCTTGTTTGGAACACAAAGTTTTTTTCAGTTGCAATCTCCAATCCATACATATATATGGGGAGGTACTAGCTCCAACTCGGTTTTACAGTGAAAACTGCAGGAACTTCAAACCGGCTCTAGGAAACAAACTAAGAAACCAGAGTAAAAGTTTCTCCTGCAACCCGTTCGCTTTGTGCGAGATGAACAAACGTCTCTCCACATGCTCACTTCTGAGAGATAAGTGTGTGTGAAGCCGTCCTTCACCTAGCTTGTTGGGAACACAAATTTTCTTTTCAGTTGCAAACTCCACTCCATACATATATATGGGGACGTACGAGCTCCAACTCGGTTTTACAGTGAAAACAGCAGGAACTACAAACCGACACTTGGAAACAGACTGAGAAACCAGAGTAAAATTTTCTAATGCCACCCGTTCCCTTTGTGCTAGATGAACGAACTTCTCTACACATGCTCATTTCTGAGAGATAAGTGTGTGTGAGAGCCTTCCTTCAATGAGCTTGTTGGGAACTCAAAGTTTCTTTTCAGTTGCAAACTCCACTCCATACATATATATGGGGACGTACGAGCTCCAACTCGGTATTACAGTGAAAACTGCAGGAAATTCAAACAGGCACTAGGAAACAGACTGAGAAACCAGAGTAAAAGTTTCTCCTGCAACCCGTTCCCTTTCTGCTAGATGAACGAACGTCTCTCCACATGCTCAGTTCTGAGAGATAAGTGTGTGTGAAAGCCGTTTTTTACCTAGCTTGTTGGGAAAACAAAGTTTCTTTTCAGTTGCAAACTCCAATCCAAACATATATATGGGGAGGAACTAGCTCCAACTCGGTTTTACAGTGAAAACTGAAGGAAATTCCAACCGGCACTAGGAAACAGACTGAGAAACCTGAAAAAAATTTTCTCCTTCCACCCGTTCACTTGGTGCTAGATGAACGAACGTCTCTCCACATGCTCAGTTCTGAGAGATAAGTGTGTGTGAGGGCCGTCCTTCACCTAGCTTGTTGGGAACACAAAGATGCTTTTCAGTTACAATCTCCACTCCATACATATATATGGGTAGTTACTAGCTCCAACTCGGTTTTACAGTGAAAAATGCAGGAACTTCAAACCGGCAGTAGGAAACATACTGAGAAACCAGAGTAAAAGTTTCTCCTGCAACCCGTTCCCTTTGTGCTAGATGAACGAACGTCTCTCCACATGCTCAGTTCTGAGAGATAATTGCGTGTGAAAGCCGTCTTCACCTAGCTTGTTGGGAAAACAAAGTTTCTTTTCACTTGCAAACTCCACTCAATACATATTTATGGGGAGGTACTAGCTCCAACACGGTTTTACAGTGAAAACTACAGGAACTTCAAAACCGCAGTAGGAAACAGACTGAGAAACCAGAGTAACAGTTTCTCCTGCAACCCGTTCCCTTTTTGCTAGATGAACGAACGTCTCTCCACATGCTCAGTTCTGAGAGATAAGTGTGTGTGAAAGCCGTCCTTCACCTAGCTTGTTGGGAACACAAAGTTTCTTTTCAGTTGCAAACTCCACTCCATACATATATATATGGAGGTACTAGCTCCAACTCGGTTTGACAGTGAAATCTGCAGGAACTTCAAACCGGCACTACGAAATACTGTGAGAAACCAGAGTAAAAGATTCTCCTGCTACCCGTTCCCTTTTTGCCAGATGAACGAACGTCTCTCCACATGCTCAGTTCTGAGAGATAATTGCGTGGAAAGCCGTCCTTCATCTAGCTTGTTGGGAACACAAAGTTTCTTTTCAGTTGCAAACTCCTCTCCCCACATATATATGGGGAGGTACTAGCTCCAACTCGGATTTATGTGAAAACTGCAGGAACTTCAAACCGGCACTAGGAAACAGACTGAGAAACCAGAGTAAAAGTTTCTCCTGCAATGCGTTCCCATGGTGCTAGATGAACGAACGTCTCTCCACATGCTCAGTTCTGAGAGACATGTGTGTCTGAAAGCTGTCCTTCACATAGCTTGTTGGGAACACAAAGTTTCTTTTCAGTTGGAAACTCCACTCCATTCAAAGATATGGGGAAGTACTAGATCCAACTCGGTTTTACAGTGAAAACTGCAGGAACTTCAAACCGGCACTAGGAAACAGACTGAAAAACCAGAGTAAAATTTTCTCCTGCAAACCGTTCCCGTTGTGCTAGATGAACGAACGTCTCTCCACATGCTCAGTTCTGAGAGATAAGTGTGTGTGAAATCCGTTCTTCACCTAGTTTGTAGGGAACACAAAGTTTCTTTTCAGTTGGAAACTCCACTCCATTCATAGATATTGGGAAGTACTAGCTCCAACTCGGTTTTACAGTGAAAACTGCAGGAACTTAAAACCGTCACTAGGAAACAGACTGAGAAACCAGAGAAAAAGTTTCTCCTGCAACCCGTTCCCTTTTTGCTAGATGAACGAACGTCTCTCCACATGCTCAGTTCTGAGAGATAAGTGTGTGTGAGAGCCGTCATTCACCTAGCTTGTTTGGAACACAAAGTTTCTTTTCAGTTGCAAACTTCACTCCATACATATATATGGGGAGGTACTAGTTCCAACTCGTTTTACAGTGAAAACTGCAGGATTTTCAAACCAGCAGTAGGAAACAGACTGAGAAACCAGAGTAAAAGTTTCTCCTGCAACCCGTTCCCTTTGTGCTAGATGAACGAAAATCTCTCCACATGTTCAGTTCTCAGAGAAAAGTGTGTGTGAAAGCCGTCCTTCACATAGCTTGTTGGGAACACAAAGTTCCTTTTCAGTTGCAAACTCCACTCCATACATATATATGGGGACGTACGAGCTCCAAATCGGTTTTATAGTGAAAACTGCAGGAACTTCAAACCGGCACTAAGAAACAGAATGAGAAACCAGAGTAAAATTTTCTAATTCAACCCGTTCCCTTTGTGGTAGATGAACGAACTTCTCTCCACATGCTCAGATCTGAGAGATAAGTGTGTGTGAGAGCCGTCCTTCAACTAGCTTTTAGGGAACACAAAGTTTCTTTTCAGTTGCAAACTACAATCCATACATATATATGGGGAGGTACTAGAACCAACTCGGTTTTACAGTGAAAACTACAGGAAATTCAACAAGGCACTACGAAACAGACTGAGAAACCAGAGTAAAAGTTTCCCTGCAACCTGTTCCCTTTGTGCTAGATAAACGAACGTCTCTCCTCATGCTCAGTTCTGAGAGATAAGTGTGTGTGAAAGTCGTCATTCACCTAGCTTGTTGGGAACACAAAGTTTCTTTTCAGTTGCAAACTCCACTCCATACATATATATGGGGAGGTACTAGCTCCAACTCGGTTTTGCAGTGAAAACTGCAGGAACTTCAAACCGGCACTAGGAAACAGACTGAGAAACCAGAGTAAAAGTTTCTCCTGCAACCCGTTCAATTTGTGCTAAATGAACGAACGTCTCTCCACATGTTCAGTTCTGAGAGATAAGTGTGAGTGAGAGCCGTCCTTCAACTAGCTTGTTTGGAACACAAAGTTTTTTTCAGTTGCAATCTCCAATCCATACATATATATGGGGAGGTACTAGCTCCAACTCGGTTTTACAGTGAAAACTGCAGGAACTTCAAACCGGCTCTAGGAAACAAACAAAGAAACCAGAGTAAAAGTAACTCCTGCAACCCGTTCCCTTTGTGCTAGATGAACGAACGTCTCTCCACATGCTCAGTTCAGAGAAATAATTGCGTGTGAAAGCTGTCTTCACCTAGCTTGTTGGGAAAACAAAGTTTCTTTTCACTTGCAAACTCCACTCCATACATATTTATGGGGAGGTACTAGCTCCAACTCGGTTTTACAGTGAAAACTACAGGAACTTCAAACCGGCAGTAGGAAACAGACTGAGAAACCAGAGTAAAAGTTTCTCCTGCAACCCGTTTCCTTTGTGCTAGATGAACGAACGTCTCTCCACATGCTCAGTTCTGAGAGATAAGTGTGTGTGAAAGCCGTTCTTCACCTAGCTTGTTGGGAACACAAAGTTTATTTTCAGTTGCAAACAACACTCCATACATATATATATGGAGGTACTAGCTCCAACTCGGTTTGACAGTGAAAACTGCAGGAACTTCAAACCGGCACTACGAAATAGTGTGAGAAACCAGAGTAAAAGTTTCTCCTGCTACCCGTTCCCTTTTTGCTAGATGAACGAACGTCTCTCCACATGCTCAGTTCTGAGAGATAATTGCGTGGAAAGCCGTCCTTCATCTAACTTGTTGGGAACACAAAGTTTCTTTTCAGTTGCAAACTCCACTCCCCACATATATATGGGGAGGTACTAGCTCCAACTCGGATTACAGTGAAAACTGCAGGAACTTCAAACCGGCACTAGGAAACAGACAGAGAAACCAGAGTAAAAGTTTCTCCTGCAACCCGTTCCCTTTGTGCTAGATGAACGAACGTCTCTCCACATGCTCAGTTCTGAGAGATAAGTGTGGGTGAAAGCCGTCCTTCAAGTAGCTTGTTGGGAACACAAAGACTCTTTTCAGTTGCAAACTCCACTCCATACATATATATGGGGAGGTACTAGCTCCAACTCGGTTTTGCAGTGAAAACTGAAGGAAATTCCAACCGGCCCTAGGAAACAGACTGAGAAACCTGAAAAAAATTTTCTCCTTCCACCCGTTCACTTGGTGCTAGATGAACGAAAGTCTCTCCACATGCTCAGTTCTGAGAGATAATTGTGTGTGAGGGCCGTCCTTCACCTAGCTTGTTGGGAACACAAAGACTCTTTTCAGTTGCAAACTCCACTCCATACATATATATGGGGAGTTACTAGCTCCAACTCGGTTTTACAGTGAAAAATGCAGGAACTTCAAACCGGCAGTAGGAAACATACTGAGAAACCAGAGTAAAAGTTTCTCCTGCAACCCGTTCCCTTTGTGCTAGATGAACGAACGTCTATCCACATGCTCATTTCTGAGAGATAATTGCGTGTGAAAGCCGTCTTCACCTAGCTTGTTGGGAAAACAAAGTTTCTTTTCACTTGCAAACTCCACTCAATATATATTTATGGGGAGGTACTAGCTCCAACACGGTTTTACAGTGAAAACTACAGGAACTTCAAAACCGCAGTAGGAAACAGACTGAGAAACCAGAGTAAAAGTTTCTCCTGCAACCCGTTCCCTTTTTGCTAGATGAACGAACGTCTCTCCATATGCTCAGTTCTGAGAGATAAGTGTGTGTGAAAGCCGTCCTTCACCTAGCTTGTTGGGAACACAAAGTTTCTTTTCAGTTGCAAACTCCACTCCATACATATATATATGGAGGTACTAGCTCCAACTCGGTTTTACAGTGAAAACTGCAGGAACTTCAAACAGGCACTATGAAATAGTGTGAGAAACCAGAGTAAAAGTTTCTCCTGCTTCCCGTTCCATTTTTGCTAGATGAACGAACGTCTCTCCACATGCTCAGTTCTGAGAGATAATTGCGTGGAAATCCGTCCTTCATCTAGCTTGTTGGGAACACAAAGTTTCTTTTCAGTTGCAAACTCCTCTCCCCACATATATATGGGGAGGTACTAGCTCCAACTCGGATTTATGTGAAAACTGCAGGAACTTCAAACCGGCACTAGGAAACAGACTGAGAAACCAGAGTAAAAGTTTCTCCTGCAACCCGTTCCCTTGGTGCTAGATGAACGAACGTCTCTCCACATGCTCAGTTCTGAGAGACATCTGTGTCTGAAAGCTGTCCTTCACATAGTTTGTTGGGAACACAAAGTTTCTTTTCACTTGAAAACTCCACTCCATTCATAGATATGGGGAAGTACTAGATCCAACACGGTTTTACAGTGAAAACTGCAGGAACTTCAAACCGGCACTAGGAAACAGACTTAAAAACCAGAGTAAAATTTTCTCCTGCAAACCGTTCCCGTTGTGCTAGATGAACGAACGTCTCTCCACATGCTCAGTTCTGAGAGATAAGTGTGTGTGAAATCCGTTCTTCACCTAGTTTGTAGGGAACACAAAGTTTCTTTTCAGTTGGAAACTCCACTCCATTCATAGATATGGGGAAGTACTAGCTCCAACTCGATTTTACAGTGAAAACTGCAGGAACTTAAAACCGTCACTAGGAAACAGACTGAGAAACCAGAGAAAAAGTTTCTCCTGCAACCCGTTCCCATTTTGCTAGATGAACGAACGTCTCTCCACATGCTCAGTTCTGAGAGATAAGTGTGTGTGAGAGCCGTCATTCACCTAGCTTGTTTGGAACACATAGTTTCTTTTCAGTTGCAAACTCCACTCCATACATATATATGGGGAGGTACTAGTTCCAACTCGTTTTACAGTGAAAACTGCAGGATTTTCAAACCAGCAGTAGGAAACAGACTGAGAAACCAGAGTAAAAGTTTCTCCTGCAACCCGTTCCCTTTGTGCTAGATGAACGAACGTCTCTCCACATGCTCAGTTCTGAGAGGTAAGTGTGTGTGAGAGCCGTCCTTCACATAGCTTGTTGGGAACACAAAGTTCCTTTTCAGTTGCAAACTCCACTCCATACATATATATGGGGACGTACGAGCTCCAACTCGGTTTTATAGTGAAAACTGCAGGAACTTCAAACCGGCACTAAGAAACAGAATGAGAAACGAGAGTAAAATTTTCTAATTCAACCCGTTCCCTTTGTGGTAGATGAACGAACTTCTCTCCACATTTTCAGTTCTGAGAGATAAGTGTGTGTGAGAGCCGTCCTTCAACTAGCTTTTAGGGAACACAAAGTTTCTTTTCAGTTGCAAACTACAATCCATACATATATATGGGGAGGTACTAGAACCAACTCGGTTTTACAGTGAAAACTACAGGAAATTCAACAAGGCACTACGAAACAGACTGAGAAACCAGAGTAAAAGTTTCCCTGCAACCTGTTCCCTTTGTGCTAGATAAACGAACGTCTCTCCTCATGCTCAGTTCTGAGAGATAAGTGTGTGTGAAAGTCGTCATTCACCTAGCTTGTTGGGAACACAAAGTTTCTTTTCAGTTGCAAACTCCACTCCATACATATATATGGGGATGTACTAACTCCAACACGGATTACAGTGAAAACTGCAGGAACTTTAAACCGGCACTAGGAAACAGACAGAGAAACCAGAGTAAAAGTTTCTCCTGCAACCTGTTCCCTTTGTGCTAGATGAACGAACGTCTCTCCACATGCTCAGTTCTGAGAGATAAGTGTGTGTGAAAGCCGTCCTTCAACTAGCTTGTTGGGAACACAAAGATTCTTTTCAGTTGCAAACTCCACTCCATACATATATATGGGGAGGTACTAGCTCCAACTCTGTTTTGCAGTGAAAACTGCAGGAACTTCAAACCGGCACTAGGAAACAGACTGAGAAACCAGAGTAAAAGTTTCTCCTGCAACCCGTTCCCTCTGTGCTAGATGAACGAACGTCTCTCCACATGTTCAGTTCTGAGAGATAAGTGTGAGTGAGAGCCGTCCTTCAACTAGCTTGTTTGGAACACAAAGTTTTTTTCAGTTGCAATCTCCAATCCATACATATATATGGGGAGGTACTAGCTCCAACTCGGTTTTACAGTGAAAACTGCAGGAACTTCAAACCGGCTCTAGGAAACAAACAAAGAAACCAGAGTAAAAGTAACTCCTGCAACCCGTTCCCTTTGTGCTAGATGAACGAACGTCTCTCCACATGCTCAGTTCAGAGAAATAATTGCGTGTGAAAGCTGTCTTCACCTAGCTTGTTGGGAAAACAAAGTTTCTTTTCACTTGCAAACTCCACTCCATACATATTTATGCGGAGGTACTAGCTCCAACACGGTTTTACAGTGAAAACTACAGGAACTTCAAACCGGCAGTAGGAAACAGACTGAGAAACCAGAGTAAAAGTTTCTCCTGCAACCCGTTCCCTTTGTGCTAGATGAACGAACGTCTCTCCACATGCTCAGTTCTGAGAGATAAGTGTGTGTGAAAGCCGTGCTTCACCTAGCTTGTTGGGAACACAAAGTTTATTTTCAGTTGCAAACAACACTCCATACATATATATATGGAGGTACTAGCTCCAACTCGGTTTTACAGTGAAAACTGCAGGAACTTCAAACCGGCAGTACGAAATATTGTGAGAAACCAGAGTAAAAGTTTCTCCTGCTACCCGTTCCCTTTTTGCTAGATGAACGAACGTCTCTCCACATGCTCAGTTCTGAGAGATAATTGCGTGGAAAGCCGTCCTTCATCTAGCTTGTTGGGAACACAAAGTTTGTTTTCAGTTGCAAACTCCACTCCCCACATATATATGGGGAGGTACTAGCTCCAACTCGGATTTAGGTGAAAACTGCAGGAACTTCAAACCAGCACTAGGAAACAGACTGAGAAACCAGAGTAAAAGTTTCTCCTGCAACCCGTTCCCTTGGTGCTAGATGAACGAACGTCTCTCCACATGCTCAGTTCTGAGAGATATGTGTGTCTGAAAGCCGTCCTTCACATAGCTTGTTGGGAACACAAAGTTTCTTTTCAGTTGGAAATTTCACTCCATTCATAAATATGGGGAAGTACTAGATCCAACTCGGTTTTACAGTGAAAACTGCAGGAACTTCAAACCGGCACTAGGAAACAGAGTGAAAAACCAGAGTAAAATTTTCTCCTGCAAACCGCTCCCGTTTTGCTAGATGAACGAACGTCTTTCCACATGCTCCGTTCTGAGAGATAAGTGTGTGTGAAAGCCGTTCTTCACCTAGTTTGTAGGGAACACAAAGTTTCTTTTCAGTTGGAAACTCCACTCCATTCATAGATATGGGGAAGTACTAGCTCCAACTCGGTTTTACAGTGAAAACTGCAGGAACTTCAAACCGTCACTAGGAAACAGACTGAGAAACCAGAGAAAAAGTTTCTCCTGCAACCCGTTCCCTTTTTGCTAGATGAACGAACGTCTCTCCACATGCTCAGTTCTGAAAGATAAGTGTGTGTGAGAGCCGTCATTCACCTAGCTTGTTTGGAACACAAAGTTTCTTTTCAGTTGCAAACTCCACTCCATACATATATATGGGGAGGTATTAGTTCCAATTCGTTTTACAGTGAAAACTGCAGGAACTTCAAACCAGCAGTAGGAAACAGACTGAGAAACCAGAGTAGAAGTTTTTCCTGCAACCCGTTCTCTTTGTGCTAGATGAACGAACGTCTCTCCACATGCTCAGTTCTGACAGGTAAGTGTGTGTGAGAGCCGTCCTTCACATAGCTTGTTGGGAACACAAAGTTTCTTTTCAGTTGCAAACTCCACTCCATACATATATATGGGGATGTACTAGCTCCAACACGGATTACAGTGAAAACTGCAGGAACTTCAACCCGGCACTAGGAAACAGACAGAGAAACCAGAGTAAAATTTCTCCTGCAACCCGTTCCCTTTGTGCTAGATGAACGAACGTCTCTCCACATGCTCAGTTCTGAGAGATAAGTGTGGGTGAAAGCCGTCCTTCAACTAGCTTGTTGGGAACACAAAGACTCTTTTCAGTTGCAAACTCCACTCCATACATATATATGGGGAGGTACTAGCTCCAACTCGGTTTTGCAGTGAAAACTGCAGGAACTTCAAACCGGCACTAGGAAACAGACTGAGAAACCAGAGAAATAGTTTCTACTGCAACCCGTTCCCTTTGTGCTAGATGAACGAACGTCTCTCCACATGGTCAGTTCTGAGGGATAAGTGTGTGTTAAAGCCGAACTTCACATAGCTTGTTGGGAACACAAAGTTTCTTTTCAGTTGCAAACTCCACTCCATACATATATATGGGAAGGTACTAGTTTGAACTATTTTTACAGTGAAAAACGCAGGAATTTCAAACCGGCACTAGGAAACACACTGAGAAACGAGAGAAAAAGTTTCTCCTGCAACCTGTTCCCTTTGTGCTTGATGAACGATCGTCTCTCCACATGCTCATTTCTGAGAGATAAGTGCGTGTGAAAGCAGTCCTTCACCTTGCTTGTTGGGAACACAAAGTTTCTTTTCACTTGCAAACTCCAATCCAAATATATCTATGGGGAGGAACTAGCTCCAACTCGGTTTTACAGTGAAAACTGCAGGAAATTCCAACCGGCCCTAGGAAACAGACTGAGAAACCTGAAAAAATTTTCTCCTTCAACCCGTTCACTTGGTGCTCGATGAACGAACGTCTCTCCACATGCTCAGTTCTGAGAGATAAGTGTGTGTGAAAGCCGTAATTCACCTATCTTGTTGGGAACACAGTTTCTTTTCAGATGCAAACTCCACTCCATACATATATATGGGGAGGTATTAGCTCCAAATCGATTTTACAGTGAAAACTGCAGGAACTTCAAACCGGCTCTAGGAAACAAACTAAGAAACCGGAGTAAAAGTTTCTCCTGCAACCCGTTCCCTTTGTGCTAGATGAACGAACGTCTCTCCACATGTTCACTTCTGAGAGATAAGTGTGTGTGAAGCCCTCCTTCACCTAGCTTGTTGGGAACACAAATTTTCTTTTCAGTTGCAAACTCCACTCCATACATACATATGGGGACGTACGAGCTCCAACTCGGTTTTACAGTGAAAACAGCAGGAACTTCAAACCGACACTTGGAAACAGACTGAGAAACCAGAGTAAAATTTTCTAATGCCACCCGTTCCCTTTGTGCTAGATGAACGAAATTCTTTACACATGCTCAGTTATGAGAGATAAGTGTGTGTGAGAGCCGTCCTTCACATAGCTTGTTGGGAACACAAAGTTTCTTTTCAGTTGCAAACTCCACTCCATACATATATATGGGGAGGTACTAGCTCCAACTCGGTTTTGCAGTGAAAACTGCAGGAACTTCAAACCGGCACTAGGAAACAGACTGAGAAACCAGAGAAATAGTTTCTCCTGCAACCCGTTCCCTTTGTGCTAGATGAACGAACGTCTCTCCACATGGTCAGTTCTGAGAGATAAGTGTGTGTTAAAGCCGAACTTCACATAGCTTGTTGGGAACACAAAGTTTCTTTTCAGTTGCAAATTCCACTCCATACATATATATGGGGAGGTACTAGTTTGAACTATTTTTACAGTGAAAAACGCAGGAATTTCAAACCGGCAGTAGGAAACACACTGAGAAACGAGAGAAAAAGTTTCTCCTGCAACCTGTTCCCTTTGTGCTTGATGAACGAACGTCTCTCCACATGCTCAGTTCTGAGAGATAATTGTGTGTGAAAGCAGTCCTTCACCTTGCTTGTTGGGAACACAAAGTTTCTTTTCACTTGCAAACTCCAATCCAAATATATCTATGGGGAGGAACTAGCTCCAACTCGGTTTTACAGTGAAAACTGCAGGAAATTCCAACCGGCACTAGGAAACAGACTGAGAAACCTGAAAAAAATTTTCTCCTTCAACCCGTTCACTTGGTGCTCGATGAACGAACGTCTCTCCACATGCTCAGTTCTGAGAGATAAGTGTGTGTGAAAGCCGTAATTCACCTATCTTGTTGGGAACACAGTTTCTTTTCAGTTGCAAACTCCACTCCATACATATATATGGGGAGGTATTAGCTCCAAATCGATTTTACAGTGAAAACTGCAGGAACTTCAAACCGGCTCTGGGAAACAAACTAAGAAACCAGAGTAAAAGTTTCTCCTGCAAACCGTTCCCTTTGTTCTAGTTGAACGAACGTCTCTCCACATGCTCACTTCTGAGAGATAAGTGTGTGTGAAGCCCTCCTTCACCTAGCTTGTTGGGAACACAAATTTTCTTTTCAGTTGCAAACTCCACTCCATACATACATATGGGGACGTACGAGCTCCAACTCGGTTTTACAGTGAAAACAGCAGGAACTTCAAACCGACACTTGGAAACAGACTGAGAAACCAGAGTAAAATTTTCTAATGCCACCCGTTCCCTTTGTGCTAGATGAACGAACTTCTCTACACATGCTCAGTTATGAGAGATAAGTGTGTGTGAGAGCCTTCCTTCAAAGAGCTTGTTGGGAACTCAAAGTTTCTTTTCAGTTGCAAACTCCACTCCATACATATATATGGGGACGTACGAGCTCCAACTCGGTATTACAGTGAAAACTGCAGGAAATTCAAACCGGCACTATGAAACAGACTGAGAAACCAGAGTAAAAGTTTCTCCTGCAACCCGTTCCCTTTCTGCTAGATGAACGAACGTCTCTCCACATGCTCAGTTCTGAGAGATAAGTGTGTGTGAAAGCCGTTTTTTACCTAGCTTGTTGGGAAAACAAAGTTTCTTTTCAGTTGCAAACTCCAATCCAAACATATATATGGGGAGGAACTAGCTCCAACTCGGTTTTACAGTGAAAACTGCAGGAAATTCCAACCGGCACTAGGAAACAGACTGAGAAACCTGAAAAAAATTTTCTCCTTCCACCCGTTCACTTGGTGCTAGATGAACGAACGTCTCTCCACATGCTCAGTTCTGAGAGATAAGTGTGTGTGAAAGCCGTAATTCAGCTATATTGTTCGGAACACAAAGTTTCTTTTCAGTTGTAAACTCCACTCCATACATATATATGGGGAGGTACTAGCTCCAAATCGATTTTACAGTGAAAACTGCAGGAAATTCAAACCGGTACTAGGAAAAAGTCTGAGAAACCGGAGTAAAAGTTTCTCCTGCAAACCGTTCCCTTTGTTCTAGATGAACGAAAGTCTCTCCACATGCTGAGTTCTCAGAGAAAATTGTGTGTGAAAGCCGTCCTTCAACTAGCTTGTTGGGAACACAAAGTTTCTTTTCAGTTGCAAACTCCACTCCATATATATATATGGGGAAATACTAGCTCCAACTCGGTTTTACAGTGAAAACTGCAGGAACTTCAAACCGGCACTAGGAAACAGACTGAGAAACCAGAGTAAAAGTTTCTCCTGCAACCCGTTCCCTTTGTGCTAGATGAACGAACGTCTCTCCACATGCTCACTTCTGAGAGATAAGTGTGTGTGAAGCCCTCCTTCACCTAGCTTGTTGGGAACACAAATTTTCTTTTCAGTTGCAAACTCCACTCCATACATACATATGGGGACGTACAAGCTCCAACTCGGTTTTACAGTGAAAACAGCAGGAACTTCAAACTGACACTTGGAGACAGACTGAGAAACCAGAGTAAAATTTACTAATGCCACCCGTTCCCTTTGTGCTAGATGAACGAACTTGTCTACACATGCTCAGTTATGAGAGATAAGTGTGTGTGAGAGCCTTCCTTCAATGAGCTTCTTGGGAACTCAAAGTTTCTTTTCAGTTGCAAACTCCACTCCATACATACATATGGGGACGTACGAGCTCCAACTCGGTTTTACAGTGAAAACAGCAGGAACTTCAAACCGGCACTATGAAACAGACTGAGAAACCAGAGTAAAAGTTTCTCCTGCAACCCGTACCCTTTCTGCTAGATGAACGAACGTCTCTCCACAGGCTCAGTTCTGAGAGATAAGTGTGTGTGAAAGCCGTAATTCAGCTATATTGTTCGGAACACAAAGTTTCTTTTCAGTTGCAAACTCCACTCCATACATATATATGGGGAGGTACTAGCTCCAAATCGATTTTACAGTGAAAACTGCAGGAAATTCAAACCGGTACTAGGAAACAGTCTGAGAATCCGGAGTAAAAGTTTCTCCTGCAAACCGTTCCCTTTGTTCTAGATGAACGAAAGTCTCTCCACATGCTGAGTTCTCAGAGAAAATTGTGTGTGAAAGCCGTCCTTCAACTAGCTTGTTGGGAACACAAAGTTTCTTTTCAGTTGCAAACTCCACTCCATATATATATATGGGGAAATACTAGCTCCAACTCGGTTTTACAGTGAAAACTGCAGGAACTTCAAACCGGCACTAGGAAACAGACTGAGAAACCAGAGAAATAGTTTCTCCTGCAACCCGTTCCCTTTGTGCTAGATGAACGAACGTCTCTCCACATGCTCAGTTCTGAGAGATATGTGTGAGTGAGTGCCGTCCTTCACCTAGCTTGTTTTGAACACAAAGTTTTTTTCAGATGCAAACTCCAATCCATACATATTTATGGGGAGGTACTAGCTCCAACTCGGTTTTACAGTGAAAACTGCAGGGACTTCAAACCGGCACAAGAAACAAACTAAGATATCAGAGAAAAAGTTCCTTCTGCAAAACGATCCCTTTGTGCTAGATGAACGAATGTCTCTCCACGTGCTCATTTCTGAGAGATAAGTGTGTGTGAAAGCCGTCCTTCAAGTACCTTGTTGGGAACACAAAGTTTCTTTTCAGTTGCAAACTGCTCTCCATACATATATATGGGATCGTACGAGCTCCAACTCGGTTTTACAGTGAAAACAGCAGGAACTTCAAACCGACACTAGGAAACAGACTGAGAATCCAGAGTAAAATTTTCTAATGCCACCAGTTCCCTTTGTGCTAGATGAACGAACTTCTCTCCACATGCCCAGTTCTGAGAGATAAGTGTGTGTGAGAGCCGTCCTTCATCTAGCTTGTTGGGAAATCAAAGTTTCTTTTCAGTTGCAAACTCCACTCCATACATATATATGGCGAGGTACTAGCTCCAACTCGGTTTTACAGTGAAAACAGCAGGAACTTCAAACCGGCATTAGGAAACAGACTGAGAAACCAGAGATAAAGTTTCACCTGCATCCAGTTCCATTTGTGCTACATGAACGAACTTCTCTCCACATGCTCAATTCTGGGAGATATGTGTGTGTGAGAGCCGTAATTCACTTAGCTTGTTGGGAACACAAAGATTCTTTTCAGTTGCAAACTCCACTCCATACATATATGGGGAGTTAATAGCTCCAACTCGGTTTTACAGTGAAAACTGCAGGTACTTCAAACCGGCACTAGGAAAAAGACTGAGAAACCAGAGTAATAGTTTCTCCTACAACCCGTTCTCTTTGTGCTAGATGAACGAACGTCTCTCCACATGCACAGTTCTGAGAGATATGTGTGTGTGAATGCCGTCCTTCACCTAGCTTGCTGGGAACACAAAGTTTCTTTTCAGTTGCAAACTCCACTCCATACATATATATGGGGAGGTACTAGCTCCAAAACGGTTTTACAGTGAAAATGCAGGAACTTCAAACCGGCACTAGGAAACAGACAGAGAAACCAGAGTAAAAGTTTCTCCTGCAACCTGTTCCCTTTGTGCTAGATGAACGAACGTCTCTCCACATGCTCAATTCTGAGAGATAAGTGTGTTTAAAAGCCGTCCTTCAACTAGCTTGTTGGGAACACAAAGATTCTTTTCAGTTGCAAACTCCACTCCATACATATATATGGGGAGGTACTAGCTCCAACTCGGTTTTGCAGTGAAAACTGCAGGAACTTCAAACCGGCACTAGGAAACAGACTGAGAAACCAGAGAAAAAGTTACTCCTGCAACCCGTTACCTTTGTGCTAGATGAACGATCGTCTCTCCACATGCTCAGTTCTGAGAGATAAGTGTGTGTTAAAGCCGAACTTCACATAGCTTGTTGGGAACACAAAGTTTCTTTTCAGTTGCAAACTCCACTCCATACATATATATGGGTAGGTACTAGTTTGAACTATTTTTACAGTGAAAAACGCAGGAATTTCAAACCGGCAGTAGGAAACACACTGAGAAACGAGAGAAATAGTTTCTCCTGCAACCTGTTCCCTTTGTGCTTGATGAACGAACGTATCTCCACATGCTCAGTTCTGAGGGATAAGTGCGTGTGAAAGCAGTACTTCACCTTGCTTGTTGGGAACACAAAGTTTCTTTTCAGTTGCAAACTCCACTCCATACATATATATGGGGAGGTACTAGCTCCAAAACGGTTTTACAGTGAAAATGCAGGAACTTCAAACTGGCACTAGGAAACAGACAGAGAAACCAGAGTAAAAGTTTCTCCTGCAACATTTTCCCTTTGTGCTAGATGAACGAACGTCTCTCCACATGCTCAGTTCTGAGAGATAAGTGTGTGTGAAAGCCGTCCTTCAACTAGCTTGTTGGGAACACAAAGATTCTTTTCAGTTGCAAACTCCACTCCATACATATATATGGGGAGGTACTAGCTCCAACTCGGTTTTGCAGTGAAAACTGCAGGAACTTCAAACCGGCACTAGGAAACAGACTGAGAAACCAGAGAAAAAGTTTCTCCTGCAACCCGTTCCCTTTGTGCTAGATGAACGATCGTCTCTCCACATGCTCAGTTCTGAGAGATAAGTGTGTGTTAAAGCCGTACTTCACATAGCTTGTTGGGAACACAAAGTTTCTTTTCAGTTGCAAACTCCACTCCATACATATATATGGGTAGGTACTAGTTTGAACTATTTTTACAGTGAAAAACGCAGGAATTTCAAACCGGCACTAGGAAACACACTGAGAAACGAGAGAAATAGTTTCTCCTGCAACCTGTTCCCTTTGTGCTTGATGAACGAACGTATCTCCACATGCTCAGTTCTGAGGGATAAGTGCGTGTGAAAGCAGTCCTTCACCTTGCTTGTTGGGAACACAAAGTTTCTTTTCACTTGCAAACTCCAATCCAAATATATCTATGGGGAGGAACTAGCTCCAACTCGGTTTTACAGTGAAAACTGCAGGAAATTCCAACCGGCACTAGGAAACAGACTGAGAAACCTGAAAAAAATTTTCTCCTTCAACCCGTTCACTTGGTGCTCGATGAACGAACGTCTCTCCACATGCTCAGTTCTGAGAGATAAGTGTGTGTGAAAGCCGTAATTCACCTATCTTGTTGGGAACACAAATTTTCTTTTCAGTTGCAAACTCCACTCCTTACATATATATGGGGAGGTATTAGCTCCAAATCGATTTTACAGTGAAAACTGCAGGAACTTCAAACCGGCTCTAGGAAACAAACTAAGAAACCAGAGTAAAAGTTTCTCCTGCAGCCCGTTCCCCTTGTGCTAGATCAACGAACGTCTCTCCACATGCTCACTTCTGAGAGATAAGTGTGTGTGAAGCCCTCCTTCACCTAGCTTGTTGGGAACACAAATTTTCTTTTCAGTTGCAAACTCCACTCCATACATACATATGGGGACGTACGAGCTCCAACTCGGTTTTACAGTGAAAACAGCAGGAACTTCAAACCGACACTTGGAAACAGACTGAGAAACCAGAGTAAAATTTTCTAATGCCACTCGTTCCCTTTGTGCTAGATGAACGAACTTGTCTACACATGCTCAGTTATGAGAGATAAGTGTGTGTGAGAGCCTTCCTTCAATGAGCTTCTTGGGAACTCAAAGTTTCTTTTCAGTTGCAAACTCCACTCCATACATATATATGGGGACGTTCGAGCTCCAACTCGGTATTACAGTGAAAACTGCAGGAAATTCAAACCGGCACTAGGAAACAGACTGAGAAACCAGAGTAAAAGTTTCTCCTGCAACCCGTTCCCTTTCTGCTA
Source organism: Camelus bactrianus (assembly GCF_048773025.1). Classification (NCBI taxonomy): domain Eukaryota; kingdom Metazoa; phylum Chordata; class Mammalia; order Artiodactyla; family Camelidae; genus Camelus; species Camelus bactrianus. The sequence goes on along the minus strand of NC_133542.1, from coordinate 81,689,450 downwards.
GATGAACGAACGTCTCTCCACATGCTCAGTTCTGAGAGATAAGTGTGTGTGAAAGCCGTTTTTTACCTAGCTTGTTGGGAAAACAAAGTTTCTTTTCAGTTGCAAACTCCAATCCAAACATATATATGGGGAGGAACTAGCTCCAAATCGGTTTTACAGTGAAAACTGCAGGAAATTCAAACCGGCACTAGGAAACAGACTGAGAAACCTGAAAAAAATTTTCTCCTTCCACCCGTTCACTTGGTGCTAGATGAACGAACGTCTCTCCACATGCTCAGTTCTGAGAGATAAGTGTGTGTGAAAGCCGTAATTCAGCTATATTGTTCGGAACACAAAGTTTCTTTTCAGTTGCAAACTCCACTCCATACATATATATGGGGAGGTACTAGCTCCAAATCGATTTTACAGTGAAAACTGCAGGAAATTCAAACCGGTACTAGGAAACAGTCTGAGAAACCGGAGTAAAAGTTTCTCCTGCAAACCGTTCCTTTGTGCTAGATGAACGAACGTCTCTCCACATGCTCAGTTCTGAGAGATATGTGTGAGTGAGTGCCGTCCTTCACCTAGCTTGTTTTGAACACAATGTTTTTTTCAGATGCAAACTCCAATCCATACATATTTATGGGGAGGTACTAGATCCAACTCGGTTTTACAGTGAAAACTGCAGGAACTTCAAACCGGCACAAGAAACAAACTAAGATATCAGAGTAAAAGTTCCTTCTGCAAAACGATCCCTTTGTGCGAGATGAACGAATGTCTTTCCTCGTGCTCAGTTCTGAGAGATAAGTGTGTGTGAAAGCCGTCCTTCAAGTACCTTGTTGGGAACACAAAGTTTCTTTTCAGTTGCAAACAGCTCTCCATACATATATACGGGATCGTACGACCTCCAACTCGGTTTTACAGTGAAAACAGCAGGAACTTCAAACCGACACTAGGAAACAGACTGAGAAACCAGAGTAAAATTTTCTAATGCCACCCGTTCCCTTTGTGCTAGATGAACGAACTTCTCTCCACATGCTCAGTTATGAGAGATAAGTGTGTGTGAGAGCCGTCCTTCATCTAGCTTGTTGGGAAATCAAAGTTTCTTTTCAGTTGCAAACTCCACTCCATACATATATATGGGGAGGTTCTAGCTCCAACACGGATTACAGTGAAAACTGCAGGAAGTTCAAACCGGCACTAGGAAAAAGACAGAGAAACCAGAGTAAAAGTTTCTCCTGCAACCTGTTCCTTTTGTGCTAGATGAACGAACGTCTCTCCACATGCTCAGTTCTGAGAGATAAGTGTGTGTGAAAGCCGTCCTTCAACTAGCTTGTTGGGAACACAAAGATTCTTTTCAGTTGCAAACTCCACTCCATACATATATATGGGGAGGTACTAGCTCCAACTCGGTTTTGCAGTGAAAACTGCAGGAACTTCAAACCGGCACTAGGAAACAGACTGAGAAACCAGAGTAAAAGTTTCTCCTGCAACCCATTCCCTTTGTGCTAGATGAACGAACTTCTCTCCACATGTTCAGTTCTGAGAGATAAGTGTGAGTGTGAGCCGTCCTTCAACTACCTTGTTTGGAACACAAAGTTTTTTTCAGTTGCAATCTCCAATCCATACATATATATGGGGAGGTACTATCTCCAACTCGGTTTTACAGTGAAAACTGCAGGAACTTCAAACCGGCTCTAGGAAACAAACTAAGAAACCAGAGTAGAAGTTTCTCCTGCAACCCGTTCGCTTTGTGCTAGATGAACGAACGTCTCTCCACATGCTCACTTCTGAGAGATAAGTGTGTGTGAAGCCGTCCTTCACCTAGCTTGTTGGGAACACAAACTTTCTTTTCAGTTGCAAACTCCACTCCATACATATATATGGGGACGTACGAGCTCCAACTCGGTTTTACAGTGAAAACAGCAGGAACTTCAAACCGACACTTGGAAACAGACTGAGAAACCAGAGTAAAATTTTCTAATGCCACCCGTTCCCTTTGTGCTAGATGAACGAACTTCTCTGCACATGCTCAGTTCTGAGAGATAAGTGTGTTTGAGAGCCTTCCTTCAATGAGCTTGTTGGGAACTCAAAGTTTCTTTTCAGTTGCAAACTCCACTCCATACATATATATGGGGACGTACGAGCTCCAACTCGGTATTACAGTGAAAACTGCAGGAAATTCAAACCGGCACTATGAAACAGACTGAGAAACCAGAGTAAAAGTTTCTCCTGCAACCCGTTCCCTTTCTGTTAGATGAACGAACGTCTCTCCACATGCTCAGTTCTGAGTGATAAGTGTGTGTGAAAGCCGTTTTTTACCTAGCTTGTTGGGAAAACAAAGTTTCTTTTCAGTTGCAAACTCCAATCCAAACATATATATGGGGAGGAACTAGCTCCAACTCGGTTTTACAGTGAAAACTGAAGGAAATTCCAACCGGCACTAGGAAACTGAATGAGAAACCTGAAAAAAATTTTCTCCTTCCACCCGTTCACTTGGTGCTAGATGAACGAACGTCTCTCCACATGCTCAGTTCTGAGAGATAAGTGTGTGTGAGTGCCGTCCTTCACCTAGCTTGTTGGGAACACAAAGATGCTTTTCAGTTACAATCTCCACTCCATACATATATATGGGGAGTTACTAGCTCCAACTCGGTTTTACAGTGAAAAATGCAGGAACTTCAAACCGGCAGTAGGAAACATACTGAGAAACCAGAGTAAAAGTTTCTCCTGCAACCCGTTCCCTTTGTGCTAGATGAACGAACGTCTCTCCACATGCTCAGTTCTGAGAGATAATTGCGTGTGAAAGCCGTCTTCACCTAGCTTGTTGGGAAAACAAAGTTTCTTTTCACTTGCAAACTCCACTCAATACATATTTATGGGGAGGTACTAGCTCCAACACGGTTTTACAGTGAAAACTACAGGAACTTCAAAACCGCAGTAGGAAACAGACTGAGGAACCAGAGTAAAAGTTTCTCCTGCAACCCGTTTCCTTTTTGCTAGATGAACGAACGTCTCTCCACATGCTCAGTTCTGAGAGATAAGTGTGTGTGAAAGCCGTCCTTCACCTAGCTTGTTGGGAACACAAAGTTTCTTTTCAGTTGCAAACTCCACTCCATACATATATATATGGTGGTACTAGCTCCAACTCGGTTTGACAGTGAAAACTGCAGGAACTTCAAACCGGCACTACGAAATAGTGTGAGAAACCAGAGTAAAAGTTTCTCCTGCTACCCGTTCCCTTTTTGCTAGATGAACGAACGTCTCTCCACATGCTCAGTTCTGAGAGATAATTGCGTGGAAAGCCGTCCTTCATCTAGCTTGTTGGGAACACAAAGTTTCTTTTCAGTTGCAAACTCCTCTCCCCACATATATATGGGGAGGTACTAGCTCCAACTCGGATTTATGTGAAAACTGCAGGAACTTCAAACCGGCACTAGGAAACAGACTGAGAAACCAGAGTAAAAGTTTCTCCTGCAACCCGTTCCCTTGGTGCTAGATGAACGAACGTCTCTCCACATGCTCAGTTCTGAGAGACATGTGTGTCTGAAAACTGTCCTTCACATAGCTTGTTGGGAACACAAAGTTTCTTTTCAGTTGGAAACTCCACTCCATTCATAGATATGGGGAAGTACTAGATCCAACTCGGTTTTACAGTGAAAACTGCAGGAACTTCAAACCGGCACTAGGAAACAGACTGAAAAACCAGAGTAAAATTTTCTCCTGCAAACCGTTCCCGTTGTGCTAGATGAACGAACGTCTCTCCACATGCTCAGTTCTGAGAGATAAGTGTGTGTGAAAGCCGTTCTTCACCTAGTTTGTAGGGAACACAAAGTTTCTTTTCAGTTGGAAACTCCACTCCATTCATAGATATGGGGAAGTACTAGCTCCAACTCGGTTTTACAGTGAAAACTGCAGGAACTTCTAAACGTCACTAGGAAACAGAGTGAGAAACCAGAGTAGAAGTTTCTCCTGCAACCCGTTCCTTTTTGCTAGATGAATGAACGTCTCTCCACATGCTCAGTTCTGAGAGATAAGTGTGTGTGAGAGCCGTCATTCACCTAGCTTGTTTGGAACACAAAGTTTCTTTTCAGTTGCAAACTCCACTCCATACATATATGTGGGGAGGTACTAGTTCCAACTCGTTTTACAGTGAAAACTGCAGGAATTTCAAACCAGCAGTAGGAAACAGACTGAGAAACCAGAGTAAAAGTTTCTCCTGCAACCCGTTCCCTTTGTGCTAGAAGAACGAACGTCTCTCCACATGCTCAGTTCTGAGAGGTAAGTGTGTGTGAGAGCCGTCCTTCACATAGCTTGTTGGGAACACAGAGTTCCTTTTCAGTTGCAAACTCCACTCCATACATATATATGGGGACGTACGAGCTCCAACTCGATTTTATAGTGAAAACTGCAGGAACTTCAAACCGGCACTAAGAAACAGAATGAGAAACCAGAGTAAAATTTTCTAATTCAACCCGTTCCCTTTGTGGTAGATGAACGAACTTCTCTCCACATGCTCAGTTCTGAGAGATAAGTGTGTGTGAGAGCCGTCCTTCAACTAGCTTTTAGGGAACACAAAGTTTTTTTCAGTTGCAAACTACAATCCATACATATATATGGGGAGGTACTAGAACCAACTCGGATTTACAGTGAAAACTACAGGAAATTCAACAAGGCACTACGAAACAGACTGAGAAACCAGAGTAAAAGTTTCTCCTGCAACCCGTTCCCTTGGTGCTAGATGAACGAACGTCTCTCCACATGCTCAGTTCTGAGAGATATGTGTGTCTGAAAGCCGTCCTTCACATAGCTTGTTGGGAACACAAAGTTTCTTTTCAGTTGGAAACTCCACTCCATTCATAGATATGGGGAAGTACTAGATCCAACTCGGTTTTACAGTGAAAACTGCAGGAACTTCAAACCGGCACTAGGAAACAGACTGAAAAGCCAGAGTAAATTTTCTCCTGCAAACCGTTCCCGTTTTGCTAGATGAACGAACGTCTCTCCACATGCTCCGTTCTGAGAGATAAGTGTGTGTGAAATCCGATCTTCACCTAGTTTGTAGGGAACACAAAGTTTCTTTTCAGTTGGAAACTCCACTCCATTCATAGATATGGGGAAGTACTAGCTCCAACTCGGTTTTACAGTGAAAACTGCAGGAACTTCAAACCGTCACTAGGAAACAGACTGAGAAACCAGAGAAAAAGTTTCTCCTGCAACCCGTTCCCTTTTTGTTAGATGAACGAACGTCTCTCCACATGCTCAGTTCTGAGAGATAAGTGTGTGTGAGAGCCGTCATTCACCTAGCTTGTTTGGAACACAAAGTTTCTTTTCAGTTGCAAACTCCACTCCATACATATATATGGGGAGGTATTAGTTCCAATTCGTTTTACAGTGAAAACTGCAGGAACTTCAAACCAGCAGTAGGAAACAGACAGAGAAACCAGAGTAAAAGTTTCTCCTGCAACCCGTTCCCTTTGTGCTAGATGAACGAACGTCTGTCCACATGCTCAGTTGTGAGAGATAAGTGTGGGTGAAAGCCGTCCTTCAACTAACTTGTTGGGAACACAAAGACTCTTTTCAGTTGCAAACTCCACTCCATACATATATATGGGGAGGTACTAGCTCCAACTCGGTTTTGTAGTGAAAACTGCAGGAACTTCAAACCGGCACTAGGAAACAGACTGAGAAACCAGAGAAAAAGTTTCTCCTGCAACCCGTTCCCTTTGTGCTAGATGAATGAACGTCTCTCCACATGGTCAGTTCTGAGAGATAAGTGTGTGTTAAAGCCGAACTTCACATAGCTTGTTGGGAACACAAAGTTTCTTTTCAGTTGCAAACTCCACTCCATACATATATATGGGGAGGTACTAGTTTGAACTATTTTTACAGTGAAAAACGCAGGAATTTCAAACCGGCAGTAGGAAACACACTGAAAAACGAGAGAAAAAGTTTCTCCTGCAACCTGTTCCCTTTGTGCTTGATGAACGAACGTCTCTCCACATGCTCAGTTCTGAGAGATAATTGCGTGTGAAAGCAGTCCTTCACCTTGCTTGTTGGGAACACAAAGTTTCTTTTCACTTGCAAACTCCAATCCAAATATATCTATGGGGAGGAACTAGCTCCAACTCGGTTTTACAGTGAAAACTGCAGGAAATTCCAACCGGCACTAGGAAACAGACTGAGTAACCTGAAAAAAATTTTCTCCTTCAACCCGTTCACTTGGTGCTCGATGAACGAACGTCTCTCCACATGCTCAGTTCTGAGAGATAAGTGTGTGTGAAAGCCGTAATTCACCTATCTTGTTGGGAACACAGTTTCTTTTCAGTTGCAAACTCCACTCCATACAAATATAAGGGGAGGTATTAGCTCCAAATCGATTTTACAGTGAAAACTGCAGGAACTTCAAACCGGCTCTAGGAAACAAACTAAGAAACCAGAGTAAAAGTTTCTCCTGCAACCCGTTCCCTTTGTGATAGATGAACGAACGTCTCTCCACATGCTCACTTCTGAGAGATAAGTGTGTGTGAAGCCCTCCTTCACCTAGCTTGTTGGGAACACAAATTTTCTTTTCAGTTGCAAACTCCACTCCATACATACATATGGGGACGTACGAGCTCCAACTCGGTTTTACAGTGAAAACAGCAGGAACTTCAAACCGACACTTGGAAACAGACTGAGAAACCAGAGTAAAATTTTCTAATGCCACCCGTTCCCTTTGTGCTAGATGAACGAACTTCTCTACACATGCTCAGTTATGAGAGATAAGTGTGTGTGAGAGCCTTCCTTCAATGAGCTTGTTGGGAACTCAAAGTTTCTTTTCAGTTGCAAACTCCACTCCATACATATATATGGGGACGTACGAGCTCCAACTCGGTATTACAGTGAAAACTGCAGGAAATTCAAACCGGCACTATGAAACAGACTGAGAAACCAGAGTAAAAGTTTCTCCTGCAACCCGTTCCCTTTCTGCTAGATGAACGAACGTCTCTCCACATGCTCAGTTCTGAGAGATAAGTGTGTGTGAGAGCCGTCCTTCATCTATCTTGTTGGGAAAACAAAGTTTCTTTTCAGTGGCAAACTGCTCTCCATACATATATATGGGATCGTACGAGCTCCAACTCGGTTTTACGGTGAAAACAGCAGGAACTTCAAACCGACACTAGGAAACAGACTGAGAAACCAGAGTAAAATTTTCTAATGCCACCCGTTCCCTTTGTGGTAGATGAACGAACTTCTCTCCACATGCTCAGTTCTGAGAGATAAGTGTGTGTGAGAGCCGTCCTTCATCTAGCTTGTTGGGAAATCAAAGTTTCTTTTCAGTTGCAAACTCCACTCCATACATATATATGGGGAGGTACTAGCTCCAACTCGGTTTTACAGTGAAAACTGCAGGAAGTTCAAACCGAAGTAGGAAACAGACTGAGAAACCTGAGATAAAGTTTCACCTGCATCCAGTTCCATTTGTGCTACATGAACGAACTTCTCTCCACATGCTCAGTTCTGGGAGATATGTGTGTGTGAGAGCCTTAATTCACTTAGCTTGTTTTGAACACAAAGTTTCTTTTCAGTTGCAAACTCCACTCCGTATATATATACGAGGAGTTAATAGCTCCAACTCGGTTTTACAGTGAAAACTGCAGGTACTTCAAACCGGCACTAGGAAAAAGACTGAGAAACCAGAGTAATAGTTTCTCCTACAACCCGTTCTCTTTGTGCTAGATGAACGAACGTCTCTCCACATGCACAGTTCTGAGAGATATGTGTGTGTGAAAGCCGTTCTTCACCTAGCTTGTTGGGAACACAAAGATTCTTTTCAGTTGCAAACTCCACTCCATGCATATATATGGGGAGGTACTAGCTCCAACACGGTTTTGCAGTGAAAACTGCAGGAACTTCAACCCGGCACTAGGAAACAGACTGAGAAACCAGAGAAAAAGTTTCTCCTGCAACCCGTTCCCTTTGTGCTAGATGAACGAACGTCTCTCCACATGCTCAGTTCTGAGAGATAAGTGTGTGTTAAAGCCGAACTTCACATAGCTTGTTGGGAACACAAAGTTTCTTTTCAGTTGCAAACTCCACTCCATACATATATATGGGGAGGTACTAGTTTGAATTATTTTTACAGTGAAAAACGCAGGAATTTCAAACCGGCACTAGGAAACACACTGAGAAACGAGAGAAAAAGTTTCTCCTGCAAACTGTTCCCTTTGTGCTTGATGAACGAACGTCTCTCCACATGCTCAGTTCTGAGAGATAAGTGCGTGTGAAAGCAGTCCTTCACCTTGCTTGTTGGGAACACAAAGTTTCTTTTCACTTGCAAACTCCAATCCAAATATATCTATGGGGAGGAACTAGCTCCAACTCGGTTTTACAGTGAAAACTGCAGGAAATTCCAACCGGCACTAGGAAACAGACTGAGAAACCTGAAAAAAATTTTCTCCTTCAACCCGTTCACTTGGTGCTCGATGAACGAACGTCTCACCACATGCTCAGTTCTGAGAGATAATTGTGTGTGAAAGCCGTAATTCACCTATCTTGTTGGGAACACAAAGTTTCTTTTCAGTTGCAAACTCCACTCCATACATATATATGGGGAGGTATTAGCTCCAAATCGATTTTACAGTGAAAACTGCAGGAACTTCAAACCGGCTCTAGGAAACAAACTAAGAAACCAGAGTAAAAGTTTCTCCTGCAGCCCGTTCCCTTTGTGCTAGATGAACGAACGTCTCTCCACATGCTCACTTCTGAGAGATAAGTGTGTGTGAAGCCCTCCTTCACCTAGCTTGTTGGGAACACAAATTTTCTTTTCAGTTGCAAACTCCACTCCATACATACATATGGGGACGTACGAGCTCCAACTCGGTTTTATAGTGAAAACTGCAGGAACTTCAAACCGGCACTAAGAAACAGAATGAGAAACCAGAGTAAAATTTTCTAATTCAACCCGTTCCCTTTGTGGTAGATGAACGAACTTCTCTCCACATGCTCAGTTCTGAGAGATAAGTGTGTGTGAGAGCCGTCCTTCAACTAGCTTTTAGGGAACACAAAGTTTCTTTTCAGTTGCAAACTACAATCCAAACATATATATGGGGAGGTACTAGAACCAACTCGGTTTTACAGTGAAAACTACAGGAAATTCAACAAGGCACTACGAAACAGACTGAGAAACCAGAGTAAAAGTTTCCCTGCAACCTGTTCCCTTTGTGCTAGATAAACGAACATCTCTCCTCATGCTCAGTTCTGAGAGATAAGTGTGTGTGAAAGTCGTCATTCACCTAGCTTGTTGGGAACACAAAGTTTCTTTTCAGTTGCAAACTCCACTCCATACATATATATGGGGATGTACTAGCTCCAACACGGATTACAGTGAAAACTGCAGGAAATTCAAACTGGCACTAGGAAACAGACAGAGAAACCAGAGTAAAAGTTTCTCCTGCAACCTGTTCCCTTTGTGCTAGATGAACGAACGTCTCTCCACATGCTCAGTTCTGAGAGATAAGTGTGTGTGAAAGCCGTCCTTCAACTAGCTTGTTGGGAACAGAAAGATTCTTTTCAGTTGCAAACTCCACTCCATACATATATATGGGGAGGTACTAGCTCCAACTCTGTTTTGCAGTGAAAACTGCAGGAACTTCAAACCGGCACTAGGAAACAGACTGAGAAACCAGAGTAAAAGTTTCTCCTGCAACCCGTTCCCTTTGTGCTAGATGAACGAACGTCTCTCCACATGTTCAGTTCTGAGAGATAAGTGTGAGTGAGAGCCGTCCTTCAACTAGCTTGTTTGGAACACAAAGTTTTTTTCAGTTGCAATCTCCAATCCATACATATATATGGGGAGGTACAAGCTCCAACTCGGTTTTACAGTGAAAACTGCAGGAACTTCAAACCGGCTCTAGGAAACAAACAAAGAAACCAGAGTAAAAGTAACTCCTGCAACCCGTTCCCTTTGTGCTAGATGAACGAACGTCTCTCCACATGCTCAGTTCAGAGAAATAATTGCGTGTGAAAGCTGTCTTCACCTAGCTTGTTGGGAAAACAAAGTTTCTTTTCACTTGCAAACTCCACTCCATACATATTTATGGGGAGGTACTAGCTCCAACACGGTTTTACAGTGAAAACTACAGGAACTTCAAACCGGCAGTAGGAAACAGACTGAGAAACCAGAGTAAAAGTTTCTCCTGCAACCCGTTCCCTTTATGCTACATGAACGAAACTCTCTCCACATGCTCAGTACTGAGAGATAAGTGTGTGTGAAAGCGTACCTTCAACTAGCTTGTTGGGAACACAAAGTTTCTTTTCAGTTGCAAACTCCACTCATACATATATATGGGGAGGTATGAGCTCCAACTCGGTTTTACAGTTAAAACTGCAGTAACTTCAAACAGGCACTAGGAAACAGAATGAAACCAGAGTAAAGTTTCTCCTGCAACCCGTTCCCTTTGTGCTAGATGAAAGAAATTCTCTTCGCATGCTCAGTTCTGAGACTTAAGTGCGTGTGAAAGCCGCCCTTCAACTAGCTTGTTGGGAACACAAAGTTTCTTTTCACTTGCAAACTCCAATCCATACATATATATGGGAGATACAAGCGCCAGCTCGGTTTTAAAGTGAAAACTGCAGGAACTTCAACCCGGCAGTAGGTAACAGACTGAGAAACCAGAGTAAAAGTTTCTCCTGCAACCCGTTCCCTTTCTGCTAGATGAACGAACGTCTCTCCACATGCTCAGTTCTGAGAGATAAGTGTGTGTGAAAGCCGTTTTTTACCTAGCTTGTTGGGAAAACAAAGTTTCTTTTCAGTTGCAAACTCCAATCCAAACATATATATGGGGAGGAACAAGCTCCAACTCGGTTTTACAGTGAAAACTGCAGGAAATTCAAACCGGCACTAGGAAACAGACTGAGAAACCTGAAAAAAATTTTCTCCTTCCACCCGTTCACTTGGTGCTAGATGAACGAACGTCTCTCCACATGCTCAGTTCTGAGAGTTAAGTGTGTGTGAAAGCCGTAATTCAGCTATATTGTTCGGAACACAAAGTTTCTTTTCAGTTGCAAACTCCACTCCATACATATATATGGGGAGGTACTAGCTCCAAATCGATTTTACAGTGAAAACTGCAGGAAATTCAAACCGGTACTAGGAAACAGTCTGAGAAACCGGAGTAAAAGTTTCTCCTGCAAACCGTTCCCTTTGTTCTAGATGAACGAATGTCTCTCCACATGCTGAGTTCTCAGAGAAAATTGTGTGTGAAAGCCGTCCTTCAACTAGCTTGTTGGGAACACAAAGTTTCTTTTCAGTTGCAAACTCCACTCCATATATATATATGGGGAAATACTAGCTCCAACTCGGTTTTACAGTGAAAACTGCAGGAACTTCAAACCGGCACTAGGAAACAGACTGAGAAACCAGAGTAAAAGTTTCTCCTGCAACCCGTTCCCTTTGTGCTAGATGAACGAACGTCTCTCCACATGCTCAGTTCTGAGAGATATGTGTGAGTGAGTGCCGTCCTTCACCTAGCTTGTTTTGAACACAATGTTTTTTTCAGATGCAAACTCCAATCCATACATATTTATGGGGAGGTACTAGCTCCAACTCGGTTTTACAGTGAAAACAGCAGGAACTTCAAACCGACACTAGGAAACAGACTGAGAAACCAGAGTAAAATTTTCTAATGCCACCCGTTCCCTTTGTGCTAGATGAACGAACTTCTCTCCACATGCTCAGTTCTGAGAGATAAGTGTGTGTGAGAGCCGTCCTTCATCTAGCTTGTTGGGAAATCAAAGTTTCTTTTCAGTTGCAAACTCCACTCCATACATATATATGGGGAGGTACTAGCTCCAACTCGGTTTTACAGTGAAAACTGCAGGAAGTTCAAACCGGCAGTAGGAAACAGACTGAGAAACCTGAGATAAAGTTTCACCTGCATCCAGTTCCATTTGTGCTACATGAACGAACTTCTCTCCACATGCTCAATTCTGGGAGATATGTGTGTGTGAGAGCCGTAATTCACTTAGCTTGTTTTGAACACAAAGTTTCTTTTCAGTTGCAAACTCCACTCCATATATATATATGGGGAGTTAATAGCTCCAACTCGGTTTTACAGTGAAAACTGCAGGTATTTCAAACCGGCACTAGGAAAAAGACTGAGAAACCAGAGTAATAGTTTCTCCTACAACCCGTTCTCTTTGTGCTAGATGAACGAACGTCTCTCCACATGCACAGTTCTGAGAGATAAGTGTGTGTGAAAGCCGTCCTTCACCTAGCTTGTTGGGAACACAAAGATTCTTTTCAGTTGCAAACTCCACTCCATACATATATATGGGGAGGTACTAGCTCCAACTCGGTTTTACAGTGAAAACTGCAGGAACTTCAAACCGGCACTAGGAAACAGACTGAGAAACCAGAGAAAAAGTTTCTCCTGTAACCCGTTCCCTTTGTGCTAGATGAACGAACGTCTCTCCACATGCTCAGTTCTGAGAGATAAGTGTGTGTTAAAGCCGAACTTCACATAGCTTGTTGGGAACACAAAGTTTCTTTTCAGTTGCAAACTCCACTCCATACATATATATGGGGAGGTACTAGTTTGAACTATTTTTACAGTGAAAAACGCAGGAATTTCAAACCGGCACTAGGAAACACACTGAGAAACGAGAGAAAAAGTTTCTCCTGCAACCTGTTCCCTTTGTGCTTGATGAACGAACGTCTCTCCACATGCTCAGTTCTGAGAGATAAGTGCGTGTGAAAGCAGTCCTTCACCTTGCTTGTTGGGAACACAAAGTTTCTTTTCACTTGCAAACTCCAATCCAAATATATCTATGGGGAGGAACTAGCTCCAACTCGGTTTTACAGTGAAAACTGCAGGAAATTCCAACCGGCACTAGGAAAAAGACTGAGAAACCTGAAAAAAATTTTCTCCTTCAACCCGTTCACTTGGTGCTCGATGAACGAACGTCTCACCACATGCTCAGTTCTGAGAGATAAGTGTGTGTGAAAGCCGTAATTCACCTATCTTGTTGGGAACACAAAGTTTCTTTTCAGTTGCAAACTCCACTCCATACATATATATGGGGAGGTATTAGCTCCAAATCGATTTTACAGTGAAAACTGCAGGAACTTCAAACCGGCTCTAGGAAACAAACTAAGAAACCAGAGTAAAAGTTTCTCCTGCAGCCCGTTCCCTTTGTGCTAGATGAACGAACGTCTCTCCACATGCTCACTTCTGAGAGATAAGTGTGTGTGAAGCCCTCCTTCACCTAGCTTGTTGGGAACACAAATTTTCTTTTCAGTTGCAAATTCCACTCCATACATACATATGGGGACGTACGAGCTCCAACTCGGTTTTATAGTGAAAACTGCAGGAACTTCAAACCGGCACTAAGAAACAGAATTAGAAACCAGAGTAAAATTTTCTAATTCAACCCGTTCCCTTTGTGGTAGATGAACGAACTTCTCTCCACATGCTCAGTTCTGAGAGATAAGTGTGTGTGAGAGCCGTCCTTCACCTAGCTTTTAGGGAACACAAAGTTTCTTTTCAGTTGCAAACTACAATCCATACATATATACGGGGAGGTACTAGAACCAACTCGGTTTTACAGTGAAAACTACAGGAAATTCAACAAGGCACTACGAAACAGACTGAGAAACCAGAGTAAAAGTTTCCCTGCAACCTGTTCCCTTTGTGCTAGATAAACGAACGTCTCTCCTCATGCTCAGTTCTGAGAGATAAGTGTGTGTGAAAGTCGTCATTCACCTAGCTTGTTGGGAACACAAAGTTTCTTTTCAGTTGCAAACTCCACTCCATACATATATATGGGGATGTACTAGCTCCAACACGGATTACAGTGAAAACTGCAGGAACTTCAAACCGGCACTAGGAAACAGACAGAGAAACCAGAGTAAAAGTTTCTCCTGCAACCTGTTCCCTTTGTGCTAGATGAACGAACGTCTCTCCACATGCTCAGTTCTGAGAGATAAGTGTGTGTGAAAGCCGTCCTTCAACTAGCTTGTTGGGAACAGAAAGATTCTTTTCAGTTGCAAACTCCACTCCATACATATATATGGGGAGGTACTAGCTCCAACTCGGTTTTGCAGTGAAAACTGCAGGAACTTCAAACCGGCACTAGGAAACAGACTGAGAAACCAGAGTAAAAGTTTCTCCTGCAACCCGTTCCCTTTGTGCTAGATGAACGAACGTCTCTCCACATGTTCAGTTCTGAGAGATAAGTGTGAGTGAGAGCCGTCTTTCAACTAGCTTGTTTGGAACACAAAGTTTTTTTCAGTTGCAATCTCCAATCCATACATATATATGGGGAGGTACTAGCTCCAACTCGGTTTTACAGTGAAAACTGCAGGAACTTCAAACCGGCTCTAGGAAACAAACAAAGAAACCAGAGTAAAAGTAACTCCTGCAACCCGTTCCCTTTGTGCTAGATGAACGAACGTCTCTCCACATGCTCAGTTCAGAGAAATAATTGCGTGTGAAAGCTGTCTTCACCTAGCTTGTTGGGAAAACAAAGTTTCTTTTCACTTGCAAACTCCACTCCATACATATTTATGGGGAGGTACTAGCTCCAACACGGTTTTACAGTGAAAACTACAGGAACTTCAAACCGGCACTAGGAAATAGACTGAGAAACCAGAGTAAAAGTTTCTCCTGCAACCCGTTCCCTTTGTGCTAGATGAACGAACGTCTCTCCACATGCTCAGTTCTGAGAGATAAGTGTGTGTGAAAGCCGTCCTTCACCTAGCTTGTTGGGAACACAAAGTTTATTTTCAGTTGCAAACAACACTCCATACATATATATATGGATGTACGAGCTCCAACACTATTTTACAGTGAAAACTGCAGGAACTTCAAACCGGCACTACGAAATAGTGTGAGAAACCAGAGTAAAAGTTTCTCCTGCTACCCGTTCCCTTTTTGCTAGATGAACGAACGTCTCTCCACATGCTCGGTTCTGAGAGTTAATTGCGTGGAAAGCCGTCCTTCATCTAGCTTGTTGGGAACACAAAGTTTCTTTTCAGTTGCAAACTCCACTCCCCACATATATATGGGGAGGTACTAGCTCCAACTCGGATTTAGGTGAAAACTGCAGGAACTTCAAACCAGCACTAGGAAACAGACTGAGAAACCAGAGTAAAAGTTTCCCCTGCAACCCGTTCCCTTGGTGCTAGATGAACGAACGTCTCTCCACCTGCTCAGTTCTGAGAGATATGTGTGTCTGAAAGCCGTCCTTCACATAGCTTGTTGGGAACACAAAGTTTCTTTTCAGTTGGAAACTCCACTCCATTCATAGATATGGGGAAGTACTAGATCCAACTCGGTTTTACAGTGAAAACTGCAGGAACTTCAAACCGGCACTAGGAAACAGACTGAAAAACCAGAATAAAATTTTCTCCTGCAAACCGTTCCCGTTTTGCTAGATGAACGAACGTCTCTCCACATGCTCCGTTCTGAGAGATAAGTGTGGGTGAAAGCCGTTCTTCACCTAGTTTGTAGGGAACACAAAGTTTCTTTTCAGTTGGAAACTCCACTCCATTCATAGATATGGGGAAGTACTAGCTCCAACTCGGTTTTACAGTGAAAACTGCAGGAACTTCAAACCGTCACTAGGAAACAGACTGAGAAACCAGAGAAAAAGTTTCTCCTGCAACCCGTTCCCTTTTTGCTAGATGAACGAACGTCTCTCCACATGCTCAGTTCTGAGAGAAAAGTGTGTGTGAGAGCCGTCATTCACCTAGCTTGTTTGGAACACAAAGTTTCTTTTCAGTTGCAAACTCCACTCCATACATATATATGGGGAGGTATTAGTTCCAATTCGTTTTACAGTGAAAACTGCAGGAACTTCAAACCAGCAGTAGGAAACAGACTGAGAAACCAGAGTAGAAGTTTTTCCTGCAACCCGTTCCCTTTGTGCTAGATGAACGAACGTCTCTCCACATGCTCAGTTCTGAGAGGTAAGTGTGTGTGACAGCCGTCCTTCACATAGCTTGTTGGGAACACAAAGTTTCTTTTCAGTTGCAAACTCCACTCCATACATATATATGGGGACGTACGAGCTCCAACTCGGTTTTATAGTGAAAACTGCAGGAACTTCAAACCGGCACTAGGAAACAGAATGAGAAACCAGAGTAAAATTTTCTAATTCAACCCGTTCCCTTTGTGGTAGATGAACGAACTTCTCTCCACATGCTCAGTTCTGAGAGATAAGTGTGTGTGAAAGCCGTCTTTCACCTAGCTTGTTGGGAACACAAAGTTTCTTTTCAGTTGCAAACTCCACTCCATACATATATATGGGGATGTACTAGCTCCAACACGGATTACAGTGAAAACTGCAGGAACTTCAAACCGGCACTAGGAAACAGACAGAGAAACCAGAGTAAAAGTTTCTCCTGCAACCCGTTCCCTTTGTGCTAGATGAACGAACGTCTGTCCACATGCTCAGTTCTGAGAGATACGTGTGGGTGAAAGCCGTCCTTCAACTAGCTTGTTGGGAACACAAAGACTCTTTTCAGTTGCAAACTCCACTCCATACATATATATGGGGAGGTACTAGCTCCAACTCGGTTTTGCAGTGAAAACTGCAGGAACTTCAAACCGGCACTAGGAAACAGACTGAGAAACCAGAGAAAAAGTTTCTCCTGCAACACGTTCCCTTTGTGCTAGATGAACGAACGTCTCTCCACATGGTCAGTTCTGAGAGATAAGTGTGTGTTAAAGCCGAACTTCACATAGCTTGTTGGGAACACAAAGTTTCTTTTCAGTTGCAAACTCCACTCCATACATATATATGGGGAGGTACTAATTTGAACTATTTTTACAGTGAAAAACGCAGGAATTTCAAACCGGCAGTAGGAAACACACTGAGAAACGAGAGAAAAAGTTTCTCCTGCAACCTGTTCCCTTTGTGCTTGATGAACGAACGTCTCTCCACATGCTCAGTTCTGAGAGATAATTGCGTGTGAAAGCAGTCCTTCACCTTGCTTGTTGGGAACACAAAGTTTCTTTTCACTTGCAAACTCCAATCCAAATATATCTATGGGGAGGAACTAGCTCCAACTCGGTTTTACAGTGAAAACTGCAGGAAATTCCAACCGGCACTAGGAAACAGACTGAGTAACCTGAAAAAAATTTTCTCCTTCAACCCGTTCACTTGGTGCTCGATGAACGAACGTCTCTCCACATGCTCAGTTCTGAGAGATAAGTGTGTGTGAAAGCCGTAATTCACCTATCTTGTTGGGAACACAGTTTCTTTTCAGTTGCAAACTCCACTCCATACATATATATGGGGAGGTATTAGCTCCAAATCGATTTTACAGTGAAAACTGCAGGAACTTCAAACCGGCTCTAGGAAACAAACTAAGAAACCAGAGTAAAAGTTTCTCCTGCAGCCCGTTCCCTTTGTGCTAGATGAACGAACGTCTCTCCACATGCTCACTTCTGAGAGATAAGTGTGTGTGAAGCCCTCCTTCACCTAGCTTGTTGGGAACACAAATTTTCTTTTCAGTTGCAAACTCCACTCCATACATACATATGGGGACGTACGAGCTCCAACTCGGTTTTACAGTGAAAACAGCAGGAACTTCAAACCGACACTTGGAAACAGACTGAGAAACCAGAGTAAAATTTTCTAATGCCACCCGTTCCCTTTGTGCTAGATGAACGAACTTGTCTACACATGCTCAGTTATGAGAGATAAGTGTGTGTGAGAGCCTTCCTTCAATGAGCTTGTTGGGAACTCAAAGTTTCTTTTCAGTTGCAAACTCCACTCCATACATATATATGGGGACGTACGAGCTCCAACTCGGTATTACAGTGAAAACTGCAGGAAATTCAAACCGGCACTATGAAACAGACTGAGAAACCAGAGTAAAAGTTTCTCCTGCAACCCGTTCCCTTTCTGCTAGATGAACGAACGTCTCTCCACATGCTCAGTTCTGAGAGATAAGTGTGTGTGAATGCCGTTTTTTACCTAGCTTGTTGGGAAAACAAAGTTTCTTTTCAGTTGCAAACTCCAATCCAAACATATATATGGGGAGGAACAAGCTCCAACTCGGTTTTACAGTGAAAACTGCAGGAAATTCAAACCGGCACTAGGAAACAGACTGAGAAACCTGAAAAATTTTTCTCCTTCCACCCGTTCACTTGGTGCTAGATGAACGAACGTCTCTCCACATGCTCAGTTCTGAGAGATAAGTGTGTGTGAAAGCCGTAATTCAGCTATATTGTTCGGAACACAAAGTTTCTTTTCAGTTGCAAACTCCACTCCATACATATATATGGGGAGGTACTAGCTCCAAATCGATTTTACAGTGAAAACTGCAGGAAATTCAAACCGGTACTAGGAAACAGTCTGAGAAACCGGAGTAAAAGTTTCTCCTGCAAATCGTTCCCTTTGTTCTAGATGAACGAAAGTCTCTCCACATGCTGAGTTCTCAGAGAAAATTGTGTGTGAAAGCCGTCCTTCAACTAGCTTGTTGGGAACACAAAGTTTCTTTCAGTTGCAAACTCCACTTCATATATATATATGGGGAAATACTAGCTCCAACTCGGATTTACAGTGAAAACTGCAGGAACTTCAAACCGGCACTAGGAAACAGACTGAGAAACCAGAGTAAAAGTTTCTCCTGCAACCCGTTCCCTTTGTGCTAGATGAACGAACGTCTCTCCACATGCTCAGTTCTGAGAGATATGTGTGAGTGAGTGCCGTCCTTCACCTAGCTTGTTTTGAACACAATGTTTTTTTCAGATGCAAACTCCAATCCATACATATTTATGGGGAGGTACTAGCTCCAACTCGGTTTTACAGTGAAAACTGCAGGAACTTCAAACCGGCACAAGAAACAAACTAAGATATCAGAGTAAAAGTTTCTTCTGCAAAACGATCCCTTTGTGCTAGATGAACGAATGTCTCTCCACGTGCTCAGTTCTGAGAGATAAGTGTGTGTGAAAGCCGTCCTTCAAGTACCTTGTTGGGAACACAAAGT
Organism: Camelus bactrianus; assembly: GCF_048773025.1. Classification (NCBI taxonomy): domain Eukaryota; kingdom Metazoa; phylum Chordata; class Mammalia; order Artiodactyla; family Camelidae; genus Camelus; species Camelus bactrianus. Next base: position 81,670,486 of record NC_133542.1, on the reverse strand, counting down.
TTCTTTTCAGTTGCAAACTGCTCTCCATACATATATATGGGGAGGTACTAGCTCCAACTCGGTTTTACAGTGAAAACTGCAGGAAGTTCAAACCGGCAGTAGGAAACAGACTGAGAAACCTGAGATAAAGTTTCACCTGCATCCAGTTCCATTTGTGCTACATGAACGAACTTCTCTCCACATGCTCAGTTCTGGGAGATATGTGTGTGTGAGAGCCGTAATTCACTTAGCTTGTTTTGAACACAAAGTTTCTTTTCAGTTGCAAACTCCACTCCATACATATATATGGGGAGGTACTAGTTTGAACTATTTTTACAGTGAAAAACGCAGGAATTTCAAACCGGCAGTAGGAAACACACTGAAAAACGAGAGAAAAAGTTTCTCCTGCAAACTGTTCCCTTTGTGCTTGATGAACGAACGTCTCTCCACATGCTCAGTTCTGAGAGATAAGTGCGTGTGAAAGCAGTCCTTCACCTTGCTTGTTGGGAACACAAAGTTTCTTTTCACTTGCAAACACCAATCCAAATATATCTATGGGGAGGAACTAGCTCCAACTCGGTTTTACAGTGAAAACTGCAGGAAATTCCAACCGGCACTAGGAAACAGACTGAGAAACCTGAAAAAAATTTTCTCCTTCAACCCGTTCACTTGGTGCTCGATGAACGAACGTCTCTCCACATGCTCAGTTCTGAGAGATAAGTGTGTGTGAAAGCCGTAATTCACCTATCTTGTTGGGAACACAAAGTTTCTTTTCAGTTGCAAACACCACTCCATACATATATATGGGGAGGTATTAGCTCCAAATCGATTTTACAGTGAAAACTGCAGGAACTTCAAACCGGCTCTAGGAAACAAACTAAGAAACCAGAGTAAAAGTTTCTCCTGCAGCCCGTTCCCTTTGTGCTAGATGAACGAACGTCTCTCCACATGCTCACTTCTGAGAGATAAGTGTGTGTGAAGCCCTCCTTCACCTAGCTTGTTGGGAACACAAATTTTCTTTTCAGTTGCAAACTCCACTCCATACATACATATGGGGACGTACGAGCTCCAACTCGGTTTTACAGTGAAAACAGCAGGAACTTCAAACCGACACTTGGAAACAGACTGAGAAACCAGAGTAAAATTTTCTAATGCCACTCGTTCCCTTTGTGCTAGATGAACGAACTTGTGTACACATGCTCAGTTATGAGAGATAAGTGTGTGTGAGAGCCTTCCTTCAATGAGCTTCTTGGGAACTCAAAGTTTCTTTTCAGTTGCAAACTCCACTCCATACATATATATGGGGACGTACGAGCTCCAACTCGGTATTACAGTGAAAACTGCAGGAACTTCAAACCGGCACTAGGAAACAGACTGAGAAACCAGAGTAAAAGTTTCTCCTGTAACCCGTTCCCTTTCTGCTAGATGAACGAACGTCTCTCCACATGCTCAGTTCTGAGAGATAAGTGTGTGTGAAAGCCGTTTTTTACCTAGCTTGTTGGGAAAACAAAGTTTCTTTTCAGTTGCAAACTCCAATCCAAACATATATATGGGGAGGATCTAGCTCCAAATCGGTTTTACAGTGAAAACTGCAGGAAATTCAAACCGGCACTAGGAAACAGACTGAGAAACCTGAAAAAAATTTTCTCCTTCCACCCGTTCACTTGGTGCTAGATGAACGAACGTCTCTCCACATGCTCAGTTCTGAGAGATAAGTGTGTGTGAAAGCCGTAATTCAGCTATATTGTTGGGAACACAAAGTTTCTTTTCAGTTGCAAACTCCACTCCATACATATATATGGGGAGGTACTAGCTCCAAATCGATTTTACAGTGAAAACTGCAGGAAATTCAAACCAGTACTAGGAAACAGTCTGAGAAACCGGAGTAAAAGTTTCTCCTGCAAACCGTTCCCTTTGTTCTAGATGAACGAAAGTCTCTCCACATGCTGAGTTCTCAGAGAAAATTGTGTGTGAAAGCCGTCCTTCAACTAGCTTGTTGGGAACACAAAGTTTCTTTTCAGTTGCAAACTCCACTCCATATATATATATGGGGAAATACTAGCTCCAACTCGGTTTTACAGTGAAAACTGCAGGAACTTCAAACCGGCACTAGGAAACAGACTGAGAAACCAGAGTAAAAGTTTCTCCTGCAACCCGTTCCCTTTGTGCCAAATGAACGAACTTCTCTCCACATGCTCAGTTCTGAGAGATATGTGTGAGTGAGTGCCGTCCTTCACCTAGCTTGTTTTGAACACAAAGTTTTTTTCAGATGCAAACTCCACTCCATACATATATATTGGGAGGTACTAGATCCAACTCGGTTTTACAGTGAAAACTGCAGGAACTTCAAACCGGCACAAGAAACAAACTAAGATATCAGAGTAAAAGTTTCTTCTGCAAAACGATCTCTTTGTGCTAGATGAACGAATGTCTCTCCTCGTGCTCAGTTCTGAGAGATAAGTGTGTGTGAAAGCCGTCCTTCATGTACCTTGTTGGGAACACAAAGTTTCTTTTCAGTTGCAAACAGCTCTCCATACATATATACGGGATCGTACGAGCTCCAACTCGGTTTTACAGTGAAAACAGCAGGAACTTCAAACCGACACTAGGAAACAGACTGAGAAACCAGAGTAAAATTTTCTAATGCCACCCGTTCCCTTTGTGCTAGATGAACGAACTTCTCTCCACATGCTCAGTTCTGAGAGATAAGTGTGTGTGTGAGAGCCGTCCTTCATCTAGCTTGTTGGGAAATCAAAGTTTCTTTTCAGTTGCAAACTCCACTCCATACATATATATGGGGAGGTACTAGCTCCAACTCGGTTTTACAGTGAAATCTGCAGGAACTTCAAACCGGCATTAGGAAATAGACTGAGAAACCAGAGATAAAGTTTCACCTGCATCCAGTTCCATTTGTGCTACATGAACGAACTTCTCTCCACATGCTCAATTCTGGGAAATATGTGTGTGTGAGAGCCGTAATTCACTTAGCTTGTTGGGAACACAAAGATTCTTTTCAGTTGCAAACTCCAATCCATACATATATGGGGAGTTAATAGCTCCAAATCGGTTTTACAGTGAAAACTGCAGGTACTTCAAACCGGCACTAGGAAATAGACTGAGAAACCAGAGTAATAGTTTCTCCTACAACCCGTTCTCTTTGTGCTAGATGAACGAACGTCTCTCCACATGCACAGTTCTGAGAGATATGTGTGTGTGAAAGCCGTCCTTCACCTAGCTTGTTGGGAACACAAAGTTTCTTTTCAGTTGCAAACTCCACTCCATACATATATATGGGGAGGTACTAGCTCCAAAACGGTTTTACAGTGAAAATGCAGGAACTTCAAACCGGCACTAGGAAATAGACTGAGACACCAGAGTAAAAGATTCTCCTGCAACCCGTTCCCTTTTTGCTACATGAATGAACGTCTCTACACATGCTCAGTTCTGAGAAATAAGTGTGTGTGAAAGCCTTCCTTCAACTAGCTTGTTGGGAACACAAAGTTTCTTTTCAGTTGCTAACTCCACTCCATACATATATATGGGGAGGTACTAGCTCCAACTCTGTTTTACAGTGAAAACTGCAGGAACATCAAACCGGCACTAGGAAACAGACTGAGAATCCAGAGTAAAAGTTTCTCCTGCAACCAGTTCCATTTGTGCTAGATGAACGAACGTCTCTCCACATGCTCAGTTCTGAGAGATAAGTGTGTGTTAAAGCCGAACTTCACATAGCTTGTTGGGAACACAAATTTCTTTTCAGTTGCAAACTCCACTCCATACATATATATGGGGAGGTAGTAGTTTGAACTATTTTTACAGTGAAAAACGCAGGAATTTCAAACCGGCAGTAGGAAACACTCTGAGAAACGAGAGAAAAAGTTTCTCCTGCAACCTGTTCCCTTTGTGCTTGATGAACGAACGTCTCTCCACATGCTCAGTTCTGAGAGATAAGTGCGTGTGAAAGCAGTCCTTCACATTGCTTGTTGGGAACACAAAGTTTCTTTTCACTTGCAAACTCCAATCCAAATATATATATGGGGAGGAACTAGCTCCAACTCGGTTTTACAGTGAAAACTGCAGGAAAATCCAACCGGCACTAGGAAACAGACTGAGAAACCTGAAAAAATTTTCTCTTTCAACCCGTTCACTTGGTGCTCGATGAACGAACGTCTCTCCACATGCTCAGTTCTGAGAGATAAGTGTGTGTGAAAGCCGTAATTCACCTATCTTGTTGGGAACACAAAGTTTCTTTTCAGTTGCAAACTCCACTCCATACATATATATGGGGAGGTACTAGCTCCAAATCGATTTTACAGTGAAAAATGCAGGAAATTCAAACCGGTACTAGGAAACAGTCTGAGAAACCAGAGTAAAAGTTTCTCCTGCAAACCGTTCCCTTTTTGCTAGATGAACGAATGTCTCTCCACATGCTCACTTCTCAGGGAAAAGTGTGTGTGAAAGCCGTACTTCACCTAGGTTGTTGGGAACACAAAGCTTCTTTTCAGTTGCAAACCCCACTCCATATTTATATAAGAGGAAGTACTAGCTCCAACTCGGTTTTACAGTGAAAACTGAAGGAACTTCAAACCGGCACTAGGAAACAGACTGTGAAACCAGAGTAAAAGTTTCCCCTTCAACCCGTTTCCTTTGTGCTAGATGAGCGAACGTCTCTCCACATGCTCAATTCTGAGAGATAATTGTGAGTTAGAGCCGTCCTTCAACTAGCTTGTTTGGAACAGAAAGTTTTTTTCAGATGCAAACTCCAATCCATACATATATATGGGGAGGTACTAGCTCCAACTCGGTTTTACAGTGAAAACTGCAGGAACTTCAAACCGGCACTAGGAAACAAAATAAGAAGCCAGAGTAAAAGTTTCCCCTGCAACCCGTTCCCTTTGTGCTAGATGAACGAACGTCTCTCCACATGCTCAGTTCTGAGAGATAAGTGTGTGTGAAAGCCGTACTTCACCTAGCTTGTTGGAAACACAAAGTTTCTTTTCAGATGCAAACTCCACTCCATACATATATATTTGGAGGTACTAGCTCCAACTCCGTTTTACAGTGAAAACTGCAGGAACATAAAAACGACACTAGGAAACCGAGTTAGAAACCAGAGTAAAATTTACTAATGCCACCCGTTCCGTTTATGCTAGATGAACGAACTTCTCTCCACATGATCATTTCTGAGAGAGAAGTGTGTGTGAGAGCCGTCATTCAACTAGCTTGTTGGGAACTGAAAGTTTCTTTTCAGTTGCAAACTCCACTCCATACATATATATTTTGAGGTACTAGCTCCAACTCCGTTTTACAGTGAAAACTGCAGGAACTTCAAACCTGCAGTAGGAAACAGACTGAGAAACCAGAGTAAAACTTTCTCCTGCAACCCGTTCCCTTTCTGCTAGATGAACGAACGTCTCTCCACATGCTCAGTTCTGAGAGATAAGTGAGTGTGAAAGCCGTCCTTCACCTAGCTTGTTGGGAACACAAAGTTTCTTTTCAGTTGCAAACTCCACTCCATACATATATATGGTGAGGTACAAGCTCCAACACGGTTTTACAGTGAAAAATGCAGGAACATCAATCAGGCACTAGGAAACAGACTGAGAAACCAGAGTAAAAGTTTCTCCTTCAAACCGTTCCCTTTTTGCTAGATGAACGAAAGTCTCTCCACATGCTCAGTTCTGAGAGATAAGTGTGTGTGAAAGCCGTCCTTCAGGAACCTTGTTGGGAACACAAAGTTTCTTTTCAGTTGCAAACTCCACTCCATACATATATATGGGGAGTTAATAGCTCCAACTCGGTTTTACAGTTAAAACTGCAGGAACTTCAAACCGGCAGTAGGAAACAGACTGAGAAACCAGAGTAAAATTTTCCCCTGCAAACCGTTCCCTTTGTTCTAGATGAACGAACGTCTCCCAAATGCTCATTTCTGAGAGATAAGTGTGCGTGAAAGCCGTCCTTCACCTGCTTGTTGGGAATACAAAGTTTCTTTTCAGTTGGAAACTCCAATCCATATATATATATATGGACGTACGAGCTCCAACTCGGTTTTACAGTGTAAACTGCAGGAACTTCAAACCGGCACTAGGAAACAGACTGAGAAACCAGAGTAAAAGTTTCTCCTGCAACCCGATTCCTTTGTGCTAGATGAACTAACTTCTCTCCACATGCTCATTTCTGAGTGATAAGTGTGTGTGAGAGCCGTCCTTCACCTAGCTTGTTGGGAACACAAAGTTTCTTTTCAGTTGCAAACTCCACTCCATACATATATATGGGTAGGTACTAGCTCCAACACGGTTTTACAGTGAAAACTGAAGGAACTTCAAACCGGCAGTAGGAAAGAGACTGAGAAAAAAGAGTAAATGTATCTCCTGAAACCCATTACATTTGTGCTAGATGAACGAACGTCTCTCCACATGCTCAGTTCTGAGAGATAACTGCGTGTGAAAGCTGTCCTTCACCTAGCTTGTTGGGAACACAAAGTTTCTTTTAAGTTGCAAAATCCACTCCATACATATATATGCGGAAGTACGAGCTCCAACACCGTTTTACAGTGAAAACTTCAGGAACTTCAAACCGGCAGTAGGAAACAGACTGAGAAACCACAGTAAAATTTCCTCCTGCAAACCGTTCCCTTAGTGCTTGATGAAGGAACGTCTCTCCACATGCTCAGTTCTGAGAAATAATTCTGTGTGAAAGCCGTCCTTCACCAAGATTGTTGGGAACACAAAGTTTCTTTTCACTTGCAAACTCCACTCCATACTTATATATGGGGAGGTACTAGCTCCAACACGGTTTTACATTGAAAACTGCAGGAAGTTCAAACAGGCAGTAGGAAAAAACTGAGAAACCAGAGTAAAAGTTTCTCCTGCAACCCGTTCTCTTTGTGCTAGATGAACGAAAGTCTCTCCACATGCTCAGTTCTGAGAGATAAGTGTGTGTGAAAGCTGTCCTTCACCTAGCTTTTTGGGAACACAAAGTTTCTTTTCAGTTGCAAACTCCACTCCATACATATATATGGGTAGGTACTAGCTCCAAATCGATTTTACAGTGAAAACTGCAGGAAATTCAAACCGGTACTAGGAAACAGTCTGAGAAACCGGAGTAAAATTTTCTCCTGCAAACCGTTCCCTTTGTTCTAGATGAACGAAAGTCTCTCCACATGCTGAGTTCTCAGAGAAAATTGTGTGTGAAAGCCGTCCTTCAACTAGCTTGTTGGGAACACAAAGTTTCTTTTCAGTTGCAAACTCCACTACATATATATATATGGGGAATTACTAGCTCCAACTCTGTTTTACAGTGAAAACTGCAGGATCTTCAAACCGGCACTAGGAAACAGACTGAGAAACCAGAGTAAAAGTTTCTCCTGCAACCCGTTCCCTTTGTGCTAGATGAACGAACTTCTCTCCACATGCTCAGTTCTGAGAGATAAGTGTGTGTGAGAGCCGTCCTTCATCTAGCTTGTTGGGAAATCAAAGTTTCTTTTCAGTTGCAAACTCCACTCCATACATATATATGGGGAGGTACTTGCTCCAACTCGGTTTTACAGTGAAAACTGCAGGAAGTTCAAACCGGCAGTAGGAAACAGACTGAGAAACCGGAGATAAAGTTTCACCTGCATCCAGTTCCATTTGTGCTACATGAACGAACTTCTCTCCACATGCTCTGTTCTGGGAGATATGTGTGTGTGAGAGCCGTAATTCACTTAGCTTGTTTTGAACACAAAGTTTCCTTTCAGTTGCAAACTCCACTCCATACATATATGGGGAGTTAATAGCTCCAACTCGGTTTTACAGTGAAAACTGCAGGAACTTCAAACCGGCACTAGGAAACAGACTGAGAAACCAGAGTAAAAGTTTCTCCTGCAACCCGTTCCCTTTGTGCTAGATGAACGAACGTCTCTCCACATGCTCAGTTCTGAGAGATAAGTGTGAGTTAGAGCCGACCTTCAACTAGCTTGTTTGGAACACAAAGTTTTTTTCAGATGCAAACTCCAATCCATACATATAAATGGGGAGGTACTAGCTCCAACTCGGTTTTACAGTGAAAACAGCAGGAACTTAAAACCGACAATAGGAAACCGAGTTAGAAACCAGAGTAAAATTTTCTAATGCCACCCTTTCCGTTTATGCTAAATGAACGAACTTCTCTCCACATGATCATTTCTGAGAGATAAGTGTGTGTGAGAGCCGTCCTTCAACTAGCTTGTTGGGAACTCAAAGTTTCTTTTCAGTTGCAAACTCCACTCCATACATATATATGGGGAGGTACTAGCTCCAAGTCGGTTTTACAGTGAAAACTGCAGGAAGTTCAAACCGGCAGTAGGAAACAGACTGAGAACCCAGAGTAAAACTTTCTCCTGCAACCCGTTCCCTTTCTGCTAGATGAACGAACGTCTCTCCACATGCTCAGTTCTGGGAGATAAGTATGTGTGAGAGCCGTTCTTCACCTTGCTTGTTGGGAACACAAAGTTCCTTTTCAGTTGCAAACTCCAATCCATACATATATATGGGGTGGTACTAGCTCCAACTCGGTTTTACAGTGAAAACTGCAGGAACTTCAAACCGGCACTAGTAAACAGACTGAGAAACCAGAGTAAAATTTTGTCCTGCAACCCGTTCCATTTGTGCTACATGAACGAACTTCTCTCCACATGCTCAGTTCTGGGAGATAAGTGTGTGTGAGAGCCGTCCTTCACCCAGATTGTTGGGAACACAAAGTTTCTTTTCAGTTGCAAACTCCACTCCATACATATATATGGGGAGGTACGAGCTCCAACTCGTTTTTACAGTGAAAACTGCAGGAACTTCAAACAGGAACTAGGAAACAGACTGAGAAACAAGAGTAAAAGTTTTTCCTGCAACCCGTTCCCTTTGTACTTGATGAACGAACGTTTCTCCACATGCTCAGTTCTGAGAGATAAGTGAGTGTGAAAGCCGTCCTTCACCTAGCTTGTTGGGAACACAAAGTTTCTTTTAAGTTGCAAACTCCACTCCATACATATATATGGTCAGGTATAAGCTCCAACACGGTTTTACAGTGAAAAATGCAGGAACATCAATCAGGCACTAGGAAACAGACTGAGAAACCAGAGTAAAAGTTTCTCCTGCAAACCGTTCCCTTTTTGGTAGATGAACGAAAGTCTCTCCACATGCTCAGTTCTGAGAAATAAGTGTGTGTGAAAGCCGTCCTTCAACTAGCTTGTTGGGAACACAAAGTTTCTTTTCAGTTGCTAACTCCACTCCATACATATATATGGGGAGGTACTAGATCCAACTAAGTTTTACAGTGAAAACTGAAGGAACTTCAAACCTGCAATAGGAATCAGACTGAGAAACCAGAGTAAAATTTTCTCCTGCAACCTGTTCCCTTTGTGCTAGATGAACGAACGTCTCTCCACATGCTAAGTTCTGAGAGATAAGTGTGTGTGAAAGCCGTCCTTCAGGAACCTTGTTGGGAACACAAAGTTTCTTTTCAGTTGCAAACTCCACTCCATACATATATATGGGGAGTTAATAGCTCCAACTCGGTTTTACAGTGAAAACTTCAGGAACTTCAAACCGGCAGTAGGAAACAGACTGAGAAACCAGAGTAAAATTTTCCCCTGCAACCCGTTTTCTTTGTGCTAGATGAACGAACGTCTCTCCACATGCACAGTTCTGAGAGATATGTGTGTGTGAAAGCCGTCCTTCACCTAGCTTGTTGGGAACACAAAGTTTCTTTCCAGTTGCAAACTCCACTCCATACATATATATGGGGAGGTACTAGCTCCAAAACGGTTTTACAGTGAAAATGCGGGAACTTCAAACCGGCACTAGGAAACAGACTGAGACACCAGAGTAAAAGATTCTCCTGCAACCCGTTCCCTTTTTGCTAGATGAACGAACGTCTCTACACATGCTCAGTTCTGAGAAATAATTGTGTGTGAAAGCCTTCCTTCAACTAGCTTGTTGGGAACACAAAGTTTCTTTTCAGTTGCTAACTCCAATCCATACATATATATGGGGAGGTAGTAGCTCCAACTAAGTTTTACAGTGAAAACTGCAGGAACTTCAAACCGGCACTAGGAAACAGACTGAGAAACCAGAGTAAATGTTTCTCCTGCAACCACGTTCCCTTTGTGCTAGATGAACGAACGTCTCTCCACATGCTCAGTTCTGAGAGAAAAGTGTGTGTGAAAGCCGTCATTCACATAGCTTGTTGGGAACACAAATTTTCTTTTCATTTGCAAACTCCACTCCATACATATATATGGGGAGGTACTAGTTTGAACTATTTTTTACAGTGAAAAACGCAGGAATTTCAAACCGGCAGTAGGAAACAGACTGAGAAACGAGAGAAAAAGTTTCTCATGCAACCTGTTCCCTTTGTGCTTGATGAACGAACGTCTCTCCACATGCTCAGTTCTGAGAGATAAGTGCGTGTGAAAGCAGTCCTTCAACTTGCTTGTTGGGAACACAAAGTTTCTTTTCAGTTGCAAACTCCAATCCAAATAAATATATGGGGAGGAACTAGCTCCAAATCGGTTTTACAGTGAAAACTGCAGGAAATTCCAACCGGCACTAGGAAACAGACTGAGAAAACTGAAAAAAATTTTCTCCTTCAACCCGTTCACTTGGTGCTCGATGAACGAACGTCTCTCCACATGCTCAGTTCTGAGAGATAAGTGTGTGTGAAAGCCGTAATTCACCTATCTTGTTGGGAACACAAAGTTCCTTTTCAGTTGCAAACTCCACTCCATACATATATATGGGGAGGTACTAGCTCCAAATCGATTTTACAGTGAAAATTGCAGGAAATTCAAACCGGTACTAGGAAACAGTCTGAGAAACCAGAGTAAAAGTTTCTCCTGCAAACCGTTCCCTTTGTGCTAGATGAACGAATGTCTCTCCACATGCTCAGTTCTCAGAGAAAATTGTGTGTGAAAACCGTCCTTCACCTAGCTTGTTGGGAACACAAAGTTTCTTTTCAGTTGCAAACTCCACTCCATATATATATATGGGGAAGTACTAGCTCCAACTCGGTTTTACAGATAAAACTGCAGGAACTTCAAACCGGCACTAGAAAACATACTGAGAAACCAGAGTAAAAGTTTCTCCTGCAACCCGTTCCCTTTGTGCTAGATGAGCGAACGTCTCTCCACATGCTCCGTTCTGAGAGATAAGTGTGAGTTAGAGCCGACCTTCAACTAGCTTGTTTGGAACACAAAGTTTTTTTCAGATGCAAACTCCAATCCATACATATAAATGGGGAGGTACTAGCTCCAACTCGGTTTTACAGTGAAAACAGCAGGAACTTAAAACCGACACTAGGAAACCGAGTTAGAAACCAGAGTAAAATTTTCTAATGCCACCCTTTCCGTTTATGCTAAATGAACGAACTTCTCTCCACATGATCATTTCTGAGAGATAAGTGTGTGTGAGAGCCGTCCTTCAACTAGCTTGTTGGGAACTCAAAGTTTCTTTTCAGTTGCAAACTCCACTCCATACATATATATGGGTAGGTACTAGCTCCAACTCGGTTTTACAGTGAAAACTGCAGGAAGTTCAAACCGGCAGTAGGAAACAGACTGAGAACCCAGAGTAAAACTTTCTCCTGCAACCCGTTCCATTTCTGCTAGATGAACGAAAGTCTCTCCACATGCTCAGTTCTCAGAGAAAAGTGTGTGTGAAAGCCGTCCTTCACCTAGCTTGTTGGGAACAAAAAGTTTCTTTTCAGTTGCAAACTCCACTCCATATATATATATGGGGAAATACTAGCTCCAACTCGGTTTTACAGTGAAAACTGCAGGAACTTCAAACCGGCACTAGGAAACAGACTGAGAAACCAGAGTAAAAATTTCTCCTGCAACCCGTTCCCTTTGTGGTAGATGAACGAACGTCTCCCAACATGCTCAGTTCTGAGAGATATGTGTGAGTGAGTGTCGTCCTTCACCTAGCTTGTTTGGAACACAAAGTTTCTTTTCAGTTGCAAACTCCAATCCATACATATATATGGGGAGGTAATAGCTCCAACTCGGTTTTACAGTGAAAACTGCAGGAACTTCAAACCGGCAGAAGAAACAAACTAAGAAATCAAAGTAAAAGTTTCTTCTGCAAAACGATCCCTTTGTGCTAGATGAACGAATTTCTCTCCACATGCTCAGTTCTGAGAGATAAGTGTGTGTGAAAGCCGTCCTTCAAGTACCTTGTTGGGAACACAAAGTTTCTTTTCAGTTGCAAACTCCTCTCCATACATATATATGGGGTCGTACGAGCTCCAACTCGGTTTTACAGTGAAAACAGCAGGAACTTCAAACCGACACTAGGAAACAGACTGAGAAACCAGAGTAAAATTTTCTAATGCCACCCGTTCCCTTTGTGCTAGATGAACGAACTTCTCTCCATATGCACAGTTCTGAGAGATAAGTGTGTGTGAAAGCCGCCCTTCATCTTGCTTGTTGGGAACTCAAAGTTTCTTTTCAGTTGCAAACTCCACTCCATACATATATGGGGAGGTAATAGCTCCAACTCGGTTTTACACTGAAAACTGCAGGTACTTCAAACCGGCACTAGGAAACAGACTGAGAAACCAGAGTAAAAGTTTCTCCTGCAACCCATTCCCTTTGTGCTAGATGAACGAACGTCTCTCCACATGCACAGCTCTGAGAGATATGTGTGTGTGAAAGCCGTCCTTCACCTAGCTTTTTCAGAACACAAAGTTTCTTTTCAGTTGCAAACTCCACTCCATACATATATATGGGGAGGTACTAGCTCCAAAACGGTTTTACAGTGAAAATGCAGGAACTTCAAACCGGCACTAGGAAACAGACTGAGACACCAGAGTAAAAGATTCACCTGTAACCCGTTCCCTTTTTGCTAGATGAACGAACGTCTCTCCACATGCTCAGTTCTGAGGGATAAGTGTGTGTGAAAACCGTCCTTCACATAGCTTGTTGGGAACACAAAGTTTCTTTTCACTTGCAAACTCCACTCCATACATATATATGGGGATTTAATAGCTCCAACTCTGTTTTACAGTGAAAACTGCAGGAACTTCAAACCGACAGTAGGAAACAGACTGAGAAACCAGAGTAAAATTTTCTAATGCCACCCGTTCCCTTTGTGCTAGATGAACGAACTTCTCTCCATATGCACAGTTCTGAGAGATAAGTGTGTGTGAAAGCCGCCCTTCATCTTGCTTGTTGGGAACTCAAAGTTTCTTTTCAGTTGCAAACTCCACTCCATACATATATGGGGAGGTAATAGCTCCAACTCGGTTTTACACTGAAAACTGCAGGTACTTCAAACCGGCACTAGGAAAAAGAATGAGAAACCAGAGTAAAGTTTCTCCTGCAACCCGTTCTCTTTGTGCTAGATGAACGAACGTCTCTCCACATGCACAGCTCTGAGAGATATGTGTGTGTGAAAGCCGTCCTTCACCTAGCTTTTTCAGAACACAAAGTTTCTTTTCAGTTGCAAACTCCACTCCATACATATATATGGGGAGGTACTAGCTTCAAAACGGTTTTACAGTGAAAATGCAGGAACTTCAAACCGGCACTAGGAAACAGACTGAGACACCAGAGTAAAAGATTCACCTGTAACCCGTTCCATTTTTGCTAGATGAACGAACGTCTCTCCACATGCCCAGTTCTGAGAGATTTGTGTGTGTGAATGCCGTCCTTCACCTAGCTTGTTGGGAACACAAAGTTTCTTTTCAGTTGCAAACTCCACTCCATACATATATATGGGGATGTACTAGCTCCAACTCTGTTTTACAGTGAAAACTGCAGGAACATCAAACCGGCACTAGGAAACAGACTGAGAAACCAGAGTAAAAGTTTCTCCTGCAACCAGGTCCCTTTGTGCTAGATGAACGAACGTCTCTCCACATGCTCAGTTCTGAGAGATAAGTGTGTGTTAAAGCCGAACTTCTCATAGCTTGTTGGGAACACAAAGTTTTTTTTCAGTTGCTAAATCCACTCCATACATATATTGGGGAGGTACTAGCTTGAACTCTGTTTTACAGTGAAAAACGCAGGAATTTCAAACCGGCAGTAGGAAACACACTGAGAAACCAGAGAAAAAGTTCCTCCTGCAACCTGTTCCCTTTGTGCTTGATGAACGAACGTCTCTCCACATGCTCAGTTCTGAGAGATTAGTGCGTGTGAAAGCAGTACTTCACCTTGCTTGTTGGGAACACAAAGTTTCTTTTCACTTGCAAACTCCAATCCAAATATATATATGGGGTGGAACTAGCTCCAACTCGGTTTTACAGTGAAAACTGCAGGAAATTCCAACCGGCACTAGGAAACAGACTGAGAAACCTGAAAAAAATTTATTCCTTCAAACCGTTCGCTTGGTGCTAGATGAACGAACGTCTCTCCACATGCTCAGTTCTGAGAGATATGTGTGTGTGAAAGCCGTCCTTCATCTATCTTGTTGGGAACACAAAGTTTCTTTTCAGTTGCCAACTCCACTCCATATACATACATGGGGAAGTACTAGCTCCAACTCGGTTTTACAGTGAAAACTGCAGGAACTTCAAACCGGCACTAGGAAACAGAATAAGAAACCAGAGTAAAATTTCTCCTCCAACCCGTTCCCTTTGTGCTAGATGAGCGAACGTCTCTCCACATGCTCAGTTCTGAGAGATAAGTGTGAGTTAGAGCCGTCCTTCAACTAGCTTGTTTGGAACACAAAGTTTTTTTCAGATGCAAACTCCATTCCATACATATATATGGGGAGGTACTAGCTCCAACTCGGTTTTAGAGTGAAAACTGCAGGAACTTCAAACCGGCACTAGCAAGCAAAATAAGAAACCAGAGTAAAAGTTTCCCCTGCAACCCGTTCCCTTTGTGCTAGATGAGCGAACGTCTCTCCACATGCTCAGTTCTGAGAGATAAGTGTGTGTGAAAGCCGTACTTCACCTAGCTTGTTGGGAACACAAAGTTTCTTTTCAGATGCAAACTCCACTCCATACATATATATGGGGACGTACGAGCTCCAACTCGGTTTTACAGTGAAAACAGCAGGAACTTAAAAACGACACTAGGAAACCGAGTTAGAATCCAGAGTAAAATTTTCTAATGCCACCCGTTCCATTTATGCTAGATGAACGAACTTCTCTCCACATGATCATTTCTGAGAGATAAGTGTGTGTGAGAGCCGTCGTTCAACTAGCTTGTTGGGAACTCAAAGTTTCTTTTTAGTAGCAAACTCCACTCCATACATATATATGGGGAGGTACGAGCTCCAAATCGTTTTTACAGTGAAAACTGCAGGAACTTCAAACAGGCACTAGGAAACAGACTGAGAAACAAGAGTAAAAGTTTTTCCTGCAACCCGTTCCCTTTGTGCTTGACGAACGAACGTCTCTCCACATGCTCAGTTCTGAGAGATATGTGAGTGTGAAAGCCGTACTTCACCTAGCTTGTTGGGAACACAAATTTCCTTTTCAGTTGCAAACTCCACTCCATACATATATATGGTGAGGTATTAGCTCAACACGGTTTTACAGTGAAAAATGCAGGAACATCAATCAGGCACTAGGAAACAGACTGAGAAACCAGAGTAAATATTTCTCCTGCAAAACGTTCCCTTTTTGCTAGATGAACGAAAGTCTCTCCACATGCTCAGTTCTGAGAAATAAGTGTGTGTAAGCCGTCCTTCAACTAGCTTGTTGGGAACACAAAGTTTCTTTTCAGTTGCTAACTCCACTCCATACATATATATGGGGAGGTACTAGATCCAACTAAGTTTTACAGTGAAAACTGCAGGAACTTCAAACCTGCAATAGGAAACAGACTGAGAAACCAGAGTAAAATTTTCTCCTGCAACCTGTTCCCTTTGTGCTAGATGAACGAACGTCTCTCCACATGCTCAGTTCTGAGAGATAAGTGTGTGTGAAAGCCGTCCTTCAGGAACCTTTTTGGGAAAACAAAGTTTCTTTTCAGTTGCAAACTCCACTCCATACATATATATGGGGAGGTACTAGTTCCAACACAGTTTTACAGTGAAAACTGCAGGAACTTCAAACCGGCAGTAGGAATAAACTGAGAAACCAGAGTAAAAGTTTCTCCTGCAACCCGTTCCCTTTGTGCTAGATGAACGAACGTCTCTCCACATGCTCAGTTCTGAGAAATAAGTGTGTGTGAATGCCGTCCTTCAACTAGCTTGTTGGGAACACAAAGTTTCTTTTCAGTTGCAAACTCCACTCCATACATATATATGGGGAGGTAGTAGCTCCAACTCGGTTTTACAGTGAAAGCTGAAGGAACTTCAAACCGGCACTACGAAATAGACTGAGAAACCAGAGTAAAAGTTTCTCCTGAATCCGTTCCCTTTTTGTTAGATGAACGAACGTCTCTCCACATGCTCAGTTCTGAGATATAAGTGTGTGTGAAAGCCATCCTTCACCTAGCTTGATGGGAACACAAAGTTTCTTTTCACTTGCAAACTCCACTCCATACATATATATGGGGAGGTACTAGCTCCAACTCGGTTTTACAGTGAAAACTGCAGGATCTTCAAACCGGCACTAGGAAACAGACTGAGAAACCAGAGTAAAAGTTACCCCTGCAAACCGTTCCCTTTGTGCAATATGAACGGGCGTCTCTCCACATTCTCAGTTCTGAGAAATATGTGTGTGTGACAGCCGTCCTTCACCTAGCTTGTTGGGAACACAAAGTTTCTTTTCAGTTGCAAACTCCACTCCATATATATATATGGGGATTTAATAGCTCCAACTCGGTTTTAGAGTGAAACCTGCAGGAACTTCAAACCGGCAGTAGGAAACAGACTGAGAAACCAGAGTAAAAGTTTCATCTGCAATCCGTTCCCTTTTTGCTAGATGAACGAACGTCTCTCCAAATGCTCATTTCTGAGAGATAAGTGTGCGTGAAAGCCGTCCTTCACCTGCTTGTTGGTAACACATAGTTTCTTTTCAGTTGCAAACTCCACTCCATACATATATATGGGGATGTACTAGCTCCAACTCGGTTTTACAGTGAAAACTGCAGGAAAATCAAACCGGCACTAGGAAACAGACTGAGAAACCAGAGTAAAAGTTTCTCCTGCAACCCGTTCCCTTTGTGCTAGATGAACGAACGTCTCTCCACATGCTAAGTTCTGAGAGTTAAGTGTGTGTTAAAGCCGAACTTCACATAGCTTGTTGGGAACACAAAGTTTCTTTTCAGTTGCAAATTCCACTCCATACATATATATGGGGAGGTACAAGCTTGAACTAGGTTTTACAGTGAAAAATGTAGGAATTTCAAACCGGCTGTAGGAAACACACTGAGATACCATAGTAAAAGTTTCTCCTGCAAACTTTTCCCTTTATGATTGATGAACGAACGTCTCTCCACATGCTCAGTTCTGAGAGATATGTGCGTGTGAAAGCCGTCCTTCACATAGCTTGTTGGGAACACAAAGTTTCTTTTCAGTTGGAAACTCCAATCCATATTTATATATGGGGAGGTACTAGCTCCAACACGGTTTTACAGTGAAAATTGCAGGAACTTCAAACCGGCACTAGGAAACAGACTGAGAATCCAGAGTAAAAGTTACAAATGCAACCCGTTTCCTTTGTGCTAGATGAACGAACTTCTCTCCACATGCTCATTTCTGAGTGATAATTGTGTGTGAAAGCCGTCCTTCAAATAGCTTGTTGGGAACACAAAGATTCTTTTCAGTTGCAAACTCCACTCCATACATATATATGGGGAGGTACTAGCTCCAACTCGGTTTTACAGTGAAAGCTGCAGGAACTTCAAACCGGCACTACGAAATAGACTGAGAAACCAGACTAAAAGTTTCACCTGCATCCCGTTCCCTTTGTGCTTGATGAACAAACGTCTCTCCACATGCTCAGTTCTGAGATATAAGTGTGTGTGAAAGCCGTCCTTCACCTAGCTTGATGGGAACACAAAGTTTCTTTTCACTTGCAAACTCCACTCCATACATATATATGGGGAGGTACTAGCTCCAACTCGGTTTTACAGTGGAAACTGCAGGAACTTCAAACCGGCACTAGGAAACAGACTGAGAAACCAGAGTAAAAGTTTCCCCTGCAATCCGTTCCCTTTTTGCTAGATGAACGAACGTCTCTCCAAATGCTCATTTCTGAGAGATAAGTGTGCGTGAAAGCCGTCCTTCACCTGCTTGTTGGGAACACAAAGTTTCTTTTCAGTTGCAAACTCCACTCCATACATATATATGGGGAGGTAGAAGCTTGAACTCGGTTTTACAGTGAAAAATGCAGGAATTTCAAACTGGCTGTAGGAAACACACTGAGATACCACAGTAAATGTTTCTCCTGCAAACTGTTCCCTTTGTGCTTGATGAACGAACGTCTCTCCACATGCTCAGTTCTGAGAGTTATGTGCGTGTGAAAGCCGTTCTTCAACTAGCTTGTTGGGAAATCAAAGTTTCTTTTCAGTTGCAAACTCCACTCCATACATATATATGGGGAGGTACTAGCTCCAACTTGGTTTTACAGTGAAAACTGAAGGGACTTCAAACCGGCAGTAGGAAACAGACTGAGAAACCAGAGTAAATGTTTCTCCTGAATCCCGTTCCATTTGTGCTAGATGAACGAACGTCTCTCCACATGCTCAGTTCTGAGAGATAACTGCGTGTGAAAGCCGTCCTTCACCTAGCTTGTTGGGAACACAAAGTTTCTTTTAAGTTGCAAAATCCTCTCCATACATATATATGCGGAAGTACGAGCTCCAACTCCGTTTTACAGTGAAAACTGCAGGAACTTCAAACCGGCACTAGGAAACAGACTGAGAAACCAGAGTAAAAGTTTCATCTGAAATCCGTTCCCTTTTTGCTAGATGAACGAACGTCTCTCCAGATGCTCATTTCTGAGAGATAAGTGTGCGTGAAAGCCGTCCTTCACCTGCTTGTTGGGAACACATAGTTTCTTTTCAGTTGCAAACTCCACTCCATACATATATATGGGGATGTACTAGCTCCAACTCGGTTTTACAGTGAAAAGTGCAGGAAAATCAAACCGGCACTAGGAAACAGACTGAGAAACCAGAGTAAAAGTTTCTCCTGCAACCCGTTCCCTTTGTGTTAGATGAACGAATGTCTCTCCACATGCTAAGTTCTGAGAGATAAGTGTGTGTTAAAGCCGAACTTCACATAGCTTGTTGGGAACACAAAGTTTCTTTTCAGTTGCAAACTCCAATCCATACATGTATATGGGGAGGTACAAGCTTGAACTCGGTTTTACAGTGAAAAATGCAGGAATTTCAAACCGGCTGTTGGAAACACACTGAGATACCATAGTAAAAGTTTCTCCTGCAAACTTTTCCCTTTATGCTTGATGAACGAACGTCTCTCCACATGCTCAGTTCTGAGAGATATGTTCGTGTGAAAGCCGTCCTTCACCTAGCTTAATGGGAACACAAAGTTTCTTTTCACTTGCAAACTCCACTCCATACATATATATGGGAAGGTACTAGCTCCAACTCGGTTTTACAGTGAAAGCTGCAGGAACTTCAAACCGGCAGTACGAAATAGACTGAGAAACCAGAGTAAAAGTTTCTCCTGCATCCCGTTCCCTTTGTGCTTGATGAACAAACGTCTCTCCACATGCTCAGTTCTGAGATATAAGTGTGTGTGAAAGCCGTCCTTCACCTAGCTTGATGGGAACACAAAGTTTCTTTTCACTTGCAAACTCCACTCCATACATATATATTGGGAGGTACTAGCTCCAACTCGGTTTTACAGTGGAAACTGCAGGAACTTCAAACCTGCACTAGGAAACAGTCTGAGAAACCAGAGTAAAAGTTTCCCCTGCAATCCGTTCCCTTTTTGCTAGATGAACGAACGTCTCTCCAAATGCTCATTTCTGAGAGATAAGTGTGCGTGAAAGCCGTCCTTCACCTGCTTGTTGGGAACACAAAGTTTCTTTTCAGTTGGAAACTCCACTCCATAGATATATATGGGGATGTACTAGCTCCAACTCGGTTTTACAGTGAAAACTGCAGGAAAATCAAACCGGCACTAGGAAACAGACTGAGAAACCAGAGTAAAAGTTTCCCCTGCAATCCGTTCCCTTTTTGCTAGATGAACGAACGTCTCTCCAAATGCTCATTTCTGAGAGATAAGTGTGTGTTAAAGCCGAACTTCACATAGCTTGTTGGGAACACAAAGTTTCTTTTCAGTTGCAAACTCCACTCCATACATATATATGGGGAGGTACAAGCTTGAACTCGGTTTTACAGTGAAAAATGCAGGAATTTAAACCGGCTGTAGGAAACACACTGAGATACCACAGTAAAAGTTTCTCCTGCAAACTGTTCCTTTTGTGCTTGATGAACGAACGTCTCTCCACATGCTCATCTCTGAGAGATATGTGCGTGTGAAAGCCGTCCTTCACATAGCTTGTTGGGAACACAAAGTTTCTTTTCAGTTGGAAACTCCAATCCATATATATATATGGGGAGGTAGTAGCTCCAACACGGTTTTACAGTGAAAACTGCAGGAACTTCAATCCGGCAGCAGGAAACAGACTGAGAAACCAGAGTAAAAGTTTCTCCTGAAACCCGTTCCATTTGTGCTAGATGAACGAACGTCTCTCCTCATGCTCAGTTCTGAGAGATAACTGCGTGTGGAAGCCGTCCTTCACCTAGCTTGTTGGGAACACA
Organism: Camelus bactrianus; assembly: GCF_048773025.1. Classification (NCBI taxonomy): domain Eukaryota; kingdom Metazoa; phylum Chordata; class Mammalia; order Artiodactyla; family Camelidae; genus Camelus; species Camelus bactrianus. Next base: position 81,649,860 of record NC_133542.1, on the reverse strand, counting down.
AAGTTTCTTTTAAGTTGCAAAATCCTCTCCATACATATATATGCGGAAGTACGAGCTCCAACTCCGTTTTACAGTGAAAACTGCAGGAACTTCAAACCGGCAGTAGGAAACAGACTGAAAAACCAGAGTAAAATTTCCTCCTGCAAACCGTTCCCTTTGTGCTAGATGAAGGAACGTCTCTCCACATGCTCAGTTCTGAGAGATACGTGTGTGTGAAAGCCATCATTCAACTAGCTTGTTGGGAACACAAAGTTTCTTTTCAGTTGCAAACTCCACTCCATACATATATATGGGGAGGTACTAGCTCCAACTCTGTTTTACAGTGAAAGCTGCAGGAACTTCAAACTGGCACTACGAAATAGACTGAGAAACAAGAGTAAAAGTGTCTCCTGCTACCCGTTCCCTTTTTGCTAGATGAACGAACGTCTCTCCACATGCTCAGTTGTGAGAGATAAGTGCGTGGAAAGCCGTCCATCATTTAGCTTGTTGGGAACACAAAGTTTCTTTTCAGTTGCAAACTCCACTCCACACATATATATGGGGAGGTACTAGCTCCAACTCGGATTTACAGTGAAAACTGCAGGAACTTCACACCGGCACTAGGAAATAGACTGAGAAACCAGAGTAAAAGTTTCTCCTTCAACCCGTTCCTTTTGTGCTAGATGAACGTACGTCTCTCCACATGCTAAGTTCTGAGAGATATGTGTGTGTTAAAGCCGAACTTCACATAGCTTGTTGGGAACACAAAGTTTCTTTTCAGTTGCAAACTCCACTCCATACATATATATGGGGTGGTACAAACTTGAACTCGGTTTTACAGTGAAAAATGCAGGAATTTCAAACCGGCTGTAGGAAACACACTGAGATACCACAGTAAAAGTTTCTCTTGCAAACTGTTCCCTTTGTGCTTGATGAACGAACGTCTCTCCACATGCTCAGTTCTGAGAGATATGTGCGTTTGAAAGCCGTCCTTCACCTAGCTTGTTGGGAACACAAAGTTTCTTTTCAGTTGGAAACTCCAATCCATATATATATATGGGGAGGTAGTAGCCCCAACACGGTTTTACAGTGAAAAATGCAGGAACTTCAAACCGGCAGTAGGAAACAGACTGAGAAACCAGAGTAAAAGTTTCTAATGCAACTCGTTTCCTTTGTGCTAGATGAACGAAATTCTCTCCACATGCTCATTTCTGAGTGATAACTGTTTGTGAGAGCCGTCCTTCACCTAGCTAGTTGGGAACACAAAGTTTCTTTTCAGTTGCAAACTCCACTCCATACATGTATATGGGGAGGTACTAGCTCCAACTCTGTTTTAGAGTGAAAACTGAAGGAACTTCAAACCGGCAGTAGGAAACAGACTGAGAAACCAGAGTAAATGTTTCTCCTGAAAGCCGTTCCATTTGTGCTAGATGAACGAAAGTCTCTCCACATGCTCAGTTCTGAGAGATAACTGCGTGTGAAAGCCGTCCTTCACCTAGCTTGTTGGGAACACAAAGTTTCTTTTAAGTTGCAAAAACCTCTCCATACATATATATGCGGAAGTACGAGCTCCAACTCCGTTTTACAGTGAAAACTGCAGGAACTTCAAACCGGCAGTAGGAAACAGACTGAGAAACCAGAGTAAAATTTCCTCCTGCAAACCGTTCCCTTTGTGCTAGATGAAGGAACGTCTCTCCACATGCTCAGTTCTGAGAGATAATTGTGTGTGAAAGCCTTCCTTCACCTAGCTTGTTGGGAACACAAAGTTTATTTTCACTTGCAAACTCCACTCCATACATATATATGGGGAGGTACTAGTTCCAACACGGTTTTACAGTGAAAACTGCAGGAACTTCAAACCGGCAGTACGAAAAATCTGAGAAACCAGAGTAAAAGTTTCTCCTGCAAACCGTTCCCTTTTTGCTAGATGAACGAACGTCTATCCACATGCTCAGTTGTGAGAGATAAGTGCGTGGAAAGCCGTCCATCATTTAGCTTGTTGAGAACACAAAGTTTCTTTTCAGTTGCAAAGTCCAATCCACACATATATATGGGGAGGTAATAGCTCCAACTCGGATTTACAGTGAAAACTGCAGGAACTTCACACCGGCACTAGGAAATAGACTGACAAACCAGAGTAAAAGTTTCTCCTGCAACCCGTTCCTTTTGTGCTAGATGAACATACGTCTCTCCACATGCTAAGTTCTGAGAGATAAGTGTGTGTGAAAGCCGTCCTTCACCTAACTTGCTGGGAACACAAAGTTTCTTTTCAGTTGCAAACTCCACTCCATACATATATATGGGGCGGTACAAGCTCCAACTCGGAATTACAGTGAAAACTGCAGAAACTTCAAACCGGCACTAGGAAACAGACTGAGAAACCAGCGTAAAAATTTCTCCTGCAACCAGTTCCCTTTGTGCTAGATGAACGAACGTCTCTCCACATGCTCAGTTCTGAGAGATAAGTGTGTGTGAAAGCCGTCCTTCACCTAACTTGTTGGGAACACAAAGTTACTTTTCATGTGCAAAATCCACTTCATATATATATATGGGGAGGTACTAGCTCCAACACGGTTTTACAAAGAAAGCTGCAGGAACGTCAAACCGGCACTAAGAAACAGACTGTGAAACCAGAGTAAAAGTTTCCCCTTCAACCCGTTCCTTTTGTGATAGATGAACGTAAGTCTCTCCACATGCTCAGTTCTGAGAGTTAAGTGTGTGTGAAAGCCGTACTTCTCCTACCTTGTTGGGAACACAAAGTTTCTTTTCAGTTGCAAACTCCACTCCAAACATATATATGGGGAGGTACAAGCTCCAACACGATTTTACAGTGAAAAATGCAGAAACTTCAAACCGGCAGTAGGAAACAGACTGAGAAACCAGCGTAAAATTTCTCCTGCAACCCGTTCAGTATGTGCTAGATGAACGAACGTCTCTCCACATGCTCAGTTCTGAGAGATAAGTGTGTGTGAAAGCCGTCCTTCACCTAGCTTGTTGGGAACACAAAGTTTCTTTTCACTTGCAAACTCCAATTCATACATATATATGGGGAGGTACTAGCTCCAACTCGGTTTTACAGTGAAAACTGCAGGAAATTCAAACCGGCACTAGGAAACAAACTGAGAAACCAGAGTAAATGTTTCCCCTGCAAACCGTTCCCTTTGTGCTAGATGAAAGAACGTCTCTCCTCATGCTCAGTTCTGAGAAATAATTGTGTGTGAAAGCCGTCCTTCACCTTGCTTGTTGGGAACACAAAGTTTCTTTTCAGTTGCAAACTCCACTCCATACATATATATGGGGAGGTACTAGCTCCAACTCGGTTTTACAGTGAAAACTGCAGGAACTTCAAAACCGGCACTAGGAAACAGACTGAGAAATTAGAGTAAAAGTATCTCTTGCAACCCGTTCCCTTTTTGCTAGATGAACGAACGTCTCTCCACATGCTCAGTTCTGAGAGATAATTGTGTGTGAAAGCCGTCCTTCACCTAGGTAGTTGGGAACAGAAAGATTCTTTTCAGTTGCAAACTCCACTCCATACATATATATGGGGAGGTACATGCTACAACTCGGAATTAAAGTGAAAACTGCAGGAACTTCAAACAAGCAGTAGGAAACAGACTGAGAAACCAGAGTAAAAGTTTCTCCTGCAACACGTTCCCTTTGTGATAGATGAAAGAACGTCTCTCCACATGCTCAGTTCTGAGAGCTAAGTGTGTGTGAAAGCCGTCCTTCACCTAGCTTGTTGGGAACACAAAGTTTCTTTTAAGTTGGTAACTCCAATCCATGCATATATATGGGGACGTACGAGCTCCAACTAGGTTTTACAGTGAAAACTGCAGGAACTTCAAACCGGCACTAGGAAACAGATTGAGAAACCAGAGTAAAAGTTTCTAATGCAAACCGTTCACTTTGTGCTAGATGAACGAACGTCTCTCCACATGTTCAGTTCTGAGTGATAAGTGTGTGTGAGAGCCGTCCTTCACCTAGCTTGTTGGGAACACAAAGATTCTTTTCAGTTGCAAACTCCAATCCATACATATATATGGGGAGGTACCAGCTCCAACTCGATTTTACAGTGAAAACTGCAGGAACTTCAAACCGGCAGTAGGAAACAGACTGAGAAACCAGAGTAAAATTTCCTCCTGCAAACCGTTCCCTTTGTGCTAGATGAACGAACGTCTCCCCACATGCCCCATTCTGAGAGATAAATGTGTGTGAAAGCCGTCCTTCACGTAGCTTGTTGGGAACACAAAGTTTATTTTCACTTGCAAACTCCACTCCATACGTATATATTGGGGGGTACTAGCTCCAACACGGTTTTACACTGAAAACTGCAGGAACTTCAAACCAGCAGTAGGAAACAGACTGAGAAACCAGAGTAAAAGTTTCTCCTGCAACCCGTTCCCTTTGTGCTAGATGAACGTACGTCTCTCCACATGCTAAATTCTGAGAGATAAGTGTGTGTGAAAGCCGTCTTTCACCTAGTTTTTTGGGAACACAAAGTTTCTTTTCAGTTGCAAACTCCACTCGATACATATATATGGGGAGGTACTAGCTGCAAATCGGTTTTACAGTGAAAACTGCAGGAACTTCAAACCGGCACTAGGAAACAGACTGAGAAATCAGAGTAAAAGTTTCTAATGCAACCCGTTCACTTTGTGCTAGATGAACGAACGTCTCTCCACATGCTCAGTTCTGAGTGATAAGTGTGTGTGAGAGCCGTCCTTCACCTAGCTTGTTGGGAACACAAAGAGTCTTTTCAGTTGCAAACTCCAATCCATACATATATATGGGGAGGTACGAGCTCCAACTCTTTTTTACAGTGAAAACTGCAGGAACTTGAAACCGGCACTAGGAAACAGACTGAGAAACCAGAGTAAAAATTTCTCCTGCAACCCGTTCCCTTTGTGTTAGATGAACGAACGTCTCTCCACATGCTAACTTCTGAGAGATAACTGTGTGTGAAAGCCTTCCGTCACCTAGCTTGTTGGGAACACAAAGTTTCTTTTCAGTTGCAAACTCCACTCCATACAAATATATGGGGAGGTACTAGCTCCAACTCGGTTTTACAGTGAAAACGGCAGGAACTTCATACCGGCACTAGGAAACAGACTGAGAAACCAGAGTAAAATTTTCTCCTGCAAGCCGTTCCCTTTGTGCTAGATGAACAAACGTCTCTCCTCATGCTCAATTCTGAGAAATAAGTGTGTGTGAATGCCGTCCTTCACCTAGCTTGTTGGGAACACAAAGTTTCTTTTCAGTTGCAAACTCCACTCCATATATATATATGGTGATGTACTAGCTGAAAATCGGTTTTACAGTGAAAACTGCAGGAACTTCAAACCAGCAGTAGGAAACAGACTGAGAAACCAGAGTAAAAGTTTCTGCTGCAACCCGTTCCCTTTGTGATAGATGAAAGAACGTCTCTCCACATGCTCAGTTCTGAGAGCTAAGTGTGTGTGAAAGCCTTCCTTCACCTAGCTTGTTGGGAACACAAAGTTTCTTTTAAGTTGGTAAATCCTATCCATATATATATATGGGGACGTACGAGCTCCAACTCTCTTTTACAGTGAAAACTGCAGGAACTTCAAAACGGCACTAGGAAACAGATTGAGAAACCAGAGTAAAAGTTTCTAATGCAACCCGTTCACTTTGTGCTAGATGAACGAACGTCTCTCCACATGCTCAGTTCTGAGTGATAAGTGTGTATGAGAGCCGTCCTTCACCTAGCTTGTTGGGAACACAAAGATTCTTTTCAGTTGCAAACTCCAATCCATACATATATATGGGGAGGTACAAGCTCCAACTCGGTTTTACAGTGAAAACTGCAGGAACTTCAACCCGGCACTAGGAAACAGACTGAGAAACCAGAGAAAAAGATTCTCCTGCAACCCGTTTACATTGTGCTATATGAACGAACGTCTCTCCACGTGCCCAGTTCTGAGAGATAAGTGTCTGTATATGCCTTCCTTCACCTGGCTTGTTGGGAACAAAGAGTTTCTTTTCAGTTGCGAACTCCACTCCATACATATATATGTGGAGGTACTAGCTCCAAATCTGTTTTACAGTGAAAACTGCAGGAACTTCAAACCGGCACTAGGAAACAGACTGAGAAACCAGAGTAAAAGTTTCTCCTGCAACCCGTTCCCTTTTTGATAGATGAACGTACGTCTCTCCACATGCTAAGTTCTGAGAGATAAGTGTGTGTGAAAGCCGTCCTTCACCTAGCTTGTTGGGAACACAAAGTTTCTTTTCAGTTGCAAACTCCACTCCATACAAATATATGGGGAGGTACTAGCTCCAACTCGGTTTTACAGTGAAAACTGCAGGAACTTCAAACCGGCACTAGGAAACAGACTGAGAAACCAGAGTAAAATTTTCTCCTGCAACCCGTTCCATTTGTGCTAGATGAACAAACGTCTCTCCACATGCTCAGTTCTGAGAGATAAGTGTGTGTGAAAGCCGTCCTTCACCTAGCTTGTTGGGAACACAAAGTTTCTTTTCAGTTGCAAACTCCACTCCATACATATATATGGGGAGGTACTAGCTCCAACTCTGTTTTACAATGAAAACTTCAGGAACTTCAAACCGGCACTAGGAAACAGACTGAGAAACCAGAGTAAAAGTTTCTCCTGCAACCCGTTCCCTTTTTGCTAGATGAACGTACGTCTCTCCACATGCTAAGTTCTGAGAGATAAGTGTGTGTGAAAGCCGTCCTTCACCTAGCTTGTTGGGAACACAAAGTTTCTTTCCAGTTGCAAACTCAACTCCATACATATATATGGGGAGGTACTAGCTCCAAATCGGTTTTACAGTGAAAACTGCAGGAACTTCAAACCGGCACTAGGAAACAGACTGAGAAACCAGAGTAAAATTTTCTCCTGCAACCCGTTCCCTTTGTGATAGATGAAAGAACGTCTCTCCACATGCTCAGTTCTGAGAGATAAGTGTGTGTGAAAGCCGTCCTTCACCTAGCTTGTTGGGAACAGAAAGAGTCTTTTCAGTTGCAAACTCCAATCCATACATATATATGGGGAGGTACAAGCTCCAACTCGGTTTTACAGTGAAAACTGCAGGAACTTCAAACAGGCAGTAGGAAACAGAATGAGAAACCAGAGTAAAAGTTTCTCCTGCAACCGTTTCCCTTTGTGCTAGATGAACGAACGGCCCCCCACATGCCCCATTCTGAGAGATAAATGTGTGTGAAAGCCGTCCTTCACGTAGCTTGTTGGGAACACAAAGTTTATTTTCACTTGCAAACTCCACTCCATACGTATATATTGGGGGGTACTAGCTCCAACACGGTTTTACACTGAAAACTGCAGGAACTTCAAACCAGCAGTAGGAAACAGACTGAGAAACCAGAGTAAAAGTTTCTCCTGCAACCCGTTCCCTTTGTGCTAGATGAACGTACGTCTCTCCACATGCTAAATTCTGAGAGATAAGTGTGTGTGAAAGCCGTCTTTCACCTAGTTTTTTGGGAACACAAAGTTTCTTTTAAGTTGCAAACTCCACTCGATACATATATATGGGGAGGTACTAGCTCCAAATCGGTTTTACAGTGAAAACTGCAGGAACTTCAAACCGGCACTAGGAAACAGACTGAGAAATCAGAGTAAAAGTTTCTAATGCAACCCGTTCACTTTGTGCTAGATGAACGAACGTCTCTCCACATGCTCAGTTCTGAGTGATAAGTGTGTGTGAGAGCCGTCCTTCACCTAGCTTGTTGGGAACACAAAGAGTCTTTTCAGTTGCAAACTCCAATCCATACATATATATGGGGAGGTACGAGCTCCAACTCTTTTTTACAGTGAAAACTGCAGGAACTTGAAACCGGCACTAGGAAACAGACTGAGAAACCAGAGTAAAAATTTCTCCTGCAACTCGTTCCCTTTGTGTTAGATGAACGAACGTCTCTCCACATGCTAACTTCTGAGAGATAACTGTGTGTGAAAGCCGTCCTTCACCTAGCTTGTTGGGAACACAAAGTTTCTTTTCAGTTGCAAACTCCACTCCATACAAATATATGGGGAGGTACTAGCTCCAACTCGGTTTTACAGTGAAAACTGCAGGAACTTCATACCGGCACTAGGAAACAGACTGAGAAACCAGAGTAAAATTTTCTCCTGCAAGCCGTTCCCTTTGTGCTAGATGAACAAACGTCTCTCCTCATGCTCAATTCTGAGAAATAAGTGTGTGTGAATGCCGTCCTTCACCTAGCTTGTTGGGAACACAAAGTTTCTTTTCAGTTGCAAACTCCTCTCCATATATATATATGGTGATGTACTAGCTGAAAATCGGTTTTACAGTGAAAACTGCAGGAACTTCAAACCAGCAGTAGGAAACAGACTGAGAAACCAGAGTAAAAGTTTCTGCTGCAACCCGTTCCCTTTGTGATAGATGAAAGAACGTCTCTCCACATGCTCAGTTCTGAGAGCTAAGTGTGTGTGAAAGCCTTCCTTCACCTAGCTTGTTGGGAACACAAAGTTTCTTTTAAGTTGGTAAATCCTATCCATATATATATATGGGGACGTACGAGCTCCAACTCTCTTTTACAGTGAAAACTGCAGGAACTTCAAACCGGCACTAGGAAACAGATTGAGAAACCAGAGTAAAAGTTTCTAATGCAACCCGTTCACTTTGTGCTAGATGAACGAACGTCTCTCCACATGCTCAGTTCTGAGTGATAAGTGTGTATGAGAGCCGTCCTTCACCTAGCTTGTTGGGAACACAAAGATTCTTTTCAGTTGCAAACTCCAATCCATACATATATATGGGGAGGTACGAGCTCCAACTCGTTTTTACAGTGAAAACTGCAGTAACTTGAAACCGGCACTAGGAAAAAGACTGAGAAACCAGAGTAAAAGTTTCTCCTGCAACCCGTTCCCTTTGTGATAGATGAAAGAACGTCTCTCCACATGCCCAGTTCTGAGAGATAAGTGTCTGTGTATGCCTTCCTTCACCTGGCTTGTTGGGAACAAAGAGTTTCTTTTCAGTTGCGAACTCCACTCCATACATATATATGGGGAGGTACTAGCTCCAAATCTGTTTTACAGTGAAAACTGCAGGAACATCAAACCGTTACTAGGAAACAGACTGAGAAACCAGAGTAAAAGTTTCTCCTGCAACCCGTTCCCTTTTTGATAGATGAACGTACGTCTCTCCACATGCTAAGTTCTGAGAGATAAGTGTGTGTGAAAGCCGTCCTTCACCTAGCTTGTTGGGAACACAAAGTTTCTTTTCAGTTGCAAACTCCACTCCATACATATATATGGGGAGGTACGAGCTCCAACTCGTTTTTACAGTGAAAACTGCAGTAACTTGAAACCGGCACTAGGAAAAAGACTGAGAAACCAGAGTAAAAGTTTCTCCTGCAACCCGTTCCCTTTGTGCTAGATGAACGAACGTCTCTCCACATGCTAAGTTCTGAGAGATAAGTGTGTGTGAAAGCCGTCCTTCACCTAGCTTGTTGGGAACACAAAGTTTCTTTTCAGTTGCAAACTCCACTCCATACAAATATATGGGGAAGTACTAGCTCCAACTCGGTTTTACAGTGAAAACTGCAGGAACTTCAAACCGGCACTAGGAAACAGACTGAGAAACCAGAGTAAAAGTTTCTCCTGCAACCCGTTCCATTTGTGCTAGATGAACAAACGACTCTCCACATGCTCAGTTCTGAGAGATAAGTGTGTGTGAAAGCCGTCCTTCACCTAGCTTGTTGGGAACACAAAGTTTCTTTTCAGTTGCAAACTCCACTCCATATATATATATGGTGATGTACTAGCTGAAAAGCTTTTTTACAGTGAAAACTGCAGGAACTTCAAACCGGCACTAGGAAACAGATTGAGAAACCAGAGTAAAAGTTTCTAATGCAACCCGTTCACTTTGTGCTAGATGAACGAACGTCTCTCCACATGCTCAGTTCTGAGTGATAAGTGTGTGTGAGAGCCGTCCTTCACCTAGCTTGTTTGGAACACAAAGATTCTTTTCAGTTGCAAACCCCAATCCATACATATATATGGGGAGGTACAAGCTCCAACTCGGTTTTACAGTGAAAACTGCAGGAACTTCACACCGGCAGTAGGAAACAGACTGAGAAACCAGAGTAAAATTTTCTCCTGCAAACCTTTCCCTTTGTGCTAGATGAACGAACGTCTTTCCACATGCTCAGTTCTGAGAGATAAGTGCGTGTGAAAGCCGTCCTTCACCTAGCTTGTTGGGAACACAAAGTTTCTTTTCAGTTGCAAACTCCACTCCATACATATATATGGGGAGGTACTAGCTCCAACTCTGTTTTACAATGAAAACTTCAGGAACTTCAAACCGGCACTAGGAAACAGACTGAGAAACCAGAGTAAAAGTTTCTCCTGCAACCCGTTCCCTTTTTGCTAGATGAACGTACGACTCTCCACATGCTAAGTTCTGAGAGATAAGTGTGTGTGAAAGCCGTCCTTCACCTAGCTTGTTGGGAACACAAAGTTTCTTTCCAGTTGCAAACTCCACTCCATACATATATATGGGGAGGTACTAGCTCCAAATCGGTTTTACAGTGAAAACTGCAGGAACTTCAAACCGGCACTAGGAAACAGACTGAGAAACCAGAGTAAAATTTTCTCCTGCAACCCGTTCCCTTTGTGATAGATGAAAGAACGTCTCTCCACATGCTCAGTTCTGAGAGATAAGTGTGTGTGAAAGCCGTCCTTCACCTAGCTTGTTGGGAACACAAAGAGTCTTTTCAGTTGCAAACTCCAATCCATACATATATATGGGGAGGTACAAGCTCCAACTCGGTTTTACAGTGAAAACTGCAGGAACTTCAAACAGGCAGTAGGAAACAGACTGAGAAACCAGAGTAAAAGTTTCTCCTGCAACCCTTTCCCTTTGTTCTAGATGAACGAACGTCTTTCCACATGCTCAGTTCTGAGAGATAAGTGCGTGTGAAAGCCGTCCTTCACCTAGCTTGTTGAGAACACAAAGTTTCTTTTCAGTTGCAAACTCCACTCTATACATATATATGCGGAGGTACGAGCTCCAACTCGTTTTTACAGTGAAAACTGCAGGAACTTGAAACCGGCACTAAGAAACAGACTGAGAAACCAGAGTAAAAGTTTCTCCTGCAACCCGTTCCCTTTGTGCTAGATGAACGTACGTCTCTCCACATGCTAAGTTCGGAGATAAGTGTGTGTGAAAGCCGTCCTTCACCTAGCTTGTTGGGAACACAAAGTTTCTTTTCAGTTGCAAACTCCACTCCATACAAATATATGGGGAGGTACTAGCTCCAACTCGGATTTACATTGAAAACTGCAGGAACTTCATACCGGCACTAGGAAACAGACTGAGAAACCAGAGTAAAATTTTCTCCTGCAAACCGTTCCCTTTGTGCTAGATGAACAAACGTCTCTCCTCATGCTCAGTTCTGAGAGATAAGTGTGTGTGAAAGCCGTCCTTCACCTAGCTTGTTGGGAACACAAAGTTTCTTTTCAGTTGCAAACTCCACTCCATATATATATATGGGGATGTACTAGCTGAAAATCGGTTTTACAGTGAAAACTGCAGGAACTTCAAACCGGGAGTAGGAAACAGAATGAGAAACCAGAGTAAAAGTTTCTGCTGCAACCCGTTCCGTTTGTGATAGATGAAAGAACGTCTCCCCACATGCTCAGTTCTGAGAGATAAGTGTGTGTGAAAGCCGTCCTTCACATAGCATGTTGGGAACACAAAGTTTCTTTTAAGTTGGTAAATCCAATCCATACATATATATGGGGACGTACGAGCTCCAACTCTGTTTTACAGTGAAAACTGCAGGAACTTCAAACCGGCACTAGGAAACAGATTGAGAAACCAGAGTAAAAGTTTCTAATGCAACCCGTTCATTTTGTGCTAGATGAACGAACGTCTCTCCACATGCTCAGTTCTGAGTGATAAGTGTGTATGAGAGCCTTCCTTCACCTAGCTTGTTGGGAACACAAAGATTCTTTTCAGTTGCAAACTCCAATCCATACATATATATGGGGAGGTACAAGCTCCAACTCGGTTTTACAGTGAAAACTGCAGGAACTTCAACCCGGCACTAGGAAACAGACTGAGAAACCAGAGAAAAAGATTCTCCTGCAACCCGTTCCCTTTGTGCTATATGAACGAACGTCTCTCCACGTGCCCAGTTCTGAGAGATAAGTGTCTGTGTATGCCTTCCTTCACCTAGCTTGTTGGGAACAAAGAGTTTCTTTTCAGTTGCAAACTCCACTCCATACATATATATGGGGAGGTACTAGCTCCAACTCTGTTTTACAGTGAAAACTGCAGGAACTTCAAACCGGCACTAGGAAACAGACTGAGAAACCAGAGTAAAAGTTTCTCCTGCAACCCGTTCCCTTTGTGCTAGATGAACGTACGTCTCTCCACATGCTAAGTTCTGAGAGATAAGTGTGTGTGAAAGCCGTCCTTCACCTAGCTTGTTGGGAACACAAAGTTTCTTTTCAGTTGCAAACTCCACTCCATATATATATATGGGGAGGTACGAGCTCCAACTCGTTTTACAGTGAAAACTGCAGTAACTTGAAACCGGCACTAGGAAAAAGACTGAGAAACCAGAGTAAAAGTTTCTCCTGCAACCTGTTCCCTTTGTGCTAGATGAACGAACGTCTCTCCTCATGCTAAGTTCTGAGAGATAAGTGTGTGTGGAAGCCGTCCTTCACCTAGCTTGTTGGGAACACAAAGTTTCTTTTCAGTTGCAAACTCCACTCCATACAAATATATGGGGAGGTACTAGCTCCAACTCGGTTTTGCAGTGAAAACTGCAGGAACTTCAAACCGGCACTAGGAAACAGACTGAGAAACCAGAGTAAAATTTTCTTCTGCAACCCGTTCCATTTGTGCTAGATGAACAAACGTCTCTCCACATGCTCAGTTCTGAGAGATAAGTGTGTGTGAAAGCCGTACTTCACCTAGCTTGTTGGGAACACAAAGTTTCTTTTCAGTTGCAAACTCCACTCCATATATATATATGGAGATGTACTAGCTGAAAATCGTTTTTACAGTGAAAACTGCAGGAACTTCAAACCGGCACTAGGAAACAGATTGAGAAACCAGAGTAAAAGTTTCTAATGCAACCCGTTCACTTTGTGCTAGATGAACGAACTTCTCTCCACATGCTCAGTTCTGAGTGATACGTGTGTGTGAGAGCCGTCCTTCACCTATCTTGTTGGGAACACAAAGATTCTTTTCAGTTGCAAACTCCCATCCATACATATATATGGGGAGGTACAAGCTCCAACTCAGTTTTACAGTGAAAACTGCAGGAACTTCACACCGGCAGTAGGAAACAGACTGAGAAACCAGAGTAAAAGTTTCTAATGCAACCCGTTCCCTTTGTGCTAGATGAACGAACGTCTCTCCACGTGCCCAGTTCTGAGAGATAAGTGCTTGTGAAAGCCGTCCTTTACCTAGCTTGTTGGGAACACAAAGATTCTTTTCAGTTGCAAACTCCAATCAATACATATATATTTGGAGGTACTAGCTCCAAATCGGTTTTACAGTGAAAACTGCAGGAACTTCAAACCGGCACTAGGAAACAGACTGAGAAACCAGAGTAAAATTTGCTCCTGCAACCCGTTCCCTTTGTGCTAGATGAACAAACGTCTCTCCACATGCTCAGTTCTGAGAGATAACTGTGTGTGAAAGCCGTCCTTCACATAGCTTGTTGGGAACACAAAGTTTCTTTTCAGTTGGTAACTCCAATCCATACATATATATGGGGAGGTACTAGCTCCAACTCGGTTTTACAGTGAAAACTGCAGGAACTTCAACCCGGCACTAGGAAACTGATTGAGAAACCAGAGTAAAAGGTTCTAATGCAACCCGTTCACTTTGTGCTAGATGAACGAACGTCTCTCCACATGCTCAGTTCTGAGAGATAAGTGTGTGTGAGAGCCGTCCTTCACCTAGCTTGTTGGGAACAGAAAGATTCTTTTCAGTTGCAAACTGCAATCCATACATATATATGGGGAGGTACTATCTCCAACTCGATTTTACAGTGAAAACTGCAGGAACTTCAAACCGGCAGTAGGAAACAGACAGAGAAACAAGAGTAAAATTTCTCCTGCAACCCGTTAACTTTGTGCTAGATGAACGAACGTCTTTCCACATGCTCAGTTCTGAGAGATAATTGCGTGGAAAGCAGTCCTTCATTTAGCTTGTTGGGAACACAAAGTTTCTTTTCAGTTGCAAACTCCAATCCATACATATATATGGGGAGGTACTAGCTCCACCTCGGTTTTACAGTGAAAACTGCAGGAACTTCAACCCGGCACTAGGAAACAGACTGAGAAACCAGAGTAAAAGTTTCTCCTGCAACCCGTTCCCTTAGTGCTATATGAACGAACGTCTCTCCACGTGCCCAGTTCTGAGAGATAAGTGTCTGTGAAAGCCGTCCTTCACCTAGCTTGTTGGGAACACAAAGTTTCTTTTAAGTAGGTAACTCCAATCCATACATATATATGGGGAGGTTCTAGCTCCAAACCGATTTTACAGTGAAAACTGCAGGAACTTCAAACCGGCACTAGGAAACAGATTGAGAAACCAGAGTAAAAGGTTCTAATGCAACCCGTTCACTTTGTGCTAGATGAACGAACGTCTCTCCACATGCTCAATTCTGAGAGATAAGTGTGTGTGAGAGCCGTCCTTCAACTAGCTTGTTGGGAACACAAAGTTTCTTTCCAGTTGCAAACTCAACTCCATACATATATATGGGGAGGTACTAGCTCCAACTCGGTTTTACAGTGAAAACTGCAGGTACTTCAAACCGGCACTAGGAAACAGACTGAGAAACCAGAGTAAAATTTTTTCCTGCAACCCGTTCCCTTTGTGATAGATGAAAGAACGTCTCTCCACATGCTCAGTTCTGAGAGATAAGTGTGTGTGAAAGCCGTCCTTCACCTAGCTTGTTGGGAATACAAAGTTTCTTTTAAGTTGGTAACTCCAATCCATACATATATATGGGGAAGTACGAGTTCCAACTCGGTTTTACAGTGAAAACTGCAGGAACTTCAACAAGGCAGTAGGAAACAGACTGAGAAACCAGAGTAAAAGTTTCTAATGCAACCCGTTCCCTTTGTGCTAGATGAACGAACGTCTCTCCACGTGCCCAGTTCGGAGAGATAAATGCTTGTGAAAGCCGTCCTTCACCTAGCTTGTTGGGAACACAAAGATTCTTTTCAGTTGCAAACTCCAATCAATACATATATATGGGGAGGTACTAGCTCCAAATCGGTTTTACAGTGAAAACTGCAGGAACTTCAAACCGGCACTAGGAAACAGACTGAGAAACCAGAGTAAAATTTTCTCCTGCAACCCCTTCCCTTTGTGCTAGATGAACAAACGTCTCTCCACATGCTCAGTTCTGAGAGATAAGTGTGTGTGAAAGCCGTCCTTCACCTAGCTTGTTGGGAACACAAAGCTACTTTTCAGTTGCAAACTCCACTCCATACATATATATGGGGATGTACTAGCTCCAACTCTGTTTTACAGTGAAAAATGCAGGAACTTCAAACCGGAAGCAGGAAACAGACTGAGAGACCAGAGTAAAAGTTTCCCCTGCAACCCGTTCCCTTTGTGATAGATGAAAGAACGTCTCTCCACATGCTCAGTTCTGAGAGATAAGTGTGTGTGAAAGCCGTCCTTCATATAGCTTGTTGGGAACACAAAGTTTCTTTTCAGTTGGTAACTCCAATCCATACATATATATGGGGAGGTACTAGCTCCAACTCGGTTTTACAGTGAAAACTGCAGGAACTTCAAACCGGCACTAGGAAACAGATTGAGAAACCAGAGTAAAAGGTTCTAATGCAACCCGTTCACTTTGTGCTAGATGAACGAACGTCTCTCCACATGCTCAGTTCTGAGAGATAAGTGTGTGTGAGAGCCGTCCTTCACCTAGCTTGTTGGGAACAGAAAGATTCTTTTCAGTTGCAAACTCCAATCCATACATATATATGGGGAGGTACTATCTCCAACTCGATTTTACAGTGAAAACTGCAGGAACTTCAAACCGGCAGTAGGAAACAGACTGAGAAACCAGAGTAAAATTTCCTCCTGCAAACCGTTCCTTTTGTGCTAGATGAACGAACGTCTTTCCACATGCTCAGTTCTGAGAGATAATTGTGTGTGAAAGCCGTCCTTCACCTAGATTGTTATGAACAGAAAGTTTATTTTCACTTGCAAACTCCACTCCACACATATATATGGGGAGGTACGAGCTCCAACTCGGTTTTACAGTGAAAACTGCAGGAACTTCAAAACGGCACTAGGAAACAGACTGAGAAACCAGAGTAAAATTTTCTCCTGCTACCGGTTCCCTTTTTGCTAGATGAACGAACGTCTCTCCACATGCTCAGTTCTGAGAGATAATTGCGTGGAAAGCCGTCCTTTACTTATCTTGTTGGGAACACAAAGTTTATTTTCAGTTGCAAACTCCACTCCACACATATATATGGGGAGGTACTAGCTCCAAATCTGTTTTACAGTGAAAACTGCAGGAACTTCCAACGGGCAGTAGGAAACAGACTGAGAAACCAGAGTAAAAGTTTCTCCTGCAACCCGTTCCATTTTTCCTAGATGAACGAACGTCTCTCCACATGCCCAGTTCTGAGAGATTTGTGTGTGTGAATGCCGTCCTTCACCTAGCTTGTTGGGAACACAAAGTTTCTTTTCAGTTGCAAACTCCACTCCATACATATATATGGGGATGTACTAGCTCCAACTCGGTTTTACAGTGAAAACTGCAGGAACTTCAAACCGGCACTAGGAAACAGACTGAGAAACCAGAGTAAAATTTTCTCCTGCAACCCGTTCCCTTTGTGATAGATGAACAAACGTCTCTCCACATGCTCAGTTCTGAGAGATAAGTGTGTGTGAAAGCCGTCCTTCACCTAGCTTGTTGGGAACACAAAGTTTCTTTTAAGTTGGTAACTCCAATCCATACATATATATGGGGAAGTACGAGCTCCAACACGGTTTTACAGTAAAAACTGCAGGAATTTCAAACCGGCAGTAGGAAACAGACTGAGAAACCAGAGTAAAAGTTTCTAATGCAACCCGTTCACTTTGTGCTAGATGAACGAACGTCTCTCCACATGCTCAGTTCTGAGAGATAAGTGCGTGTGAAAGCCGTCCTTCACCTAGCTTGTTGGGAACACAAAGATTCTTTTCAGTTGCCAACTCCAATCCATACATATATATGGGGAGGTACTAGCTCCAACTCTGTTTTACAGTGAAAACTGCAGGAACTTCAAACCGGCAGTAGGAAACAGACTGAGAAACCAGAGTAAAAGTTTCTCCTGCAACCCGTTCCCTTTGTGCTAGATGAACGAACGTCTCTCCACATGCTCAGTTCTGAGAGATAAGTGCGTGTGAAAGCCGTCCTTCACCTAGCTTGTTGGGAACACAAAGTTTCTTTTCAGTTGCAAAATCCCCTCTATACATATATATGCGCGGTACGAGCTCCAACTCTTTTTTACAGTGAAAACTGCAGGAACTTCAAACCGGCAGTAGGAAACAGACTGAGTAACCAGAGGAAAAGTTTCTCCGGCAACCCGTTCCCTTTGTGCTAGATGAACGTACGTCTCTCCACATGCTAAATTCTGAGAGATAAGTGTGTGTGAAAGCCGTCCTTCACCTAGCTTGTTGGGAACACAAAGTTTCTTTCAGTTGCAAACTCCACTCCATACATATATATGGGGAGGTACTAGCTCCAACTCGGTTTTACAGTGAAAACTACAGGAACTTCAAACCGGCACTAGGAAACAGACTGAGAAACCAGAGTAAAAGTTTCTTCTGCTACCGGTTCCCTTTTTGCCTGATATACGAACGTCTCACCACATGCTCAGTTCTGAGAGATAATTGCGTGGAAAGCCGTTCTTCATTTAGCTTGTTGGGAACACAAAGTTTCTTTTCAGTTGCAAACTCCACTCCATACATATATATGGGGAGGTACTAGCTCCAACTCGGTTTTACAGTGAAAACTGCAGGAACTTCAACCCGGCACTAGGAAAGAGACTGAGAAACCAGAGTAAAATATTCTCCTGCAACCCGTTCCCTTTGTGCTATATGAACGAACGTCTCTCCACGTGCCCAGTTCTGAGAGATACGTGTCTGTGAATGCCGTCCTTCACCTAGCGTGTTGGGAACAAAGAGTTTCTTTTCAGTTGAAAACTCCACTCCATACATATTTATGGGGAGGTACTAGCTCCAAATCTGTGTTACAGTGAAAACTGCAGGAACTTCAAACAGGCACTAGGAAACAAAATGAGAAACCATAGTAAAATTTTCTCCTGCAACCCGTTCCCTTAGTGCTAGATGAACAAGCGTCTCTCCACATGCTCAGTTCTGAGAGATAAGTGTGTGTGAAATCCGTCCTTCACCTAGCTTGTTGGGAACACAAAGTTTCTTTTCACTTGCAAACTCCACTCCATACATATATATGGGGATGTACTAGCTCCAACTCGGTTTTACAGTGAAAAATGCAGGAACTTCAAACCGGAAGTAGGGAACAGATTGAGAAACCAGGGTAAAAGTTTTTAATGCAACCCGTTCACTTTGTGCTAGATGAACGAACTTCTCTCCACATGCTCAGTTCTGAGTGATAAGTGTGTGTGAGAGCCGTCCTTCACCTAGCTTGTTGGGAACACAAAGATTCTTTTCAGTTGCAAACTCCAATCCATACATATATATGGGGAGGTACTAGCTCCAACTCGGTTTTACAGTGAAAACTGCAGGAACATCAAACCGGCAGTAGGAAACAGACTGAGAAACCAGATTAAAAGTTTCTCCTGCAACCCGTTAGCTTTGTGCTAGATGAACGAACGTCTTTCCACATGCTCATTTGTGAGAGATAATTGCGTGTGAAAGCCGTCCTTCATCTAGCTTGTTGGGAACACAAAGTTACTTTTCAGTTGCAAACTCCACTCTATACATATATATGCGGAGGTACGAGCTCCAACTCGTTTTTACAGTGAAAGCTGCAGGAACTTCAAACCGGCAGTAGGAAACACACTGAGAAACCAGAGTAAAATTTCCTCCTGCAAACCGTTCCCTTTGTGCTAGATGAACGAACTTTTCCTGACATGCTCAGTTCTGAGAGATAAGTGTGTGTGAAAGCCGTCCTTCACCTAGATTGTTGGGTACACAAAGTTAATTTTCACTTGCAAACTCCACTCCACACATATATATGGGGATGTACTAACTCCAACACGATTATACAGTGAAAACTGCAGGAACTTCAAACCGGCAGTAGGAAACAAACTGAGAAACCAGAGTAAAAGTTTCACCTGCAACCCGTTCCCTTTTTGCTAGATGAACGTACGTCTCTCCACATGCTAACTTCTGAGAGATAAGTGTGTGTGAAAGCCGTCCTTCACCTAGCTTCTTGGGAACACAAAGTTTCTTTTCAATTGTAAACTCCACTCCATACATATATATGGGGAAGTACTAGCTCCAACTCTGTTTTACATTGAAAACTGCAGGAACTTCAAAACGGCACTAGGAAACAGACTGAGAAACCAGAGTAAAATTTTCTCCTGCTACCGGTTCCCTTTTTGCTAGATGAACGAACGTCTCTCCACATGCTCAGTTCTGAGAGATAATTGCGTGGAAAGCCGTCCTTCATTTAGATTGTTGGGAACACAAAGTTTCTTTTCAGTTGCAAACTCCAATCCATACATATATATGGGGAGGTACTAGCTCCAACTCGGTTTTACAGTGAAAACAGCAGGTACTTCAACCCGGCACTAGGAAACAGACTGAGAAACCAGAGTAAAAGTTTCTCCTGCAACCCGTTCCCTTAGTGCTATATGAACGAACGTCTCTCCACGTGCCCAGTTCTGAGAGATAAGTGTCTGTGAATGCCGTACTTCACCTAGCTTGTTGGGAACAAAGAGTTTCTTTTCAGTTGCAAACTCCACTCCATACATATATATGGGGAGGTACTAGCTCCAACTCGGTTTTACAGTGAAAACTTCAGGAACTTCAAACCGGCACTAGGAAAAAGACTGAGAAACCAGAGTAAAAGTTTCCCCTTCAAACCGTTCCCTTTGTGCTAGATGAACGAACGTCTCTCCACATGCTCAGTTCTGAGAAATAAGTGTGTGTGAAAGCCGTCCTTCACCTAGCTTGTTGGGAACACCAAGATACTTTTCAGTTGGAAAATCCACTCCATACATATATATGGGGACGTACGAGCTCCAATTCTGTTTTACAGTGAAAACTGCAGGAACTTCAAACCGGCACTAGGAAACAGACTGACAATCCAGAGTAAAAGTTTCTCCTGCAACCCGTTCCCTTTGTGCTAGATGAACGAACTTCTCTCCACATGCTCAGTTCTGAGAGATAAGTGTTGTGAAATCCGTCCTTCACATAGCTTGTTGGGAACACAAACTTTCTTTTAATTTGATAACTCCACTCCATACATATATATGGGGAAGTACGATCTCCAACTCGTTTTTACAGTGAAAAATGCAGGAACTTCTAACAGGCAGTAGGAAACAGACTGAGAATCCAGAATAAAAGTTGCTCCTGCAACCCGTTCCCTTTGTGCTAGATGAACGAACGTCTCTCCACATGCTCAGTTCTGAGAGATAATTGCGTGTGAAAGCCGTCCTTCACCTAGCTTGTTGGGAACACAAAGTTTCTTTTCAGTTGGAAACTCCACTCCATACATATATATGGGGAGGTACTAGCTCCAACTCTGTTTTACAGTGAAAACTGCAGGAACTTCAAACCGGCAGTAGGAAACAGACTGAGAAACCAGAGTAAAAGTTTCTCCTGCAACCCGTTCCCTTTGTGCTAGATGAACGAACGTCTCTCCACATGCTCAGTTCTGAGAGATAATTTTGTTTGAAAGCCGTCCTTCACTTAGCTTGTTGGGAATACAATGTTGCTTTTCACTTGCAAACTCCACTCCATAAATATATATTGGGAGATACAAGGTCCAAATCGGTTTTACAATGAAAACTGCAGGAACTTCAAACCGGCACTAGGAAACAGACTGAGAAACCAGAGTAAATGTTTCTAATGCAAACCGTTCCCTTTGTGCTAGATGAACGAACTTCTCTCCACATGCTCTGTTCTGTGAGATAATTGCGTGTGAGTGCCACCCTTCACCTAGCTTGTTTTAACAGAAAGTTTCCTTTCAGTTGCAAATTCCACTCCATACATATATATGGGGAGGTACTAGATCCAACCCGGTTTTACAGTGAAAATTGCAGGAACTTCCAACAGGCACTAGGAAAAATACTGAGAATCCAGAGTAAAAGTTTCTAATGCAACCCTTTCCCTTTGTGCTAGATGAACGAACTTTTCTCCACATGCTCAGTTCTGAGAGATAAGTGTTTGTGAGAGCCGTCCTTCACCTAGATTGTTGGGAACACAAAGTTTCTTTTCAGTTGCAAACCCCAATGCATAGATAAATATGGGGAAGTACTAGCTCCAACTCGGTTTTACAGTGAAAACTGCAGGAAATTCAAATCGGCACTAGGAAACAGACTGAGAAACCAGAGTAAAAGTTTCTAATGCAACCCTTTCCCTTTGTGCTAGATGAACGAACGTCTCTCCACATGCTCAGTTCTGAGAAATAAGTGTGTGTGAAAGCCGTCCTTCACCTAGCTTGTTGGGAACACAAAGTTTCTTTTCAGTTGCAAACGCCACTCCATACATATTTTTGGGGAGGTACTGGCTCTAACTAGGTTTTACAGTGAAAACTGCAGGAACTTCAAACCGGCAGTAGGAAACAGACTGAGAAACCAGAGTAAAAGTTTTTCCTGCAACCCGTTCCTTTGTGCTAGATGAACGAACGTCTATCCACATGCTCAGTTCTGAGAGATATATGTGTGTGAAAGCTGTCCTTCACCTAGCTTGTTGGGAACACAAAGTTTCTTTTCAGTTGCAAACTCCAATCCATACATATAAATGGGGAGGTACTAGCTCCAACTCGGTTTTACAGTGAAAACTGCAGGAACTTCAAACCGGCACTAGGAAACAGACTGAGAAACCAGAGTAAAAGTTTCTCCTGCAAAACTTTCCCATTGTGCTAGATGAACGAACGTCTCTCACATGCTCAGTTCTGAGAGATAATTGTGTGTGAAAGCCGCTTTCACCTAGCTTGTCGGGAACACAAAGTTTCTTTTCACTTTCAAACTCCAATCCATACATATATATTGGGAGTTACTAGCTCCAACTCGGTTTTACAGTGAAAACTGCAGGAACTTCAAACCGGCAGTAGGAAACAGACTGAGAAACCAGAGTAAAGGTTTCCCCTGCAACCCGTTCCCTTTGTGCTAGATGAACGAACGTCTCTCCACATGCTCATTTCTGAGAAATATGTGCGTGTGAAAGCCGACCTTCACCTAACTTGTTGGGAACAGTAAGTTTCTTTTCAGTTGTAAACTCCACTCCATACATATATATGGGGAAGTACAAACTCCAACTAAGTTTTTCAGTGAAAACTGCAGGAACTTCAAACCGGCACTAGGAAACAGACTGAGAGACCAGAGTAAAAGTTTCTCCTGCAACCTGTTCCCATTGTGCTAGATTAACGGAAGTCTATCCACATGCTCAATTCAGAGAGATAAGTGTGTGTGAAAGCCGTCCTTCACCTAGCTTGTTGGGAACACAAAGATTCTTTTCAGTTGCAAACTCCACTCCTTAGATATATATGGGGAGGTACGAGCTCCAACTCGTTTTTACAGTGAAAACTGCAGGAACTTCAAACCGGCACTAGGAAACAGACTGAGAAACCAGAGTAAAATTTTCTCCTGCCACCCGTTCCCTTTATGCTAGATGAACGAACGTCTCTCCACATGTTCAGTTCTGAGAGATAAGTGTGTGTGAGAGCCGTCCTTCACCTAGCTTGTTGGGAACACGAAGTTTCTTTTCAGTTGCAAACTCCTCTCCATACATATATATGGGGAGGTACTAGCTCTAACTCTGTTTTACAGTGAAAACTGCAGGAACTTCAAACCGGCAGTAGGAAGCAGACTGAGAAACCAGCGTAAAAGTTTCTCCTGCAACCCGTTCCCTTTGTGCTAGATGAACGAACGTCTCTCCACATGCTCAGTTCTAAGAGATAAGTGTGTGTGAAAGCCGTCCTTCACTTAGCTTGTTGGGAACACAAAGTTTGTTTTCAGTTGCAAACTCCACTCCATACATATATATGGGGAGGTACTAGCTCCAACTAGGTTTTACAGTGAAATCTGCAGGAACTTTAAACCGGCACTAGGAAACAGACTGAGAAACCAGAGTAAAAGTTTCTCCTGCAACCCGTAGACTTTGTGCTAGATGAACGAACGTCTCTCCACATGCTCAGTTCTGAGAGATAAGTGTGTGTTAAGCCGTCATTCACCTTGCTTGTTGGGAACACAAAGTTTCATTTCCGTTGGAAACTGCACTCCATACATATATATGGGGACGTACGAGCTCCAACTCGTTTTTACAGTGAAAACTGCAGGAAATTCAAAACGGCACTAGGAAACAGACTGAGAAACCCGAGTAAAATTTTCTCCTGCAACCCGTTCCTTTTGTGCTAGATGAACGAAAGTCTCTCCACATGCTAAGTTCTGAGAGATAAGTGTGTGTGAAAGCCTTCCTTCACCAGCTTGTTGGGAACACAAATTTTCTTTTCACTTTCAAATTCCTTTCCATACATATATATAGGGAGGTACAAGCCCCAACTCGATTTTAAAGTGAAAAATTCAGGAACTTCATACCGGCAGTAGGAAACAGACTGAGAAACCAGAGTAAAAGATTCTCCTGCAACCCGTTCTCTTTGTGCTAAATGAACGAACGTCTCTCCAAATGCTCGTTTCTGAGAGATAAGTGTGTGTGAAGCCGTCTTTCACCTAGCTTGTTGGGAACCCAATGTTTCTTTCCTGTTGCAAACTCCACTCCATACATATATATGGGGATGTACTAGCTCCAACTCGGATTTACAGTGAAAAATTCAGGAAATTCAACCCGGCAGTAGGAAACAGACTGAGAAACCAGAGTAAAGGTTTCCCCTTCAACACGTTCCATTTGTGCTAGATGAACGAACGTCTCTCCACATGCTCAGTTCTGAGAAATATGTGTGTGTGAAAGCCGTTCTTCACATAGCTTGTTTGGAACACAAAGTTTCTTTTCAGTTGCAAACTTCAATCCATACATATATATGGGGAGGTATGAGCTGCAACTCTGTTTTACAGTGAAAACTGCAGGAACTTCAAACAGACAGTAGGAAACAGACTGAGAAACCAGAGTAAAAGATTCTCCAGCAACCCTTTCCATTTGTGCTTGATGAACGAATGTCTATCCACATGCTCAGTTCTGAGAGATAAGATTGTGTGAAGCCGTCCTTCACATAGGTTGTTGGGAACACAAAGTTTCTTTTCAGATGCAAACTCCACTCCATACATATATATGGGGAGGTACGAGCTCCAACTCGGTTTTACAGTGAAAACTGCAGGAACTTCAAACCGGCAGTAGGAAACATACTGAGAAACCAGAGTACATTTTCCCCTGCAACCCGTTCCTTTTGTGCTAGATGAACGAACGTCTCTCCACATGCTCAGTTCTGAGAGATAAGTGTGTGTGAAAGCCGTCCTTCACCTATCTTGATGGGAACACAAAGTTCCTTTTCAGATGCAAACTCCAATCCATGCATATATCTGGGGATGTACTAGCTCCAACTCGGTTTTACAGTGAAAACTACAGGAATTTCAAACCGGCAGTAGGAAACACACTGAGAATCCAGAGAAAAGTTTCTCCTGCAACCAGTTCCCTTTTTGCTAGATGAACGAACATCTCTCCACATGCTCAGTTCTGAGAGATAAGTGTGTGTGAAATCCGTCCTTCACCTAGCTTGTAGGGAACACAAAGATTCTTTTCAGTTGCAAACTCAACTCTATACATAATTGTGGAGGTACAAGCTCCATCTCGGATTTACAGTGAAAACTGCAGGAACTTCAATGCGGCACTAGGAAACAGACTGCGAAACCAGAGTAAACGTTTCTCCTGCAACCCGTTCCCTTTGTGCTAGATGAACGAACGTCTCTCCACATGCTCAGTTCTGAGAGATGAGTGTGTGTGAAGCCGTCCTTCAAGTACCTTGTTGGGAACAGAAAGTTTCTTTTCAGTTGTAAAATCCACTCCATACATATATATGGGGAGGTACTAGCACCAACTCGGTTTTACAGTGAAAACTGCAGGAACTTCAAACCGGCACTAGGAAACAGACTGAGAAACAAGAGAAAAATTTTCCCTGCAACCCGTTCCTTTTGTGCTAGATGAACGAACGTTTCTCCACATGCTCAGTTCTGAGAGATAAGTGTGTGTGAAAGCCGTACTTCACCTAGCTTGTTGGGAACACAATGTTTCTTTTCAGTTGCAGACTCCACTCCATACATATATACGGGAAGGTACTAGCTCCAACTCGGTTTTACAGTGAAAACTGCAGAAACTTCAACCCGGCAGTAGGAAACAGACTGAGAAACCAGAGTAAAAGTTTCCCCTGCAACCCGTTCAATTTGTGCTAGATGAACGAACGTTTCTCCACATGCTCAGTTCTGAGAAATATGTGTGTGTTAAAGCCGTCCATCACATAGCTTGTTGGGAACACAAATTTTCTTTTAAGTTGCAAACTCCACTCCATACATATGTATGGGTAGGTACTAGCTCCAACTCGGTTTTACAGTGAAAACTGCAGGAACTTCAAACCGGCACTAGGAAACAGACTGAGAAACCAGAGTAAAAGTTTCCCCTGCAACTCGTTCCATTTGTGCTAGATGAACGAACGTCTCTCCACATGCTCAGTTCTGAGAGATATGTGTGTGTGAAAGCCGTCCTTCAAGGAGCTTGTTGGGAACACATAGTTTCTTTTCAGTTGCAATCTCCACTCCTTACATATATATGGCGAGGTACGAGCTCCAACTCGGTTTTGCAGTGAAAACTGCAGGAACTTCAAACCGGCAGTAGGAAACATACTGAGAAACCAGAGTAAAATTTCCCCTGCAACCCGTTCCATTTGTGCTAGATGAACGAACGTCTCTCCACATGCTCAGTTCTGAGAGATATGTGTGTGTGAAAGCCGTCCTTCAAGTAGCTTGTTGGGAACACAAAGTTTCTTTTCAGTTGCAAACTCCACTCCATACATATATATGGGGACGTACGAGCTCCAACTCGGTTTTACAGTGAAAACTGCAGGAACTTCAAACCGGCACAAGGAAACAGACTGATAAACCTGGGTAAAAGTTTCTCCGGCAACCCGTTCCTTTGTGCTATATGAACGTACGTCTCTCCACATGCTCAGTTCGGAGAGATAAGTGTGTGTGAAGCCGTTCTTCACCTAGCTTGTTGGGAACATAAAGTTTCATTCTGTTGCAAACTCCACTCCATACATATGTATGGGGAGGTACTAGACGCAACACGGTTTTACAGTGAAAACTGCAGGAACGTCAACCGGCAGTAGGAAAAAGACTGAGAAACCAGAGTAAAAGTTTCTCCTGCACACCGTTCCCTTTGTGCTAGATGAACGAACGTCTCTCCACATACTCAGTTCTGGGAGATAAGTGTGTGTGAGAGCCTTCCTTCACCTAGATTTTTGGGAACACAAAGTTTCTTTTCAGTTGCAAACCCCACTCCATACATATATATGGGGAGGTACTAGCTCCAACTCGGTTTTACAGTGAAAACTGCAGGAAATTCAAACCGGCACTAGGAAACTGACTGAGAAACCAGAGTAAAAGTTTCTCCTGCAAACCGTTCCTTTTGTGCTAGATAAACGAACGTCTCTCCACATGCTCAGTTCTGAGAGATAAGTGTGTGTGAAAGCCGTACTTCAACTAGCTTGTTGGGAACACAAAGTTCCTTTTCAGTTGCAAAATCCACTCCATACATATATATGGGGAGGTACTTGATCCAACTCGGTTTTACAGTGAAAACTGCAGGAAATTCAAATCGGCACTAGGAAACAGACTGAGAAACCAGAGTAAAAGTTTCTAATGCAACCCTTTCCCTTTGTGCTAGATGAACGAAAGTCTCTCCACATGCTCTGTTCTGAGAAATAAGTGTGTGTTAAAGCCGTCCTTCACCTAGCTTGTTGGGAACACAAAGTATCTTTTCAGTTGCAAACTCCACTCCATACATATTTTTGGGGAGGTACTAGCTCTAACTAGGTTTTACAGTGAAAACTGCAGGAACTTCAAACCGGCACTAGGAAACAGACTGAGAAACCAGAGTAAAAGTTTTTCCTGCAACCCGTTCCTTTGTGCTAGATGAACGAACGTCTATCCACATGCTCAGTTCTGAGAGATATATGTGTGTGAAAGCTGTCCTTCACCTAGCTTGTTGGGAACACAAAGTTTCTTTTCAGTTGCAAACTCCACTCCATACATATATATGGGGAGGTACTAGCTCCAACTCGGTTTTACAGTGAAAACTGCAGGAACTTCAAACCGGCACTAGGAAACAGACTGAGAAACCAGAGTAAAAGTTTCTCCTGCAAAACTTTCCCATTGTGCTAGATGAACGAACTTCTCTCACATGCTCAGTTCTGAGAGATAATTGTGTGTGAAAGCCGCTTTCACCTAGCTTGTCGGGAACACAAAGTTTCTTTTCACTTTCAAACTCCAATCCATACATATATATTGGGAGTTACTAGCTCCAACTCGGTTTTACAGTGAAAACTGCAGGAACTTCAAACCGGCAGTAGGAAACAGACTGAGAAACCAGAGTAAAGGTTTCCCCTGCAACCCGTTCCCTTTGTGCTAGATGAACGAACGTCTCTCCACATGCTCATTTCTGAGAGATATGTGCGTGTGAAAGCCGAACTTCACCTAACTTGTTGGGAACAGAAAGTTTCTTTTCAGTTGTAAACTCCACTCCATACATATATATGGGGAAGTACTAACTCCAACTAAGTTTTTCAGTGAAAACTGCAGGAACTTCAAACCGGCACTAGGAAACAGACTGAGAGACCAGAGTAAAAGTTTCTCCTGCAACCTGTTCCCATAGTGCTAGATTAACGGAAGTCTATCCACATGCTCAATTCAGAGAGATAAGTGTGTGTGAAAGCCGTCCTTCACCTAGATGTTGGGAACACAAAGATTCTTTTCAGTTGCAAACTCAACTCTATAAATAATTGGGGAGGTACTAGCTCCAACTCGGTTTTACAGTGAAAAATTCAGGAAATTCAAACCAGCAGTAGGAAACAGACTGAGAAACCAGAGTAAACGTTTCTCATGCAACCCGTTCCCTTTTTGCTAGATGAACGAACGTCTCTCCACATGCTCAGTTCTGAGAGATAAGTGTGTGTGAAGCCGTCTTTCACTTAGCTTGTTGGGAACACAAAGTTTCCTTCCTGTTGCAAAATCCACTCCATACATATATATGGGGAGGTACTAGCTCCAACTCTCTTTTACAGTGAAAAATTCAGGAACATCAAACCGGCAATAGGAAACAGACTGAGAAACCAGAGTAAAAGTTTCCCCTTCAACCCGTTCCATTTGTGCTAGATGAACGAACGTCTCTCCACATGCTCAATTCTGAGAAATATGTGTGTGTGAATGCCGTCCTTCACCTAGCTTGTTTGGAACACAAAGTTTCTTTTCAGTTGAAACTCCACTCCATACATATATATGGGGAGGTACGAGCTCCAACTCGATTTTACAGTGAAAACTGCAGGAACTTCAAACCGGCAGTAGGAAACAGACTGAGAAACCAGAGTAAATTTTCGCCTGCAACCCGTTCCTTTTGTGCTAGAAGAACGAACGTCTCTCCACATGCTCAGTTCTGAGAGATAAGTGTGTGTGAAAGCCGACCTTCACCTAGCTTGTTGGGAACACAAAGTTCCTTTTCAGTTGCAAACTACAATCCATACATATATATGGGGATGCACTAGCTCCAACTCGGTATTACAGTGAAAACTGCAGGAACTTCAAACTGGCACTAGGAAACAGACTGAGAAACCAGAGTAAAAGTTTCTCCTGCAACCCGTTCCGTTTGTGCTTGATGAACGAAAGTCTCTCCACATGCTCAGTTCTGGGAGATAAGTGTGTGTACGCCGTCCTTAACCTAGCTTTTTTGGAACCCAAAGTTTATTTTCACTTGCAAATTCCATTCCATACATATATATAGGGAGGTACAAGCTCCAACTCAGTTTTACAGTGAAAAATGCAGGAACTTCAAACCGGCAGTAGGAAATAGACTGAGAAACCAGAGTATAAGATTCTCCTTCAACCCGTTCCTATGTGCTAGATGAACGAACGTCTCTCCACATGCTAATTTCTGAGAGATAAATGTGTGTGAAAGCCGTACTTCATCTAGCTTTTTGGGAACACAAAGTTCCTTTTCAGTTGCAAAATCCACTCCATACATATATATGGGGAGGTACATGATCCAACTCGGATATACAGTGAAAATTGCAGGAACTTCAAACCGGCAGTAGGAAAAATTCTGAGAAACCAGAGTAAAAGTTTCTCCTGCAATCTGTTCCCTTTGTGCTAGATGAACGAACGTCTCTCCACATGCTCAGTTCAGGGAAATAAGTGTGTGTGAGAGCCGTCCTTCACCTAGTATGTTGGGAAAACAAAGTTTCTTTTCAGTTGCAAACTCCACTCCTTAAAAATATATTTGGATGTACTAGCTCCAACACGGTTCTACAGTGAAAACTGCAGGAACGTCAACCGGCAATAGGAAAAAGACTGAGAAAAAATAGTAAAAGTTTCTCCTGCAACCCGTTCCCTTTGTGCTAGATGAACGAACGTCTCTCCACATGCTCAGATCTGAGAGATAAATGTGTGTAAAAGCCGTCCTTCAACTAGCTTGTTGGGAACACAAAGTTTCTTTTCAGTTGCAAACTCCACTCCATAAATATATATGGGGAGGTACTACATCCAAATCGGTTTAACAGTGAAAATTGCAGGAACTTCAAACCGGCACTAGGAAACAGACTGAGAAACCAGAGTAAAACTTTCTCCTGCAACCCGTTCCATTTGTGCTAGATGAACGAACGTCTCTCCACATGCTCATTTCTGAGAGATAAATGTATGTGAAAGCCGTCCTTCAACTAGCTTGTTGGGAACTCAAAGTTTCTTTTCAGTTGCAAACCCCAATCCATACATATATATTGGGAGGTACTAGCTCCAAATCGGTTTTACAGTGAAAACTGAAGGAACTTCAAACCGGCACAAGGAAACAGACTGAGAAACCAGAGTAATAGTTTCTCCTGCAACCCGTTCCCTTTGTGCTAGATGAACGAACATCCCTCCACATGCTCAGTTCTGAGAGATAAGTGTGTGTGAAGGCCGTCCTTCACAATGCTTGTTGGGAACACAAAGTTTCTTTTCACTTGCAAACTCCACTCCATACATATATATGGGGACGTACGAGCTTCAACTCGTTTTTACAGTGAAAAATGCAGGAACTTCATACCGGCACAAGGAAACAGACTGAAAAACCAGGGTAAAAGGTTCTCCGGCAACCCGTTCCTTTGTGCTAGACGAACGTACTTCTCTCCACATGCTCAGTTCTGAGAGATAAGTGTGTGTGAAGCCGTCCTTCACCTAGCTTGTTGGGAACATAAAGTTTCATTCTGTTGCAAACTCCACTCCATACATATGTATGGGTAGGTACTAGCTCCAACTCGGTTTTACAGTGAAAACTGCAGGAACTTCAAACCGGCACTAGGAAACAGACTGAGAAACCAGAGTAAAAGTTTCCCCTGCAACCCGTTCCATTTGTGCTAGATGAACGAACGTCTCTCCACATGCTCAGTTCTGAGAGATATGTGTGTGTGAAAGCCGTCCTTCAAGGAGCTTGTTGGGAACACAAAGTTTCTTTTCAGTTGGAAACTCCACTCCTTACATATATATGGCGAGGTACGAGCTCCAACTCGGTTTTGCAGTGAAAACTGCAGGAACTTCAAACCGGCAGTAGGAAACAGACTGAGAAACCAGAGTAAAATTTCCCATGCAACCCGTTCCATTTGTGCTAGATGAACGAACGTCTCTCCACATGCTCAGTTCTGAGAGATATGTGTGTGTGAAAGCCGTCCTTCAAGGAGCTTGTTGGGAACACAATATTTCTTTTCAGTTGCAAACACCACTCCTTACATATATATGTGGAGATACGAGCTCCAACTATGTTTTGCAGTGAATACTGCAGGAACTTCAAACCAGAACTAGGAAACAGACTGATAATCCAGAATAAAAGTGTCTCCTGCAACCCGTTCCCTTTGTGCTAGATGAACGAACTTCTCTCCTCTTGCTCATTTCTGAGAGATAAGTGTGTGTGAAGCCGTCCTTCACCTAGCTTGTTGGGAACATAAAGTTTCATTCTGTTGCAAACTCCACTCCATACATATGTATGGGGAGGTACTAGCCCCAACTCGGTTTTACAGTGAAAACTGCAGTAACTTCAAACCGGCAGTAGGAAACAGACTGAGAAACCAGAGTAAAAGTTTCCCCTGCAACCAGTTCCATTTGTGCTAGATGAAAGAACGTCTCTCCACATGCTCAGTTCTGAGAGATAATTGCGTGTGACAGCCGTCCATCACCTAGCTTGTTGGGAACACAAAGATTATTTTCAGTTGCAAACTCAAGTCTATACATATATATGGGGAGGTACGAGCTCCAACTTGGTTTTGCAGTGAAAACTGCTGGAACTTCAAACCGGAACTAGGAAACAGACTGAGAAAAAATTGTAAAAGTTTCTCCTGCAACCCGTTCCCTTTGTGCTAGATGAACGAACGTCTCTCCACATGCTCAGTTCTGAGAAATACGTGTGTGTGAAAGCCGTACTTCATCTAGCTTTTTGGGAACACAAAGTTTCTTTTCAGTTGCAAAATCCACTCCCTAAAAATATATTTGGATGTACTAGCTCCAACACGGTTTTACAGTGAAAACTGCAGGAACGTCAACCGGCAGTAGGAAACAGACTGAGAACCCAGAGTAATACTTTGTCTTGCAAACCGTTCCCTTTGTGCTAGATGAACGAACGTCTCTCCACATACTCAGTTCTGGGAGATAAGTGTGTGTGAGAGCCTTCCTTCACCTAGATTTTTGGGAACACAAAGTTTCTTTTCAGTTGCAAACCCCACTCCATACATATATATGGGGAGGTACTTGATCCAACTCGGATTTACAGTGAAAATTGTAGGAACTTCAAACCGGCAGTAGGAAAAATTCTGAGAAACCAGAGTAAAAGTTTCTCCTGCAATCTGTTCCCTTTGTGCTAGATGAACGAACGTCTCTCCACATGCTCAGTTCTGGGAGATAAGTGTGTGTGAGAGCCGTCCTTCACATAGTATGTTGGGAACACAAAGTTTCTTTTCAGTTGCAAACCCCCTCCATACATATATATGGGGAGGTACTAGATCCAACTAGGTTTTACAGTGAAAACTGCAGGAACTTCCAACCGGCACTAGGAAACAGACTGAGAAACTAGAGTAAAAATTTCTCCTGCAAACTGTTCCCTTTTTTGCTAGATGAACGAACGTCTCTCCAAATGCTCAGATCTGATAGATATGTGTGTGTGAAAGCCGTTCTTCACCTTGCTTGTTGGGTACACAAAGTTTCTTTTAAGTTGCAAACTCCAATCCATACATATATATGGGGAGGTACTAGCCCCAACTCGGTTTTACAGTGAAAACTGCAGGAACTTAAAACCGGCACTAGGAAACAGACAGAGAAACCAGAGTAAAAGTTTCTCCTGCAACCCGTTCCATTTGTGCCAAATGAACGAACGTCTCTCCACATGCTCAGTTCTGAGAGATAAATGTGTGGAAGCCATCATTCAACTAGCTTGTTGGGAACACAAAGTTTCTTTTCAGTTGCAAACTCCATTCCATTCATATATATTGGGAGGTACTAGCTCCAAATGTGTTTTACAGTGAAAACTGCAGGAACTTCAAACCGGCACTAGGAAACAGACTGTGAAACCAGGGAAAAAGTTTCTCCTGAAACCCGTTCCCTTTGTGCTAGATGAACGAAAGTCTCTCCACATGCTCAGTTCTGAGAGATAAGTGTGTGTGAAAGCCGACTTTCACCCAGCTTGTTGGGAACACAAAGTTTCTTTTCACTTGCAAACTCCACTCCATACATATATATGGGGAGGTACTAGCTCCAACTCGGTTTTACAGTGAAAACTGCAGGAACTTCAAACCGGCACTAGGAAACAGACTGAGAACCCAGAGTAATACTTTCTCTTGCAACCCGTTCCCTTTGTGCTAGATGAACGAACGTCTCTCCACATGCTCAGTTCTGGGAGATAAGTGTGTGTGATGGCCACCCTTCACAAAGCTTGTTGGGAACACAAAGTTTCTTTTCAGTTGCAAACTCCACTCCATACATATATATGGGGATGTACAAGCTCCAACTCGGTTTTACAGTGAAAACTGCAGGAACTTCAAACCGGCACTAGGAAACAGACTGAGAAAAAATTGTAAAAGTTTCTCCTGCAACCCGTTCCCTTTGTGCTAGATGAACGAACGTCTCTCCACATGCTCAGATCTGAGAGATAAATGTGTGTAAAAGCCGTCCTTCAACTAGCTTGTTGGGAACACAAAGTTTCTTTTCAGTTGCAAACTCCACTCCATAAATATATATGGGGAGGTACTACATCCAAATCGGTTTAACAGTGAAAATTGCAGGAACTTCAAACCGGCACTAGGAAACAGACTGAGAAACCAGAGTAAAACTTTCTCCTGCAACCCGTTCCATTTGTGCTAGAAGAACGAACGTCTCTCCACATGCTCATTTCTGAGAGATAAATGTATGTGAAAGCCGTACTTCAACTAGCTTGTTGGGAACACAAAGTTTCTTTTCAGTTGCAAACCCCAATCCATACATATATATTGGGAGGTACTAGCTCCAAATCGGTTTTACAGTGAAAACTGAAGGATCTTCAAACCGGCACTAGGAAACAGACTGAGAAACCAGAGTAATAGTTTCTCCTGCAACCCGTTCCCTTTGTGCTAGATGAACGAAAGTCCCTCCACATGCTCAGTTCTGAGAGATATGTGTGTGTGAAAACCGTCCTTCACCCAGCTTGTTGGGAACACAAATTTTCTTTTCAGTTGCAAACTCCACTCCATACATATATATGGGGAGGTACTAGCTCCAACACGGTTTTACAGAGAAAACTGCAGGAAATTCAAACCGGCACTAGGAAACAGACTGAGTAACCAGAGTAAAAGTTTCTCCTGCAACCCGTTCCCTTTGTGCTTGATGAACGAACGTCTCTCCACATGCTCAGTTCTGGGAGAAAAGTGTGTGTGAGAGCCGTCCTTCACCTAGCTTCTTGAGAACACAAAGTTTCTTTTCAGTTGCAAACTCCACTCCATACATATATATGGTGAGGTTCTAGCTCCAACACGGATTTACAGTGAAAACTGCAGGAACTTCAAACCGGCACTAGGAAACAGACTGAGAATCCAGAGTAAAAATTTTTCCTGCAACCCGTTCCCTTTGTGGTAGATGAACGAAAGTCTCTCCACATGCTCAGTTCTGAGAGATAAGTGTGTGTGAAAGCTGTCCTTCACCCAGCTTGTTGGGAACACAAAGTTTCTTTTCACTTGCAAACTCCACTCCATTCATATATATGGGGAGGTACTAGCTCCAGCTCGGTTTTACAGTGAAAACTGCAGGAACTTCAAACCGGCAGTAGGAATCAGACTGAGAAACGAGAGTAGTACTTTCCCCTTCAACCCGTTCCCTTTGTGCTAGATGAACGAACGTCTCTCCACATGCTAATTTCTGGGAGATAAGTGTGTGTGAGAGCAGTCCTTCACCTAGTTTGTTGGGAACACAAAGTTTCTTTTCAGTTGCAAACTCCACTCCATACATATATACGGGGATGTACAAGCTCCAACTCGGTTTTACAGTGAAAACTGCAGGAACTTCAAACCGGCACTAGGAAACTGACTGAGAAACCAGAGTAAAAGTTTCTCCTGCAACACGTTCCCTTTGTGCTAGATGAACGAACGTATCTCCACATGCTCAGTTCTGAGAGATAAATGTGTGTGAAACCGTCCTTCACCTAGCTTGTTGGGAACACAAATTTTCTTTTCAGTTGCAAACCCCACCCCATACATATATATGGGTTGGTACTAGCTCCAACACGGTTTTACAGTGAAAACTGCAGGAACTTAAAACCGGCACAAGGAAACATACTGAGAAACCAGAGTAAAATTTCTCCTGCCACCCGTTCCCTTTGTGCTAGATGAACGAAAGTCTCTCCACATGCTCAGTTCTGAGAGATAAGTGTGTGTGAAAGCCGACCTTCACCCAGCTTGTTGGGAACACAAAGTTTCTTTCATTGCAAACTCCACTCCATACATATATATGGGGAGGTACTAGCTCCAACTCGGTTTTAGAGTGAAAACTGCAGGAAATTCAAACCGGCAGTAGGAAACAGACTGAGAACCCAGAGTAATACTTTCTCCTGCAACCTGTTCCCTTTTTGCTAGATGAACGAACGTCTCTCCACATGCTCAGTTCTGGAAGATAAGTGTGTGTGATGGCCGTCCTTCATCTAGCTTGTTGGGAACACAAAGTTTCTTTTCAGTAGCAAACTCCACTCCATACATATATATGGGGATATACAAGCTCCAACTCTGTTTTACAGTGAAAACTGCAGGAACTTCAAACCGGCACTAGGAAACAAACTGAGAAACCAGTGTAAAAGTTTATCCTGCAACCGGTTCCGTTTGTGCTAGATGAACGAACGTCTCTCCACATGCTCAGTTCTGAGAGATAAGTGTGTGTGAAAGCCGTCCTTCACCTATCTTGTTGGAAAGAAAATTTTCTATTCAGTTGCAAGCTCCACTCCATACATATATATGGGGAGGTTCTAGCTCCAACACGGTTTAACAGTGAAAACTGCGGGAACTTCAAACCGGCACTAGGAAACAGACTGAGAAACCAGAATAAAAGTTTCTCCTGCAACCCGTTCCCTTTGTGCTAGATGAACGAACGTCTCTCCACATGCTCAGTTCTGGGAGATAATTGTGTGTGAGAGCCGTCCTTCACGTAGCTTGTTGGGAACACAAAGTTTCTTTTCAGTTGCAAACTCCAATCCATACATAAATATGTGGAGGTACTATCTCCAACTAGGTTTTACAGTGAATACTGCAGGAAATTCAAACCGGCACTAGGAAACATACTGAGAAACCAGAGTAAAATTTTCCACTGCAACCCGTTCCCTATGTGCTATATGAACGAACGTCTCTCCGCATGCTCAGTTCTGAGAGATAAGTGTGTGTGAAAGCCGTACTTCAACTAGATTGTTGGGAAGACAAAGTTTCTTTTCAGTTGCGAAATCCACACCATGCATATATATGGGGAGTTACTAGCTCCAACACGGTTTTACAGTGAAAACTGCAGGAACTTCAAACCGGCACTAGGAAACAGACTGAGAAACCAGAGTAAAAGTTTCTCCTGCAACCCGTTCCATTTGTGCTAGATGAACGAACGTCTCTCCACATATTCAGTTCTGAGAAATAAATGTGTGTGAAAGCCGTTCTTCAACTAGCTTGTTGGGAACACAAAGTTTCTTTTCAGTTGCAAACTCCATTCCATACATATATATTGGGAGGTACTAGCTCCAAATCTGTTTTACAGTGAAAACTGCAGGAACTTCAAACCGGCACTAGGAAACAGACTGAGAAACCAGAGTAAAAGTTTCTCCTGCAACCCGTTCCCTTTGTGCTAGATGAACGAAAGTCTCTCCACATGCTCAGATCTGAGAGATAAGTGTGTGTGAAAGCCGTCCTTCACCCAGCTTGTTAGGAACACAAAGTTTCTTTTCACTTGCAAACTCCACTCCATACATATATATTGGGAGATACTAGTCCAACTCGGTTTTACAGTGAAAACTGCGGGAACTTCAACCCGGCAGTAGGAAACAGACTGAGAACCCAGAGTAATACTTTGTCTTGCAAACCGTTCCCTTTGTGCTAGATGAACGAACGTCTCTCCACATACTCAGTTCTGGGAGATAAGTGTGTGTAATGGCCGCCCTTCACATAGCTTTTTGGGAACACAAAGTTTTTTTTCAGTTGCAAACTCCACTCCATACATATATATTAGGATGTACAAGCTCCAACTCGGTTTTACAGTGAGAACTGCAGGAACTTCAAACCGGCACTAGGAAACAGACTGAGAAACCAGAGTAAAAGTTTCTCCTGCAACCCATTCCCTTTGTGCTAGATGAACGAAAGTCTTTCCACATGCTCAGTTCTGAGAGATAAGTGTGTGTGAAAGCCGTCCTTCACCCAGCTTGTTGGGAACACAAAGTTTCTTTTCACTTGCAAACTCCACTCCATACATATATATGGGGAGGTACTAGCTCCAGCTCTGTTTTACAGTGAAAACTGCAGGAACTTCAAACCGGCAGTAGGAATCAGACTGAGAAACCAGAGTAATACTTTCCCCTTCAACCCGTTCCTTTGTGCTAGATGAACGAACGTCTCTCCACATGCTAAGTTCTGGGAGATAAATGTGTGTGAGAGCAGTCCTTCACCTAGCTTGTTGGGAACACAAAGTTTCTTTTCACTTGCAAACTCCACTCCATACATATATATGGGGAAGTACTAGCTCCAACACTGTTTTACAGTGAAAACTGCAGGAACTTCAAACCGGCACTAGGAAACAGACTGAGAAACCAGAGTAAAAGTTTCTCCTGCATCCCGTTCCCTTTGTGCTAGATGAACGAACCTCTCTCCACATGCTCAGTTCTGGGAGATAAGTGTGTGTGAGAGCCGTCCTTCACCTTGCTAGTTGGGAACACAAAGTTTCTTTTCACTTGCAAACTCCACTCCATACATGTATATGGGGAGGTTCTAGCTCCAACACGGATTTACAGTGAAAACTGCAGGAACTTAAAACCAGCATTAGGAAACAGACTGAGAAACCAGAGTAAAATTTCTCCTGCCATATTTTCCCTTTGTGCTAGATGAACGAACGTCTCTCCACATGCTCAGTTCTGAGAGATAAGTGTGTGTGAAAGCCGTCCTTCACCCAGCTTGTTGGGAACACAAAGTTTCTTTTCACTTGCAAACTCCACTCCATACATATATATGGGGAGGTACTGGCTCCAGCTCGGTTTTACAGTGAAAACTGCAGGAACTTCAAACCGGCAGTAGGAATCAGACTGAGAAACCAGAGTAATACTTTCCACTTCAACCCGTTCCCTTTGTGCTAGATGAACGAACGTCTCTCCACATGCTAAGTTCTGGGAGATAAGTGTGTGTGAGAGCAGTCCTTCACCTAGCTTGTTGGGAACACAAAGTTTCTTTTCAGTTGCAAACTCCACTCCATACATATATACGGGGATGTACAAGCTCCAACTCGGTTTTACAGTGAAAACTGCAGGAACTTCAAACCGGCACTAGGAAACTGACTGAGAAACCAGAGTAATAGTTTCTCCTGCAACCCGTTCCCTTTGTGCTAGATGAACGAACGTCTCTCCACATGCTCAGTACTGAGAGATAAGTGTGTGAGAAAGCCGTCCTTCACCTAGCTTGTTGGGAACACAAATTTTCTTTTCAGTTGCTAACTCCACTCCATACATATATATGGGGAGGTCCTAGCTCCAACACGGTTTTAAAGTGAAAACGGCAGGAACTTCAAAACGGCACTAGGAAACAGACTGAGAAACCAGAGAAAGGTTTCTCCTGCAACCCGTTCCTTTTGTGCTAGATGAACGAACGTCTCTCCACATAGTCAGTTCTGGGAGATAATTTTGTATAATGCCCGCACTTCACATAGCTTGTTTGGAACACAAAGTTTCTTTTCAGTTGCAAACTCCACTCCATACATATATATTAGGATGTACAAGCTCCAACTCGGTTTTACAGTGAGAACTGCAGGAACTTCAAACCGGCACTAGGAAACATACTGAGAAACCAGAGTAAAAGTTACTCCTGCAAACCGTTCCCTTTTTGCTAGATGAACGAACGTCTCTACACATGCTCAGTTCTGGAAGAGAAGTGTGTGTGAGAGCCGTCCTTCACCTAGCTTGTTGGGAAAACAAAGTTTCTTTTCAGATGCCAACTCCACTCCATATATATATATGGGGAGTTTCTAGCTCCAACACGGATTTACAGTGAAAACTGCAGGAACTTCAAACCGGCAGTAGGAAACACACTGAGAATCCAGAGTAAAAGTTTCTCCTGCAACCCGTTCCCTTTTTGCTAGATGAACGAACGTCTCTCCACATGCTCAGTTCTGAGAGATAAGTGTGTGTGAAAGCGTCCTTCACCCAGCTTGTTGGGAACACAAAGTTTCTTTTCACTTGCAAACTCCACTCCATACATATATATGGGGAGGTACTAGCTCCAACTCGGTTTTACAGTGAAAACTGCAGGAACTTCAAACCGGCAGTAGGAATCATACTGAGAAACCAGAGTAATAATTTCCCCTTCAACCCGTTCCCTTTGTGCTAGATGAACGAACGTCTCTCCACATGCTCAGTTCTGGGAGATAAGTGTGTGTGAGAGCCGTCCTTCAACTTGCTAGTTGGGAACACCAAGTTTCTTTTCAGTTGGAAACACCACTCCATACATATATATGGGGAGGTTCTAGCTCCAACACGGATTTACAGTGAAAACTGCAGGAACTTCAAACCGGAAATAGGAAACAGACTGAGAAACCAGAGTAAAATTTTCTCCTGCAACCCGTTCCCTTTGTGCTAGATGAACGAACGTCTCTCCACATAGTCAGTTCTGGGAGATAATTTTGTGTAATGCCCGCACTTCACATAGCTTGTTTGGAACACAAAGTTTCTTTTCAGTTGCAAACTCCACTCCATACATATATATTAGGATGTACAAGCTCCAACTCGGTTTTACAGTGAGAACTGCAGGAACTTCAAACCGGCACTAGGAAACATACTGAGAAACCAGAGTAAAAGTTACTCCTGCAAACCGTTCCCTTTTTGCTAGATGAACGAACGTCTCTACACATGCTCAGTTCTGGAAGAGAAGTGTGTGTGAGAGCCGTCCTTCACCTAGCTTGTTGGGAAAACAAAGTTTCTTTTCAGATGCCAACTCCACTCCATATATATATATGGGGAGTTTCTAGCTCCAACACGGATTTACAGTGAAAACTGCAGGAACTTCAAACCGGCACTAGGAAACAGACTGAGAATCCAGAGTAAAAGTTTCTCCTGCAACCCGTTCCCTTTTTGCTAGATGAACGAACGTCTCTCCACATGCTCAGTTCTGAGAGATAAGTGTGTGTGAAAGCCGTCCTTCACCCAGCTTGTTGGGAACACAAAGTTTCTTTTCACTTGCAAACTCCACTCCACACATATATATGGGGAGGTACTAGCTCCAACTCGGTTTTACAGTGAAAACTGCAGGAACTTCAAACCGGCAGTAGGAATCATACTGAGAAACCAGAGTAATAATTTCCCCTTCAACCCGTTCCCTTTGTGCTAGATGAACGAACGTCTCTCCACATGCTAAGTTCTGGGAGATAAGTGTGTGTGAGAGCAGTCCTTCACCTAGCTTGTTGGGAACACAAAGTTTCTTTTCAGTTGCAAACTCCACTCCATACATATATACGGGGATGTACAAGCTCCAACTCGGTTTTACAGTGAAAACTGCAGGAACTACAAACCGGCACTAGGAAACTGACTGAGAAAAAAGAGTAAAAGTTTCTCCTGCAACCCGTTCCCTTTGTGCTAGATGAACGAACGTATCTCCACATGCTCATTTCTGAGAGATAAATGTGTGTGAAACCGTCCTTCACCTAGCTTGTTGGGAACACAAATTTTCTTTTCATTTGCAAACCCCACCCCATACATATATATGGGTAGGTACTAGCTCCAACACGGTTTTACAGTGAAAACTGCAGGAACTTAAAACCGGCACTAGGAAACAGACTGAGAAACCTGAGTAAAATTTCTCCTGCCACCCGTTCCCTTTGTGCTAGATGAACAAAAGTCTCTCCACATGCTCAGTTCTGAGAGATAAGTGTGTGTGAAAGCCGACCTTCACCCAGCTTGTTGGGAACACAAAGTTTCTTTCATTGCAAACTCCACTCCATACATATATATGGGGAGGTACTAGCTCCAACTCGGTTTTAGAGTGAAAACTGCAGGAAATTCAAACCGGCAGTAGGAAACAGACTGAGAACCCAGAGTAATACTTTCTCCTGCAACCTGTTCCCTTTTTGCTAGATGAACGAAAGTCTCTCCACATGCTCAGTTCTGGGAGATAAGTGTGTGTGATGGCCGTCCTTCATCTAGCTTGTTGGGAACAAAAAGTTTCTTTTCAGTTGCAAACTCCAATCCATAAATATATATGTGGAGGTACTATCTCCAAATAGGTTTTACAGTGAAAACTGCAGGAACTTCAAACCGGCACTAGGAAACAGACTGAGAAACCAGAGTAAAAGTTTCTCCTGCAAACCGTTTCCTATGTGCTAGATGAACGTACGTCTCTCCAAATGCTCAGATCTGAAAGATAAGTGTGTGTGAAAGCCGTCCTTCAAATAGCTTGTTTGGTACACAAAGTTTCTTTTCAGTTGCAAACTCCAATCCATAAATATATATGTGGAGGTACTATCTCCAACTAGGTTTTACAGTGAAAACTGCAGGAACGTCAACCCGGCACTAGGAAACAGACTGAGAATCCAGAGTAAAAGTTTCTCCTGGAACCCATTCCGTTTGTGCTAGATGAACGAACGTCTCTCCACATGCTCATTTCTGAGAGATAAGTGTGTGTGAAAGCCGTTCTTCAACTAGCTTGTTGGGAACACAAAATTTCTTTTCAGTTGCAAACTCCACTCCATACATATATATGGGTAGGTACTAGATCCAACTCGGTTTTACAGTGAAAACTGCAGGAACTTCAAACCGGCACTAGGAAACAGGCTGAGAAACCAGAGTAAAAGTTTCTCCTGCAACCCGTTCCCTTTGTGCTAGATGAACGAACGTCTCTCCACATGCTCATTTCTGAGAGATACATGTGTGTGTAAGCCGTCCTTCAACTAGCTTGTTGGGAACACAAAGTTTCTTTTCAGTTGCAAACTCGAATCCATACATATATATTGGGAGGTACTAGCTCCAAATCGGTTTTACAGTGAAATCTGAAGGAACTTCAAACCGGCACTAGGAAACAGACTGAGAAACCAGAGTAAAAGTTTCTCCTGCAACCCTTTCCCTTTGTGCTAGATGAACGAAAGTCACTCTACATGCTCAGTTCTGAGAGATATGTGTGTGTGAGAGCCGTCCTTCACCTAGCTTGTTGGGAACACAAATTTTCTTTTCAGTTGCAAACCCCACTCCATACATATATATGGGGAGGTACTAGCTCCAACACGGTTTTACAGTGAAAACTGCAGGAACTTCAAACTGGCACTAGGAAACAGACTGAGAACCCAGAGTAAAAGTTTCTCCTGCAACCCGTTCCCTTTGTGATTGATGAACTAACGTCTCTCCACATGCTCAGTTCTGGGAGATAAGTGCGTTAGAGCCGTCCTTCACCTAGCTTCTTGAGAACCAAAGTTTCTTTTCAGTTGCAAACCCCACTCCATACATATATATGGGGAGGTTCTAGCTCCAACACGGATTTACAGTGAAAACTGCAGGAACTTCAAACCGGCACTAGGAAACAGACTGAGAAACCAGAGAAAAAGTTTCTCCTGCAAACCGTTCCCTTTGTGCTATATGAAAGAACGTCACTCCACATGCTCAGTTCTGAGAGAAAAGTGTGTGTGAGAGCCGTCCTTCAAATAGCTTGTTTGGAACACAAAGTTTCTTTTCAGTTGCAAACTCCATTCCATACATATATATGGGGAGGTACTAGCTCAAACTCTGTTTACAGTGAAAACTGCAGGAACTTCAAACCGGCAGTAGGAAAGAGTCTGAGAAACCAGAGTAAAATTTTCTCCTGCAACCCGTTCCCTTTGTGCTAGATGAACGAACGTCTCTCCACATGCTCAGTTCTGGGATATAAGTGTGTGTGAAAGCCGTCCTTCACCTAGCTTGTTGGGAACAAAAAGTTTCTTTTCAATTGCAAACTCCACTCCATACATATATATGGGTACGTACGAGCTCCAACTCGGTTTTACAGTGAAAACTGCAGGAACATCAAACCGGCACTAAGAAACAGACTGAGAAACCATAGTAAAGTTTCTCCTGCAACCCGTTCCCTTTGTGCTAGATGAACGAACGTCTCTCCACATGGTCAGTTCTGAGAGATAAATGTGTGTGAGAGCCGTCCTTCACCTAGCTTGTTGGGAACACAAAGTTTCTTTTCAATTTCACACCCCACTCCATACATATATAGGAGAGGTACTAGCCCAACTCGGTTTTACAGTGAAAACTGCAGGAACTTCAAACCGGCACTAGGAAACAGACTGAGAACCCAGAGTAAAAGTTTCTCCTGCAAGCCGTTCCCTTTATGCTAGATGAACGAAGTCTCTCCACAAGCTCAGTTCTGAGAAATAATTGTGTGTGAAAGCCGTAATTAACCTATCTTGTTGGGAACTCAAAGTTCCTTTTCAGTTGCAAAGTCCACTCCATAAATATATATGGGGAGGTACTAGCTCCAAATCATTTTACAGTGAAAACTACAGGAAATTCAAACCGACACTAGGAAACAGTCTGAGAAACCAGTGTAAAATTTCTACTGAAATCCGTTCCCTTTGTGCTAGATGAACGAAAGTCTGTCCACATGCTCAGTTCTTAGAGAAAAGTGTGTGTGAAAGCCGTCCTTCAACAGGCTTGTTTGGAACACAAAGTTTCTTTTCAGCTGCAAACTCCACTCCGTATATATATATGGGGAAGTATTAGCTCCAACTCGGTTTTACAGAGAAAACTGCAGGAACTTCATACCGGCACTATTAAACAGACACAGAAACCAGAGTAAAAGTTTCTCCTGCAACCCGTTCCATTTGTGCTAGATGAACGAACGTCTCTCCACA
This sequence comes from Camelus bactrianus, assembly GCF_048773025.1. Taxonomy (NCBI): domain Eukaryota; kingdom Metazoa; phylum Chordata; class Mammalia; order Artiodactyla; family Camelidae; genus Camelus; species Camelus bactrianus. The sequence continues at coordinate 81,605,929 of NC_133542.1, read as the reverse complement.
TGCTCAGTTCTGAGAGATAAGTGTGTGTGAGAGCCGTCCTTCAACTAGCTTGTTTGGAACACAAAGTTTCTTTTCAGTTGCAAACTCCACTCCATACATATATATGGGGAGGTACTAGCTCCAACTCTGTTTACAGTGAAAACTGCAGGAACTTCAAACCGGCAGTAGGAAACAGTCTGAGAAACCAGAGTAAAATTTTCTCCTGCAACCCGTTCCCTTTGTGCTAGATGAACGAACGTCTCTCCACATGCTCAGTTCTGGGATATAAGTGTGTGTGAAGGCCGACATTCACCAAGATTGTTGGGAACACAAAGTTTCTTTTCAATTGCAAACTCCACTCCATACATATATAAGGGGTAGGTTCTAGCTCCAACTCGGTTTTACAGTGAAAACTGCAGGAAATTCAAACCGGCACTAGGAAACAGACTGAGAAACCAGAGTAAAAGTTTCTCCTGCAACCCGTTCCCTTTGTGCTAGATGAACGAAAGTCTCTCGAAATGCTCAGTTCTGAGAGACAAGTGTGTGTGAAACCGTACTTCACCTAGCTTGTAGGGAACACAAAGTTTCTTTTCAGTTGCAAACTCCACTCCTTACATATATATGGGGATGTACTAGCTCCAACTCGGTTTTACAGTGAAAACTGCAGGAACTTCAAACCGGCAGTAGGAAACAGTCTGAGAAACCAGAGTAAAATTTTCTCCTGCAACCCGTTCCCTTTGTGCTAGATGAACGAACGTCTCTCCACATGCTCAGTTCTGGGATATAAGTGTGTGTGAAGGCCGCCATTCACCTAGATTGTTGGGAACACAAAGTTTCTTTTCAATTGCAAACTCCACTCCATACATATATATGGGGGAGGTTCTAGCTCCAACTCGGTTTTACATTGAAAACTGCAGGAAATTCAAACCGGCACTAGGAAACAGACTGAGAAACCAGAGTAAAAGTTTCTCCTGCAACCCGTTCCCTTTGTGCTAGATGAACGAAAGTCTCTCGACATGCTCAGTTCTGAGAGATAAGTGTGTGTTAAACCGTCCTTCACCATGCTTGTAGGGAACACAAAGTTTCTTTTCAGTTGCAAACTCCACTCCTTACATATATATGGGGAAGTACTTGCTCCAACTCGGTTTTACAGTGAAAACTGCAGGAAATTCAAACCGGTACTAGGAAACAGACTGAGAAACCACAGTAAAAGTTTCTCCTGCAGCCCGTTCCTTTTGTGCTAGATGAATGAACGTCTCTCCATATGCTCAGTTCTGAGAGATAAGTGTGTGTGAAAGCCGTCCTTCAACTAGGTTGTTGGGAACACAAAGTTTCTTTTCAGTTGCAAACTCCACTCCATACATATATATGGGGAGGTACGAGCTCCAACTCGGTTTTACAGTGAAAACTGCAGGAACTTTAAACCGGCACTAGGAAACAGACTGAGAAACCAGAGTAAAAGTTTCCCCTGCAACCCGTTCCCTTTGTGCTAGATGAACGAACGTCTCTCCACATGCTCAGTTCTGAGAGATTTCTGTGAGTGAGAGATGTCCTTCAACTAGCTTGTTTGGAACACAAAGATTCTTTTCAGTTGCAAACTCCACTCCATACATATATATGGGGAGGTACTAGCTCCAACTCTGTTTACAGTGAAAACTGCAGGAACTTCAAACCGGCAGTAGGAAAGAGTCTGAGAAACCAGAGTAAAATTTTCTCCTGCAACCCGTTCACTTTGTGCTAGATGAACGAACGTCTCTCCACATGCTTAGTTCTGGGATATAAGTGTGTGTGAAGGCCGTCCTTCACCTAGCTTGTTGGGAACAAAAATTTTCTTTTCAATTGCAAACTCCACTCCATACATATATATGGGTACGTACGAGCTCCAACTCGGTTTTACAGTGAAACCTGCAGGAACATCAAACCGGCACTAGGAAACAGACTGAGAAACCATAGTAAAGTTTCTCCTGCAACCCGTTCCCTTTGTGCTAGATGAACGAAAGTCTCTCCACATGGTCAGTTGTGAGAGATAAATGTGTGTGAGAGCCGTCCTTCACCTAGCTTGTTGGGAACACAAAGTTTCTTTTCAATTTCACACCCCACTCCATACATATATAGGAGAGGTACTAGCCCAACTCGGTTTTACAGTGAAAACTGCAGGAACTTCAAACCGGCACTAGGAAACAGACTGAGAACCCAGAGTAAAAGTTTCTCCTGCAACCCGTTCCCTTTATGCTAGATGAACGAAATCTCTCCACAAGCTCAGTTCTGAGAAATAATTGTGTGTGAAAGCCGTAATTAACCTATCTTGTTGGGAACTCAAAGTTCCATTTCAGTTGCAAAGCCCACTCCATAAATATATATGGGGAGGTACTAGCTCCAAATAATTTTACAGTGAAAACTACAGGAAATTCAAACCGACACTAGGAAACAGTCTGAGAAACCAGTGTAAAATTTCTACTGAAAACCGTTCCCTTTGTGCTAGATGAACGAAAGTCTGTCCACATGCTCAGTTCTTAGAGAAAAGTGTGTGTTAAAGCCGTCCTTCACCAGGCTTGTTTGGAACACAAAGTTTCTTTTCAGTTGCAAACTCCACTCCGTATATATATATGGGGAAGTACTAGCTCCAACTCGGTTTTACAGAGAAAACTGCAGGAACTTCATACCGGCACTATTAAACAGACACAGAAACCAGAGTAAAAGTTTCTCCTGCAACCCGTTCCATTTGTGCTAGATGAACGAACGTCTCTCCACATGCTCAGTTCTGAGAGATATTGTGTGTGAGAGCCGTCCTTCAACTAGCTTGTTTGGAACACAAAGTTTCTTTTCAGTTGCAAACTCCACTCCATACATATATATGGGTAGGTACTAGCTCCAACTCTGTTTACAGTGAAAACTGCAGGAACTTCAAACCGGCAGTAGGAAACAGTCTGAGAAACCAGAGTAAAATTTTCTCCTGCAACCCGTTCCCTTTGTGCTAGATGAACGAAAGTCTCTCCACATGCTCAGTTCTGGGGTATAAGTGTGTGTGAAGGCCGACATTCACCAAGATTGTTGGGAACAGAAAGTTTCTTTTCAATTGCAAACTCCACTCCATACATATATATGGGGTAGGTTCTATCTCCAACTCGGTTTTACAGTGAAAACTGCAGGAAATTCAAACCGGCACTAGGAAACAGACTGAGAAACCAGAGTAAAATTTTCTCCTGCAACCCGTTCCCTTTGTGATAGATGAAAGAAAGTCTCTCGAAATGCTCAGTTCTGAGAGATAAGTGTGTGTGAAACCGTATTTCACCTAGCTTGTAGGGAACACAAAGTTTCTTTTCAATTGCAAACTCCACTCCTTACATATATATGGGGAGGTACGAGCTCCAAGTCGGTTTTACAGTGAAAACTGCAGGAACTTTAAACCGGCACTAGGAAACAGACTGAGAAACCAGAGTAAAAGTTTCTCCTGCCACCCGTTCCCTTTGTGCTAGATGAACGAACGTCTCTCCACATGCTCAGTTTTGAGAGATAAGTGTGTGTGAAAGCCGTCCTTCACCTAGATTGTTGGGAACACAAAGTTTCTTTTCAGTTGCAAACTCCACTCCGTATATATATATGGGGAAGTACTAGCTCCAACTCGGTTTTACAGAGAAAACTGCAGGAACTTCAATCCGGCACTAGGAAACAGACTGAGAAACCAGAGTAAAAGTTTCCCCTGCAACCCGTTCCCTTTGTGCTAGATGAACGAACGTCTCTCCACATGCTCAGTTCTGAGAGATAAGTGTGAGTGAGAGACGTCCTTCAACTAGCTTGTTTGGAACACAAAGATTCTTTTCAGTTGCAAACTCCACTCCATACATATATATGGGGAGGTACTAGCTCCAACTCTGTTTACAGTGAAAACTGCAGGAACTTCAAACCGGCAGTAGGAAACAGTCTGAGAAAGCAGAGTAAAATTTTCTCCTGCAACCCGTTCCCTTTGTGCTAGATGAACGAACGTCTCTCCACATGCTCAGTTCTGGGATATAAGTGTGTGTGAAGGCCGTCCTTCACCTAGCTTGTTGGGAACACAAAGTTTCTTCTCAATTGCAAACTCCACTCCATATATATATATGGGGACGTACGAGCTCCAACTCGGTTTTACAGTGAAAACTGCAGGAACTTCAAACCGGCACTAGGAAACAGACTGAGAAACCAGAGTAAAATTTTCTAATGCAACCCGTTCCCTTTGTGCTAGATGAACGAACTTCTCTCCACATGCTCAGTTCTGAGAGATAAGTGCGTGTGAAAGCCGTCCTTCACCTAGCTTGTTGGGAACACAAAGTTTCTTTTCAGTTGCAAACTCCACTCCATACATATATATGGGGAAGTACTAGCACCAACACGGATTTACAGTGAAAACTGCAGGAACTTCAAACCGGCAATAGGAAACAGACTGAGAAAGCAGAGTAAAAGTTTCTCCTGCAACACGTTCCCTTTGTGCAAGATGAACGAACGTCTCTCCACATGCTCAGTTCTGAGGGATAAGTGTGTGTGAAAGCCGTCCTTCACCTAACTTGTTTGGAACACAAAGTTTCTTTTCAGTTGCAAACTCCACTCCTTACATATATATGGGGAGGTACTAGCTCCAACTCGGTTTTACAGTGAAAACTGCAGGAACTTCAAACATGCACTCGGAAACAGACTGAGAAACTAGAGTAAAATTTTCTAATGCATCCCGTTCCCTTTGTGCTAGATGAACGAAATTCTCTCCACATGCTCAGTTCTGGGAGATAAATATGTGTGAGAGCTGTCCTTCAACTAGCTTGTTGGGAACACAAATTTCTTTTCACTTTCAAACTCCAATCCATACATATATATGGGCGGTACTAGTTCCAACTCGGTTTTACAGTGAAAACTGCAGGAACATCAAACCTGCACTAGGAAACAGACTGAGAAACCAGAGTAAAAGTTTCTCCTGCAACCCGTTCCCTTTATGCTAGATGAACTAAAGTCTCTCAACAAGCTCAGTTCTGAGAAATAATTGTGTGCGAAAGCCGTAATTAACCTATCTTTTTGGGAACTCAAAGTTCCTTTTCAGTTGCAAACTCCACTCCATTAATATATATGGGGAGGTACTAGCTCCAAATCATTTTACAGTGAAAACTACAGGAAATTCAAACCGGCAGTAGGAAACAGTCTGAGAAACCAGAGTAAAATTTTCTCCTGCAACCCGTTCCCTTTGTGCTAGATGAACGAACGTCTCTCCAAATTCTCAGTTTTGGGATATAAGTGTGTGTGAAGGCCGTCCTTCACCTAGCTTGTTGGGAACACAAAGTTTCTTTTTAATTGCAAACTCCACTTCATACATATATATGGGGACGTACGAGCTCCAACTCGGTTTTACAGTGAAAACTGCAGGAACTTCAAACCTTCACTAGGAAACAGACTGAGAATCCAGAGTATAATTTTCTAAAGCAACCCATTCCCTTTGTGCTAGATTAACGAACTTCTCTCCACATGCTCAGTTCTGAGAGATAAGTGCGTGTGAAAGCCGTCCTTCACCTAGCTTGTTGGTAACACAAAGTTTCTTTTCAGTTGCAAACTCCACTCCATACATATATATGGGGAAGTACTAGCACCAACACGGATTTACAGTGAAAAATGCAGGATCTTCAAACCGGCAATATGAAACAGACTGTGAAACCAGAGTAAAAGTTTCTCCTGCAACACGTTCCCTTTGTGCAAGATGAACGAACGTCTCTCCACATGCTCAGTTCTGAGAGATAAGTGTGTGTGAAACCGTCCTTCAACAAGCTTGTTGGGAACACAAAGTTTCTTTTCAGTTGCAAACTCCAATCCTTACATATATATGGGGAGGTACTAGCTCCAACTCGGTTTTACAGTGAAAACTGCAGGAACTTCAAACCGGCACTAGGAAACAGACTGAGAAACCAGAGTAAAATTTTCTCCTGCAACACCTTCCCTTTGTGCTAGATGAAAGAAGGTCTCTCCACATGCTCATTCCTGAAAGATATGTGTGTGTGAAAGCCGTCCTTCACCTAGTTTGTTGGGAACACAAAGTTTTTTTTCAGTTGCAAACACAACTCCATAAATATATATATGGGAATGTACTAGCTCCAACTCGGTTTTACAGTGAAAATTGCAGGAACTTCAAACCGGCACTAGGAAACAGACTGAGAAACCAGAGTAAAAGTTTCTCCTGCAAACCGTTCCCTTTGTGCTAGATGAAAGAACGTCTCTCCACATGCTCAGTTCTGAGAGATAAGTGTGTGTGAAAGCCGTCCTTCACCTAGCTTGTTGGGAACACAAAGTTTCTTTTCAGTTGCAAACTCCACTCCATACATATATATGGGGAGGTACTAGCTCCAACTCGGTTTTACAGTGAAAAAACTGCAGGAACATCAAACTTTCACTAGGAAACTGATTGAGAAACCAGAGAAAAGTTTCTCCTGCAAACCGTTCCATTTGTGCTAGATGAACGAACGTCTCTCCTCATGCTCAGTTCTGGGAGATATATATGTGTGAGAGCCGTCCTTCACCTAGCTTGTTGGGAACACAAATTTCTTTTCACTTTCAAACTGCAGTCCATACATATATATGGGGAATTACTAGCTCCAACTCGGTTTTACTGTGAAAACTGCAGGAACATCAAACCGGCACTAGGAAACAGACTGAGAAACCAGAGTAAAAGTTTCTCCTGCAACCCTTTCCCTTTATGCTAGATGAACGAAAGTCTCTCCACAAGCTCCGTTCTGAGAAATAATTGTTTGTGAAAGCCGTAATTAAACTATCTTGTTGGGAACTCAAATTTCCTTTTCAGTTGCAAACTCCACTCCATAAATATATATGGGGAGGTACTAGCTCTAAATCATTTTACAGTGAAAACTACAGGAAATTCAAACCGGCACTAGGAAACAGTCTGAGAAACCAGTGTAAAATTTCTATTGAAATCCGTTCCTTTTGTGCTAGATGAACGAAAGTCTGTCCACATGCTCAGTGCTCAGAGAAAAGTGTGTGTGAAAGCCGTCCTTCAGTTAGCTTGTTGGGAACACAAAGTTTCTTTTCAGTTGCAAACTCCACTCCTTACATATATATGGGGAGGTACTAGCTCCAACTCGGTTTTACAGTGAAAACTGCAGGAACTTCAAACTGGCAGTAGGAAACAGACTGAGAATCCAGAGTAAAAGTTTCTCCTGCAACACGTTCCCTTTGTGCTAGATGAAAGAAGGTCTCTCCACATGCTCAGTTCTGAAAGATATGTGTGTGTGAAAGCCGTCCTTCACCTAGTTTGTTGGGAACACAAAGTTTTTTTTCAGTTGCAAACACAACTCCATAAATATATATATAGGGAATGTACTAGCTCCAATTCGGTTTTACAGTGAAAACTGCAGGAAATTCAAACCGGCACAAGGAAACAGACTGAAAAACCAGAGTAAAAGTTTCTCCTGGAAATCGTTCCCTTCGTGCTAGATGAACGAAAGTCTTTCCACATGCTCAGTTCTGAGAGATAAGTGTGTGTGAAAGCAGTCCTTCACCTAGCTTGTTGGGAACACAAAGTTTCTTTTCAGTTGCAAACCCCACTCCATACATATATATGGGGAGGTACAAGCTCCAACTCTGTTTTACAGTGAAAACTGCAGGAATTTCAAACCGGCACTTGGAAACAGACTGAGAAACCAGAGTAAAAGTTTCTCCTGCAAACCGTTCCCTTTGTGCTAGATGAACGAAAGTCTCTCCACATGCTCAGTTCTGAGAGATAAGTGCGTGTGAAAGCCTTACTTCACCTAGCTTGTTGGGAACACAAAGTTTCTTTTCAGTTGCAAACTCCACTCCATACATATATATGGGGAAATACTAGCACCAACACGGATTTACAGTGAAAACTGCAGGAACTTCAAACCGTCAATAGGAAACAGACTGTGAAACCAGAGTAAAAGTTTCTCCTGCTACACGTTCCCTTTGTGCTAGATGAACGAACGTCTCTCCACATGCTCAGTTCTGAGAGATAAGTGTGTGTGAAACCGTCCTTCACCTAGGTTGTTGGGAACACAAAGTTTCTTTTCAGTTGCAAACTCCACTCCTTACATATATATGGGGAGTTACTAGCTCCAACTCGGTTTTACAGTGAAAACTGCAGGAACTTCAAACCGGCACTAGGAAACAGACTGAGAAACCAGAGTAAAAGTTTCTCCTGCAACACGTTCCCTTTGTGCTAGATGAAAGAACTTAACTCCACATGCTCAGTTCTGAAAGATTATTGTGTGTGAAAGCCGTCCTTCACCTAGTATGTTGGGAACACAAAGTTTTTTTTCATTTGCAAACTCAACTCCATAAATATATATATATGGGAAGGTACTAGCTCCAACTCGGTTTTACAGTGAAAATTGCAGGAACTTCAAACCGGCACTAGGAAACAGACTGAGAAACCACAGTAAAAGTTTTTCCTGCAACCCGTTCCCTTTGTGCTAGATGAACGAACGTCTCTCCACATGCTCAGTTCTGAGAGATAAGTGTGTGTGAAAGCCGTCCTTCACATAGCTTGTTGGGAACACAAAGTTTCTTTTCACTTGCAAACTCCTCTCCATACATATATATGGGGAGGTACTAGCTCCAACTCTGTTTTACAGTGAAAACTGCAGGAACTTCAAACCGGCACTAGGAAACAGACTGAGAAACCAGAGAAAAGTTTCTCCTGCAAACCAATCCCTTTGTGCTAGATGAACGAACGTCTCTCCACATGCTCAGTTCTGAGACATAAGTGTGTGTGAAAGCCGTCCTTCACCTAGCTTTTTGGGAACACACAGTTTCTTTCAGTTGCAAACTCCACTCCGTATATATATGGGGAGGTACTAGCTCCAAATCATTTTACAGTGAAAACAACAGGAAATTCAAACCGGCACTAGGAAACAGTCTGAGAAACCAGTGTAAAATTTCTACTGAAAACCGTTCCCTTTGTGCTAGATGAACGAAAGTCTGTCCACATGCACAGTTCTCAGAGAAAATTGTGAGTGAAAGCCGTCCTTCACCTAACTTGTAGGGAACACAAAGTTTCTTTTCAGTTGCAAACTCCACTCTGTATATATATATGGGGAAGTACTAGCTCCAACTTGGTTTTACAGAGAAAACTGCAGGAACTTCAAACCGGCACTAGGAAACAGACTGAGAAACCAGAGTAAAAGTTTCCCCTGCAACCCGTTCCGTTTGTGCTAGATGAACGAACGTCTCTGCACATGCTCATTTCTGAGAGATAATTGTGTGTGAGAGCCGTCCTTCAACCAGCTTGTTTGGAACACATAGTTTCTTTTCAGTTGCAAACTCCACTCCATACATATATATGGGGAGGTACTAGCTCCAACTCTGTTTACAGTGAAAACTGCAGGAACTTCAAACCGGCATTAGGAAACAGTCTGAGAAACCAGAGTAAAATTTTCTCCTGCAAACCGTTCCCTTTGTGCTAGATGAACGAACGTCTCTCCACATGCTCAGTTCTGGGATATAAGTGTGTGTGAAAGCCGTCCTTCACCTAGTATGTTGGGAACACAAAGTTTTTTTTCAGTTGCAAACTCAACTCCATAAATATATATATGGGAAGATACTAGCTCCAACTCGGTTTTACAGTGAAAACTGCGGGAACTTCAAACCGGCACTAGGAAACAGACTGAGAAACCACAGTAAAAGTTTCTCCTGCAACCCGTTCCCTTTTTGCTAGATGAACGAACGTCTCTCCACATGCTCAGTTCTGAGAGATAAGTGTGTGTGAAAGCCGTCCTTCACCTAGCTTGTTGGGAACACACAGTTTCTTTTCAGTTGCAAACTCCACTCCGTATATATATGGGGAGGTACTAGCTCCAAATCATTTTACAGTGAAAACAACAGGAAATTCAAACCGGCACTAGGAAACAGTCTGAGAATCCAGTGTAAAATTTCTACTGAAAACCATTCCCTTTGTGCTAGATGAACGAAAGTCTGTCCACATGCACAGTTCTCAGAGAAAATTGTGTGTGAAAGTCGTCCTTCACCTAGCTTGTAGGGAACACAAACTTTCTTTTCAGTTGCAAACTCCGCTCCGTATATATATATGGGGAAGTACTAGCTCCAACTCGGTTTTACAGAGAAAACTGCAGGAACTTCAAACCGGCACTAGGAAACAGACTGAGAATCCAGAGTAAAAGTTTCCCCTGCAACCCGTTCCGTTTGTGCTAGATGAACGAACGTCTCTGCACATGCTCATTTCTGAGAGATAATTGTGTGTGAGAGCCGTCCTTCAACTAGCTTGTTTGGAACACAAAGTTTCTTTTCAGTTGCAAACTCCACTCCATACATATATATGGGGAGGTACTAGCTCCAACTCTGTTTACAGTGAAAACTGCAGGAACTTCAATCCGGCAGTAGGAAACAGTCTGAGAAACCAGAGTAAAATTTTCTCCTGCAACCTGTTCCCTTTGTGCTAGATGAACGAACGTCTCTCCACATGCTCAGTTCTGGGATATAAGTGTGTGTGAAAGCCGTCCTTCACCTAGTATGTTGGGAACACAAAGTTTTTTTTCAGTTGCAAACTCAACTCCATAAATATATATATGGGCACGTACTAGCTCCAACTCGGTTTTACAGTGAAAATTGCAGGAACTTCAAACCGGCACTAGAAAACAGACTGAGAAACCACAGTAAAAGTTTCTCCTGCAACCCGTTCCCTTTGTGCTAGATGAACGAACGTCTCTCCACATGCTCAGTTCTGAGAGATAAGTGTGTGTGAAAGCCGTCCTTCACATAGCTTGTTGGGAACACAAAGTTTCTTTTCACTTGCAAACTCCGCTCCATACATATATATGGGGAGGTACTAGCTCCAAATCTGTTTTACAGTGAAAACTGCAGGAACTTCAAACCGGCACTAGGAAACAGACTGAGAAACCAGAGTAAAAGTTTCTCCTGCAAACCGTTCCCTTTGTGCTAGATGAACGAACGTCTCTCCACATGCTCAGTTCTGAGAAATAAGTGTGTGTGAAAGCCGTCCTTCACCTAGCTTGTTGGGAACACACAGTTTCTTTTCAGTTGCAAACTCCACTCCGTATATATATGGGGAGGTACTAGCTCCAAATCATTTTACAGTGAAAACAACAGGAAATTCAAACCGGCACTAGGAAACAGTCTGAGAAACCAGTGTAAAATTTCTACTGAAAACCGTTCCCTTTGTGCTAGATGAACGAATGTCTGTCCACATGCACAGTTCTCAGAGAAAATTGTGTGTGAAAGCCGTCCTTCACCTAGCTTGTAGGGAACACAAAGTTTCTTTTCAGTTGCAAACTCCAATCTGTATATATATATGGGGAAGTACTAGCTCCAACTCGGTTTTACAGAGTAAACTGCAGGAACTTCAAACCGGCACTAGGAAACAGACTGAGAAACCAGAGTAAAAGTTTCCCCTGCAACCCGTTCCCTTTGTGCTAGATGAACAAACGTCTCTGCACATGCTCATTTCTGAGATTTAATTGTGTGTGAGAGCCTTCCTTCAACAAGCTTGTTTGGAACACAAAGTTTCTTTTCAGTTGCAAACTCCACTCCATACATATATATGGGGAGGTACTAGCTCCAACTCTGTTTACAGTGAAAACTGCAGGAACTTCAAACCGGCAGTAGGAAACAGTCTGAGAAACCAGAGTAAAATTTTCTCCTGCAACCCGCTCCCTTTGTGCTAGATGAACGAACGTCTCTCCACATGCTCCGTTCTGGGTTATATGTGTGTGTGAAAGCCGTCCTTCACCTAGTATGTTGGGAACACAAAGTTTTTTTTCAGTTGCAAACTCAACTCCATAAATATATATATGGGAAGGTACTAGCTCCAACTCTGTTTTACAGTGAAAATTGCAGGAACTTCAAACCGGCACTAGGAAACAGACTGAGAAACCACAGTAAAAGTTTCTCCTGCAACCCGTTCCCTTTGTGCTAGATGAACGAACGTCTCTCCACATGCTCAGTTCTGAGAGATAAGTGTGTGTGAAAGCCGTCCTTCACATAGCTTGTTGGGAACACAAAGTTTCTTTTCACTTGCAAATTCCACTCCATACATATATATGGGGAGGTTCTAGCTCCAACTCTGTTTTACAGTGAAAACTGCAGGAACTTCAAACCGGCACTAGGAAACAGACTGAGAAACCAGAGTAAAAGTTTCTCCTGCAAACCGTTCCCTTTGTGCTAGATGAACGAACGTCTCTCCACATGCTCAGTTCTGAGAAATAAACGTGTGTGAAAGCCGTCCTTCACCTAGCTTGTTGGGAACACACAGTTTCTTTTCAGTTGCAAACTCCACTCCGCATATATATGGGGAGGTACTAGCTCCAAATCATTTTACAGTGAAAACAACAGGAAATTCAAACCAGTACTAGGAAACAGTTTGAGAAACCAGTGTAAAATTTCTACTGAAAACCGTTCCCTTTGTGCTAGATGAACGAAAGTCTGTCCACATGCACAGTTCTCAGAGAAAATTGTGTGTGAAAGCCGTCCTTTACCTAGCTTGTAGGGAACACAAAGTTTCTTTTCAGTTGCAAACTCCACTCCGTATATATATATGGGGAAGTACTAGCTCCTACTCGGTTTTACAGAGAAAACTGCAGGAACTTCTAACCGGCACTAGGAAACAGACTGAGAAACCAGAGTAAAAGTTTCCCCTGCAACCCGTTCCGTTTGTGCTAGATGAACGAACGTCTCTGCACATGCTCATTTCTGAGGGATAATTGTGTGTGAGAGCCGTCCTTCAACTAGCTTGTTTGGAACACAAAGTTTCTTTTCAGTTGCAAACTCCACTCCATACATATATATGGGGAGGTACTAGCTCCAACTCTGTTTACAGTGAAAACTGCAGGAACTTCAAACAGGCAGTAGGAAACAGTCTGAGAAACCAGAGTAAAATTTTCTCCTGCAACCAATTCCCTTTGTGCTAGATGAACGAACATCTCTCCACGTGCTCAGTTCTGGGATATAAGTGTGTGTGAAGGCCGTCCTTCAACTAGCTTGTTGGGAACACAAAGTTTCTTTTCAATTGCAAACTCCACTCCATACATATATATGGGGACGTACCAGCTCCAAGTCGGTTTTACAGTGAAAACTGCAGGAACTTCAAACCGGCACTAGGAAACAGACTGAGAAACCAGAGTAAAAGTTTCTCCTGCAAACCGTTCCCTTTGTGCTAGATGAACGAACGTCTCTCCACATGCTCAGTTCTGAGAAATAAGTGTGTGTGAAAGCCGTCCTTCACCTAGCTTGTTGGGAACACACAGTTTCTTTTCAGTTGCAAACTCCACTCCGTATATATATGGGGAGGTACTAGCTCCAAATCATTTTACAGTGAAAACAACAGGAAATTCAAACCGGCACTAGGAAACAGTGTGAGAAACCAGTGTAAAATTTCTACTGAAAACCGTTCCCTTTGTGCTAGATGAACGAAAGTCTGTCCACATGCACACTTCTCAGAGAAAAATGGGTGTGAAAGCCGTCTTTTACCTAGCTTGTAGGGAACACAAAGTTTGTTTTCAGTTGCAAACTCCACTCCGTATATATATATGGGGAAGTACTAGCTCCAACTCGGTTTTACAGAGAAAACTGCAGGAACTTCAAACCGGCACTAGGAAACAGACTGAGAAACCAGAGTAAAAGTTTCCCCTGCAACCCGTTCCGTTTGTGCTAGATGAACGAACGTCTCTGCACATGCTCATTTCTGAGGGATAATTGTGTGTGAGAGCCGTCCTTCAACTAGCTTGTTTGGAACACAAAGTTTCTTTTCAGTTGCAAACTCCACTCCATACGTATATATGGGGAGGTACTAGCTCCAACTCTGTTTACAGTGAAAACTGCAGGAACTTCAAACCGGCAGTAGGAAACAGTCTGAGAAACCAGAGTAAAATTTTCTCCTGCAACCAATTCCCTTTGTGCTAGATGAACGAACGTCTCTCCACATGCTCAGTTCTGGGATAAAAGTGTGTATGAAGGCCGTCCTTCACCTAGCTTGTTGGGAACACAAAGTTTCTTTTCAATTGCAAACTCCACTCCATACATATATATGGGGACGTACCAGCTCCAACTCGTTTTTACAGTGAAAACTGCAGGAACTTCAAACAGGCACTAGGAAAAAGACTGAAAAACCACAGTAAAATTTTCTAATGCAACCCGTTCCCTTTGTGCTAGATGAACAAACGTCCCTCCACATGCTCAGTTCTGAGAAATATGTGTTTGTGAAAGCCGTAATTCACCTATCTTGTTGGGAACACAAAGTTTCTTTTCAGTTGCAAACTCCACTCCTAACATATATATGGGGAGGTAGTAGTCCAAATCGATTTTACAGAGAAAACTGCAGGAAATTCAAACCGGCACTAGGAAACAGTCTGAGAAACCAGAATAAAAGTTTCTACTGCAAACCGTTCCCTTTGTGCTAGATGAACGAAAGTCTCTCCACATCCTCATTTCTCAGAATAAGTGTGGGTGAAAGCCGTCCTTCACCTAGCTTGTTGGGAACACAAAGTTTCTTTTCAGTTGCATACTCCACTCCATAGATATATATGGGGAAGTACTAGCTCCAAATCTGTTTTACAGTGAAAACTGCAGGAAAATCAAACCGGCACTTGGAAACAGACTGAGAAACCAGAGTAAAAGTTTCTCCTGCAACCCGTTACCTTTTTGCTAGATGAACGAACGTCTCTCCACATGCTCAGGTCTGAGAGATAATTGTGTGTGAGAGCCGTCCTTCACCTATCCTGTTTGGAACACAAAGTTTCTTTTCAGTTGCAAACTCCACTCCATACATATATATATGTAGGTACTAGCTCCAACTCGGTTTTACAGAGAAAACTGAAATAACTTCAAAACGGCACTAGGAAACAGACTGAGAAAGCAGAGTAAAAGTTTCCCCTGCAACCCGTTCCCTTCATGCTAGATGAACGAACGTCTCTCCACATGCTCAGTTCTGACAGATAAGTGTGTGTGAGAGCCGTCCTTCTACTAGCTTGTTTGGAACACAAAGTTTCTTTTCAGTTGCTAACTCCACTCCATACATATATATGGGGAGGTAGTAGCTCCAACTCTGTTTACAGTGAAAACTGCAGGAACTTCAAACCGGCAGTAGGAAACAGTCTGAGAAACCAGAGTAAAATTTTTTCCTGCAACCCTTTCCCTTTGTGCTAGATGAACGAACGTCTCTCCAAATGCTCTGTTCTGGGATATAAGTGTGTGTGAAGGCCGTCCTTCACCTAGCTTGTTGGGAACACAAAGTTTCTTTTCAATTGCAAACTCCACTTCATACATATATATGGGGACGTAAGAGCTCCAACTCGGTTTTACAGTGAAAACTGCAGGAACTTCAAACCGGCACTAGGAAACAGACTGTGAAACCAGATTAAAAGTTTCTCCTGCAACACGTTCCATTTGTGCTAGATGAACGAACGTCTCTCCACATGCTCAGTTCTGAGAGATAAGTGTGTGTGAAAGCCGTCCTTCATCTAGCTTGTTGGGAACACAAAGTTTCTTTTCAGTTGCAAACTCCACTCCTTACATATATATGGGGAGGTACTAGCTCCAACTCGGTTTTACAGTGAAAACTGCAGGAACTTCAAACCGGCACTAGGAAACAGACTGAGAAACCAGAGTAAAAGTTTCTCCTGCAACCCGTTCCCTTTATGCTAGATGAACGAACGTCTCTCCACAAGCTCCGTTCTGAGAAATAATTGTTTGTGAAAGCCGTAATTAACCTATCTTGTTGGGAACTCAAAGTTCCTTTTCAGTTGCAAACTCCACTCTATAAATATATATGGGGAGGTACTAGCTCCAAATCATTTTACAGTGAAAACTACAGGAAATTCAAACCGGCACTAGGAAACAGTCTGAGAAACCAGTGTAAAATTTCTACTGAAATCCGTTCCCTTTGTGCTAGATGAACGAAAGTCTGTCCACATGCTCAGTTCTCAGAGAAAAGTGTGTGTGAAAGCCGTCCTTCAACTAGCTTGTTGGGAACAAAAAGTTTCTTTTCAGTTGCAAACTCCACTCCATACATATATATGGGGAGGTACTAGCTGCAACTCTGTTTACAGTGAAAACTGCAGGAACTTCAAACCGGCAGTAGGAAACAGTCTGAGAAACCAGAGTAAAATTTTCTCCTGCAACCCATTCCCTTTGTGCTAGATGAACGAACGTCTCTCCACATGCTCAGTTCTGGGATATAATTGTGTGTGAAGGCCGTCCTTCACCTAGCTTGTTGGGAACACAAAGTTTCTTTTCAATTGCAAACCCCACTCCATACATATATATGGGGACGTACGAGCTGCAACTCGGTTTTACAGTGAAAACTGCAGGAACTGCAAACAGGCACTAGGAAACAGACTGAGAAACCAGAGTAAAAGTTTCTAATGCAACCCGTTCCATTTGTGCTAGATGAACGAACTTCTCTCCACATGCTCAGTTCTGAGAGATAAATGTGTGTGAGAGCCGTCTTTCACCTAGCTTGTTGGGAACATAAAAGTTTCCTTTCAGTTGCAAACTCCACTGCATACATATATATGGGGAGGTACAAGCTCCAAATCGGTTTTACAGTGAAAACTGCAGGAAATTCAAACCGGCAGGAGGAATCATACTGAGAAACCAGAGTTAAAGTTTCTCCTGCAACCCGTTCCCTTTGTGCTAGATGAACGAAAGTCTGTCCACATGCTCAGTTCTCAGAGAAAAGTGTGTGTGAAAGCCGTCCTTCACCTAGCTTGTTGGGAACACAAAGTTTCTTATCAGTTGCCAACTCCACTCAATACATATATATGGGGAAGTACTAGCACCAACACGGATTTACAGTGAAAACTGCAGGAACTTCAAACCGGCAATAGGAAACAGACTGAGAAACCAGAGTAATAGTTTCTCCTGGAAATCGTTCCCTTCGTGCTAGATGAACGAACGTCTTTCCACATGCTCAGTTCTGAGAGATAAGTGTGTGTGAAAGCTGTCCTTCACCTAGCTTGTTGGGAACACAAAGTTTCTTTTCAGTTGCAAACTCCACTCCATACATATATATGGGGAGGTACTAGCTCCAACTCGGTTTTACAGTGAAAACTGCAGGAATATCAAACCGGCACTTGGAAACAGACTGAGAAACCATAGTAAAAGTTTCTCCTGCAACTCGTTCCTTTTGTGCTAGATAAACGAACGTCTCTCCACATGCACAGTTCTGAGAGATAAGTGTGTTTGAAAGCCGTCCTTCACCTATCTTGTTGGGAACACAAAGTTTCTATTCAGTTGCAAACACCAATCCTTACATATATAAGAGGAGGTACAAGCTCCAACTCGGTTTTATACTGAAAACTGCAGGAACTTCAAACCGGCACTAGGAAACAGACTGAGAAACCAGAGTAAAATTTTCTCCTGCAAACCATTCCCTTTGTGCTTGATGAATGAACGTCTCTCCACATGCTCAGTTCTGGGAGATAATTGTGTCTGAGAACCCTCCTTCACCTAGCTTCTTGAGAACACAAAGTTTATTTTCTGTTGCAAACTCCACTCCATACATATATAATTGGAGGTTCTAGCTCCAACACGGATTTACAGTGAAAACTGCAGGAACTTCAAACCGGCACTAGGAAACAGACTGAGAAACCAGAGTAAAAGTTTCTGCTGCAAACCTTTCCCTTTGTGCTAGATGAACGAACGTCTCTCCAAATGCTCAGATCTGATACATAAGTGTGTGTCAAAGCCGTCCTTCAAATATCTTGTTTGGTACACAAAGTTTCTTTTAAGTTGCAAACTCCAATCCATACATATGTATGTGGAGGTACTATCTCCAACTAGGTTTTACAGTGAAAACTGCAGGAAATTCAAACCGGCACTAGGAAACAGACGGAGATACCAGAGTAAAAGTTTCTCCTGCAACCCATTCCCTTTGTGCTAGATGAACGAATGTCTCTCCACATGCTCAGTTCTGAGAGAAAATTGTGGGTGAGAGCCGTAATTCACCTAGCTTGTTGGGAACATAAAAGATTCTTTTCAGTAGCAAACTCCACTGCATACATATATATGGGGAGGAACTAGCTCCAACTCGGTTTTACAGTGAAAACTGCAGGAAATTCAAACCGGCACTAGGAAACAGACTGAGAAACCAGAGTAAAAGTTTCTCCTGCAAACCGTTCCCTTTGTGCTAGATGAACGAAAGTCTCTCCACATGCTCAGTTCTGAGAGATAAGTGTGTGTGAGAGCCGTCCTTCAACTAGCTTGTTTGGAACACAAAGTTTCTTTTCAGTTGCTAACTCCACTCCATACATATATATGGGGAAGTACTAGCACCAACACTGATTTACAGTGAAAACTGCAGGAACTTCAAACCGGCAATAGGAAACAGACTGGGAAACCAGAGTAAAAGTTTCTCCTGCAACACGTTGCCTTTGTGCTAGATGAAAGAACGTATCTCCACATGCTCAGTTCTGAAAGATATGTGTGTGTGAAAGCCGTCCTTCACCTAGTATGTTGGGAACACAAAGTTTTTTTTCAGTTTCAAACTCAACTCCATAAATATATATATGGGAAGGTACTAGCTCCAACTCGGTTTTACAGTGAAAATTGCAGGAACTTCAAACCGGCACTAGGAAACAGACTGAGAAACCACAGTAAAAGTTTCTCCTGCAACCCGTTCCCTTTGTGCTAGATGAACGAACGTCTCTCCACATGCTCAGTTCTGAGAAATAAGTGTGTGTGAAAGCCGTCCTTCACATAGCTTGTTGGGAAAACAAAGTTTCTTTTCACTTGCAAACTCCACTCCATACATATATATGGGGAGGTACTAGCTCCAACTCTGTTTTACAGTGAAAACTGCAGGAACTTCAAACCGGCACTAGGAAACAGACTGAGAAACTAGAGTAAAAGTTTATCCTGCAAACCTTTCCCTTTGTGCTAGATGAACGAACGTCTCTCCACATGCTCAGTTCTGAGAAATAAGTGTGTGTGAAAGCCGTCCTTCACCTAGCTTGTTGGGAACACACAGTTTCTTTTCAGTTGCAAACTCCACTCCGTATATATATGGGGAGGTACTAGCTTCAAATCATTTTACAGTGAAAACAACAGGAAATTCAAACCGGCACTAGGAAACAGTCTGAGAAACCAGTGTAAAATTTCTACTGAAAACCGTTCCCTTTGTGCTAGATGAACGAAAGTCTGTCCACATGCACAGTTCTCAGAGAAAATTGTGTGTGAAAGCCGTCCTTCACCTAGCTTGTACGGAACACAAAGTTTCTTTTCAGTTGCAAACTCCACTCCGTATATATATATGGGGAGGTACTAGATGCAACTCGGTTTTACAGTGAAAAAACTGCAGGAACTTCAAAGCGGCACTAGGAAACAGACTGAGGAACGAGAGTAAAAGTTTCTCCTGCAACCCGTTCCGTTTGTGCTAGATGAACGAACGTCTCTGCACATGCTCATTTCTGAGAGATAATTGTGTGTGAGAGCCGTCCTTCAACTAGCTTATTTGGAACACAAAGTTTCTTTTCATTTGCAAACTCCACTCCATACATATATATGGGGAGGTACTAGCTCCAACTCTGTTTACAGTGAAAACTGCAGGAACTTCAAACCGGCAGTAGGAAACAGTCTGAGAAACCAGAGTAAAATTTTCTCCTGCAACCTGTTCCCATTGGGCTAGATGAACGAACGTCTCTCCACATGCTCAGTTCTGGGATATAAGTGTGTGTGAAAGCCGTCCTTCACCTAGTATGTTGGGAACACCAAGTTTTTTTTCAGTTGCAAACTCAATTCCATAAATATATATATGGGAAGGTACTAGCTCCAACTCGGTTTTACAGTGAAAATTGCAGGAATTTGAAACCGGCACTAGGAAACAGACTGAGAAACCACAGTAAAAGTTTCTCCTGCAACCCGTTCCCTTTGTGCTAGATGAACGAAAGTCTCTCCACATGCTCAGTTCTGAGAGATAAGTGTGTGTGAAAGCCGTCCTTCACATAGCTTGTTGGGAACACAAAGTTTCTTTTCAGTTGCAAACTCCACTCCATACATATATATGGGGAGGTACTAGCTCCAACTCTGTTTTACAGTGAAAACTGCAGGAACTTCAAACCGGCACTAGGAAACAGACTGAGAAACCAGAGTGAAAGTTTCTCCTGCAAACCGTTCCCTTTGTGCTAGATGAACGAACGTCTCTCCCCATGCTCAGTTCTGAGAAATAAGTGTGTGTGAAAGCGGTCCTTCACCAAGCTTGTTGGGAACACACAGTTTCTTTTTAGTTGCAAACTCCACTCCGTATATATATGCGGAGGTTCTAGCTCCAAATCATTTTACAGTGAAAACAACAGGAAATTCTAACCGGCACTAGGAAACAGTCTGAGAAACCAGTGTAAAATTTCTACTGAAAACCGTTCCCTTTGTGCTAGATGAACGAAAGTCTGTCCACATGCACAGTTCTCAGAGAAAATTGTGTGTGAAAGCCGTCCTTTACCTAGCTTGTAGGGAACACAAAGTTTCTTTTCAGTTGCAAATTCCACTCCGTATATATATATGGGGAAGTACTAGCTCCAACTCGGTTTTACAGAGAAAACTGCAGGAACTTTAAACCGGCACTAGGAAACAGACTGAGAAACCAGAGTAAAAGTTTCCCCTGCAACCCGTTCCGTTTGTGCTAGATGAACGAACGTCTCTGCACATGCTCATTTCTGAGAGATAATTGTGTGTGAGAGCCGTCCTTCAACTAGCTTGTTTGGAACACAAAGTTTCTTTTCAGTTGCAAACTCCACTCCATACATATATATGGGGAGGTTCTAGCTCCAACTCTGTTTACAGTGAAAACTGCAGGAACTTCAAACCGGCAGTAGGAAACAGTCTGAGAAACCAGAGTAAAATTTTCTCCTGCAACACGTTCCCTTTGTGCTAGATGAACGAACGTCTCTCCACATGCTCAGTTCTGGGATATAAATGTGTGTGAAGGCCGTCCTTCACCTAGCTTCTTGGGAAGACAAAGTTTCTTTTCAATTGCAAACTCCACTCCATACATATATATGGGGACGTACGAGCTCCAATTCGGTTTTACAGTGAAAACTGCAGGAACTTCTAACAGGCACTAGGAAAAAGACTGAGAAACCAGAGTAAAATTTTCTAATGCAACCCGTTCCCTTTGTGCTAGATGAACGAACTTCTCTCCACATGCTCAGTTCTGAGAGATAAGTGTGTGTAAGAGCCGTCCTTCACCTAGCTTGTTGGGAACATAAAAGTTTCTTTTCAGTTGCAAACTCCACTGCATACATATATATGGGGAGGTACTAGCTCCAACTCTGTTTTACATTGAAAACTGCAGGAAATTCAAACCGGCACTAGGAAACAGACTGAGAAACCAGAGTAAAAGTTTCTCCTGCAAACCGTTCCCTTTTTGCTAGATGAACGAACTTCTCTCCACATGCTCATTTCTGAGAGATAAATGTGTGTGAAACCCGTCCTTCAAAAAGCTTGTTGGGAACACAAAGTTTCTTTTCAGTTGCAAACACCAATCCATACATATATATTGGGAGGTACTAGCTCCAAATCGGTTTTACAGTGAAAACTGAAGGAACTTCAAACCGGCACTAGGAAACAGTCTGAGAAACCAGAGTAAAAGTTTCTCCTGCAAACCGTTCCATTTGTGCTAGATGAACGAACGTCTCTCCACATGCTCAGTTCTGAGAGATAAGTGTGTGTATTAAAGCCATCCTTCACCTAGCTTGTTGGGAACACAAAGTTTCTTTTCAGTTGCAAACTCCAATCCATATATATATATGGGGAGGTACTAGCTCCAACTCGGTTTTACAGTGAAAAAACTGCAGGAACTTCAAACCGGCACTAGGAAACAGACTGAGAAACCAGAGTAAAAGTTTCTCCTGCAACCCGTTCCCTTTGTGCTAGATGAACGAACGTCTCTCCACATGCTCATTTCTGGGAGATAATTGTGTGTGAGGGCCGTCCTTCACCTAGCTTGTTGGGAACACAAATTTCTTTTCACTTTCAAACTACACTCCATACATATATATGGGGAGGTACTAGCTCCAACTCGGTTTTACAGTGAAAACTGCAGGAACATCAAACCGGCACTAGGAAACAGACTGAGAAACCAGAGTAAAAGTTTCTCCTGCAAACCGTTCCCTTTATGCTAGATTAACGAAAGTCTCTCCACAAGCTCAGTTCTGAGAAATAATTGTGTGTGAAAGCCGTAATTAATCTTTCTTGTTGGGAACTCAAATTTCCTTTTCAGTTGCAAACTCCAATCCATATATATATATGGGGAGGTACTAGCTCCAAATCATTTTACAGTGAAAACTACAGGAAATTGAAACCGGCACTAGGAAACAGTCTGAGAAATCAGTGTAAAATTTCTACTGAAAACCTTTCCCTTTATTGCTAGATGAACGAAAGTCTGTCCAAATGCTCAGTTCTCAGAGAAAAGTGTGTGTGAAAGCCGTCTTTCACCTGGCTTGTTCGGAACACAAAGTTTCTTTTCAGTTGCAAATTCCACTCCGTATATATATATGGGGAGGTACTAGCTCCAACTCTGTTTACAGTGAAAACTGCAGGAACTTAAAACCTGCAGTAGGAAACAGTCTGAGAAACCAGACTAAAATTTTTTCCTGCAACCCGTTCCCTTTGTGCTAGATGAACGAACGTCTCTCCACATGCTCAGTTCTGGGATATAAGTGTGTGTGAAGGCCGTCCTTCACCTAGCTTGTTGGGAACACAAAGTTTCTTTTCAATTGCAAACTCCACTTCATACACGTATATGGGTACGTACGAGCTCCAACTCGGTTTTACAGTGAAAACTGCAGGAACTTCAAACCGGCACTAGGAAACAGACTGAGAAACCAGAGTAAAATTTTCTAATGCAACTCGTTCCCTTTGTGCTAGATGAACGAACTTCTCTCCACATGCTCAGTTCTGAGAGATAAGTGTGTGTGAAAGCCGACCTTCACCTAGCTTGTTGGGAACATAAAAGCTTCTTTTCAATTGCAAACTCCACTGCATACATATATATGAGGAGGTACTAGCTCCAACTCGCTTTTACAGTGAAAACTGCAGGAAATTCAAACCGGCAATAGGAAACAGACTGTGAAACCAGAGTAAAAGTTTCTCCTGCAACACGTTCCCTTTGTGCTAGATGAACGAACTTCTCTCCACATGCTCAGTTCTGAGAGATATGTGTGTGTGAAAGCCGTCCTTCAACTAGCTTGTTGGGATCACAAAGTTTCTTTTCAGTTGCAAACTCCACTCCATATATATATATGGGGAGGTACTATCTCCAACTATGTTTTACAGTGAAAACTGCAGGAACTTCAAACCGGCAGTAGGAAACAGACTGAGAAACCAGAGTAAAAGTTTCTCCTGCAAACCGTTCCCTTTGTGCTAGATGAACGAACGTCTCTCCACATGCTCAGTTCTGAGAGATAACTGTGTGTGAAAGCCGTCCTTCACCTAACTTGTTGGGAACACAAAGTTTCTTTTCAGTTGCAAACTAAACTCCATACATATATATGGGGATGTACTAGCTCCAAATCGGTTTTACAGTGAAAACTGCAGGAACTTCAAACCGGCACTAGGAAACAGACTGAGAAACCAGAGTAAAATTTCTAATGCAACCCGTTCCCTTTGTGCTAGATGAACGAACTTCTCTCCACATGCTCAGGTCTGAGAGATATGTGTGTGTGAAAGCCTTCCTTCAACTAGCTTGTTGGGATCACAAAGTTTCTTTTCAGTTGCAAAATCCACTCCATACATATATATGGGGAGGTACTATCTCCTACTATGTTTTACAGTGAAAACTGCAGGAAATCTAAACCGGCACTAGGAAACAGACTGAGAAACCAGAGTAAAAGTTTCTCCTGCAACCCGTTCCCTTTGTGCTAGATGAACGAACTTCTCTCCACATGCTCAGTTCTGAGAGATATGTGTGTGTGAAAGCCGTCCTTCAAATAGCTTGTTTGGTACACAAATTTTCTTTTCAGTTGCAAACTCAAATCCATAAAGATATATGTGGAGGGACTATCTCAAACTAGGTTTTACAGTGAAAACTGCAGGGACTTCAAACCGGCAGTAGGAAACAGACTGAGAAACCAGAGTAATACTTCCTCCTGCAACCCGTTCCATTTGTGCTAGATGAACGAACGTCTCTCCATATGCTCAGTTCTGGGAGATAAGTGTGTGTGAGAGCAGTCCTTCACCTAGATTGTTGGGAACACAAAGTTTCTTTTCAGTTGCAAACTACACTCCATATATATATACAGGGATGTATAAGCTCCAACTCGGTTTTACAGTGAAAACTGCAGGAACTTCAAACCGGCACTAGGAAACAGACTGAGAAACCACAGAAAAGTTTCCCTGCAACCCGTTCCCTTTGTGCTAGATGAACGAACGTATCTCCACATGCTCAGTTCTGAGAGATAAGTGTGTGTGAAACCGTCCTTCAGCTAGCTTGTTGGGAACACAAATTTTCTTTTCAGTTGCAAACTCCACCCCATACATATATATGGGTAGGTACTAGCTCCAACTCTGTTTTACAGTGAAAACTGCAGGAACTTCAAACAGGCACTAGGAAACAGACTGACAATCCTAAGTAAAATTTCTCCTGCCACCCGTTCCTTTGTGCTAGATGAACGAACGTCTCTCCACATGCTCAGTTCTGGGAGATAAGTGTGTGTGAGTACAGTCCTTCACCTAGCTTGTTGGGAACACAAAGTTTCTTTTCAGATGCAAACTCCACTCCATATATATATATGGGGAGGTTCTAGCTCCAACACGGATTTACAGTGAAAACTGCAGGAACTTCAAACCGGCACTAGGAAACAGACTGAGAAACCAGAGTAAAAGTTTCTCCTGCATCTCGTTCCCTTTGTGCTAGATGAACGAACGTATCTCCACATGCTCAGTTCTGAGAGATAATTGTGTTTGAATCCGTCCTTCACCTAGTTTTTGGGAACACAAAGGTTCTTTTCAGAAGCAAAATCCACTCCATATATATATATGGGGATGTTCTAGCTCCAACACGGATTTACAGTGAAAAATCTGCAGGAACTTCAAACCGGCACTAGGAAACAGACTGTGAAACCAGAGTGAAAGTTTCCCCTGCAAACCGTTCCCTTTGTGCTAGATGAACGAACATCTCTCCACATGCTCAGTTCTGAGAGATAATTGTGTGTTAGAGCCGTCCTTCAACTAGCTTGTTTGGAACACAAAGTTTCTTTTCAGCTGCAAACTCCACTCCATACATATATATGGGGACTTACGAGCTCCAAATCGGTTTTACAGTGAAAACCGCAGGAACTTCAAACCGGCACTTGGAAACAGACTGAGAAACCAGAGTAAAATTTTCTAATGCAACCCGTTCCCTTTTTGCTAGATGAACGAACTTCTCTCCACATGCTCAGTTCTGAGAGATAAGTGTGTGTGAGAGCCGTCCTTCTCCTAGCTTGTTTGGAACATAAAAGTTTCTTTTCAGTTGCAAACTCCACTGCATACATATATATGGGGAGGTACTAGCTCCAACTCGGTTTTACAGTGAAAACTGCAGGAACTTCAAACCGGCAGTAGGAAACAGACTGAGAAACCAGAGTAAAAGTTTCTCCTGCAAACCGTTCCCTTTGTGCTAGATGAACGAACGTCTCTCCACATGCTCAGTTCTGAGAGATAACTGTGTGTGAAAGCCGTCCTTCACCTAACTTGTTGGGAACACAAAGTTTCTTTTCAGTTGCAAACTAAACTCCATACATATATATGGGGATGTACTAGCTCCAAATCGGTTTTACAGTGAAAACTGCAGGAACTTCAAACCGGCACTAGGAAACAGACTGAGAAACCAGAGTAAAGTTTCTCCTGCAAACCGTTCCCTTTGTGCTAGATGAACGAACGTCTCTCCACATGCTCAGTTCTGAGAGATAACTGTGTGTGAAAGCCGTCCTTCACCTAACTTGTTGGGAACACAAAGTTTCTTTTCAGTTGCAAACTAAACTCCATACATATATATGGGGATGTACTAGCTCCAAATCGGTTTTACAGTGAAAACTGCAGGAACTTCAAACCGGCACTAGGAAACAGACTGAGAAACCAGAGTAAAATTTCTAATGCAACCCGTTCCCTTTGTGCTAGATGAACGAACTTCTCTCCACATGCTCAGTTCTGAGAGATATGTGTGTGTGAAAGCCTTCCTTCAACTAGCTTGTTGGTATCACAAAGTTTCTTTTCAGTTGCAAAATCCACTCCATACATATATATGGGGAGGTACTATCTCCTACTATGTTTTACAGTGAAAACTGCAGGAAATCTAAACCGGCACTAGGAAACAGACTGAGAAACCAGAGTAAAAGTTTCTCCTGCAACCCGTTCCCTTTGTGCTAGATGAACGAACTTCTCTCCACATGCTCAGTTCTGAGAGATATGTGTGTGTGAAAGCCGTCCTTCAAATAGCTTGTTTGGTACACAAATTTTCTTTTCAGTTGCAAACTCAAATCCATAAAGATATATGTGGAGAGACTATCTCAAACTAGGTTTTACAGTGAAAACTGCAGGGACTTCAAACCGGCAGTAGGAAACAGACTGAGAAACCAGAGTAATACTTTCTCCTGCAACCCGTTCCATTTGTGCTAGATGAACGAACGTCTCTCCATATGCTCAGTTCTGGGAGATAAGTGTGTGTGAGAGCAGTCCTTCACCTAGATTGTTGGGAACACAAAGTTTCTTTTCAGTTGCAAACTACACTCCATATATATATACAGGGATGTATAAGCTCCAACTCGGTTTTACAGTGAAAACTGCAGGAACTTCAAACCGGCACTAGGAAACAGACTGAGAAACCACAGAAAAGTTTCCCTGCAACCCGTTCCCTTTGTGCTAGATGAACGAACGTATCTCCACATGCTCAGTTCTGAGAGATAAGTGTGTGTGAAACCGTCCTTCAGCTAGCTTGTTGGGAACACAAATTTTCTTTTCAGTTGCAAACTCCACCCCATACATATATATGGGTAGGTACTAGCTCCAACTCTGTTTTACAGTGAAAACTGCAGGAACTTCAAACAGGCACTAGGAAACAGACTGACAAACCTAAGTAAAATTTCTCCTGCCACCCGTTCCTTTGTGCTAGATGAACGAACGTCTCTCCACATGCTCAGTTCTGGGAGATAAGTGTGTGTGAGTACAGTCCTTCACCTAGCTTGTTGGGAACACAAAGTTTCTTTTCAGATGCAAACTCCACTCCATATATATATATGGGGAGGTTCTAGCTCCAACACGGATTTACAGTGAAAACTGCAGGAACTTCAAACCGGCACTAGGAAACAGACTGAGAAACCAGAGTAAAAGTTTCTCCTGCATCTCGTTCCCTTTGTGCTAGATGAACGAACGTATCTCCACATGCTCAGTTCTGAGAGATAATTGTGTTTGAATCCGTCCTTCACCTAGTTTTTGGGAACACAAAGTTTCTTTTCAGAAGCAAAATCCACTCCATATATATATATGGGGATGTTCTAGCTCCAACACGGATTTACAGTGAAAAATCTGCAGGAACTTCAAACCGGCACTAGGAAACTTTCTGAGAAACCAGTGTAAAATTTCTACTGAAAACCGTTCCCTTTGTGCTAGATGAACGAAAGTCTGTCCACATGCTCAGTTCTCAGAGAAATGTGTGTGTGAAAGCCGTGCTTCACCTAGCTTGTTGGGAAAACAAAGTTTCTTTTCAGTTGCAAACTCAACTCCGTATATATATATGGGGAAGTACTAGCTCCAACTCGGTTTTAAAGAGAAAACTGCAGGACCTTCAAACCGGCACTAGGAAACAGACTGTGAAACCAGAGTGAAAGTTTCCCCTGCAAACCGTTCCCTTTGTGCTAGATGAACGAACGTCTCTCCACATGCTCAGTTCTGAGAGATAATTGTGTGTGAGAGCCGTCCTTCAACTAGCTTGTTTGGAACACAAAGTTTCTTTTCAGCTGCAAACTCCACTCCATACATATATATGGGGACGTACGAGCTCCAAATCGGTTTTACAGTGAAAACCGCAGGAACTTCAAACCGGCACTTGGAAACAGACTGAGAAACCAGAGTAAAATTTTCTAATGCAACCCGTTCCCTTTTTGCTAGATGAACGAACTTCTCTCCACATGCTCAGTTCTGAGAGATAAGTGTGTGTGAGAGCCGTCCTTCTCCTAGCTTGTTTGGAACATAAAAGTTTCTTTTCAGTTGCAAACTCCACTGCATACATATATATGGGGAGGTACTAGCTCCAACTCGGTTTTACAGTGAAAACTGCAGGAAATTAAAACCGGCACTAGGAAACAGACTGAGAAACCAGAGTAAAAGTTTCTCCTGCAACCCGTTCCCTTTGTGCTAGATGAAAGAACGCCTCTACATATGCTCAGTTCTGAGGGAAAAGTGTGTGTGAAAGCCGCCCTTCAACTAGCTTGTTGGGAACACAAAGTTTCTTTTCAGTTGAAACCCCACTCCATATATATATATGGGGAGGTACAAGCTTCAACTCGGTTTTACAGTGAAAACTGCAGGAACTTCAAACCGGCTGTAGGAAACAAACTGAGAAACCAGAGTAAAAGTTTCTCCTGCAACCCGTTCCTTTTGTGCTAGATGAAAGAACCTCTCTCCCCATGCTCAGTTCTGAGAGATAAGTGTGAATGAAAGCCGTCCTTCACCTAGCTTGTTGGGAACACAAAGTTTCTTTTCAGTTGGAAACTCCACTCCATATATATTTGAGGACGTACGAGCTCCAACTCGGTTTTACAGTGAAAACTGCAGGAACTTCAAACCGGCAGTAGGAAACAGACTGTGAAACAAGAGTAAAAGTTTCTCCTGCAACCCGTTCCCTTTGTGCTAGATGAACGAACTTCCCTCCACATGCTCAATTCTGAGATATAAGTGTCTGTGAATGCCGTCCTTCACCTAGCTTGTTGGGAACAAAGAGTTTCTTTTCAGTTGCAAACTACATTCCACTCATATATATGGGGAGGCATTAGCTCCAACTCGGTTTTACAGTGAAAACTTCAGGAACTTCAAACCGGCAGTAGGAAACAAACTGAGAAACCAGAGTAAAAGTTTCTTCTGCAACCCGTTCCTTTTGTGCTAGATGAACGAACCTCTCTCCACATGCTCAGTTCTGAGAGATATATGTGTGTGGAAGCCGTCCTTCACCTAGCTTGTTTGAAACACAAAGTTTCTTTTCAGTTGGAAACTCCACTCCATACATATTTGAGGACGTACGAGCTCCAACTCAGTTTTACAGTGAAAACTGCAGGAAATCTAAACCGGAACTGGGAAACCGACTGAGAAACCAGAGTAAAAGTTTCCCCTTCAACCTGTTCCCTTTGTGCTAGATGAACGAACGTCTCTCCACATGCTCAGTTCTGAGAAATAAGTGTGTGTGAAAGCCGTCCTTCACCTAGCTTGTTGGGAACACAAAGATTCTTTTCAGTTGCAAACTCCACTCCATACATATATATGGGGATGTACTAGTTCCAACTCGGTTTTACAGTGAAAACTTCAGGAACTTCAAACCGGCACTAGAAAACAGACTGAGAAACTAGAGTAAAATTTTCTCCTGCAACCCTTTCCCTTTGTGCTAGATGAACGAACGTCTCTCCTCATGCCCAGTTCTGAGAGGTAAGTGTGTGTGAATGCCGTCCTTCACCTAGCTTGTTGGGAACACAAAGTTTCTTTTCAGTTGCAAACTCAACTCCATACATATATATGGGGAGGAACTAACTCCAACACGGTTTTACAGAGAAAACTGCAGGAACGTCAAACAGGCATTAGGAAACAGACTGAGAAACCTGAGCAAAAGTTTCCCCTTCAACCCGTTCCCTTTGTGCTAGATGAACGAACGTCTCTCCATATGTTCAGTTCTGAGAGATAAGTGTGTGTGAAAGCCGTCCTTCACATAGCTTGTTGGGAACACAAAGTTTTTTTCACTTGCAAATTCCACTCCATACATATATATGGGGAGGTACTAGCTCCAACTCGGATTTACAGTGAAAACTGCAGGAAAATCAAACCGGCAGTAGGAAATAGACTGAGAAACCAGAGTAAAAGTTTCTCCTGCAACCCGTTCCCTTTATGCTATATGAACGAACGTCTCTCCACGTGCCCAGTTCTGAGAGATAACTGTCTTTGAAAGCCCTCCTTCACCTAGCTTCTTGAGAACACAAAGTTTATTTTCTGTTGCAAACTCCACTCCATACATATATAATTGGAGGTTCTAGCTCCAACACGTATTTACAGTGAAAACTGCAGGAACTTCAAACCGGCACTAGGAAACAGACTGAGAAACCAGAGTAAAAGTTTCTGCTGCAAACCTTTCCCTTTGTGCTAGATGAACGAACGTCTCTCCAAATGCTCAGATCTGATACATAAGTGTGTGTCAAAGCCGTCCTTCAAATAGCTTGTTTGGTACACAAAGTTTCTTTTAAGTTGCAAACTCCAATCCATACATATGTATGTGGAGGTACTATCTCCAACTAGGTTTTACAGTGAAAACTGCAGGAAATTCAAACCGGCACTAGGAAACAGACTGAGAAACCAGAGTAAAAGTTTCTCCTGCAACCCATTCCCTTTGTGCTAGATGAACGAATGTCTCTCCACATGCTCAGTTCTGAGAGAAAATTGTGAGTGAGAGCCGTAATTCACCTAGCTTGTTGGGAACATAAAAGATTCTTTTCAGTAGCAAACTCCACTGCATACATATATATGGGGAGGAAATAGCTCCAACTCGGTTTTACAGTGAAAACTGCAGGAAATTCAAACCGGCACTAGGAAACAGACTGAGAAACCAGAGTAA
This sequence comes from Camelus bactrianus, assembly GCF_048773025.1. Classification (NCBI taxonomy): domain Eukaryota; kingdom Metazoa; phylum Chordata; class Mammalia; order Artiodactyla; family Camelidae; genus Camelus; species Camelus bactrianus. The sequence continues at coordinate 81,575,160 of NC_133542.1, read as the reverse complement.
AAGTTTCTCCTGCAACCCGTTCCCTTTGTGCTAGATGAACGAAAGTCTCTCCACATGCTCAGTTCTGAGAGATAAGTGTGTGTGAGAGCCGTCCTTCAACTAGCTTGTTTGGAACAAAAAGTTTCTTTTCAGTTGCTAACTCCATTCCATACATATATATGGGGAAGTACTAGCACCAACACTGATTTACAGTGAAAACTGCAGGAACTTCAAACCGGCAATAGGAAACAGACTGGGAAACCAGAGTAAAAGTTTCTCCTGCAACACGTTGCCTTTGTGCTAGATGAAAGAACGTATCTCCACATGCTCAGTTCTGAAAGATATGTGTGTGTGAAAGCCGTCCTTCACCTAGTACGTTGGGAACACAAAGTTTTTTTTCAGTTTCAAACTCAATTCCATAAATATATATATGGGAACGTACTAGCTCCAACTCGGTTTTACAGTGAAAATTGCAGGAACTTCAAACCGGCACTAGGAAACAGACTGAGAAACCACAGTAAAAGTTTCTCCTGCAACCCGTTCCCTTTGTGCTAGATGAACGAACGTCTCTCCACATGCTCAGTTCTGAGAAATAAGTGTGTGTGAAAGCCGTCCTTCACATAGCTTGTTGGGAAAACAAAGTTTCTTTTCACTTGCAAACCCCACTCCATACATATATATGGGGAGGTACTAGCTCCAACTCTGTTTTACAGTGAAAACTGCAGGAACTTCAAACCGGCACTAGGAAACAGACTGAGAAACCAGAGTAAAAGTTTCTCCTGCAAACCGTTCCCTTTGTGCTAGATGAACGAACGTCTCTCCACATGCTCAGTTCTGAGAAATAAGTGTGTGTGAAAGCCGTCCTTCACCTAGCTTGTTGGGAACACACAGTTTCTTTTCAGCTGCAAACTCCACTCCGTATATATATGGGGAGGTACTAGCTTCAAATCATTTTACAGTGAAAACAACAGGAAATTCAAACTGGCACTAGGAAACAGTCTGAGAAACCAGTGTAAAATTTCTACTGAAAACCGTTCCCTTTGTGCTAGATGAACGAAAGTCTGTCCACATGCACAGTTCTCAGAGAAAATTGTGTGTGAAAGCCGTCCTTCACCTAGCTTGTACGGAACACAAAGTTTCTTTTCAGTTGCAAACTCCACTCCGTATATATATATGGGGAGGTACTAGATGCAACTCTGTTTTACAGTGAAAAAACTGCAGGAACTTCAAAGCGGCACTAGGAAACAGACTGAGGAACGAGAGTAAAAGTTTCTCCTGCAACCCGTTCCGTTTGTGCTAGATGAACGAACGTCTCTGCACATGCTCATTTCTGAGAGATAATTGTGTGTGAGAGCCGTCCTTCAACTAGCTTATTTGGAACACAAAGTTTCTTTTCATTTGCAAACTCCACTCCATACATATATATGGGGAGGTACTAGCTCCAACTCTGTTTACAGTGAAAACTGCAGGAACTTCAAACCGGCAGTAGGAAACAGTCTGAGAAACCAGAGTAAAATTTTCTCCTGCAACCTGTTCCCATTGGGCTAGATGAACGAACGTCTCTCCACATGCTCAGTTCTGGGATATAAGTGTGTGTGAAAGCCGTCCTTCACCTAGTATGTTGGGAACACAAAGTTTTTTTTCAGTTGCAAATTCAATTCCATAAATATATATATGGGAAGGTACTAGCTCCAACTCGGTTTTACAGTGAAAATTGCAGGAATTTGAAACCGGCACTAGGAAACAGACTGAGAAACCACAGTAAAAGTTTCTCCTGCAACCCGTTCCCTTTGTGCTAGATGAACGAAAGTCTCTCCACATGCTCAGTTCTGAGAGATAAGTGTGTGTGAAAGCCGTCCTTCACATAGCTTGTTGGGAACACAAAGTTTCTTTTCAGTTGCAAACTCCACTCCATACATATATATGGGGACGTACGAGCTCCAATTCGGTTTTACAGTGAAAACTGCAGGAACTTCAAACAGGCACTAGGAAAAAGACTGAGAAACCAGAGTAAAATTTTCTAATGCAACCCGTTCCCTTTGTGCTAGATGAACGAACTTCTCTCCACATGCTCAGTTCTGAGAGATAAGTGTGTGTAAGAGCCGTCCTTCACCTAGCTTGTTGGGAACATAAAAGTTTCTTTTCAGTTGCAAACTCCACTGCATACATATATATGGGGATGTACTAGCTCCAACTCTGTTTTACATTGAAAACTGCAGGAAATTCAAACCGGCACTAGGAAACAGACTGAGAAACCAGAGTAAAAGTTTCTCCTGCAAACCGTTCCCTTTGTGCTAGATGAACGAACTTCTCTCCACATGCTCATTTCTGAGAGATAAATGTGTGTGAAACCCGTCCTTCAAAAAGCTTGTTGGGAACACAAAGTTTCTTTTCAGTTGCAAACAGCAATCCATACATATATATTGGGAGGTACTAGCTCCAAATCGGTTTTACAGTGAAAACTGAAGGAACTTCAAACCGGCACTAGGAAACAGTCTGAGAAACCAGAGTAAAAGTTTCTCCTGCAAACCGTTCCATTTGTGCTAGATGAACGAACGTCTCTCCACATGCTCAGTTCTGAGAGATAAGTGTGTGTGAAAGCCATCCTTCACCTAGCTTGTTGGGAACACAAAGTTTCTTTTCAGTTGCAAACTCAAATCCATATATATATATGGGGAGGTACTAGCTCCAACTCTGTTTTACAGTGAAAAAACTGCAGGAACTTCAAACCGGCACTAGGAAACAGACTGAGAAACCAGAGTAAAAGTTTCTCCTGCAACCCGTTCCCTTTGTGCTAGATGAACGAACGTCTCTCCACATGCTCATTTCTGGGAGATAATTGTGTGTGAGGGCCGTCCTTCACCTAGCTTGTTGGGAACACAAATTTCTTTTCACTTTCAAACTACACTCCATACATATATATGGGGAGGTACTAGCTCCAACTCGGTTTTACAGTGAAAACTGCAGGAACATCAAACCGGCACTAGGAAACAGACTGAGAAACCAGAGTAAAAGTTTCTCCTGCAAACCGTTCCCTTTATGCTAGATTAACGAAAGTCTCTCCACAAGCTCAGTTCTGAGAAATAATTGTGTGTGAAAGCCGTAATTAATCTTTCTTGTTGGGAACTCAAATTTCCTTTTCAGTTGCAAACTCCAATCCATATATATATATGGGGAGGTACTAGCTCCAAATCATTTTACAGTGAAAACTACAGGAAATTGAAACCGGCACTAGGAAACAGTCTGAGAAATCAGTGTAAAATTTCTACTGAAAACCTTTCCCTTTATTGCTAGATGAACGAAAGTCTGTCCAAATGCTCAGTTCTCAGAGAAACGTGTGTGTGAAAGCCGTCTTTCACCTGGCTTGTTCGGAACACAAAGTTTCTTTTCAGTTGCAAATTCCACTCCGTATATATATATGGGGAGGTACTAGCTCCAACTCTGTTTACAGTGAAAACTGCAGGAACTTAAAACCTGCAGTAGGAAACAGTCTGAGAAACCAGACTAAAATTTTTTCCTGCAACCCGTTCCCTTTGTGCTAGATGAACGAACGTCTCTCCACATGCTCAGTTCTGGGATATAAGTGTGTGTGAAGGCCGTCCTTCACCTAGCTTTTTGGGAACACAAAGTTTCTTTTCAATTGCAAACTCCACTTCATACACATATATGGGTACGTACGAGCTCCAACTCGGTTTTACAGTGAAAACTGCAGGAACTTCAAACCGGCACTAGGAAACAGACTGAGAAACCAGAGTAAAATTTTCTAATGCAACTCGTTCCCTTTGTGCTAGATGAACGAACTTCTCTCCACATGCTCAGTTCTGAGAGATAAGTGTGTGTGAAAGCCGACCTTCACCTAGCTTGTTGGGAACATAAAAGCTTCTTTTCAGTTGCAAACTCCACTGCATACATATATATGAGGAGGTACTAGCTCCAACTCGCTTTTACTGTGAAAACTGCAGGAAATTCAAACCGGAAATAGGAAACAGACTGTGAAACCAGAGTAAAAGTTTCTCCTGCAACACGTTCCCTTTGTGCTAGATGAACGAACTTCTCTCCACATGCTCAGTTCTGAGAGATATGTGTGTGTGAAAGCCGTCCTTCAACTAGCTTGTTGGGATCACAAAGTTTCTTTTCAGTTGCAAACTCCACTCCATATATATATATGGGGAGGTACTATCTCCAACTATGTTTTACAGTGAAAACTGCAGGAACTTCAAACCGGCAGTAGGAAACAGACTGAGAAACCAGAGTAAAAGTTTCTCCTGCAAACCGTTCCCTTTGTGCTAGATGAACGAACGTCTCTCCACATGCTCAGTTCTGAGAGATAACTGTGTGTGAAAGCCGTCCTTCACCTAACTTGTTGGGAACACAAAGTTTCTTTTCAGTTGCAAACTAAACTCCATACATATATATGGGGATGTACTAGCTCCAAATCGGTTTTACAGTGAAAACTGCAGGAACTTCAAACCGGCACTAGGAAACAGACTGAGAAACCAGAGTAAAATTTCTAATGCAACCCGTTCCCTTTGTGCTAGATGAACGAACTTCTCTCCACATGCTCAGTTCTGAGAGATATGTGTGTGTGAAAGCCTTCCTTCAACTAGCTTGTTGGGATCACAAAGTTTCTTTTCAGTTGCAAAATCCACTCCATACATATATATGGGGAGGTACTATCTCCTACTATGTTTTACAGTGAAAACTGCAGGAAATCTAAACCGGCACTAGGAAACAGACTGAGAAACCAGAGTAAAAGTTTCTCCTGCAACCCGTTCCCTTTGTGCTAGATGAACGAACTTCTCTCCACATGCTCAGTTCTGAGAGATATGTGTGTGTGAAAGCCGTCCTTCAAATAGCTTGTTTGGTACACAAATTTTCTTTTCAGTTGCAAACTCAAATCCATAAAGATATATGTGGAGGGACTATCTCAAACTAGGTTTTACAGTGAAAACTGCAGGGACTTCAAACCGGCAGTAGGAAACAGACTGAGAAACCAGAGTAATACTTTCTCCTGCAACCCGTTCCATTTGTGCTAGATGAACGAACGTCTCTCCATATGCTCAGTTCTGGGAGATAAGTGTGTGTGAGAGCAGTCCTTCACCTAGATTGTTGGGAACACAAAGTTTCTTTTCAGTTGCAAACTACACTCCATACATATATACAGGTATGTATAAGCTCCAACTCGGTTTTACAGTGAAAACTGCAGGAACTTCAAACCGGCACTAGGAAACAGACTGAGAAACCACAGAAAAGTTCCTCCTGCAACCCGTTCCCTTTGTGCTAGATGAACGAACGTATCTCCACATGCTCAGTTCTGAGAAATAATTGTGTTTGAATCCGTCCTTCACCTAGTTTTTGGGAACACAAAGTTTCTTTTCAGAAGCAAAATCCACTCCATATATATATATGGGGATGTTCAAGCTCCAACACGGATTTACAGTGAAAAATCTGCAGGAACTTCAAACCGGCACTAGGAAAAATTCTGAGAAACCAGTGTAAAATTTCTACTGAAAACCGTTCCCTTTGTGCTAGATGAACGAAAGTCTGTCCACATGCTCAGTTCTCAGAGAAAAGTGTGTGTGAAAGCCGTGCTTCACCCAGCTTGTTGGGAACACAAAGTTTCTTTTCAGTTGCAAACTCAACTCCGTATATATATATGTTGAAGTACTAGCTCCAACTCGGTTTTACAGAGAAAACTGCAGGACCTTCAAACCGGCACTAGGAAACAGACTGTGAAACCAGAGTGAAAGTTTCCCCTGCAAACCGTTCCCTTTGTGCTAGATGAACGAACGTCTCTCCACATGCTCAGTTCTGAGAAATAAGTGTGTGTGAGAGCCGTCCTTCACCTAGCTTGTTGGGAACACAAAGATTCTTTTCAGTTGCAAACTCCACTCCATATATATATATGGGGATGTACTAGTTCCAACTCGGTTTTACAGTGAAAACTTCAGGAACTTCAAACCGGCACTAGAAAACAGACTGAGAAACTAGAGTAAAATTTTCTCCTGCAACCCTTTCCCTTTGTGCTAGATGAACGAACGTCTCTCCTCATGCCCAGTTCTGAGAGGTAAGTGTGTGTGAATGCCATCCTTCACCTAGCTTGTTGGGAACACAAAGTTTCTTTTCAGTTGCAAACTCAACTCCATACATATTTATGGGGAGGAACTAACTCCAACACGGTTTTACAGAGAAAACTGCAGGAACGTCAAACAGGCATTAGGAAACAGACTGAGAAACCTGAGCAAATTTTCTCCTGCAACCCGTTCCCTTTGTGCTAGATGAACGAACGTCTCTCCACATGCTCAGTTCTGAGAGATAAGTGTGTGTGAAAGCCGTCCTTCACATAGCTTGTTGGGAACACAAAGTTTTTTTCACTTGCAAATTCCACTCCATACATATATATGGGGAGGTACTAGCTCCAACTCGGATTTACAGTGAAAACTGCAGGAAAATCAAACCGGCAGTAGGAAATAGACTGAGAAACCAGAGTAAAAGTTTCTCCTGCAACCCGTTCCCTTTGTGCTATATGAACGAACGTCTCTCCACGTGCCCAGTTCTGAGAGATAACTGTCTTTGAAAGCCGTCCTTCACCTAGCTTGATGGGTACACAAAGTTTCTTTTCACTTGCAAACTCCACTCCATACATATATATGGGGATGTAATAGCTCCAACTCGGTTTTACAGTGAAAACTGTAGGAACTTCAAACCGGCACTAGGAAACAGACTGAGAAACCAGAGTAAAAGTTTCTCCTGCAACCCGTTCCCTTTGTGCTAGATGAAAGGACGCCTCTCCATATGCTCAGTTCTGAGGGATAAGTGTGTGTGAAAGCCGCCATTCACCTAGCTTGTTGGGAACACAAAGTTACTTTGCAGTTGCAAACTCACCTCCATAAATATATATGGGGCGGTACAAGCTCCAACTCGGTTTTACAGTGAAAACTGCAGGAACTTCAAACCGGCAGTAGGAAACAAACTGAGAAACCAGAGTAAAATTTACCCCTGCAACCCGTTCTTGTGTGCTAGATGGACGAACCTCTCTCCACATGCTCAGTTCTGAGAGATAAGTGTGTGTGAAAGCCGTACTTCACCTAGCTTGTTGGGAACACAAAGTTTCTTTTCATTTGGAAACTCCACTCCATACATATTTGAGGACGTACGAGCTCCAACTCGGTTTTACAATGAAAACTGCAGGAACTTCAAACCGGCAGTAGGAAACAGACTGAGAAACCAGAGTAAAAGTTTCTCCTGCAACCCGTTCCCTTTGTGCTAGATGAACGAACTTCCCTCCACATGCTCAATTCTGAGAAATAAGTGTGTGTGTGTGCCGTCCTTCATTTAGCTTGTTGGGAACACAAAGTTTCTTTTCAGTTGCAAACTCCACTCCATACATATATATGGGGAGGTACAAGCTCCAAGTCGGTTTTACAGTGAAAACTGCAGGAACTTCAAACCGGCAGTAGGAAACAGACTGAGAAACCAGAGTAAAATTTTCCCCTGAAACCCGTTCTCTTTGTGCTGGATGAACGAACTTCTCTCCACATGCTCAGTTCTGAGAGATAATTGTGTGTGAAAGACGTACTTCCACTAGCTTGTTGGGAACACCAAGATTCTTTTCAGGTGGAAACTCCACTCCATACATATATATGGGGACATACGAGCTACAAATCCGTTTTACAGTGAAATCTGCAGGAACTTCAAACCGGCACTAGGAAACCGACTGACAATCCAGAGTAAAAGTTCTCTTGCAACCCGTTCCCTTTTTGCTAGATGAACGAACGTCTCTCCACATGCTCAGTTCCGAGAGATAAGTGTGTGTGAAGCCGTCCTTCACCTAGCTTGTTGGGAACACAAAGTTTCTTTTCATTTGAAATCTCCACTCCATACATATATATGGGAAAGTACGAGCTCCAACTCGTTTTTACAGTGAAAAATGCCGGAACATCTAACAGGAAGTAGGAAACAGACTGAGAAACCAGATTAAAAGTTTCTCCTGCAACCCGTTCCCTTTGTGCTTGATGAACGAACGTCTCCCCACATGCTCAGTTCTGAGAGATAATTGCGTGTGAAAGCCGTCCTTTACCTAGCTTGTTGGGAACAGAAAGTTTCTTTTCAGTTGGAAACTCCACTCCATATATATATATGGGGAGGTACTAGCTCCAAATCGGTTTTACAGTGAAAACTGCAGGAACTTCAAACCGGCAGTAGGAAACAGACTGAGAAACCAGAGTAAAATTTCCCTTGCTCCAATCCCTTTGTGCTAGATGAACGAACGTCTCTCCACATGCTCAGTTCTGAGAGATAAGTGTGAGTGAAAGCCGTCCTTCAACTAGCTTGTTGGGAACACAAAGTTTCTTTTCAGTTGCAAACCCCACTCCATACATATATATGGGGAGGTACAACCTCCAACTCGGATTTACAGTGAAAACTGCAGGAACTTCAAACCGGCACTAGGAAACAGACTGAGAAACAAGAGTAAAAGTTTCTCCTGCAACCCGTTCCCTTTGTGCTAGATGAACGAACGTCTCTCCCCATGCTCAGTTCTGAGAGATAAGTGTGTGTGAAGCCGTCCTTCATCTAGCTTGTAGGGAACACAAAGTTTCTTTACAGATGCAAACTCCACTCCATAAAAATATGTGGGGAAGTACAAGCTCCAACTCGGTTTAACAATGAAAACTGCAGGAACTTCAAACCGGCAGTAGGAAACAGACTGAGAAACCAGAGTAAAAGTTTCTCCTTCAACCCTTTCCCTTTGTGATAGATGAACGAACGTCTCTCCACGTGCTCAGTACTGAGAGATAAGTGCGTGTGAAAGCCGTTCTTCACCTAACTTGTTGTGAACAGAAAGTTTCTTTTCAGTTGTAAACTCCAATCGATACATATATATGGGGAAGTACTAGCTCCAACTAAGTTTTACAGTGAAAACTGCAGGAACTTCAAACCGGCACTAGGAAACAGACTCAGAAACCAGAGTAAAAGTTTCTCCTGCCACCCGTTCCCTTTGTGATTGATGAACGAACGTCTCTCCACATGCTCAGTTCTGAGAGATAAGTGTGTGTGAGAGCCGTCCTTCACCTAGCTTGTGGGAACAGAAAGTTTCTTTTCAGTTGCAAACTCCACTCCATACATATATATGGGGAGGAACTAGCTCTAACGCTGTTTTACAGTGAAAACTGCAGGAACTTCAAACCTGCAGTAGGAAACAGACTGAGAACCAAGAGTAAAAGTTTCCCTGCATCCCGTTCCTTTTGTGCTAGATGAACGAACGTTTCTCCACATGCTCAGTTCTGAGAGATAAGTGTGTGTGAAAGCCGTACTTCACCTAGGTTGTTGGGAACACAATGTTTCTTTAGAGTTGCAAACTCCACTCCATACATATATACGGGAAGGTACTAGCTCCAACTCGGTTTAACAGTGAAAACTGCAGGAACTTCAAAGCATCTCTAGGAAAAAGACTCAGACACCACAGTAAAAGTTTCCCCTGCAGCCCTTTCCCTTTTTGCTAGATGAAAGAATGCCTCTCCACATGCTCAGTTCTGAGAGATAAGTCCGTGTGAAAGCCGTCCTTCCCCTAACTTGTTGGGAACACAAAGATTCTTTTCAGTTGCAAACTCCACTCCATACATATATATGGGGAGGTACGACCTCCAACTCGGTTTTACAGTGAAAACTGCAGGAACTTCAAACCGGCACTAGGAAACAGACTGAGAAACCAGAGTAAATTTTCCCCTGCAACACGTTCCTTTTGTGCTAGATGAACGAACGTCTCTCCACATGCTCAGTTCTGAGAGATAAGTGTGTGTGAAAGCCGCCCTTCACCTAGCTTGTTGGGAACAGAAAGTTTCTTTTCAGTTGCAAACTCCAATCCATACATATATATGGGGAGGTACTAGCTCCAACTCCGTTTTACAGAGAAAACTGCAGGAACTTCATAACGGCAGTAGGAAACACACTGAGAAACCAGCGTAAAAGTTTCTCTGCATCCAGTTCCCTTTGTGCTAGATGAACGAACATCTCTCCACATGCTAATTTCTGAGAGATAAGTGTGTGTGAAAGCCGTCCTTCAAATACCTTGTTGGGAACAAAAAGTTTCTTTTCAGTTGCAAACTCCACTCCATACATATATATGGGGAGGAACTAGCACCAACTCGGTTTTACAGTGAAAACTGCAGGAACTTCAAACCGGCACTAGGAAACAGACTGAGAAACAAGAGTACAAATTTCCCTGCAAACCGTTCCTTTTGTGCTAAATGAACGAACGTTTCTCCACATGCTCAGTTCTGAGAGATAAGTGTGTGTGAAAGCCGTACTTCACCTAGCTTGTTGGGAACACAAAGTTTCTTTTCATTTGCAAACTCCACTCCATACATATATATGGGGAGGTACTAGCACCAACTCGGTTTTACAGTGAAAACTGCAGGAACTTCATACCGGCACTAGGAATCAGACTGAGAAACCAGAGTAAAAGTTTCCCCTGGAACTCGTTCCATTTTTGCTTGATGAAAGAACGCCTCTCCACATGCTCAGTTCTGAGAGATAAGTGCGTGTGAAAGCCGTCCTTCACCTAGCTTGTTGGGAACACAAAGATTCTTTTAAGATGCAAACTCAACTCTATACATAATTGGGGAGGTACTAGCTTCAACTCCAGTTTACAGAGAAATCTGCAGGAACTTCAAAACGGCAGTAGGAAACAGACTGAGAAACCAGAGTAAAAGTTTCTCCTGCAACCCGTTCCCTTTGTGTTAGAGGAACGAACGTCTCTCCACTAGCTCAGTTCTGAGAGATAAGTGTGTGTGAAAGCCGTCCTTCAACTAGCTTGTTGGGAACAAAAAGTTTCTTTTCAGTTGCAAACTCCACTTCATACATATATATGGGGAGGTACAAGCTCCAACTACGTTTTACAGTGAAAACTGCCGGAACTTCAAACCGGCACTAGGAAACAGACTGAGAAACCAGAGTAAAACTTTCTCCTGCAAACCGTTCACTTTGTGCTAGATGAATGAACTTCTCTCCACATGCGCAGTTCTGAGAGATAAGTGTGTGTGAAAGCCGTTCTTCACCTACCTTGTTGGGAAAACAAAGTTTCTTTTCACTTGCTAAAACCACTCCATACATATACATGGGGAGGTACTTGCTCCAAATCTGTTTAACAGTGAAAAATGCAGGAATTTCAAAACGGCAGTAGGAAACAGACTGAGAAACCAGAGTAAAAGTTTCTCCTGCAAACCGATCCTTTTGTGCTTGATGAACGAACGACTCTCCACATGCTCAGTTCTGAGAGAATACTGTGTGTGAAAGCCGTGCTTCACCTAGCTTGTTGGGAACCCAAAGTTTCTTTTCAGTTGCAAACTACACTCCATACATATATATGGGGACGTACGAGCTCCAACTCGGTTTTACAGTGAAAACTGCAGGAACTTCAATCCATCAAAAGGAAACAGACTGAAAAATCAGGGTAAAAGTTTCTCCGGCAACCCGTTCCTTTGTGCTAGATGAACGTACGTCTCTCCACATGCTCAGATCTGAGAGATAAGCGTGTGTGAAGCCGTCCTTCACCTAGCTTGTTTGGAACATAAAGTTTCTTTTCTGTTGCAAACTCCACTCCATACATATATATGGGGAAGTACGAGCTTCAACTCGGATATGAAGTGAAAACTGCAGAAACTTCAAACCGAAATTAGGAAACAGCCTGAGAAACCAGAGTAAATGTTTCTCCTGCAACCCGTTCCATTTGTGCTAGATGAACGAATGTCTCTCCACATGCTCAGTTCTGAGAGATATGTGTGTGTGAAAGCCGTCCTTCAAGGAGCTTGTTGGGAACACAATATTTCTTTTCAGTGGCAAACTCCACTCCTTACATATATATGGGGAGGTACGAGCTCCAACTCGTTTTTGCAGTGAAAACTGCAGGAACGTCAAACCGGAACTAGGAAACAGACTGATAAACCAAAGTAAACGTTTCTCCTGCAAACCGTTCCATTTGCGCTAGATGAACGAACGTCTCTCCACATGCTCAGTTCTGAGAGATAAGTGTGTGTGAATGCCGTCCTTCACCTAGCTTTTTGGGAACACAAAGTTTCTTTTCAGTTGCAACCTCCACTCCCTAAAAATATATGGGGATGTACTAGCTCCAACACGGTTTTACAGTGAAAAATGCAGGAACTTCAAACCGGCAGTAGGAAAAAGCCTGAGAATCCAGAGTAAAATTTTCTCCTGCAAACCGTTACCTTTGTGCTTGATGAACGAACGTCTCTCCACATGCTCAGTTCTGGGAGATAAGTGTGTGTGAGAGCCTTCCTTCACCTAGATTTTTGGGAACACAAAGTTTCTTTTCAGTTGCAATCCCCAATCCATACATATATATGGGGATATACTAGCTTCAACTCGGTTTTACAGTGAAAAATGCAGGAAATTCAAACCGGCAATAGGAAACTGACTGAGAAACCAGAGTAAAAGTTTCTCCTGCAACCCGTTCCCTTTGTGCTAGATGAAGGAACGTCTCTCCAAATACTCAGTTCTGATAGATAAGTGTGTGTGAAAGCCGTACATCACCTAGCTTGTTGGGAACACAAAGATTCTTTTCAGTTGCAAACCCCACTCCATACATATATATGGGGAGGTACTAGCTCCATCTCGGTTTTACAGTGAAAACTGTAGGAACTTCAAACCGGCACTAGGAAACAGACTGATAAACCAGAGTAAATCTTTCTCCTGCAACCCGTTCCCTTTGTGCTAGATGAACGAATGTCTCTCCACATGCTCAGTTCAGAGAGATAAGTGTGTGTGAAAGCCGTCCTTCACCTAGCTTGTTGGGAACACAAAGTTTCTATTCACTTGCAAACTCCACTCCATACATATATATGGGGACGTACGAGCTTCAACTCTGTTTTACAGTGAAAACTGCAGGAACTTCAAACCGGCACTAAGAATCTGACTGAGAAACTAGATTAAAATTTTCTAATTCAACCCATTCCCTTTGTGCTAGATGAACGAACTTCTCTCCACATGCTCAGTTCTGAGAGATAAGTATGTGTGAGAGCCGCCCTTCAACTAGCTTGTTGGGAACACAAAGTTTCTTTTCAGTTGCAAACACAACTCCATACATATATATGGGGAGGTACTAGCTCCAACTCGGTTTTACAGTGAAAACTGCAGGAACTTCAAACCGGCAGTAGGAAACAGACTGAGAAACCAGAGTAAAAATTTTAACTGCATCCAGTTCTCTTTGTGCTAGATGAACGAACTTCTCTCCACATGCTCAGTTCTGGGAGATAAGTATGTGTGGGAGCCGCCTTTCACCTAGCTTGTTGGGAACACAAAGTTTCTTTTCAGTTGCAAACTCCACTCCACACATATATATGGGGAGGTACTAGCTCCAACACGGATTTACAGTGTAAACTGCAGGAACTTCAAACCGGCAGTAGGAAACAGACTGAGAAACCAGAGTAAAAGTTTCTCCTGCAACCCGTTCCCTTTGTGCTAGATGAACGAATGTCTCTCCACATGCTCAGTTCAGAGAGATAAGTGTGTGTGAAAGCCGTCCTTCACCTAGCTTGTTGGGAACACAAAGTTTCTATTCACTTGCAAACTCCACTCCATACATATATATGGGGACGTACGAGCTTCAACTCTGTTTTACAGTGAAAACTGCAGGAACTTCAAAACGGCACTAAGAATCTGACTGAGAAACTAGATTAAAATTTTCTAATTCAACCCATTCCCTTTGTGCTAGATGAACGAACTTCTCTCCACATGCTCAGTTCTGAGAGATAAGTATGTGTGAGAGCCGCCCTTCAACTAGCTTGTTGGGAACACAAAGTTTCTTTTCAGTTGCAAACACAACTCCATACATATATATGGGGAGGTACTAGCTCCAACTCGGTTTTACAGTGAAAACTGCACGAACTTCAAACCGGCAGTAGGAAACAGACTGAGAAACCAGAGTAAAAATTTATCTCATCCCGTTCTCTTTGTGCTAGAAGAACGAACGTCTTTCCACATGCTCAGTTTCGGGAGAATAGTATGTGTGTGAGCCGCCCTTCAGCTAGCTTGTTGGGAACACAAAGTTTCTTTTCAGTTGCAAACTCCACTCCACACATATATATGGGGAGGTAACAGCTCCAACTCGGATTTACAGTGAAAACTGCAGGAACTTCAAACCGGCACTAGGAAACAGACTGAGAATCCAGAGTAAAGTTTTTCCTGCAACCCATTCCTTCTGTGCTAGATAAACGAACGTCTCTCCACATGCTCAGTTCTGAGAGATACGTGTGTGTGAAAGCCGTCCTTCATATTGCTTGTTGGGAACACAAAGTTTTTTTTCACTTGCAAACTCCACTCCATACATATATATGGGGAGGTACTAGCTCCAACTCTGTTTTACAGTGAAAACTGCAGGAACTTCAAACCGACAGTAGGAAACAGACTGAGAAACCAGAGTAAAATTTACCCCTGCAACCCGTTCCATTTGTGCTAGATGAACCAACGTCTCTCCACATGCTCAGTTCTGAGAGATAAGAGTGTGTGAAAGCCGCCTTCACCTAGCTTGTTGGGAACACAATGTTTCTTTTCACTTGCAAACTCAACTCCATACATATATATGGGGGGTACTATCTCCAACTAGGTTTTACAGTGAAAACTGCAGGAACTTGAAAACGGCACTAGGAAACAGTCTGAGAACCAGAGTAAAAGTTTCTCCTGCAACCCGTTCCCTTTGTGCTAGATGAACGAACGTCTCTCCACATGCTCAGTTCTGGGAGATAAGTGTGTGTGAGAGCCGTCCTTCACCTAGCTTGTTTGGAACACAAAGTTTCTTTTCAGTTGCAAACTCCACTCCATACATATATATGGGGAGGTAATAGCTCCAACTCGGTTTTACAGTGAAAACTGCAGGAACTTCAAACCGGCAGTAGAAAACAGACTGAGAAACCAGAGTAAAAGTTTCTCCTGCAACCCGTTCCTTTGTGCTAGATGAACGAAAGTCTCTCCACATGCTCAGTTCTGAGAGATAATTGTGTGTGCAAGCCGTCCTTCAACTAGCTTGTTGGGAACACAAAGTTTCTTTTCAGTTGCAAACTCCACTCCATACATATATATCGGGACATACGAGCTCCAACTCTGTTTTACAGTGAAAACTGCAGAAACTTCAAACCGGCACTAAGAAACTGACTGAGAAACTAGAGTAAAATTTTCTAATTTACCCGTTCCCTTTGTGCTAGATGAACGAACTTCTCTCCACATGCTCAGTTCTGAGAGATAAGTATGTGTGAGGGCCGCTCTTCAACTAGCTTGTTGGGAACACAAAGTTTCTTTTCAGTTGCAAACACAACTCCATACATATATATGGGGAGGTACTAGCTCCAACACGGATTTATAGTGTAAACTGCAGGAACTTCAAACCGGCACTAGGAAACAGAATGAGAAACCAGAGTAAAAGTTTCTCCTGCAACCAGTTCCCTTTGTGCTAGATGAACGAACGTCTCTCCACATGCTCAGTTCTGAGAGATAAGTGTGTGTGAAAGCCGTACTTCACATAGCTTGTTGGGAACACAAAGTTTCTTTTCAGTTGCAAACTCCACTCCATACATATATATGGGGAGGTACTAGCTCCATCTCGGTTTTACAGTGAAAACTGCAGGAAATTCAAACCGGCAGTAGGAAACAGACTGAGAAACCAGAGTAAAAGTTTCCCCTGCAAACTGTTTCCTTTGTGCTAGATGAACGAACGTCTCCCCACATGCTCAGTTCTGAGAAATAAGTGTCTGTGAAAGCCGTCCTTCACCTTGCATTTTGGGAACACAAAGTTTCTTTTCAGTTGCAAACTCCACTCCATACAAATATATGGGAGGTACTAGCTCCAACTCTCTTTTATAGTGAAACCTGCAGGAACGTCAAACCGGAACTTGGAAACAGACTCATAAACCAGAGTAAAAGTTTCTCCTGCAACCCGTTCCGTTTGTGCTAGATGAACGAACGTCTCTCCACATGCTTAGTTCTGAGAGATAATTGTGTGTGAATGCCGTACTTCAACTAGTTTGTTGGGAACACAAAGTTCCTTTTCAGTTGCAAAATCCACTCCATACATATATATGGGGAGGTACATGCTCCAACTCGGTTTTATAGTGAAAACTGCAGGAACTTCAAACCGGCAGTAGGAAACATACTGAGAAACCAGAGTAAAAGTTTCTCCTGCAAACCGTTCCCTTTGTGCTAGATGAACGAACGTCTCTCCACATGCTCAGTTCTGGGAGATAAGTGTGTGTGAGAGCCGTATTTCACCTAGCTTGTTTGGAACACAAAGTTTCTTTTCAGTTGCAAACTCCACTCCATACATATATATGGGGAGGTACAAGCTCCAACTCTGTTTTACAGTGAAAACTGCAGGAACTTCAAACCGGCATTAGGAAACAGACTGAGAAACCAGAGTAAAAGTTTCTCCTACAACCCGTTCCTTTGTGCTAGATGAACGAAAGTCTCTCCACATGCTCAGTTCTGAGAGATAATTGTGTGTGAAAGCCTTCCTTCAACTAGCTTGTTGGGAACACAAAGTTTCTTTTCAGTTGCAAACTACACTCCATACATATATATGGGGACGTACGAGCTCCAACTCGGTTTTACAGTGGAAACTGCAGGAACTTCAATCCATCAAAAGGAAACAGACTGAAAAATCAGGGTAAAAGTTTCTCCGGCAACCCGTTCCTTTGTGCTAGATGAACGTACGTCTCTCCACATGCTCAGATCTGAGAGATAAGCGTGTGTGAAGCCGTCCTTCACCTAGCTTGTTTGGAACATAAAGTTTCTTTTCTGTTGCAAACTCCACTCCATACATATATATGGGGAAGTACGAGCTCCAACTCGGATATGAAGTGAAAACTGCAGAAACTTCAAACCGAAATTAGGAAACAGCCTGAGAAACCAGAGTAAATGTTTCTCCTGCAACCCGTTCCATTTGTGCTAGATGAACGAATGTCTCTCCACATGCTCAGTTCTGAGAGATATGTGTGTGTGAAAGCCGTCCTTCAAGGAGCTTGTTGGGAACACAATATTTCTTTTCAGTGGCAAACTCCACTCCTTACATATATATGGGGAGGTACGAGCTCCAACTCGTTTTTGCAGTGAAAACTGCAGGAACGTCAAACCGGAACTAGGAAACAGACTGATAAACCAAAGTAAAAGTTTCTCCTGCAAACCGTTCCATTTGCGCTAGATGAACGAACGTCTCTCCACATGCTCAGTTCTGAGAGATAAGTGTGTGTGAATGCCGTCCTTCACCTAGCTTTTTGGGAACACAAAGTTTCTTTTCAGTTGCAACCTCCACTCCCTAAAAATATATGGGGATGTACTAGCTCCAACACGGTTTTACAGTGAAAAATGCAGGAACTTCAAACCGGCAGTAGGAAAAAGCCTGAGAATCCAGAGTAAAATTTTCTCCTGCAAACCGTTACCTTTGTGCTTGATGAACGAACGTCTCTCCACATGCTCAGTTCTGGGAGATAAGTGTGTGTGAGAGCCTTCCTTCACCTAGATTTTTGGGAACACAAAGTTTCTTTTCAGTTGCAATCCCCAATCCATACATATATATGGGGATATACTAGCTCCAACTCGGTTTTACAGTGAAAAATGCAGGAAATTCAAACCGGCAATAGGAAACTGACTGAGAAACCAGAGTAAAAGTTTCTCCTGCAACCCGTTCCCTTTGTGCTAGATGAAGGAACGTCTCTCCAAATACTCAGTTCTGATAGATAAGTGTGTGTGAAAGCCGTACATCACCTAGCTTGTTGGGAACACAAAGATTCTTTTCAGTTGCAAACCCCACTCCATACATATATATGGGGAGGTACTAGCTCCATCTCGGTTTTACAGTGAAAACTGTAGGAACTTCAAACCGGCACTAGGAAACAGACTGAGAAACCAGAGTAAATCTTTCTCCTGCAACCCGTTCCCTTTGTGCTAGATGAACGAATGTCTCTCCACATGCTCAGTTCAGAGAGATAAGTGTGTGTGAAAGCCGTCCTTCACCTAGCTTGTTGGGAACACAAAGTTTCTATTCACTTGCAAACTCCACTCCATACATATATATGGGGACGTACGAGCTTCAACTCTGTTTTACAGTGAAAACTGCAGGAACTTCAAACCGGCACTAAGAATCTGACTGAGAAACTAGATTAAAATTTTCTAATTCAACCCATTCCCTTTGTGCTAGATGAACGAACTTCTCTCCACATGCTCAGTTCTGAGAGATAAGTATGTGTGAGAGCCGCCCTTCAACTAGCTTGTTGGGAACACAAAGTTTCTTTTCAGTTGCAAACACAACTCCATACATATATATGGGGAGGTACTAGCTCCAACTCGGTTTTACAGTGAAAACTGCAGGAACTTCAAACCGGCAGTAGGAAACAGACTGAGAAACCAGAGTAAAAATTTTAACTGCATCCAGTTCTCTTTGTGCTAGATGAACGAACTTCTCTCCACATGCTCAGTTCTGGGAGATAAGTATGTGTGGGAGCCGCCTTTCACCTAGCTTGTTGGGAACACAAAGTTTCTTTTCAGTTGCAAACTCCACTCCACACATATATATGGGGAGGTACTAGCTCCAACACGGATTTACAGTGTAAACTGCAGGAACTTCAAACCGGCAGTAGGAAACAGACTGAGAAACCAGAGTAAAAGTTTCTCCTGCAACCCGTTCCCTTTGTGCTAGATGAACGAATGTCTCTCCACATGCTCAGTTCAGAGAGATAAGTGTGTGTGAAAGCCGTCCTTCACCTAGCTTGTTGGGAACACAAAGTTTCTATTCACTTGCAAACTCCACTCCATACATATATATGGGGACGTACGAGCTTCAACTCTGTTTTACAGTGAAAACTGCAGGAACTTCAAAACGGCACTAAGAATCTGACTGAGAAACTAGATTAAAATTTTCTAATTCAACCCATTCCCTTTGTGCTAGATGAACGAACTTCTCTCCACATGCTCAGTTCTGAGAGATAAGTATGTGTGAGAGCCGCCCTTCAACTAGCTTGTTGGGAACACAAAGTTTCTTTTCAGTTGCAAACACAACTCCATACATATATATGGGGAGGTACTAGCTCCAACTCGGTTTTACAGTGAAAACTGCAGGAACTTCAAACCGGCAGTAGGAAACAGACTGAGAAACCAGAGTAAAAATTTTAACTGCATCCAGTTCTCTTTGTGCTAGATGAACGAACTTCTCTCCACATGCTCAGTTCTGGGAGATAAGTATGTGTGGGAGCCGCCTTTCACCTAGCTTGTTGGGAACACAAAGTTTCTTTTCAGTTGCAAACTCCACTCCACACATATATATGGGGAGGTACTAGCTCCAACACGGATTTACAGTGTAAACTGCAGGAACTTCAAACCGGCAGTAGGAAACAGACTGAGAAACCAGAGTAAAAGTTTCTCCTGCAACCCGTTCCCTTTGTGCTAGATGAACGAATGTCTCTCCACATGCTCAGTTCAGAGAGATAAGTGTGTGTGAAAGCCGTCCTTCACCTAGCTTGTTGGGAACACAAAGTTTCTATTCACTTGCAAACTCCACTCCATACATATATATGGGGACGTACGAGCTTCAACTCTGTTTTACAGTGAAAACTGCAGGAACTTCAAAACGGCACTAAGAATCTGACTGAGAAACTAGATTAAAATTTTCTAATTCAACCCATTCCCTTTGTGCTAGATGAACGAACTTCTCTCCACATGCTCAGTTCTGAGAGATAAGTATGTGTGAGAGCCGCCCTTCAACTAGCTTGTTGGGAACACAAAGTTTCTTTTCAGTTGCAAACACAACTCCATACATATATATGGGGAGGTACTAGCTCCAACTCGGTTTTACAGTGAAAACTGCACGAACTTCAAACCGGCAGTAGGAAACAGACTGAGAAACCAGAGTAAAAATTTATCTCATCCCGTTCTCTTTGTGCTAGAAGAACGAACGTCTTTCCACATGCTCAGTTTCGGGAGAATAGTATGTGTGTGAGCCGCCCTTCAGCTAGCTTGTTGGGAACACAAAGTTTCTTTTCAGTTGCAAACTCCACTCCACACATATATATGGGGAGGTAACAGCTCCAACTCGGATTTACAGTGAAAACTGCAGGAACTTCAAACCGGCACTAGGAAACAGACTGAGAATCCAGAGTAAAGTTTTTCCTGCAACCCATTCCTTCTGTGCTAGATAAACGAACGTCTCTCCACATGCTCAGTTCTGAGAGATACGTGTGTGTGAAAGCCGTCCTTCATATTGCTTGTTGGGAACACAAAGTTTTTTTTCACTTGCAAACTCCACTCCATACATATATATGGGGAGGTACTAGCTCCAACTCTGTTTTACAGTGAAAACTGCAGGAACTTCAAACCGACAGTAGGAAACAGACTGAGAAACCAGAGTAAAATTTACCCCTGCAACCCGTTCCATTTGTGCTAGATGAACCAACGTCTCTCCACATGCTCAGTTCTGAGAGATAAGAGTGTGTGAAAGCCGCCTTCACCTAGCTTGTTGGGAACACAATGTTTCTTTTCACTTGCAAACTCAACTCCATACATATATATGGGGGGTACTATCTCCAACTAGGTTTTACAGTGAAAACTGCAGGAACTTGAAAACGGCACTAGGAAACAGTCTGAGAACCAGAGTAAAAGTTTCTCCTGCAACCCGTTCCCTTTGTGCTAGATGAACGAACGTCTCTCCACATGCTCAGTTCTGGGAGATAAGTGTGTGTGAGAGCCGTCCTTCACCTAGCTTGTTTGGAACACAAAGTTTCTTTTCAGTTGCAAACTCCACTCCATACATATATATGGGGAGGTAATAGCTCCAACTCGGTTTTACAGTGAAAACTGCAGGAACTTCAAACCGGCAGTAGAAAACAGACTGAGAAACCAGAGTAAAAGTTTCTCCTGCAACCCGTTCCTTTGTGTTAGATGAACGAAAGTCTCTCCACATGCTCAGTTCTGAGAGATAATTGTGTGTGCAAGCCGTCCTTCAACTAGGTTGTTGGGAACACAAAGTTTCTTTTCAGTTGCAAACTCCACTCCATACATATATATCGGGACATACGAGCTCCAACTCTGTTTTACAGTGAAAACTGCAGAAACTTCAAACCGGCACTAAGAAACTGACTGAGAAACTAGAGTAAAATTTTCTAATTTACCCGTTCCCTTTGTGCTAGATGAACGAACTTCTCTCCACATGCTCAGTTCTGAGAGATAAGTATGTGTGAGGGCCGCTCTTCAACTAGCTTGTTGGGAACACAAAGTTTCTTTTCAGTTGCAAACACAACTCCATACATATATATGGGGAGGTACTAGCTCCAACACGGATTTATAGTGTAAACTGCAGGAACTTCAAACCGGCACTAGGAAACAGAATGAGAAACCAGAGTAAAAGTTTCTCCTGCAACCAGTTCCCTTTGTGCTAGATGAACGAACGTCTCTCCACATGCTCAGTTCTGAGAGATAAGTGTGTGTGAAAGCCGTACTTCACATAGCTTGTTGGGAACACAAAGTTTCTTTTCAGTTGCAAACTCCACTCCATACATATATATGGGGAGGTACTAGCTCCATCTCGGTTTTACAGTGAAAACTGCAGGAAATTCAAACCGGCAGTAGGAAACAGACTGAGAAACCAGAGTAAAAGTTTCCCCTGCAAACTGTTTCCTTTGTGCTAGATGAACGAACGTCTCCCCACATGCTCAGTTCTGAGAAATAAGTGTCTGTGAAAGCCGTCCTTCACCTTGCATTTTGGGAACACAAAGTTTCTTTTCAGTTGCAAACTCCACTCCATACAAATATATGGGAGGTACTAGCTCCAACTCTCTTTTATAGTGAAACCTGCAGGAACGTCAAACCGGAACTTGGAAACAGACTCATAAACCAGAGTAAAAGTTTCTCCTGCAACCCGTTCCGTTTGTGCTAGATGAACGAACGTCTCTCCACATGCTTAGTTCTGAGAGATAATTGTGTGTGAATGCCGTACTTCAACTAGTTTGTTGGGAACACAAAGTTCCTTTTCAGTTGCAAAATCCACTCCATACATATATATGGGGAGGTACGTGCTCCAACTCGGTTTTATAGTGAAAACTGCAGGAACTTCAAACCGGCAGTAGGAAACATACTGAGAAACCAGAGTAAAAGTTTCTCCTGCAAACCGTTCCCTTTGTGCTAGATGAACGAACGTCTCTCCACATGCTCAGTTCTGGGAGATAAGTGTGTGTGAGAGCCGTCTTTCACCTAGCTTGTTTGGAACACAAAGGTTCTTTTCAGTTGCAAACTCCACTCCATACATATATATGGGGAGGTACAAGCTCCAACTCTGTTTTACAGTGAAAACTGCAGGAACTTCAAACCGGCATTAGGAAACAGACTGAGAAACCAGAGTAAAAGTTTCTCCTACAACCCGTTCCTTTGTGCTAGATGAACGAAAGTCTCTCCACATGCTCAGTTCTGAGAGATAATTGTGTGTGAAAGCCTTCCTTCAACTAGCTTGTTGGGAACACAAAGTTTCTTTTCAGTTGCAAACTCCACTCCATACATATATATGGGGACGTACGAGCTCCAACTCTGTTTTACAGTGAAAACTGCAGGAAGTTCAAACAGGCACTAAGAAATTGAGTGAGAAACTAGATTAAAATTTTCTAATTCAACCCGTTCGGTTTGTGCTAGATGAACGAACTTCTCTCCACATGCTCATTTCTGAGAGAAAAGTATGTGTGAGAGCCGCCCTTCAAATAGCTTGTCGGGAACAGAAAGTTTCTTTCCAGTTGCAAACACAACTCCATACATATATATGGGGAGGTACTAGCTCCAACTAGGTTTTACAGTGAAAACTGCAGGAACTTCAAACCGGCAGTAAGAAACAGACTGAGAAACCAGAGTAAAACTTTCTCCTGCAACCCGTTCCCTTTGTGCTAGATGAACGAATGTCTCTCCACATGCTCAGTTCAGAGAGATAAGTGTGTGTGAAAGCCGTCCTTCAACTAGCTTGTTGGGAACACAAAGTTTCTTTTCACTTGAAAACTCCACTCCATACATATATATGGGGAGGTACTATCTCCAACTAGGTTTTACAGTGAAAACTGCAGGAACTTTAAACCGGCAGTAGGAAAAATACTGAGAAACCAGAGTAAAAGTTTCTCCTGCAAACCGTTCCCTTTGTGCTAGATGAACGAACGTCTCTCCACATGCTCAGTTCTGGGAGATAAGTATGTGTGGGAGCCGCCCTTCACCTAGCTTGTTGGGAACACAAAGTTTCTTTTCAGGTGCAAACTCCACTCCACACATATATATGGGGAGGTACTAGCTCCAACACGTATTTACAGTGAAAACTGCAGGAACATCAAACCGGCACTAGGAAACAGACTGAGAAACCAGAGTAAAAGTTTCTCCTGCAACCAGTTCCCTTTGTGCTAGATGAACGAACGTCTCTCCACATGCTCAGTTCTGAGAGATAAGTGTGTGTGAAAGCCGTCTTTCACATAGCTTGTTGGGAACACAAAGTTTCTTTTCAGTTGCAAACTCCACTCCATACATATATATGGGGAGGTACTAGCTCCAACTCTGTTTTACAGTGAAAACTGCAGGAGATTCAAACCGGCACTAGGAAACAGACTGAGAAACCAGAGTAAATGTTTCCCCTGCAAACCTTTCCCTTTGTGCTAGATGAACGAACGTCTCCCAACATGCTCAGTTCTGAGAAATATGTGTGTGTGAAAGCCGTCCTTCACCTAGCATGTTGGGAACACAAAGTTCCTTTTCAGTTGCAAAATCCACTCCATACATATATATGGGGAGGTACGTGCTCCAACTCGGTTTTATAGTGAAAACTGCAGGAACTTCAAACCGGCAGTAGGAAACATACTGAGAAACCAGAGTAAAAGTTTCTCCTGCAAACCGTTCCCTTTGTGCTAGATGAACGAACGTCTCTCCACATGCTCAGTTCTGGGAGATAAGTGTGTGTGAGAGCCGTCTTTCACCTAGCTTGTTTGGAACACAAAGGTTCTTTTCAGTTGCAAACTCCACTCCATACATATATATGGGGAGGTACAAGCTCCAACTCTGTTTTACAGTGAAAACTGCAGGAACTTCAAACCGGCATTAGGAAACAGACTGAGAAACCAGAGTAAAAGTTTCTCCTACAACCCGTTCCTTTGTGCTAGATGAACGAAAGTCTCTCCACATGCTCAGTTCTGAGAGATAATTGTGTGTGAAAGCCTTCCTTCAACTAGCTTGTTGGGAACACAAAGTTTCTTTTCAGTTGCAAACTCCACTCCATACATATATATGGGGACGTACGAGCTCCAACTCTGTTTTACAGTGAAAACTGCAGGAAGTTCAAACAGGCACTAAGAAATTGAGTGAGAAACTAGATTAAAATTTTCTAATTCAACCCGTTCGGTTTGTGCTAGATGAACGAACTTCTCTCCACATGCTCATTTCTGAGAGAAAAGTATGTGTGAGAGCCGCCCTTCAAATAGCTTGTCGGGAACAGAAAGTTTCTTTCCAGTTGCAAACACAACTCCATACATATATATGGGGAGGTACTAGCTCCAACTAGGTTTTACAGTGAAAACTGCAGGAACTTCAAACCGGCAGTAAGAAACAGACTGAGAAACCAGAGTAAAACTTTCTCCTGCAACCCGTTCCCTTTGTGCTAGATGAACGAATGTCTCTCCACATGCTCAGTTCAGAGAGATAAGTGTGTGTGAAAGCCGTCCTTCAACTAGCTTGTTGGGAACACAAAGTTTCTTTTCACTTGAAAACTCCACTCCATACATATATATGGGGAGGTACTATCTCCAACTAGGTTTTACAGTGAAAACTGCAGGAACTTTAAACCGGCAGTAGGAAAAATACTGAGAAACCAGAGTAAAAGTTTCTCCTGCAAACCGTTCCCTTTGTGCTAGATGAACGAACGTCTCTCCACATGCTCAGTTCTGGGAGATAAGTATGTGTGGGAGCCGCCCTTCACCTAGCTTGTTGGGAACACAAAGTTTCTTTTCAGGTGCAAACTCCACTCCACACATATATATGGGGAGGTACTAGCTCCAACACGTATTTACAGTGAAAACTGCAGGAACATCAAACCGGCACTAGGAAACAGACTGAGAAACCAGAGTAAAAGTTTCTCCTGCAACCAGTTCCCTTTGTGCTAGATGAACGAACGTCTCTCCACATGCTCAGTTCTGAGAGATAAGTGTGTGTGAAAGCCGTCTTTCACATAGCTTGTTGGGAACACAAAGTTTCTTTTCAGTTGCAAACTCCACTCCATACATATATATGGGGAGGTACTAGCTCCAACTCTGTTTTACAGTGAAAACTGCAGGAGATTCAAACCGGCACTAGGAAACAGACTGAGAAACCAGAGTAAATGTTTCCCCTGCAAACCTTTCCCTTTGTGCTAGATGAACGAACGTCTCCCAACATGCTCAGTTCTGAGAAATATGTGTGTGTGAAAGCCGTCCTTCACCTAGCATGTTGGGAACACAAAGTTTCTTTTCAGTTGCAAACTCCACTCCATACAAATATATGGGAGGTACTAGCTCCAACTCTGTTTTATAGTGAAACCTGCAGGAACTTCAAACCGGCAGTAGGAAACAGACTGAGAAACCAGAGTAAAAGTATTCCTGCAACCCGTTCCCTTTGTGCTAGATGAACGAACGTCTCTCCACATGCCCAGTTTGAGAGATAAGTGTGTGAATGCCATCCTTCACCTAGCTTGTTGGGAACACAATGTTTCTTTTCAGTTGCAAAATCCACTGCATAAATATATATGGGGATGTTCTAGCTCCAAATCGGTTTTACAGTGAAAACTGCAGGAACTTCAAACCGGCAGTATAAAACAGACTGAGAAACCAGAGTAAAACTTTCTCCTTCAACCCGTTCCCTTTGTGCTAGATGAACGAACGTCTCTCAACATGCTCAGTTCCGAGAGATAAGTGTGTGTTAAAGCCGTCCTTCTCCTAGCTTGTTGGGAACACAAAGTTTCTTTTCAGTTGCAAACTCCACTCCATACATATATATGGAGAGGTACTAGTTCCAAATCGGTTTTACAGTGAAAACTGCAGGAACTTCAAGCCGGCACTAAGAAACAGACTGAGAAACAAGAGTAAAAGTTTCTCCTTCAAACCGTTCCCTTTGTCCTAGATGAACGAACGTCTCTCAACATGCTCAGTTCTGAGAGACAAGTGTGTGTGAAAGCCGTACTTCAACTAGTTTGTTGGGAACACAAAGTTCCTTTTCAGTTGCAAAATTCCCTCCATACATATATATGGGGAGGTACATGCTCCAACTCGGTTTTATAGTGAAAACTGCAGGAACTTCAAACCGGCACTAAGAAACTGACTGAGAAACTAGATTAAAATTTTCTAATTCAACCCGTTCCGTTTGTGCTAGATAAACGAACTTCTCTCCACATGCTCAGTTCTGAGAGATAAGTATGTGTTAGAGCCGCCCTTCAACTAGCTTGTTTGGAACAGAAAATTTCTTTTCAGTTGCAAACACAACTCCATACATATATATGTGGAGGTACTAGCTCCAACTCTGTTTTACAGTGAAAACTGCAGGAACCTCAAACCGGCACTAGGAAACAGACTGAGAATCCAGAGTAAAAGTTTCTCCTGCAACCAGTTCCCTTTGTGCTAGATGAACGAACGTCTCTCCACATGCTCAGTTCTGAGAGATAAGTGTGTGTGAAAGCAGTCCTTCACATAGCTTGTTGGGAACACAAAGTTTCTTTTCAGTTGCAAACTCCACTCCATACATATATATGGGGAGGTACTAGCTCCAACTCTGTTTTACAATGAAAACTGCAGGAAATTCAAACCGGCACTAGGAAACAGACTGTGAAACCAGAGTAAAAGTTTCCCCTGCAAACCGTTCCCTTTGTGCTAGATGAACGAACGTCTCCCCAAATGCTCAGTTCTGAGAAATAAATGTGTGTGAAAGCCGTCCTTCACCTTGCATGTTGGGAACACAAAGTTCTTTTCAGTTGCAACCTCCACACCCTAAATATATATGGGGATGTACTAGCTCCAACACGGTTTTACAGTGAAAACTGCAGGAACTTCAAACCGGCAGTAGGAAAAATACTGAGAAACCAGAGTAAAATTTTACCCTGCAAACCGTTCCCTTTGTGCTAGATGAACGAACGTCTCTCCACATGCTCAGTTCTGGGAGATAAGTGTGTGTGAGAGCCTTCCTTCACCTAGATTTTTGGGAACACAAAGTTTCTTTTCAGTTGCTATCCCCAATCCATACGTATATATGGGGATGTACTAGCTCCAACTCGGTTTTACAATGAAAACTGCAGGAAATTCAAACCGGCACTAGGAACCTGCCTGAGAAACCAGAGTAAAAGTTTTTCCTGCAACCCTTTACCTTTGTGCTAGATGAACGAACGTCTCTCCACATGCTCATTTCAGAGAGATAAGTGTGTGTGAAAGCCGTCCTTCAACTAGCTTCTTGGGAACACAAATTTTCTTTTCAGTTACAAACTCCACTCCATACATATATATGGGGAGGTACTAGCTCCAACTAGGTTTTACAGTGAAAACTGCAGGAACTTCAAACCGGCACTAGGAAACAGACTGAGAAACCAGAGTAAAACTTTCTCCTGCAATCCGTTCCCTTTGTGCTAGATGAACGAAAGTCTCTCCACATGCTCATTTCAGAGAGATAAGTGTGTGTGAAAGCCGTCCTTCAACTAGCTTCTTGGGAACACAAAGTTTCTTTTCAGTTACAAACTCCACTCCATACATATATATGGGGAGGTACTATCTCCAACAAGGTTTTACAGTGAAAACTGCAGGAACTTCAAAACGGCACTAGGAAACAGTCTGAGAAACCAGAGTAAAAGTTTCTCCTGCAATCCGTTCCCTTTGTGCTAGATGAACGAACGTCTCTCCACATGCTTAGTTCTGAGAGATAATTGTGTGTGAACGCCGTACTTCAACAAGTTTGTTTGGAACACAAAGTTTCTTTTCAGTTGCAAACTCCACTCCATACATATATATGGGGAGGTAGTAGCTCCAACTCGGTTTTACAGTGAAAACTGCAGGAACTTCAAACCGGCAGTAGGAAACAGACTGAGAAACCAGAGTAAAAGTTTCTACTGCAACCCGTTCCATTTGTGCTACATGAACGAACGTCTCTCCACATGCTCAGTTCTGGGAGATAATTGTGTGTGAAAGCCGTACTTCAACTAGTTTGTTGGGAACACAAAGTTCCTTTTCAGTTTCAAAATCCACTCCATACATATATATGGGGAGGTACATGCTCCAACTCGGTTTTATATTGTAAACTGCAGGAACTTCAAACCGGCAGTAGGAAAAATACTGAGAAACCAGAGTAAAAGTTTCTCCTGCAAACCGTTCCCTTTGTGCTAGATGAACGAACGTCTCTCCACATGCTCAGTTCTGGGAGATAAGTATGTGTGAGAGCCGTCCTTCACCTAGCTTGTTTGGAACACAAAGTTTCTTTTCAG
This sequence comes from Camelus bactrianus, assembly GCF_048773025.1. Lineage (NCBI taxonomy): Eukaryota > Metazoa > Chordata > Mammalia > Artiodactyla > Camelidae > Camelus > Camelus bactrianus. The sequence goes on along the minus strand of NC_133542.1, from coordinate 81,546,692 downwards.
TTGCAAACTCAACTCCATACATATATATGGGGAGGTACTAGCTCCAACTCGGTTTTACAGTGAAAACTGCAGGAACTTCAAACTGGCAGTAGGAAACAGACTGAGAAACCAGAGTATAAGTTTCTCCTGCAACCCGTTCCTTTGTGCTAGATGAACGAAAGTCTCTCCACATGCTCAGTTCTGAGAGATAATTGTGTGTGAAAGCCGTCCTTCAACTAGCTTGTTGGGAACACAAAGTTTCTTTTCAGTTGCAAACTGCACTCCATACATATATATGGGGAGGTACTATCTCCAACTCTGTTTTACAGTGAAAACTGCAGGAAATTCAAACCGGCACTAGGAAACAGACTGAGAAACCAGAGTAAAAATTTCCCCTGCAAACTGTTCCCTTTGTGCTAGATGAACGAACGTCTCCCCACATGCTGTGTTCTGAGAAATAAGTGTGTGTGAAAGCCGTCCTTCACCTAGCATGTTGGGAACACAAAGTTTCTTTTCAGTTGCAAACTCCACTCCATACAAATATATGGGAGGTACTAGCTCCAACTCTGTTTTATAGTGAAACCTGCAGGAACTTCAAACCGGCAGTAGGAAACAGACTGAGAAACCAGAGTAAAAGTTTTTCCTGCAACCCGTTCCCTTTGTGCTAGGTGAACGAACGTCTCTCCACATGCCCAGTTTGAGAGATAAGTGTGTGAATGTCGTCCTTCAGCTAGCTTGTTGGGAACACAAAGTTTCTTTTCAGTTGCAAACACAACTCCATACATATATATGGGGAGGTACTAGCTCCAACACGGATTTACAGTGTAAACTGCAGGAACTTCAAACCGGCACTAGGAAACAGACTGAGAAACCAGAGTAAAAGTTTCTCCTGCAACCAGTTCCCTTTGTGCTAGATGAACGAACGTCTCTCCACATGCTCAGTTCTGAGAGATAAGTGTGTGTGAAAGCCGTACTTCACATAGCTTGTTGGGAACACAAAGTTTCTTTTAGGTTGCAAACTCCACTCCATACATATATATGGGGAGGTACTAGCTCCAACCCTGTTTTACAGTGAAAACTGCAGGAAATTCAAACCGGCACTAGGAAACAGACTGAGAAACCAGAGTAAAAGTTTCCCCTGCAAACTGTTCCCTTTGTGCTAGATGAACGAACGTCTAACCACATGCTCAGTTCTGAGAAATAAGTGTCTGTGAAAGCCGTCCTTCACCTTGCATGTTGGGAACACAAAGTTTCTTTTCAGTTGCAAACTCCACTCCATACAAATATATGGGAGGTACTAACTCCAACTCTCTTTTATAGTGAAACCTGCAGGAACGTCAAACCGGAACTTGGAAACAGACTCATAAACCAGAGTAAAAGTTTCTCCTGCAACCCGTTCCGTTTGTGCTAGATGAACGAACGTCTCTCCACATGCTTATTTCTGAGAGATAATTGTGTGTGAATGCCGTACTTCAACTAGTTTGTTGGGAACACAAAGTTCCTTTTCAGTTGCAAAATCCACTCCATACATATATATGGGGAGGTACATGCTCCAACTCGGTTTTATAGTGAAAACTGCAGGAACTTCAAACCGGCAGTAGGAAAAAAACTGAGAAACCAGAGTAAAAGTTTCTCCTGCAAACCGTTCCCTTTGTGCTAGATGAACGAACGTCTCTCCACATGCTCAGTTCTGGGAGATAATTGTGTGTGAGAGCCGTCCTTCACCTAGCTTGTTTGGAACACAAAGTTTCTTTTCAGTTGCAAACTCCACTCCATACATATATATGGGGAGGTAATAGCTCCAACTCTGTTTTACAGTGAAAACTGCAGGAACTTCAAACCGGCAGTAGGAAACAGACTGAGAAACCAGAGTAAAAGTTTCTCCTACAACCCGTTCCTTTGTGCTAGATGAACGAAAGTCTCTCCACATGCTCAGTTCTGAGAGATAATTGAGTGTGAAAGCCTTCCTTCAACTAGCTTGTTGGGAACACAAAGTTTCTTTTCAGTTGCAAACTCCACTCCATACATATATATGGGGACGTACGAGCTCCAACTCTGTTTTACAGTGAAAACTGCAGGAACTTCAAACCGGCACTAAGAAACTGACTGAGAAACTAGATTAAAATTTTCTAATTCAACCCGTTCGGTTTGTGCTAGATGAACGAACTTCTCTCCACATGCTCATTTCTGAGAGAAAAGTATGTGTGAGAGCCGCCCTTCAAATAGCTTGTCGGGAACACAAAGTTTCTTTTCAGTTGCAAACACAACTCCATACATATATATGGGGAGGTACTAGCTCCAACTAGGTTTTACAGTGAAAACTGCAGGAACTTCAAACCGACAGTAAGAAACAGACTGAGAAACCAGAGTAAAACTTTCTCCTGCAACCCGTTCCCTTTGTGCTAGATGAACGAATGTCTCTCCACATGCTCAGTTCAGAGAGATAAGTATGTGTGGGAGCCGCCCTTCAACTAGCTTGTTGGGAACACAAAGTTTCTTTTCAGGTGCAAACTCCACTCCACACATATATATGGGGAGGTACTAGCTCCAACACGTATTTACAGTGAAAACTGCAGGAACATCAAACCGGCACTAGGAAACAGACTGAGAAACCAGAGTAAAAGTTTCTCCTGCAACCAGTTCCCTTTGTGCTAGATGAACGAACGTCTCTCCACATGCTCAGTTCTGAGAGATAAGTGTGTGTGAAAGCCGTCTTTCACATAGCTTGTTGGGAACACAAAGTTTCTTTTCAGTTGCAAACTCCACTCCATACATATATATGGGGAGGTACTAGCTCCAACTCTGTTTTACAGTGAAAACTGCAGGAGATTCAAACCGGCACTAGGAAACAGACTGAGAAACCAGAGTAAATGTTTCCCCTGCAAAACTTTCCCTTTGTGCTAGATGAACGAACGTCTCACAACATGCTCAGTTCTGAGAAATATGTGTGTGTGAAAGCCGTCCTTCACATAGCATGTTGGGAACACAAAGTTTCTTTTCAGTTGCAAACTCCACTCCATACAAATATATGGGAGGTACAAGCTCCAACTCTGTTTTATAGTGAAACCTGCAGGAACTTCAAACCGGCAGTAGGAAACAGACTGAGAAACCAGAGTAAAAGTATTCCTGCAACCCGTTCCCTTTGTGCTAGATGAACGAACGTCTCTCCACATGCCCAGTTTGAGAGATAAGTGTGTGAATGCCAACCTTCACCTAGCTTGTTGGGAACACAAAGTTTCTTTTCAGTTGCAAAATCCACTGCATAAATATATATGGGGATGTACTAGCTCCAAATCGGTTTTACAGTGAAAACTGCAGGAACTTCAAACCGGCAGTATAAAACAGACTGAGAAACCAGAGTAAAACTTTCTCCTTCAACCCGTTCCCTTTGTGCTAGATGAACGAACGTCTCTCAACATGCTCAGTTCCGAGAGATAAGTGTGTGTGAAAGCCGTCCTTCTCCTAGCTTGTTGGGAACACAAAGTTTCTTTTCAGTTGCAAACTCCACTCCATACATATATATGGGGAGGTACTAGTTCCAAATCGGTTTTACAGTGAAAACTGCAGGAACTTCAAGCCGGCACTAAGAAACAGACTGAGAAACAAGAGTAAAAGTTTCTCCTTCAACCCGTTCCCTTTGTCCTAGATGAACGAACGTCTCTCAACATGCTCAGTTCTGAGAGACAAGTGTGTGTGAAAGCCGTACTTCAACTAGTTTGTTGGGAACACAAAGTTCCTTTTCAGTTGCAAAATCCACTCCATACATATATATGGGGAGGTACATGCTCCAACTCGGTTTTATAGTGAAAACTGCAGGAACTTCAAACCGGCAGTAGGAAAAATACTGAGAAACCAGAGTAAAAGTTTCCCCTGCAAACCGTTCCATTTGTGCTAGATGAACGAACGTCTCTCCACATGCTCAGTTCTGGGAGATAAGTTTGTGTGAGAGCCGTCCTTCACCTAGCTTGTTTGGAACACAAAGTTTCTTTTCAGTTGCAAACTCCACTCCATACATATATATGGGGAGGTACTAGCTCCAACTCGGATTTACAATGAAAACTGCAGGAACTTCAAACCGGCAGTAGGAAACAGACTGAGAAACCAGAGTAAAAGTTTCTACTGCAACCCATTTCTTTGTGCTAGATGAACGAAAGTCTCTCCACATGCTCAGTTCTGAGAGATAATTGTGTGTGAAAGCCGTCCTTCAACTATCTTGTTGTGAACACAAAGTTTCTTTTCAGTTGCAAACTCCACTCCATACATATATATGGGGACGTACGAGCTCCAACTCTGTTTTACAGTGAAAACTGCAGGAACTTCAAACCGGCACTAAGAAACTGACTGAGAAACTAGATTAAAATTTTCTAATTCAACCCGTTCCGTTTGTGCTAGATGAACGAACTTCTCTCCACATGCTCAGTTCTGAGAGAAAAGTATGTGTTAGAGCCGCCCTTCAACTAGGTTGTTTGGAACAGAAAATTTCTTTTCAGTTGCAAACACAACTCCATACATATATATGTGGAGGTACTAGCTCCAACTCTGTTTTACAGTGAAAACTGCAGGAACCTCAAACCGGCACTAGGAAACAGACTGAGAATCCAGAGTAAAAGTTTCTCCTGCAACCAGTTCCCTTTGTGCTAGATGAACGAACGTCTCTCCACATGCTCAGTTCTGAGAGATAAGTGTGTGTGAAAGCAGTCCTTCACATAGCTTGTTGGGAACACAAAGTTTCTTTTCAGTTGCAAACTCCACTCCATACATATATATGGGGAGGTACTAGCTCCAACTCTGTTTTACAATGAAAACTGCAGGAAATTCAAACCGGCACTAGGAAACAGACTGAGAAACCAGAGTAAAAGTTTCCCCTGCAAACCGTTCCCTTTGTGCTAGATGAACGAACGTCTCCCCAAATGCTCAGTTCTGAGAAATAAATGTGTGTGAAAGCCGTCCTTCACCTTGCATGTTGGGAACACAAAGTTTCTTTTCAGTTGCAACCTCCACACCCTAAATATATATGGGGATGTACTAGCTCCAACACGGTTATACAGTGAAAACTGCAGGAACTTCAAACCGGCAGTAGGAAAAATACTGAGAAACCAGAGTAAAATTTTCCCCTGCAAACCGTTCCCTTTGTGCTAGATGAACGAACGTCTCTCCACATGCTCAGTTCTGGGATATAAGTGTGTGTGAGAGCCTTCCTTCGCCTAGATTTTTGGGAACACAAAGTTTCTTTTCAGTTGCTATCCCCAATCCATACGTATATATGGGGATGTACTAGCTCCAACTCGGTTTTACAGTGAAAACTGCAGGAAATTCAAACCGGCACTAGGAACCTGCCTGAGAAACCAGAGTAAAAGTTTTTCCTGCAACCCTTTACCTTTGTGCTAGATGAACGAACGTCTCTAAAAAATCCTCAGTACTGATAGATAAGTGTGTGTGAAAGCCGTACTTCACCTTGCTTGTTGGGAACACAAAGTTTCTTTTCAGTTGCAAACTCCACTCCATACATATATATGGGGAGGCACTAGCTCCAACTAGGTTTTACAGTGAAAACTGCAGGAACTTCAAACCGGCACTAGGAAACAGACTGAGAAACCAGAGTAAAACTTTCTCCTGCAATCCGTTCCCTTTGTGCTAGATGAACGAAAGTCTCTCCACATGCTCAGTTCAGAGAGATAAGTGTGTGTGAAAGCCGTCCTTCAACTAGCTTCTTGGGAACACAAAGTTTCTTTTCAGTTACAAACTCCACTCCATACATATATATGGGGAGGTACTATCTCCAACAAGGTTTTACAGTGAAAACTGCAGGAACTTCAAAACGGCACTAGGAAACAGTCTGAGAAACCAGAGTAAAAGTTTCTCCTGCAACCCGTTCCCTTTGTGCTGGATGAACGAACGTCTCTCCACATGCTTAGTTCTGAGAGATAATTGTGTGTGAACGCCGTACTTCAACAAGTTTGTTTGGAACACAAAGTTTCTTTTCAGTTGCAAACTCCACTCCATACATATATATGGGGAGGTAGTAGCTCCAACTCGGTTTTACAGTGAAAACTGCAGGAACTTCAAACCGGCAGTAGGAAACAGACTGAGAAACCAGAGTAAAAGTTTCTACTGCAACCCGTTCCATTTGTGCTACATGAACGAACGTCTCTCCACATGCTCAGTTCTGGGAGATAATTGTGTGTGAAAGCCGTACTTCACCTAGCATGTTGGGAACACAAAGTTTCTTTTCAGGTGCAAACTCCACTCCATACAAATATATGGGAAGTACTAGCTCCAACTCTGTTTTATAGTGAAACCTGCAGGAACTTCAAACCGGCAGTAGGAAACAGACTGAGAAACCAGAGTAAAAGTTTTTCCTGCAACCCGTTCCCTTTGTGCTAGGTGAACGAACGTCTCTCCACATGCCCAGTTTGAGAGATAAGTGTCTGTGAAAGCCTTCCTTCACCTTGCATGTTGGGAACACAAAGTTTCTTTTCAGTTGCAAACTCCACTCCATACAAATATATGGGAGGTACTAGCTCCAACACTCTTTTATAGTGAAACCTGCAGGAACGTCAAACCGGAACTTGGAAACAGACTCATAAACCAGAGTAAAAGTTTCTCCTGCAACCCGTTCCGTTTGTGCTAGATGAACGAACGTCTCTCCACATGCTTAGTTCTGAGAGATAATTGTGTGTGAATGCCGTACTTCAACTAGTTTGTTGGGAACACAAAGTTCCTTTTCAGTTGCAAAATCCACTCCATACATATATATGGGGAGGTACATGCTCCAACTCGGCTTTTTAGTGAAAACTGCAGGAACTTCAAACCGGCAGTAAGAAAAAAACTGAGAAACCAGAGTAAAAGTTTCTCCTGCAAACCGTTCCCTTTGTGCTAGATGAACGAACGTCTCTCCACATGCTCAGTTCTGGGAGATAAGTGTGTGTGAGAGCCGTCCTTCACCTAGCTTGTTTGGAACACAAAGTTTCTTTTCAGTTGCAAACTCCACTCCATACATATATATGGGGAGGTACTAGCTCCAACTCTGTTTTACAGTGAAAAGTGTAGGAACTTCAAACCGGCAGTAGGAAACAGACTGAGAAACCAGAGTAAAAGTTTCTCCTACAACCCGTTCCTTTGTGCTAGATGAACGAAAGTCTCTCCACATGCTCAGTTCTGAGAGATAATTATGTGTGAAAGCCTTCCTTCAACTAGCTTGTTGGGAACACAAAGTTTCTTTTCAGTTGCAAACTCCACTCCATATATATATATGGGGACGTACGAGCTCCAACTCTGTTTTACAGTGAAAACTGCAGGAACTTCAAACCGGCACTAAGAAACTGACTGAGAAACTAGATTAAAATTTTCTAATTCAACCCGTTCGGTTTGTGCTAGATGAACGAACTTCTCTCCACATGCTCATTTCTGAGAGAAAAGTATGTGTGAGAGCCGTCCTTCAAATAGCTTGTTGGGAACACAAAGTTTCTTTTCACTTGAAAACTGCACTCCATACATATATATGGGGAGGTACTATCTCCAACTCTGTTTTACAGTGAAAACTGCAGGAAATTCAAACCGGCACTAGGAAACAGACTGAGAAACCAGAGTAAAAATTTCCCCTGCAAACTGTTCCCTTTGTGCTAGATGAACGAACGTCTCCCCACATGCTGAGTTCTGAGAAATAAGTGTGTGTGAAAGCCGTCCTTCACCTAGCATTTTGGGAACACAAAGTTTCTTTTCAGGTGCAAACTCCACTCCATACAAATATATGGGAGGTACTAGCTCCAACTCTGTTTTATAGTGAAACCTGCAGGAACTTCAAACCGGCACTAGGAAACAGACTGAGAAACCAGAGAAATAGTTTCTCCTGCAACCCGTTCCCTTTGTGCTAGATGAACGAACGTCTCTCCACATGCCCAGTTTGAGAGATAAGTGTGTGAATGTCGTCCTTCAGCTAGCTTGTTGGGAACACAAAGTTTCTTTTCAGTTGCAAACACAACTCCATACATATATATGGGGAGGTACTAGCTCCAACACGGATTTACAGTGTAAACTGCAGGAACTTCAAACCGGCACTAGGAAACAGACTGAGAAACCAGAGTAAAAGTTTCTCCTGCAACCAGTTCCCTTTGTGCTAGATGAACGAACGTCTCAACAAATACTCAGTTCTGATAGATAAGTGTGTGTGAAAGCCGTACTTCACCTTGCTTGTTGGGAACACAAAGTTTCTTTTCATTTGCAAACTCCACTCCATACATATATATGGGGAGGTACTAGCTCCAACTAGGTTTTACAGTGAAAACTGCAGGAACTTCAAACCGGCACTAGGAAACAGACTGAGAAACCAGAGTAAAACTTTCTCCTGCAATCCGTTCCCTTTGTGCTAGATGAACGAATGTCTCTCCACATGCTCAGTTCAGAGAGATATGTTTGTGTGAAAGCCGTCCTTCAACTAGCTTCTTGGGAACACAAAGTTTCTTTTCAGTTACAAACTCCACTCCATACATATATATGGGGAGGTACTATCTAAAACAAGGTTTTACAGTGAAAACTGCAGGAACTTCAAAACGGCACTAGGAAACAGTCTGAGAAACCAGAGTAAAAGTTTCTCCTGCAACCCGTTCCCTTTGTGCTAGATGAACGAACGTCTCTCCACATGCTTAGTTCTGAGAGATAATTGTGTGTGAACGCCGTACTTCAACAAGTTTGTTTGGAACACAAAGTTTCTTTTTAGTTGCAAACTCCACTCCATACATATATATGGGGAGGTATAGCTCCAACTCAGTTTTACAGTGAAAACTGCAGGAACTTTAAACCGGCAGTAGGAAACAGACTGAGAAACCAGAGTAAAATTTTCTACTGCAACCCGTTCCATTTGTGCTACATGAACGAACGTCTCTCCACATGCTCAGTTCTGGGAGATAATTGTGTGTGAAAGCCGTACTTCAACTAGTTTGTTGGGAACACAAAGTTCCTTTTCAGATTCAAAATCCACTCCATACATATATATGGGGAGGTACATGCTCCAACTCGGTTTTATATTGTAAACTGCAGGAACTTCAAACCGGCAGTAGGAAAAATACTGAGAAACCAGAGTAAAAGTTTCTCCTGCAACCCGTTCCTTTGTGCGAGATGAACGAAAGTTTCTCCACATGCTCAGTTCTGAGAGATAATTGTGTGTGAAAGCCGTCCTTCAACTAGCTTGTTGGGAACACAAAGTTTCTTTTCAGTTGCAAACTGCACTCCATACGTATATATGGGGAGGTACTATCTCCAACTCTGTTTTACAGTGAAAACTGCAGGAAATTCAAACCGGCACTAGGAAACAGACTGAGAAACCAGAGTAAAAATTTCCCCTGCAAACTGTTCCCTTTGTGCTAGATGAACGAACGTCTCCCCACATGCTGAGTTCTGAGAAATAAGTGTGTGTGAAAGCCGTCCTTCACCTAGCATGTTGGGAACACAAAGTTTCTTTTCAGGTGCAAACTCCACTCCATACAAATATATGGGAGGTACTAGCTCCAACTCTGTTTTATAGTGAAACCTGCAGGAACTTCAAACCGGCAGTAGGAAACAGACTGAGAAACCAGAGTAAAAGATTTTCCTGCAACCCGTTCCCTTTGTGCTAGGTGAACGAACGTCTCTCCACATGCCCAGTTTGAGAGATAAGTGTGTGAATGTCGTCCTTCAGCTAGCTTGTTGGGAACACAAAGTTTCTTTTCAGTTGCAAACACAACTCCATACATATTTATGGGGAGGTACTAGCTCCAACACGGATTTACAGTGTAAACTGCAGGAACTTCAAACCGGCACTAGGAAACAGACTGAGAAACCAGAGTAAAAGTTTCTCCTGCAACCAGTTCCCTTTGTGCTAGATGAACGAACGTCTCAACAAATACTCAGTTCTGATAGATAAGTGTGTGTGAAAGCCGTACTTCACCTTGCTTGTTGGGAACACAAAGTTTCTTTTCAGTTGCAAACTCCACTCCATACATATATATGGGGAGGTACTAGCTCCAATTAGGTTTTACAGTGAAAACTGCAGGAACTTCAAACCGGCACTAGGAAACAGACTGAGAAACCAGAGTAAAACTTTCTCCTGCAATCCGTTCCCTTTGTGCTAGATGAACGAATGTCTCTCCACATGCTCAGTTCAGAGAGATAAGTGTGTGTGAAAGCCGTCCTTCAACTAGCTTCTTGGGAACACAAAGTTTCTTTTCAGGTGCAAACTCCACTCCATACAAATATATGGGAGGTACTAGCTCCAACTCTGTTTTATAGTGAAACCTGCAGGAACTTCAAACCGGCAGTAGGAAACAGACTGAGAAACCAGAGTAAAAGTTTTTCCTGCAACCCGTTCCCTTTGTGCTAGGTGAACGAACGTCTCTCCACATGCCCAGTTTGAGAGATAAGTGTGTGAATGTCGTCCTTCAGCTAGCTTGTTGGGAACACAAAGTTTCTTTTCAGTTGCAAACTCCACTCCATACATATATATGGGGATGTACTAGCTCCAACTTGCTTTACAGGGAAAAATGTAGGAACTTCAAACCGGCACTAGGAAACAGACTGAGAAATCACAGTAAAATTTCCTCCTGCAACCTGTTCTCTTTTTGTTAGATGAACGAACGTCTCTCCACATGCTCAGTTCTGAGAGATAAGTGTGTGTGAAAGCCGTCCTTCACCTAGCTTGTTGGGAACACAAAGTTTCTTTTCAGTTGCAAACTCCACTCTATACATATATATGGGGATGTACTAGCTCCAACTCGGTTTTACAGTGAAAACTGCAGGAACTTCACACCGGCAGTATGAAACAGACTGAGAAACCAGAGTAAAAGTTCCTCCTGCAACCCGTTCCCTTTGTGCTAGATGAACGTACGTCTCTCCACATGCTAAGATCTGAGAGACAAGTTTGTGTGAAAGGCGTCCTTCACCTAGCTTGTTGGGAACACAAAGTTTCTTTTCAGTTGCAAACTCCACTCCATACATATATATGGGGTGGTATATGCTCCAACTCGGAATTACAGTGAAAACTGCAGAAACTTCAAACCGGCACTAAGAAAAAGACTGAGAAAACAGCGTAAAAGTTTCTCCTGCAACCCGTTCCATTTGGGCTAGATGAACGAACGTCTCTCCACATGCTGAGTTCTGAGAGATAAGGGTGTGTGAAAGCCGTCCTTCACCTAGCTTGTTGGGAACACAAAGTTTCTTTTCAGTTGAAAACTCCACTCCATACATATATATGAGGAGGTAATAGCTCCAACTCGGTTTTACAGTGAAAACTGCAGGAACTTCAAACAGGCACTAGGAAACAGACTGAGAAACCAGAGTAAAAGTTTCCCCTTCAACCCGTTCCCTTTGTGCTAGATGAACGAACGTCTCTCCACATGCTCAGTTCTGAGAGATAAGTGTGTGTGAAAGCCGTCCTTCACATAGCTTGTTGGGAACACAAAGTTTCTTTTCAGTTGCAAACTCCACTCCATACATATATATAGGGAGGTACTAGCTCTAACTAGGGTTACAGTGAAAACTGCAGGAACTTCAAACCGGCAGTAGGAAACAGACTGAGAAACCAGAGTAAAATTTTCTCCTGCAACCCTTTCCCTTTGTGCTAGATGAACGAACGTCTCTCCACTTGCTCAGTTCTGAGAGATAAGTGTGTGTGAAAGCCGTCCTTCACCTAGCTTGTTGGGAACACAAAGTTTCTTTTCAGTTGCAAACTCCATTCCATACATATATATGGGGAGGTACAAGCTCCAACTCGGTTTTACAGTGAAAACTGCAGGAACTTCAAACCGGCACTAGGAAACATACTGAGAAAGCAGAGAAAAAGTGCCTCCTGCAACCCGTTCCCTTGGTGCTAAATGAACGAACGTCTCTCCACTTGCTCAGTTCTGAGAGATAAGTGTGTGTGAAAGTCGTCCTTCACCTAGCTTGTTGGGAACACAAAGGTTCTTTTCAGTTGCAAACTCCATTCCATACATATATATGGGGGGGTACAAGCTCCAACTCGGTTTTACTGTGAAAACTGCAGGAACTTCAAACCGGCACTAGGAAACAGACTTAGAAAGCTGAGAAAAAGTGTCTCCTGCAACCCGTTCCCTTGGTGCTACATGAACGATCGTATCTCCACTTGCCCAGTTTTGAGAGATAAGTGTGTGTGAAAGCCGTCCTTCAATTAGCTTGTTGTGAAGACAAAGTTTCTTTTCAGTAGCAAACTCCACTCATGCATATATATTTGGAGGTACAATCTCCAACTCGATTTTACAGTGAAAACTGCAGGAACTTCAAACCGGCACTAGGAAACAGACTGAGAAAGCAGAGAAAAAGTGTCTCGCACAACCCGTTCCCTTGGTGCTAAATGAACGAACGTCTCTCCACTTGCTCAGTTCTGAGAGATAAGTGTGTGTGAAAGCCGTCCTTCACCTATCTTGTTGGGAACACAAAGTTTCTTTTCAGTTGCAAACTCCATTCCATACATATATATGGGGAGGTACAAGCTCCAACTCGGTTTTACAGTGAAAACTGCAGGAACTTCAAACCGGCACTAGGAAAAAGACTGAGAAAACAGAGAAAAAGTGTCTCCTGCAACCCGTTGTCTTGGTGCTAGATGAACGAACGTCTCTCCACTTGCTCAGTTCTGAGAGATATGTGTGTTTGAAAGCCGTCCTTCAATTAGCTTGTTGGGAAGACAAAGTTTCTTTTCAGTAGCAAACTCCACTCCATGCATATATATGGGGAGGTACTAGCTCCAAATCGGTTTTACAGTGAAAACTGCAAGAACTTCAAACCGGCACTAGGAAACAGACTGAGAAAGCAGAGAAAAATGTCTCGCAGTACCCGTTCCCTTGGTGCTAAATGAACGAACGTCTCTCCACTTGCTCAGTTCTGAGAGATAAGTGTGTGTGAAAGCCGTCCTTCTCCTAGCTTGTTGGGAACACAAAGTTTCTTTTCAGTTGCAAACTCCATTCCATACATATATATGGGGAGGTACAAGCTCCAACACGGTTTTACAGTGAAAACTGCAGGAACTTCAAACCGGCACTAGGAAACAGACTGAGAAAAAAGAGAAAAATTGTCTCCCGCAACCCGTTCCCTTGGTGCTAAATGAACGAACGTCTCTCCACTTGCTCATTTCTGAGAGATAAGTGTGTGTGAAAGCCGTCCTTCAATTAGCTTGTTGGGAACACAAAGTTTCTTTTCAGTTGCAAACTCCATTCCATACATATATATGGGGAGGTACAAGCTCCAACTCGCTTTTACAGTGAAAACTGCAGGAACTTCAAACCGGCACTAGGAAACAGACTGAGAAAGAAGAGAAAAAGTGTCCCCTGCAACCCGTTCCCTTGGTGCTAGATGAACGAACGTCTCCCACTTGCTCAGTTCTGAGAGATAAGTGTGTGTGAAAGCCGTCCTTCACCTAGCTTGTTGGGAATACAAAGTTTCTTTTCACTTGCAAACTCCATTCCATACATGTTTATGGGTAGGTACTAGCTCCAACACGGTTTTACAGTGAAAACTGCAGGAACTTCAAACCGGAACTAAGAAACAGGCTGAGAAAGCAGAGAAAAAGTGTCTCCTGCAACCCGTTCTCTTGGTGCTAGATGAACGAACGTCTCTCCACTTGCTCAGTTCTGAGAGATAGGTGTGTGTGAAAGCCGATCTTCACCTAGCTTGTTGGGAACACAAAGTTTCTTTTCAGTTGCAAACTACATTCCATACATATATATGGGGAGGTATAAGCTCCAAATCGGTTTTACAGTGAAAACTGGAGGAATTTCAAACCGGCACTAGGAAACAGACTGAGAAAGCAGAGAAAAAGTGTCTCCTGCAACCCGTTCCCTTGGTGCTACATGAACGAACGTCTCTCCACTTGCTCAATTCTGAGAGATAAGTGTGTGTGAAAGCCGTCCTTCATATAGCTTGTTGGGAACACAAAGTTTTTTTGCACTTGCAAACACCACTCCATACATATATATGGGGAGGTACTAGCTCCAACTCTGTTTTACAGTGAAAACTGCAGGAACTTCAAACCGACATTAGGAAACAGACTGAGAAACCAGAGTAAAAGTTACCCCTGCAACCCGTTCCATTTGTGCTAGATGAACCAACGTCTCTCCACATGCTCAGTTCTGAGAGATAATAGTGTGTGAAAGCCGCCTTCACCTAACTTGTTGGGAACACAAAGTTTCTTTTCACTTGCAAACTCCACTCCATACATATATATGGGGAGGTACTATCTCCAACTAGGTTTTACAGTGAAAACTGCAGGAACTTCAAAACGGCACTAGATAACAGTCTGAGAAACCATAGTAAAAGTTTCTCCTGCAACCCGTTTCCTTTGTGCTAGATGAACGAACGTCTCTCCACATGCTCAGTTCTGAGATATAATTGTGTGTGAAAGCCGTACTTCAACTAGTTTGTTGGGAACACAAACTTCCTTTTCAGTTGCAAAATCCACTCCATACATATATATGGGGGGTACATGCTCCAACTCGGTTTTATAGTGAAAACTGCAGGAACTTCAAACCGGCAGTAGGAAAAATACTGAGAAACAAGAGTAAAAGTTTCTCCTGCAATCCGTTCCTTTGTGCTAGATGAACGAAAGTCTCTCCACATGCTCAGTTCTGAGAGGTAATTGTGTGTGAAAGCCGTCCTTCAACTAGCTTGTTGGGAACACAAAGTTTCTTTCCAGTTGCAAACTCCACTCTATACATATATATGGGGACATTCGAGCTCCAACTCTGTTTTACAGTGAAAACTGCAGAAACTTCAAACCGGCACTAAGAAACTGACTGAGAATCTAGAGTAAAATGTTCTAATTTACCCGTTCCCTTTGTGCTAGATGAACGAACTTCTCTCCACGTGCTCAGTTCTGAGAGATAAATATGTGTGAGAGCCGCTATTCAACTAGCTTGTTGGGAACACAAAGTTTCTTTTCAGTTGCAAACACAACTCCATAGATATATAAGGGGAGGTACTACCTCCAACTCGGTTTTACAGTGAAAACTGCAGGAAATTCAAACCGGCAGTAGGAAACAGACTGAGAAACCAGAGTAAAAATTTTAACTGCATCCCGTTCTCTTTGTGCTAGATGGACGAACTTCTCTCCACATGCTCAGTTCTGGGAGATAAGTATGTGTGGGAGCCGCACTTCACCTATCTTGTTGGGAACACAAAGTTTCTTTTCAGTTGCAAACTCCACTCCACACATATATATGGGGAGGTAATAGCTAAAACTCGGATTTACAGTTTAAACTGCAGGAACTTCAAACCGGCACTAGGAAACAGACTGAGAAACCAGAGTAAAAGTTTCTCCTGCAACAAGTTCCCTTTGAGCTAGATGAACGAACGTCTCTCCACATGCTCAGTTCTGAGAGATAAGTGTGTGTGAAAGCCGTCCTTCACATAGCTTGTTGGGAACACAAAGTTTCTTTTCAGTTGCAAACACCACTCCATACATATATATGGGGAGGTACTAGCTCCAACTCTTTTTTACAGTGAAAACTGCAGGAAATTCAAACCGGCACTAGGAAACAGACTGAGAAACCAGAGTAAAAGTTTCACCTGCAAACTGTTCCCTTTGTGCTAGATGAACGAACGTCTCTCCACATGCTCAGTTCTGAGAGATAAGTGTGTGTGAATGCCGTCCTTCACCTAGCTTTTTGGGAACACAAAGTTTCTTTTCAGTTGCAACCTCCACTCCCTAAAAATATATGGGGATGTACTAGCTCCAACACGGTTTTACAGTGAAAACTGCAGGAACTTCAAACCGGCAGTAGGAAACAGACTGAGAAACCAGAGTAAAAGTTTCTCCTGAAAACCGTTCCCTTTTTGCTAGATGATCGAACGTCTCTCCACATGCTCAGTTCTGGGAGATAAGTGTGTGTGAGAGACTTCCTTCACCTAGATTTTTGGGAACACAAAGTTTCTTTTCAGTTGCAATCCCCAATCCATACATATATATGGGGATGTACTAGCTCCAACTCGGTTTTACAGTGAAAACTGCAGGAAATTCAAACCGGCACTAGGAAACTTACTGAGAACCCAGAGTAAAAGTTTCTCCTGCAACCCGTTACCTTTGTGCTAGATGAACGAACGTCTCTCCAAATACTCAGTTCTGATAGATAAGTGTGTGTGAAAGCCGTACTTCACCTAGCTTTTTGGGAACACAAAGTTTTTTTGCACTTGCAAACTCCACTCCATACATATATATGGGGAGGTACTAGTTCCAACTAGGTTTTACAGTGAAAACTGCAGGAACTTCAAACCGGCACTAAGAAACAGACTGAGAAACCAGAGTAAAACTTTCTCCTGCAACCCGTTCCCTTTGTGCTAGATGAACGAATGTCTCTCCACATGCTCAGTTCAGAGAGATAAGTGTGTGTGAAAGCCGTCCTTCAACTAGCTTGTTGGGAACACAAAGTTTCTTTTCACTTGCAAACTCCACTCCATACATATATATGGGGAGGTACTATCTCCAACTAGGTTTTACAGTGAAAACTGCAGGAACTTCAAAACGGCACTAGGAAACAGTCTGAGAAACCAGAGTAAAAGTTTCTCCTGCAACCCGTTCCATTTGTGCTAGATGAACGAACGTCTCTCCACATGCTTAGTTCTGAGGGATAATTGTGTGTGAAAGCCGTACTTCAACTAGTTTGTTGGGAAAACAAAGTTCCTTTTCAGTTGCAATATCCACTCCATACATATATATGGGGTGGTACATGCTCCAACTCGGTTTTATAGTGAAAACTGCAGGAACATCAATCCGGCAGTAGGAAAAATACTGAGAATCCAGAGTAAAAGTTTCTCCTGCAAACCGTTCCCTTTGTGCTAGATGAACGAACGTCTCTCCACATGCTCAGTTCTGGAAGATAATTATGTGTGGGAGCCGCCCTTCACCTAGCTTGTTGGGAACACAAAGTTTCTTTTCAGTTGCAAACTCCACTACACACATATGTATGGTGAGGTACTAGCTCCAAATCGGATTTACAGTGAAAACTGCAGGAACTACAAACCGGCACTAGAAAACAGACTGAGAAACCAGAGTAAAAGTTTCTCCTGCAACCAGTTCCCTTTTTTTGCTAGATGAACGAACGTCTCTCCACATGCTCAGTTCTGAGAAATAAGTGTGTGTGAAAGCCGTCCTTCACATAGCTTGTTGGGAACACAAAGTTTCTTTTCAGTTGCAAACTCCACTCCATATATATATATGTGGAGGTACTAGCTCCAACTCTGTTTTACAGTGAAAACTGCCGGAAATTCAAACCGGCACTAGGAAACAGACTGAGAAACCAGAGTAAAAGTTTCCCCTGCAAACCTTTCCCTTCGTGCTAGATGAACGAACGTCTCCCCACATGCTCAGTTCTGAGAAATAAGTGTGTGTGAAAGCCGTCCTTCACCTAGCATGTTGGGAACACAAAGTTTCTTTTCAGTTGCAAACTCCACTGCATAAATATATATATGGGGATGTAGTAACTCCAAATCGGTTTTACAGTGAAAACTGCAGGAACTTCAAACCAGCAGTAGGAAACAGACTCAGAAACCAGAGTAAAAGTTTCTCCTTCCACCCGTTCCCTTTGTGCTAGATGAACGAACGTCTCTCAACATGCTCAGTTCTGAGAGATAAGTGTGTGTGAAAGCCGTCCTTCTCCTAGCTTGTTGGGAACACAAAGTTTCTTTTCAGTTGCAAATTCCACTCCATACATATATATGGGGAGGTACTAGCTCCAACTAGGTTTTACAGTGAAAACTGCAAGAACTTCAAGCCGGCACTAAGAAACAGACTGAGAAACAAGAATAAAAGTTTCTCCTTCAACCCGTTCCCTTTGTCCTAGATGAACGAACGTCTCTCAACCTGCTCAGTTCTGAGAGATAAGTGTGTATGAAATCCGTACTTCAACTAGTTTGTTGGGAACACAAAGTTCCTTTTCAGTTGCAAAATCCACTCCATACATATATATGGGGAGGTACATGCTCCAACTCGGTTTTATAGTGAAAACTGCAGGAAATTCAAACCGGCACTAAGAAACTGACTGAGAATCTAGAGTAAAATTTTCTAATTTACCCGTTCCCTTTGTGCTAGATGAACGAACTTCTCTCCACGTGCTCAGTTCTGAGAGATAAGTATGTGTGAGAGCCGCTCTTCAACTAGCTTGTTGGGAACACAAAGTTTCTTTTCAGTTGCAAACACAACTCCATAGATATATAAGGGGAGGTACTACCTCCAACACGGTTTTACAGTGAAAACTGCAGGAACTTCAAACCGGCAGTAGGAAACATACTGAGAAACCAGAGTAAAAATTTTAACTGCATCCCGTTCTCTTTGTGCTAGATGGACGAACTTCTCTCCACATGCTCAGTTCTGGGAGATAAGTATGTGTGGGAGCCGCCCTTCACCTAGCTTGTTGGGAACACAAAGTTTCTTTTCAGTTGCAAACTCATTCTCCACACATATATATGGGGAGGTACTAGCTCCAACTCGGATTTACAGTGTAAACTGCAGGAACTTCAAACCGGCACTAGGAAACAGACTGAGAAACCAGAGTAAAAGTTTCTCCTGCAACCCGTTCCCTTGCTGCTACATGAACGAACGTCTCTCCACTTGCTCAGTTCTGAGAGATATGTGTGTGTGAAAGCCGTCCTTCACCAAGCTTGTTGGGAACACAAAGATTCTTTTCAGTTGCAAACTCCATTCCATATATATATATGGGGAGGTACAAGCTCTAACTCGACTTTACAGTGAAAACTGCAGGAACTTCAAACCGGCACTAGGAAAAAGACTGAGAAAGCAGAGAAAAAGTGTCCCTGCAACCCGTTCCCTTGGTGCTAGATGAACGAACGTCTCTCCACTTGCTCAGTTCTGAGAGATAGGTGTGTGTGAAAGCCGTCCTTCACCTAGCTTGTTGGGAACACAAAGTTTCTTTTAAGTTGCACACTCCATTCAGTACATATATATGGGGAGGTACTAGCTCCAACTCGGTTTTACAGGGAAAACTGCACGAACTTGAAACCGGCAGTAGGAAACAGACTGAGAAACCAGAGTAAAAATTTTAACTGCATCCCGTTCTCTTTGTGCTAGATGAACGAACGTCTCTCCACATGTTCTGTTCTGGGAGAATCGTATGTGTGGGAGCCGCCCTTCAGCTAGCTTGTTGGGAACACAAAGTTTCTTTTCAGTTGCAAACTCCACTCCACACATATATATGGGGAGGTACTAGCTCCAACTCGGATTTACAGTGAAAACTGCAGGAACTTCAAACCGGCACTAGGAAACAGACTAAGAATCCAGAGTAAAAGTTTTTCCTGCAACCCGTTCTTTTGTGCTAGATGAACGAACGTCTCTCCACATGCTCAGTTCTGAGAGATAAGTGTGTGTGAAAGCCGTCCTTCATATAGCTTGTTGGGAACACAAAGTTTTTTGCACTTGCAAACACCACTCCATACATATATATGGGGAGGTACTAGCTCCAACTCTGTTTTACAGTGAAAACTGCAGGAACTTCAAACCGACATTAGGAAACAGACTGAGAAACCAGAGTAAAAGTTACCCCTGCAACCCGTTCCATTTGTGCTAGATGAACCAACGTCTCTCCACATGCTCAGTTCTGAGAGATAATAGTGTGTGAAAGACGCCTTCACCTTGCTTGTTGGGAACACAAAGTTTCTTTTCACTTGCAAACTCCACTCCATACATATATATGGGGAGGTACTATCTCCAACTAGGTTTTACAGTGAAAAATGCAGGAACTTCAAAACGGCACTAGGAAACAATCTGAGAATCCAGAGTAAAAGTTTCTCCTGCAACCCGTTTCCTTTGTGCTAGATGAACGAACGTCTCTCCACATGCTCAGTTCTGGGAGATAAGTGTGTGTGAGAGACTTCCTTCACCTAGATTTTTGGGAACACAAAGTTTCTTTTCAGTTGCAATCCCCAATCCATACATATATATGGGGATGTACTAGCTCCAACTCGGTTTTACAGTGAAAACTGCAGGAAATTCAAACTGGCACTAGGAAACTTACTGAGAAACCAGAGTAAAAGTTTCTCCTGCAACCCGTTACCTTTGTGCTAGATGAACGAACGTCTCTCCAAATACTCAGTTCTGATAGATAAGTGTGTGTGAAAGCCGTACTTCACCTAGCTTGTTGGGAACACAAAGTTTCTTTTCAGTTGCAAACTCCACTACATACATATATATGGGGAGGTACTAGTTCCAACTAGGTTTTACAGTGAAAACTGCAGGAACTTCAAACCGGCACTAAGAAACAGACTGAGAAACCAGAGTAAAACTTTCTCCTGCAACCCGTTCCCTTTGTGCTAGATGAACGAATTTCTCTCCACATGCTCAGTTCAGAGAGATAGGTGTGTGTGAAAGCCGTTCTTCAACTAGCTTGTTGGGAACACAAAGTTTCTTTTCACTAGCAAACTCCACTCCATACATATATATGGGGAGGTACTATCTCCAACTAGGTTTTACAGTGAAAACTGCAGGAACTTCAAAACGGCACTAGGAAACAGTCTGAGAAACCAGAGTAAAAGTTTCTCCTGCAACCCGTTCCATTTGTGCTAGATGAACGAAGGTCTCTCCACATGCTTAGTTCTGAGAGATAATTGTGTGTGAAAGCCGTACTTCAACTAGTTTGTTGGGAACACAAAGTTCCTTTTCAGTTGCAAAATTAACTCCATACATATATATGGGGAGGTACATGCTCCAACTCGGTTTTATAGTGAAAACTGCAGGAACATCAAACCGGCAGTAGGAAAAATACTGAGAAACCAGAGTAAAAGTTTCTCCTGCAACCAGTTCCCTTTGTGCTAGATGAACGAACGTCTCTCCACATGCTCATTTCTGGGAGATAAGTATGTGTGGGAGCCGCCCTTCACCTAGCTTGTTGGGAACACAAAGTTTCTTTTCAGTTGCAAACTCCACTCCATATATATATATGTGGAGGTACTAGCTCCAACTCTGTTTTACAGTGAATACTGCAGGAAATTCAAACCGGCACTAGGAAACAGACTGAGAAACCAGAGTAAAAGTTTCCCCTGCAAACATTTCCCTTTGTGCTAGATGAACGAACGTCTCCCCACATGCTCAGTTCTGAGAAATAAGTGTGTGTGAAAGCCGTCCTTCACCTAGCATGTTGGGAACACAAAGTTTCTTTTCAGTTGCAAACTCCACTGCATAAATATATATGGGGATGTACTAACTCCAAATCGGTTTTACAGTGAAAACTGCAGGAACTTCAAACCGGCAGTAGGAAACAGACTGAGAAACCAGAGTAAAAGTTTCTCCTTCAACCCGTTCCCTTTGTGCTAGATGAACGAACGTCTCTCAACATGCTCAGTTCTGAGAGATAAGTGTGTGTGAAAGCCGTCCTTCTCCTAGCTTGTTGGGAACACAAAGTTTCTTTTCAGTTGCAAACTCCACTCCATACATATATATGGGGAGGTACTAGTTCCAAATCGTTTTTACAGTGAAAACTGCAGAAACTTCAAGCCGGCACTAAGAAACAGACTGAGAAACAAGAATAAAATTTTCCCCTTCAACCCGTTCCCTTTGTCCTAGATGAACGAACGTCTCTCAACATGCTCAGTTCTGAGAGATAAGTGTGTATGAAATCCGTACTTCAACTAGTTTGTTGGGAACACAAAGTTCCTTTTCAGTTGCAAAGTCCACTCCATACATATATATGGGGAGGTACATGCTACAAATCGGTTTTATAGTGAAAACTGCAGGAACTTCAAACCGGCAGTAGGAAAAATACTGAGAAACAAGAGTAAAAGTTTCTCCTGCAAACCGTTCCCTTTGTGCTAGATGAACGAACGTCTCCCCACATGCTCAGTTCTGGGAGTTAAGTATGTGTGGGAGCCGCCCTTCACCTAGCTTGTTAGGAACACAAAGTTTCTTTCAGTTGCAAACTCCACTCCACACAAATATATGGGGAGGTACTAGCTCCAACTCGGATTTACAGTGAAGACTGCAGGAACTTGAAACCGGGACTAAGAAAGAGACTGAGAAACCAGAGTAAAAGTTTCTCCTGCAACCAGTTCCCTTTGTGCTAGATGAACGAACGTCTCTCCACATGCTCAGTTCTGAGAGATAAGTGTGTGTGAAAGCCGTCCTTCTCCTAGCTTGTTGGGAACACAAAGTTTCTTTTCAGTTGCAAACTCCTCTCCATACATATATATGGGGAGGTACTAGTTCCAAAACGGTTTTACAGTGAATACTGCAGGAACTTCAAGCCGGCACTAAGAAACAGACTGAGAAACAAGAGTAAAACTTTCTCCTTCAACCCGTTCCCTTTGTGCTAGATCAACGAACGTCTCTCAACATGCTCAGTTCTGAGAGATAAGTGTGTGTGAAGCCGTACTTCTCCTAGCTTGTTGGGAACACAAAGTTTCTTTTCAGCTACAAATTCCACTCCATACATATATATGGGGTGGTACTAGCTCCAACACGATTTTACAGTGAAAAATGCAGAAACTTCAAACCGGCACTAGGAAACAGGATGAGAAACCGGAGTAAAAGTTTCTCCTGCCACCCGTTCCCTTTTTGCTAGATGAACGAACGTCTCTCCACATGCTCATTTCTGAGAGATAAGTGCGTGTGAAAGCCGTACTTCACCTAGCTTTTTGGGAACACAAAGTTTCTTTTCAGTTGCAAACTCCACTCCATACATATATATGGGGAGGTACTATCTCCAACTAGGTTTTACAGTGAAAACTGCAGGAACTTCAAACCGGCACTAGGAAACAGTCTGAGAAACCAGAGTAAAAGTTTCTCCTGCAAACCGTTCCCTTTGTGCTAGATGAACGAACGTCTCCCCACATGCTCAGTTCTGAGAAATAAGTGTGTGTGAAAGCCGTCCTCCACCTAGCATGTTGGGAACACAAAGTTTCTATTCAGTTGCAAACTCCACACCATACAAATATATGGGAGTTACTAGCTCCAACTCTGTTTTATAGTGAAACCTGCAGGAACTTCAAACCGGCAGTAGGAAACAGAATGAGAAACCAGAGTAAAAGTTTTTCCTGCAACCCGTTCCCTTTGTGCTAGGTGAACGAACGTCTCTCCACATGCCCAGTTTGAGGGATAAGTGTGTCAATGCCGTCCTTCAGCTAGCTTGTTGGGAACACAAGGTTACTTTTCAGTTGCAAACTCCACTCCATATATATATATGGGGATGTACTAGCTCCAACTTGCTTTACAGGGAAAATGTAGGAACTTCAAACCGGCACTAGGAAACATACTGAAAAAGCAGAGTAAAATTTTCTCCTGCAAACCGTTCCCTTTGTGCTAGATGAAAGAACGTCTCTCCACATGCCCAGTTCTGAGAGATAAGTGTGTGCGAATGCCGTCCTTCACCTAGCTTGTTTGGAACACAAAATTTCTTTTCAGTTACAAACTCCACTGCATAAATATATATGGGTATGTACTAGCTCCAAATAGGTTTTACAGTGAAAACTGCAGGAACTTCTAACCGGCACTAGGAAACAGACTGAGAATCCAGAGTAAATGTTTCTCCTGCAACGCGTTCCCTTTGTGCTAGATGAACGAACGTCTCTCAACATGCTCAGTTCTGAGAGATAATTGTGTGTGAAAGCCGTCCTTCACCTAGCTTGTTGGGAACACAAAGTTTCTTTTCACTTGCAAACTCCACTCCATACATATATATGGGGAGGTACTAGCTCCAACTCGGTTTTACTGTGAAAACTGCAGGAAATTCAAACCGGCACTAGGAAACAAACTGAGAAACCAGAGTAAATGTTTCACCTGCCAACCGTTCCCTTTGTGCTAGATGAAAGAACGTCTCTCCACATGCTCAGTTCTGAGAAGTAAGTGTGTGTGAAAGCCGTCCTTCACCTAGCTTGTTGGGAACACAAACTTTCTTTTCAGTTGCAAACACCAATCCATACATATATATGGGGAAGTACTAGCTCCAACTCGGTTTTACAGTGAAAACTACAGGAACTTCAAACCGGCAGTAGGAAACAGACTGAGAAATCACAGTGAAATTTCCTCCTGCAACCTGTTCTCTTTGTGCTAGATGAACGAACGTCTCTCCACATGCTCAGTTCTGAGAGATAAGTATGTGTGGGAGCCGCACTTCACCTAGCTTGTTGGGAACACAAAGTTTCTTTTAAGTTGCAAACTCCACTCCATACATATATATGGGGACGTACGAGCTCCAACTCTGTTTTACAGTGAAAACTGCAGGAATTTCAAACTGGCACTAAGAAACTGACTGAGAAACTAGATAAAAATTTTCTAATTCAACCCGTTCCCTTTGTGCTAGATGAACGAACTTCTGTCCACGTGCTCAGTTCTGAGAGATAAATATGTGTGAGAGCCGCTCTTCAACTAGCTTGTTGGGAACACAAAGTTTCTTTTCAGTTGCAAACACAACTCCATAGATATATAAGGGGAGGTACTACCTCCAACTCGGTTTTACAGTGAAAACTGCAGGAAATTCAAACCGGCAGTAGGAAACAGACTGAGAAACCAGAGTAAAAATTTTAACTGCATCCCGTTCTTTTTGTGCTAGATGGACGAACTTCTCTCCACATGCTCAGTTCTGAGAGATAAGTATGTGTGGGTGCCGCACTTCACCTATCTTGTTGGGAACACAAAGTTTCTTTTCAGTTGCAAACTCCACTCCACACATATATATGGGGAGGTAATAGCTAAAACTCGGATTTACAGTTTAAACTGCAGGAACTTCAAACCGGCACTAGGAAACAGACTGAGAAACCAGAGTAAAAGTTTCTCCTGCAATCCGTTCCTTTGTGCTAGATGAACGAAAGTCTCTCCACATGCTCAGTTCTGGGAGATAAGTATGTGTGGGAGCCGCCCTTCACCTAGCTTGTTGGGAACACAAAATTTCTTTTCAGTTGCAAACTCCACTCCACACATATATATGGGGAGGTACTAGCTCCAACTCGGATTTACAGTGTAAACTGCAGGAACTTCAAACCGGCACTAGGAAACAGACTGAGAAACCAGAGTAAAATTTCTCCTGAAAACCGTTCCCTTTTTGCTAGATGATCGAACGTCTCTCCACATGCTCAGTTCTGGGAGATAAGTGTGTGTGAGAGACTTCCTTCACCTAGATTTTTGGGAACACAAAGTTTCTTTTCAGTTGCAATCCCCAATCCATACATATATATGGGGATGTACTAGCTCCAACTCGGTTTTACAGTGAAAACTGCAGGAAATTCAAACTGGCACTAGGAAACTTACTGAGAAACCAGAGTAAAAGTTTCTCCTGCAACCCGTTACCTTTGTGCTAGATGAACGAACGTCTCTCCAAATACTCAGTTCTGATAGATAAGTGTGTGTGAAAGCCGTACTTCACCTAGCTTGTTGGGAACACAAAGTTTCTTTTCAGTTGCAAACTCCACTACATACATATATATGGGGAGGTACTAGTTCCAACTAGGTTTTACAGTGAAAACTGCAGGAACTTCAAACCGGCACTAAGAAACAGACGGAGAAACCAGAGTAAAACTTTCTCCTGCAACCCGTTCCCTTTGTGCTAGATGAACGAATTTCTCTCCACATGCTCAGTTCAGAGAGATAGGTGTGTGTGAAAGCCGTTCTTCAACTAGCTTGTTGGGAACACAAAGTTTCTTTTCACTAGCAAACTCCACTCCATAAATATATATGGGGAGGTACTATCTCCAACTAGGTTTTACAGTGAAAACTGCAGGAACTTCAAAACGGCACTAAGAAACAGACTGAGAAACAAGAATAAAATTTTCTCCTTCAACCCGTTCCCTTTGTCCTAGATGAACGAACGTCTCTCAACATGCTCAGTTCTGAGAGATAAGTGTGTATGAAATCCGTACTTCAACTAGTTTGTTGGGAACACAAAGTTCCTTTTCAGTTACAAAGTCCACTCCATACATATATATGGGGAGGTACATGCTACAAATCGGTTTTATAGTGAAAACTGCAGGAACTTCAAACCGGCAGTATGAAAAATACTGAGAAAGCAGAGTAAAAGTTCCTCCTGCAAACCGTTCCCTTTGTGCTAGATGAACGAACGTCTCCCCACATGCTCAGTTCTGGGAGTTAAGTATGTGTGGGAGCCGCCCTTCACCTAGCTTGTTAGGAACACAAAGTTTCTTTTCAGTTGCAAACTCCACTCCACACAAATATATGGGGAAGTACTAGCTCCAACTCGGATTTACAGTGAAGACTGCAGGAACTTGAAACCGGGACTAAGAAAGAGACTGAGAAACCAGAGTAAAAGTTTCTCCTGCAACCAGTTCCCTTTGTGCTAGATGAACGAACGTCTCTCCACATGCTCAGTTCTGAGAGATAAGTGTGTGTGAAAGCCGTCCTTCTCCTAGCTTGTTGGGAACACAAAGTTTCTTTTCAGTTGCAAACTCCACTCCATACATATATATGGGGAGGTACTATCTCCAACTAGGTTTTACAGTGAAAACTGCAGGAACTTCAAACCGGCACTAGGAAACAGTCTGAGAAACCAGAGTAAAAGTTTCTCCTGCAAACCGTTCCCTTTGTGCTAGATGAACGAACGTCTCCCCACATGCTCAGTTCTGAGAAATAAGTGTGTGTGAAAGCCGTCCTTCACCTAGCATGTTGGGAACACAAAGTTTCTATTCAGTTGCAAACTCCACACCATACAAATATATGGGAGTTACTAGCTCCAACTCTGTTTTATAGTGAAACCTGCAGGAACTTCAAACCGGCAGTAGGAAACAGAATGAGAAACCAGAGAAAAAGTTTTTCTTGCAACCCGTTCCCTTTGTGCTAGGTGAACGAACGTCTCTCCACATGCCCAGTTAGAGGGATAAGTGGGTGAATGCCGTACTTCAGCTAGCTTGTTGGGAACACAAGGTTACTTTTCAGTTGCAAACTCCACTCCATACATATATATGGGGATGTACTAGCTCCAACTTGCTTTACAGGGAAAAATGTAGGAACTTCAAACCGGCACTAGGAAACATACTGAAAAACCAGAGTAAAATTTTCTCCTGCAAACCGTTCCCTTTGTGCTAGATGAAAGAACGTCTCTCCTCATGCCCAGTTCTGAGAGATAAGTGTGTGCGAATGCCGTCCTTCACCTAGCTTGTTTGGAACACAAAATTTCTTTTCAGTTGCAAACTCCACTGCATAAATATATATGGGTATGTACTAGCTCCAAATAGGTTTTACAGTGAAAACTGCAGGAACTTCAAACCGGCACTAGGAAACAGACTGAGAATCCAGAGTAAATGTTTCTCCTGCAACGCGTTCCCTTTGTGCTAGATGAACGAACGTCTCTCAACATGCTCAGTTCTGAGAGATAATTGTGTGTGAAAGCCGTCCTTCACCTAGCTTGTTGGGAACACAAAGTTTCTTTTCACTTGCAAACTCCACTCCATACATATATATGGGGAGGTACTAGCTCCAACTCGGTTTTACTGTGAAAACTGCAGGAAATTCAAACCGGCACTAGGAAACAAACTGAGAAACCAGAGTAAATGTTTCACCTGCCAACCGTTCCCTTTGTGCTAGATGAAAGAACGTCTCTCCACATGCTCAGTTCTGAGAAGTAAGTGTGTGTGAAAGCCGTCCTTCACCTAGCTTGTTGGGAACACAAACTTTCTTTTCAGTTGCAAACACCAATCCATACATATATATGGGGAGGTACTAGCTCCAACTCGGTTTTACAGTGAAAACTACAGGAACTTCAAACCGGCAGTAGGAAACAGACTGAGAAATCACAGTAAAATTTCCTCCTGCAACCTGTTCTCTTTGTGCTAGATGAACGAACGTCTCTCCACATGCTCAGTTCTGAGAGATAATTATGTGTGGGAGCCGCCCTTCACCTAGCTTGTTGGGAACACAAAGTTTCTTTTAAGTTGCAAACTCCACTCCATACATATATATGGGGACGTACGAGCTCCAACTCTGTTTTACAGTGAAAACTGCAGGAATTTCAAACTGGCACTAAGAAACTGACTGAGAAACTAGATTAAAATTTTCTAATTCAACCCGTTCCCTTTGTGCTAGATGAACGAACTTCTCTCCACATGCTCAGTTCTGAGAGATAAGTATGTGTGAGAGCCGCCCTTCAAATAGCTTGTTGGGAACACAAAGATCCTTTTCAGTTGCAAACACAACTCCATACATATATATGGGGAGGTACTAGCTCTAACTCGGTTTTACAGTGAAAACTGCAGGAACTTCAAACCGGCAGTAGGAAACAGACTGAGAAACCAGAGTAAAAATTTTAACTGCATCCCGTTCTCTTTGTGCTAGATGAACGAACGTCTCTCCACATGCTCAGTTCTGGGAGATAAGTGTATGTGAGAGACGTCCTTCACCTAGCTTGTTTGGAACACAAAGTTTCTTTTCAGTTGCAAACTCCACTCCATACATATATATGGGGAGGTACTAGATCCAAATCGGTTTTACAGTGAAAACTGCAGGAACTTCAAACGGGCAGTAGGAAACAGACTGAGAAACCAGAGTAAAAGTTTCTCATGCAACCCGTTCCTTTGTGCTAGATGAACGAAAGTCTCTCCACATGCTCAGTTCTGAGAAATATTTGTGTGTGAAAGCCGTCCTTCAACTAGCTTGTTGGGAACACAAAGTTTCTTTCAGTTGCAAACTACACTCCATACATATATATGGGGACGTACGAGCTCCAAATCTGTTTTACAGTGAAAACTGCAGAAACTTCAAACCGGCACTAAGAAACTGACTGAGAAACTAGAGTAAAATTTTCTAATTTACCTGTTCCCTTTGTGCTAGATGAACGAACTTCTCTCCACATGCTCAGTTCTGAGAGATTAGTATGTGTGAGAGCCGCCCTTCACCTAGCTTGTTGGGAACACAAAGTTTCTTTTCAGTTGCAAACACAACTCCATACATATATATGGGGAGGTACTAGCTCCAACTCGGTTTTACAGTGAAAACTGCAGGAACTTCAAACCGGCAGTAGGAAACAGACTGAGAAACCAGAGTAAAAATTTTAACTGCATCCCGTTCTCTTTGTGCTAGATGAACGAACGTCTCTCCACATGCTCAGTTCTGAGAGATAAGTATGTGTGGGAGCCGCCCTTCACCTAGCTTGTTGGGAACACAAAGTTTCTTTTCAGTTGCAAACTCCACTCCACACATATATATGGGGAGGTACTAGCTCCAACTCGGATTTAGAGTGAAAACTGCAGGAACTTCAAACCGGCACTAGGAAACAGACTGAGAATCCAGAGTAAATGTTTCTCCTGCAACCAGTTCCCTTTGTGGTAGATGAACGAACGTCTCTCCACATGCTCAGTTCTGAGAGATAAGTGTGTGTGAAAGCCGTCCTTCACATAGCTTGTTGGGAACACAAAGTTTCTTTTCAGTTGCAAACTCCACTCCATACATATATATGGGGAGGTACTAGCTCCAACTCTGTTTTACAGTGAAAACTGCAGGAAATTCAAACCGGCACTAAGAAACAGACTGAGAAACCAGAGTAAAGTTTCCCCTGCAAACCGTTCCCTTTGTGCTAGATGAACGAACGTCTCCCCAAATGCTCAGTTCTGAGAAATAATTGTGTGTGAAAGCCGTCCTTCACCTAGCATGTTGGGAACACAAAGTTTCTTTTCAGTTGCAAACTCCACTCCATACAAATATATGGGAGATACTAGCTCCAACTCTGTTTTATAGTGAAACCTGCAGGAACTTCAAACCGGAACTAGGAAACAGACTGATAAACCAGAGTAAAAGTTTCTCCTGCAACCCGTTCCATTTGCGCTAGATGAACGAACGTCTCTCCACATGCTCAGTTCTGAGAGATAAGTGTGCGTGAATGCCGTCCTTCACCTAGCTTTTGGGGAACACAAAGTTTCTTTTCAGTTGCAACCTCCACACCCTAAATATATATGGGG
Source organism: Camelus bactrianus (assembly GCF_048773025.1). Taxonomy (NCBI): domain Eukaryota; kingdom Metazoa; phylum Chordata; class Mammalia; order Artiodactyla; family Camelidae; genus Camelus; species Camelus bactrianus. The sequence goes on along the minus strand of NC_133542.1, from coordinate 81,516,839 downwards.
ATGTACTAGCTCCAACACGGTTTTACAGTGAAAACTGCAGGAACTTCAAACCGGCAGTAGGAAAAAGCCAGAGAAACCAGAGTAAAATTTTCTCCTGCAAACCGTTCCCTTTGTGCTAGATGAACGAACGTCTCTCCACATGCTCAGTTCTGGGAGATAAGTGTGTGTGAGAGCCTTCCTTCACCTAGATTTTTGAGAACACAAAGTTTCTTTTCTGTTGCTATCCCCAATCCATACATATATATGGGGATGTAATAGCTCCAACTCTGTTTTACAGTGAAAACTGCAGGAAATTCAAACCGGCACTAGGAAACTGACTGAGAAACCAGAGTAAAAGTTTCTCCTGCAACCCGTTATCTTTGTGCTAGATGAACGAACGTCTCTCCAAATACTCAGTTCTGATGGATAAGTGTGTGTGAAAGCCGTACTTCACCTAGCTTGTTTGGAACACATAGTTTCTTTTCAGTTGCAAACTCCACTCCATACATATATATGGGGAGGTACTAGCTCCAACTCGGTTTTACAGTGAAAACTGCAGGAACTTCAAACCGGTAGTAGGAAAGAGACTGAGAAACCAGAGTAAAAATTTTAACTTCATCCCGTTCTCTTTGTGCTAGATGAACGAACGTCTCTCCACATGCTCAGTTCTGGGAGATAAGTGTATGTGAGAGACGTCCTTCACCTAGCTTGTTTGGAACACAAAGTTTCTTTTCAGTTGCAAACTCCACTCCATACATATATATGGGGAGGTACTAGATCCAAATCGGTTTTACAGTGAAAACTGCAGGAACTTCAAACCGGCAGTAGGAAACAGACTGAGAAACCAGAGTAAAAGTTTCTCCTGCAACCCGTTCCTTTGTGCTAGATGAACGAAAGTCTCTCCACATGCTCAGTTCTGAGAAATAATTGTGTGTGAAAGCCGTCCTTCAACTAGCTTGTTGGGAACACAAAGTTTCTTTTCAGTTGCAAACTCCACTCCATATACATATATGGGGACTTACGAGCTTCAACTCTGTTTTACAGTGAAAACTTCAGAAACTTCAAACCAGCACTAAGAATCTGACTGAGAATCTTGAGTAAAATTTTCTAATTTACCCGTTCCCTTTGTGCTAGATGAACGAACTTCTCTCCACATGCTCAGTTCTGAGAGATAAGTATGTTTGAGAGCCGCCCTTCAACTAGCTTGTTGGGAACACAAAGTTTCTTTTCAGTTGCAAACTCCACTCCATACATATATATGGGGACGTACGAGCTCCAAATCTGTTTTACAGTGAAAACTGCAGAAACTTCAAACCAGCACTAAGAAACTGACTGAGAAACTAGAGTAATATTTTCTAATTTACCCGTTCCCTTTGTGCTAGATGAACGAACTTCTCTCCACATGCTCAGTTCTGAGAGATTAGTATGTGTGGGAGCCGCCCTTCACCTAGCTTGTTGGGAACACAAAGTTTCTTTTCAGTTGCAAACTCCACTCCATACATATATATGGGGAGGTACTATCTCCAACTAGGTTTTACAGTGAAAACTGCAGGAACTTCAAAACGGCACTAGGAAACAGTCTGAGAAACCAGAGTAAAAGTTTCTCCTGCAACCCGTTCCCTTTGTGCTAGATGAACGAACCTCTCCCCACATGCTCAGTTCTGAGAAATAAGTGTGTGTGAAAGCCGTCCTTCACCTAGCATGTTGGGAACACAAAGTTTCTATTCAGTTGAAAACTCCACACCATACAAATATATGGGAGGTACTAGCTCCAACTCTGTTTTATAGTGAAACCTGCAGGAACTTCAAACCGGCAGTAGGAAACAGACTGAGAAACCAGAGTAAAAGTTTTTCCTGCAACCCGTTCCCTTTGTGCTAGGTGAACGAACGTCTCTCCACATGCCCAGTTTGAGAGATAAGTGTGTGAATGCCGTCCTTCAGCTAGCTTGTTGGGAACACAATGTTTCTTTTCAGTTGCAAACTCCACTCCATACATATATATGGGGATGTACTAGCTCCAACTTGCTTTACAGGGAAAAATGTAGGAACTTCAAACCGGCACTAGGAAACAGACTGAAAAACCAGAGTAAAATTTTCTCCTGCAAACCGTTCCCTTTGTGCTAGATGAAAGAACGTCTCTCCACATGCCCAGTTCTGAGAGATAAGTGTGTGCGAATGCCATCCTTCACCTAGCTTGTTGGGAACACAAAGTTTCTTTTCAATTGCAAACTCCACTGCATAAATATATATGGGGATGTACTAGCTGCAACTCGGTTTTACAGTGAAAACTGCAGGAACTTCAAACCGGCACTAAGAAACAGACTGAGAAACCAGAGTAAAAGTTTCTCCTTCAACCCGTTCCCTTTGTGCTAGATGAACGAACGTCTCTCAACATGCTCAGTTCTGAGAGATAATTGTGTGTGAAAGCCGTACTTCACCTAGCTTGTTGGGAACACAAAGTTTCTTTTCACTTGCAAACTCCACTCTATACATATATATGGGGAGGTACTAGCTCCAACTCGGTTTTACAGTGAAAACTGCAGGAAATTCAAACCGGCACTAGGAAACAAACTGAGAAACCAGAGTAAATGTTTCACCAGCCAACCGTTCCCTTTGTGCTAGATGAAAGAACGTCTCTCCACATGCTCAGTTCTGAGAAGTAAATGTGTGTGAAAGCCGTCCTTCACCTAGCTTGTTGGGAACACAAACTTTCTTTTCAGTTGCAAACACCAATCCATACATATATATGGGGAGGTACTAGCTCCAACTCGGTTTTACAGTGAAAACTACAGGAACTTCAAACCGGCAGTAGGAAACAGACTGAGAAATCACAGTAAAATTTCCTCCTGCAACCTGTTCTCTTTTTGTTAGATGAACGAACGTCTCTCCACATGCTCAGTTCTGAGAGATAAGTGTGTGTGAAAGCCATCCTTCACCTAGCTTGTTGGGAACACAAAGTTTCTTTTCAGTTGCAAACTCCACTCCATACATATATATGGGGATGTACGAGCTCCAACTCGGTTTTACAGTGAAAACTGCAGGAACTTCACACCGGCAGTATGAAACAGACTGAGAAACCAGAGTAAAAGTTCCACCTGCAACCCGTTCCCTTTGTGCTAGATGAACGTACGTCTCTCCACATGCTAAGTTCTGAGAGATAAGTTTGTGTGAAAGGCGTCCTTCACCCAACTTGTTGGGAACACAAAGTTTCTTTTCAGTTGCAAACTCCAATCCATACATATATATGGGGAGGTACATGCTCCAACTCGGAATTACAGTGAAAACTGCTGAAACTTCAAACCGGCACTAAGAAACAGACTGAGAAACCAGCGTAAAAGTTTCTCCTGCAACCCGTTCCATTTGGGCTAGATGAACGAACGTCCCTCCACATGCTGAGTTCTGAGAGATAAGGGTGTGTGAAAGCTGTCCTTCACCTTGCTTGTTGGGAACACAAAGTTTCTTTTCAGTTGAAAACTCCACTCCATACATATATATGGGGAGGTACTAGCTCCAAATATTTTGTAGAGTGAAAACTGCAGGAACTTCAAACCGGCACTAGGAAACAGACTGAGAAACCAGAGTAAAAGTTTCACCCACAACACGTTCCCTTTGTGCTAGATGAAAGAAAGTCTCTCCACATGCTCAGTTCTGAGAGATAAGTGTGTGTGAAAGCCTTCCTTCACCTAGCTTGTTGGGAACACAAAGTTTCTTTTCATTTGGTAACTCCAATCCATACATATATATGCGGACGTACGAGCTCCAACTCGGTTTTACAGTGAAAAATGCAGGAACTTCAAACCGGCACTAGGAAACAGATTGAGAAACCAGAGTAAAAGTTTCTAATGCAACCCGTTCACTTTGTGCTAGATGAACGAACGTCTCTCCACAATTTCAGTTCTGACGGATAAGTGTGTGTGAGAGCCGTCCTTCAACTAGCTTGTTGGGAACAAAGAGTTTCTTTTCAGTTGCAAATTCCACCCCATACATATATATGGGGAGGTACTAGCTCCAACTCGGTTTTACAGTGAAAACTGCAGGAACTTCAAACCAGCAGTTGGAAACAAACTGAGAAACCAGAGTAAAAGTTTCCCCTGCAACCCGTTCCATTTGTGCTAGATGAACGAAAGTCTCTCCACATGCTCAGTTCTGAGAGATAATTGTGTGTGAAAGCCGTCCTTCAACTAGCTTGTTGGGAACACAAAGTTTCTTTTCAGTTGCAAACTCCACTCCATACATATATATGGGGACGTACGAGCTCCAACTCTGTTTTACAGTGAAAACTGCAGGAACTTCAAACCGGCAGTAGGAAACAGACTGAGAAACCAGAGTAAAAGTTACCCCTGCAACCCGTTCCATTTGTGCTAGATGAACGAACGTCTCTCCACATGCTCAGTTCTGAGAGATTAGAGTGTGTGAAAGCCTCCTTCACCTAGCTTGTTGGGAACACAAAGTTTCTTTTCAGTAGCAAACTCCACTCCATACATATATATGGGGAGGTACTATCTCCAACTAGGTTTTACAGTGAAAACTGCAGGAACTTCAAAACGGCACTAGGAAACAGTCTGAGAAACCAGAGTAAAAGTTTCTCCTGCAACCCGTTCCCTTTGTGCTAGATGAACGAACCTCTCCCCCATGCTCAGTTCTGAGAAATAAGTGTGTGTGAAAGCCGTCCTTCACCTAGCATGTTGGGAACACAAAGTTTCTATTCAGTTGAAAACTCCACACCATACAAATATATGGGAGGTACTAGCTCCAACTCTGTTTTATAGTGAAACCTGCAGGAACTTCAAACCGGCAGTAGGAAACAGACTGAGAAAACAGAGTAAAAGTTTTTCCTGCAACCCGTTCCCTTTGTGCTAGGTGAACGAACGTCTCTCCACATGCCCAGTTTGAGAGATAAGTGTGTGAATGCCGTCCTTCAGCTAGCTTGTAGGGAACACAATGTTTCTTTTCAGTTGCAAACTCCACTCCATACATATATATGGGGATGTACTAGCTCCAACTTGCTTTACAGGGAAAAATGTAGGAACTTCAAACCGGCACTAGGAAACAGACTGAAAAACCAGAGTAAAATTTTCTCCTGCAAACCGTTCCCTTTGTGCTAGATGAAAGAACGTCTCTCCACATGCCCAGTTCTGAGAGATAAGTGTGTGCGAATGCCATCCTTCACCTAGCTTGTTGGGAACACAAAGTTTCTTTTCAATTGCAAACTCCACTGCATAAATATATATGGGGATGTACTAGCTCCAACTCGGTTTTACAGTGAAAACTGCAGGAACTTCAAACCGGCACTAAGAAACAGACTGAGAAACCAGAGTAAAAGTTTCTCCTTCAACCCGTTCCCTTTGTGCTAGATGAACGAACGTCTCTCAACATGCTCAGTTCTGAGAGATAATTGTGTGTGAAAGCCGTACTTCACCTAGCTTGTTGGGAACACAAAGTTTCTTTTCACTTGCAAACTCCACTCTATACATATATATGGGGAGGTACTAGCTCCAACTCGGTTTTACAGTGAAAACTGCAGGAAATTCAAACCGGCACTAGGAAACAAACTGAGAAACCAGAGTAAATGTTTCACCAGCCAACCGTTCCCTTTGTGCTAGATGAAAGAACGTCTCTCCACATGCTCAGTTCTGAGAAGTAAGTGTGTGTGAAAGCCGTCCTTCACCTAGCTTGTTGGGAACACAAACTTTCTTTTCAGTTGCAAACACCAATCCATACATATATATGGGGAGGTACTAGCTCCAACTCGGTTTTACAGTGAAAACTACAGGAACTTCAAACCGGCAGTAGGAAACAGACTGAGAAATCACAGTAAAATTTCCTCCTGCAACCTGTTCTCTTTTTGTTAGATGAACGAACGTCTCTCCACATGCTCAGTTCTGAGAGATAAGTGTGTGTGAAAGCCATCCTTCACCTAGCTTGTTGGGAACACAAAGTTTCTTTTCAGTTGCAAACTCCACTCCATACATATATATGGGGATGTACGAGCTCCAACTCGGTTTTACAGTGAAAACTGCAGGAACTTCACACCGGCAGTATGAAACAGACTGAGAAACCAGAGTAAAAGTTCCACCTGCAACCCGTTCCCTTTGTGCTAGATGAACGTACGTCTCTCCACATGCTAAGTTCTGAGAGATAAGTTTGTGTGAAAGGCGTCCTTCACCTAGCTTGTTGGGAACACAAAGTTTCTTTTCAGTTGAAAACTCCACTCCATACATATATATGGGGAGGTACTAGCTCCAAATATTTTGTAGAGTGAAAACTGCAGGAACTTCAAACCGGCACTAGGAAACAGACTGAGAAACCAGAGTAAAAGTTTCACCCACAACACGTTCCCTTTGTGCTAGATGAAAGAAAGTCTCTCCACATGCTCAGTTCTGAGAGATAAGTGTGTGTGAAAGCCTTCCTTCACCTAGCTTGTTGGGAACACAAAGTTTCTTTTCATTTGGTAACTCCAATCCATACATATATATGCGGACGTACGAGCTCCAACTCGGTTTTACAGTGAAAAATGCAGGAACTTCAAACCGGCACTAGGAAACAGATTGAGAAACCAGAGTAAAAGTTTCTAATGCAACCCGTTCACTTTGTGCTAGATGAACGAACGTCTCTCCACATGTTCAGTTCTGACGGATAAGTGTGTGTGAGAGCCGTCCTTCAACTAGCTTGTTGGGAACAAAGAGTTTCTTTTCAGTTGCAAATTCCACCCCATACATATATATGGGGAGGTACTAGCTCCAACTCGGTTTTACAGTGAAAACTGCAGGAACTTCAAACCAGCAGTTGGAAACAAACTGAGAAACCACAGTAAAAGTTTCCCCTGCAACCCGTTCTTTTAGTGCTAGATGAACGAACCTCTCTCCACATGCTCAGTTCTGAGAGATAAGTGTGTGTGAAAGCCGTTCTTCACCTAGCTTGTTGGGAACACAAAGTTTCTTTTCAGTTGCAAACTCCACTCCATATATATACATAGGGAGGTACTAGCTCTAACTAGTTTTACAGTGAAAATTGCAGGAACTTCAAACCGGCAGTAGGAAACAGACTGAGAAACCAGAGTAAAACTTTCTCCTGCAACCCGTTCCCTTTGTGCTAGATGAACGAACGTCTTTCCACATGCTCAGTTCTGAGAGATATGTGTGTGTGAAAGCAGTCCTTCAACTAGCTTGTTGGGAACACAAAGTTTCTATTCAGTTGCAAATTCCACTCCATACATATAAATGGGGAGGTACTAGCTCAACTCAGTTTTACAGTGAAAACTGCAGGAACTTCAAACCGGCACTAGGAAACAGACTGAGAAACCAGAGTAAAAGTTTTTCCTGCAACCCGTTCCATTTTTGCTAGATGAACAAACGTCTCTCCACATGCCCAGTTCTGACAGGTAGGTGTGTGTGAATGCAGTCCTTCACCTAGCTTGTTGGGAACACAAAGTTTCTTTTCAGTTGCAAACTCCACTGCATACGTATATATGGGGAGGTACTAGCTCCAACTTGGTTTTACAGTGAAAACTGCAGGAACATCAACCCGGCACTAGGAAACAGACTGAGAAACCAGAGTAAAAGTTTCTCCTGCAACCCGTTCACTTTGTGCTATATGAACGAAAGTCTCTCCACGTGCCCAGTTCTGAGAGATTATGGTCTGTGAATACTGTCTTTCACCTAGCTTGTTGGGAACAAAGAGTATCTTTTCAGTTGCAAATTCCACTCCATACATATATATGGGGAGGTACTAGCTCCAACTCGATTTTACAGTGAAAACTGCAGGAAATCTAAAACGGCACTAGGAAACAGACTTAGAAACCAGAGTAAAAGTTTCCCCTTTAACCCGTTCCCTTTGTGCTAGATGAACGAACGTCTCTCCACATACTCAGTTCTGAGAAATAAGTTTGTGTGAAAGCCCTCCTTCACATAGCTTGTTGGGAACACAAAGTTTCTTTTCAGTTGCAAACTCCACTCTATACATATATATAGGGAGGTAGTAGCTCTAACTAGGTTTTACAGTGAAAACTGCAGGAACTTCAAACCGGCAGTAGGAAACAGACTGAGAAACCAGAGTAAAATTTTCTCCTGCAACCCTTTCCCTTTGTGGTAGATGAACGAACGTCTCTCCACATGCCCAGTTCTGAGAGGTAAGTTTGTGGGAATGCCGTCCTTCACCTAGCTTGTTGGGAACACAAAGTTTCTTTTCAGTTGCAAACTCAACTCCATAATTAAATATGGGGAGGTACAAGCTCCAACTCGGTTTTACAGTGAAAACTGCAGGAACTTCAAACCGGCAGTTGGAAACAAACTGAGAAACCAGAGTAAAAGTTTCTCCTGCAACCCGTTCTTTTTGTGCTAGATGAACGAACCTCTCTCCACATGCTCAGTTCTGAGAGATAAGTGTGTGTGAAAGCCGTCCTTCAACTAGCTTGTTAGGAACACAAAGTTTCTTTTCAGTTGCAAACTCCACTCCATATATATATATAGGGAGGTACTAGCTCTAACTAGTTTTACAGTGAAAACTGCAGGAACTACAAACCGGCAGTAGGAAACAGACTGAGAAACCAGAGTAAAAGTTTCTCCTGCAACCCGTTCCCTTTGTGCTAGATGAACGAACGTCTTTCCACATGCTCAGTTCTGAGAGATATGTGTGTGTGAAAGCAGTCCTTCAACTAGCTTGTTGGGAACACAAAGTTTCTATTCAGTTGCAAATTCCACTCCATACATATAAATGGGGAGGTACTAGCTCAAATCAGTTTTACAGTGAAAACTGCAGGAACTTCAAACCGGCACTAGGAAACAGACTGAGAAACCAGAGTAAAAATTTCTCCTGCAACCCTTTCCCTTTGTGCTAGATGAACGAACGTCTCTCACATGCTCAGTTCTGAGAGATAATTGTGTGTGAAAGCCGCCTTTCACCTAGCTTGTCGGGAACACAAAGTTTCTTTTCACTTGCCAACTTCACTCCATACATATATATTGGGAGTTACTAGTTCCAACTCGGGTTTACAGTGAAAACTGCAGGAAATTCAAACCGGCACTAGGAAACAGACTGAGAAACCAGAGTAAAGCTTCGGCTGCAACCAGTTCCTTTTGTGTTCGATGCACAAACGTCTTTCCACATGCTAAGTTCTGAGAGTTAAGTGTGTGTGAAAGCCGTCCTTCACCTAGCTTGTTGGGAACACAAATTTTCTTTTCAGTTGCAAACTCCATTCCATACATATAATGGGTAGGTACTAGCTCCAACTAAGTTTTACAGTGAAAAATGCAGGAACTTCAAACCGGCACTAGGAAACAGAATGAGAACACAGAGTAATAATTTCTCCTGCAACCCGTTCCCTTTGTGCTAGATGAACGAACTTCTCTCCCATGCTCAGTTCTGAGAGATAATTGTGTGTGAAAGCCGTCTTTCACCTAGGTTGTTGGGAACACAAAATTTCTTTTCAGTTGCAAACTCCACTCCATACATCTATATTGTGAGGTACTAGCTCCAACTCGGTTTTACAGTGAAAACTGCAGGAACTTCAAACCGCCACTAGGAAACAGACTGAGAAACCAGCGTAAAATTTTCTCCTGCATCCGGTTCCGTTTGTGCTAAATGAATGAACGTCTCTCCACATGCTCAGTTCTGAGAATTAAGTGTGTGTGAGAGCCGTCCTTCACCTAGCTTGTTGGGAACACAAAGTTTCTTTTCAGTTGCAAAATCCACTCTGTACATATATATGGGGAGATACTAGCTCTAACTCGGTATTACAGTGAAAACTGCAGGAACTTCAAACCGGCAGTAGTATACAGACTGAGAAACCAGAGTAAAACTTTCTCCTCCAACCCATTCCCTTTGTGCTAGATGAACGAACGTCTCTCCACATGCTCAGTTGTGAGAGATAAGTGTGTGTGAAAGCCGTCCTTCACCTAGCTTGTTGGGAACACAAAGTTTCCTTTAAGTTGCAAACTCCACTCCATACATATATATGGGGAGGTACTAGCACCAACTCGGTTTTACAGTGAAAACTGCAGGAACTTCATACCGGCACTAGGAAACAGACTGAGAATCCAGAGTAAAACTTTCCCCTGCAACCTGTTCTTTTTTGCTAAATGAAAGAACGTCTCTCCACATACTCAGTTCTGAGAGATAAGTGCGTGTGAAAGCCGTCCATCACCTAGCTTGTTGGGAACACAAAGATTCTTTTCAGTTGCAAACTCCACTCCACACATATATATGGGGAGGTACTAACTCCAACTCGGTTTTACAGTGAAAAATGCAGGAACTTCAAACCGGCAGTAAGAAACAGACTGAGAAACCAGAGTAAAAGTTTCTCCTGAAATCCGTTCCGTTTGTGCTAGATGAACGAACATCTCTCCACATGCTAAATTTTGAGAGATAAGTGTGTGTGAAAGCCGTCCTTCAAGTACCTTGTTGGGAACACAAAGATTCTTTTCAGTTGCAAACTCCACTCCATACATATATATGGGGAGGTACTAGCTCCAACACGGTTTTACAGTGAAAACTGCAGGAAATGCAAACCGGCAATAGGAAACAGACTGAGAAACCAGAGTAAAACTTTCTCCTGCAACCCGTTCCCTTTATGCTAGATGAAAGAATGTCTCTCCACATGCTCAGGTCAGAGAGATAAGTGTGTGTGAAAGCCGTCCTTCAACTAGCTTGTTGGTAACACAAAGATTCTTTTCACTTGCAAATTCCATTCCATACATATATATGGGGACGTACGAGCTCCAACTCGTTTTTACAGTGAAAACTGCAGGAACATCAACCCGGCACTAGGAAACAGACTGAGAAACCAGAGTTAAAGTTTCTCCTGCAATCCGTTTCGTTTGTGCTAGATGAACGAACATCTCTCCACATGCTAAATTTTGAGAGATAAGTGTGTGTGAAAGCCGTCCTTCACCTACCTTGTTGGGAACACAAAGTTTCTTTTCAGTTGCAAACTCCACTCCATACATTTATATGGGGAGGTACTAGCACCAACTCGGTTTTACAGTGAAAACTGAAGGAACTTCAAACCGGCACTAGGAAACAGACTGAGAATCAAGAGTAAAAGTTTCCCTGCAACCCGTTCCTTTTGTGATAGATGAACGAACGTTTCTCCACATGCTCAGTTCTGAGAGAAAATTGTGTGTGAAAGACGTACTTCACCTAGCTTGTTGGGAACACAATGTTTCTTTTCAGTTGCAAACTGCACTCCATACATTTATACGGGAAAGTACTAGCTCCAGCTCGGTTTTGCAGTGAAAACTGAAGGAACTTCAAACCGGCACTAGGAAACAGACAGAGAAACCAGAGTAAACGTTTCTCCTGCAACCCGTTCCCTTTGTGCTAGATGAACGAAATTCTCTCCACATGCTAAGTTCTGAGAGATAAGTGTGTGTGAAAACCGCCCTTCACCTAGCTTTTTGGAAACACAAAGTTTCTTTTCACTTGCAAATTCCACTCCATACATATATATGGGGAGGTACTAGCTCCACTTCGGTTTTACAGTGAAAACTGCAGGAAATTCAAAAAGGCAGTAGGAAAAAGACTGAGAAACCAGTGTAAAAGTTTCCCTTGCAATCCGTTCCATTTGTGCTAGATGAACGAACGTCTCTCCACATGCTCAGTTCTGAGAAATATGTGTGTGTGAAAGCCGTCCTTCACCTAGCATGTTTGGAACACAAAGTTTCTTTTCAGATGCAATCTCCACTCCATACATATATATGGGGAGGTACTAGCACCAACTCGGTTTTACAGTGAAAACTGCAGGAACTTCAAACCTGTACTAGGAAACAGACTGAGAAACAAGAGTAAAAGTTTCCCTGCAACCCGTTCCTTTTGTGCTAGATGAACGAAAGTTTCTCCACATGCTCAGTTCTGAGAGATAAGTGTGTGTGAAAGCCGTACTTCACCTAGCTTGTTGGGAACACAAAGTTTCTTTTCAGTTGCAAACTCCACTCCATAAATATATATGGGGAGGTACTAGCTCCAACTCGGTTTTACAGTGAAAACTGCAGGAACTTCATACCGGCACTAGGAAACAGACTGAGAATCCAGAGTAAAACTTTCCCCTGCAACCCGTTCTTTTTTGCTAAATGAAAGAACGTCTCTCCACATACTCAGTTCTGAGAGATAAGTGCGTGTGAAAGCCGTCCATCACCTAGCTTGTTGGGAACACAAAGATTCTTTTCAGTTGCAAACTCCACTCCACACATATATATGGGGAGGTACTAGCTCCAACTCGGATTTACAGTGAAAACTGCAGGAACTTCAAAACGGCAGTAGGTAACAGACTGAGAAACCAGAGTAAATTTTCCCCTGCAACCCGTTCCTTTTGTGCTAGATGAACGAAAGTCTCTCCACATGCTCAGTTCTGAGAGATAAGTGTGTGTGAAAGCCGTCCTTCACCTAGCTTGTTGGGAACACAAAGTTTCTTTTCACTTGGAAATTCTATTCCATACATATATATAGGGAGGTACAAGCTCCAACTCGGTTTTACAGTGAAAAATTCAGGAACTTCAAACCGGCAGTAGGAAACAGACTGATAAACCAGAGTAAAAAATTCTCCTGCAACCCGTTCCTTTGTGCTAGATGAACGAACGTCTCTCCACATGTTCATTTCTGAAGAGATCAGTGTGTGTTAAAGAAGTCAATCAAATAGCCTGTTGGGAACACAAAGTTTCTTTTCAGTTGCAAACTCCACTCCAAACATTTATATGAGGAGTTACAAGCTCCAACTAGGTTTTACAATGAAAATTGCAGGAACTTCAAACCGGCAGTAGGAAACAGTCTGAGAATCCAGAGTAAAAGTTTCTCCTGCCACTAGTTCCCTTTTTGCTAGATGAACGAACATCTCTCCACATGCTCAGTTCTGATAGATAAGTGTGTGTGAAAGCCGTCATTAACCTAGCTTTTTGGGAACAGAAAGTTTCTTTTCAGTTGCAAACTCCACTTCATACTTATATATGGGGAGGTACTAGCTCCAACTCGGTTTTACAGTGAAAACTGCAGGAATTTCAAACCGGACTAGGAAACAGACTGAGAAACCAGAGTAAAAGTTTCTCCTGCAACCCGTTCCCTTTGTGCTAGATGAACGAACGTCTCTCCACATGCTCAGTATTGAGAAATATGTGTGTGTGAAAGCCGTACTTCACCTAGTTTGTTGGGAACACAAAGTTTCTTTTCATTTGCAAACTCCACTCCATACATTTATATGGGTAGGTACTAACTCCAACTCGGTTTTACAGTGAAAAGTGCAGGAACTTCAAACCGGCAGTAAGAAACAGACTGAGAAACCAGAGTAAAAGTTTCTCCTGCAATCCGTTCCGTTTGTGCTAGATGAACGAACATCTCTCCACATACTAAATTTTGAGAGATAAGTGTGTGTGAAAGCCGTCCTTCAAGTACCTTGTTGGGAACACAAAGTTTCTTTTCAGTTGCAAACTCCAATCCATACATATATATGGGGAGGTACTAGCACCAACTCGGTTTTACAGTGAAAACTGAAGGAACTTCAAACCGGCACTAGGAAACAGACTGAGAATCAAGAGTAAAAGTTCCCCTGCAACCCGTTCCTTTTGTGATAGATGAACGAACGTTTCTCCACATGCTCAGTTCTGAGAGATAAGTGTGTGTGAAAGACGTACTTCACCTAGCTTGTTGGGAACACAATGTTTCTTTTCAGTTGCAAACTGCACTCCATACATTTATACGGAAAACTACAAGCTCCAACTCGGTTTTGCAGTGAAAAATGAAGGAACTTCAAACCGGCACTAGGAAACAGACTGAGAAACCAGAATAAACGTTTCTCCTGCAACCCGTTCCCTTTGTGCTAGATGAACGAAATTCTCTCCACATGCTAAGTTCTGAGAGATAAGTGTGTGTGAAAGCCGTCCTTCACCTAGCTTTTTGGAAACACAAAGTTTCTTTTCACTTGCAAATTCCACTCCATACATATATATGGGGAGGTACTAGCTCCACTTCGGTTTTACAGTGAAAACTGCAGGAACTTCAAAAAGGCAGTAGGAAAAAGACTGAGAAACCAGAGTAAATGTTTCCCCTGCAACCCGTTCCATTTGTGCTAGATGAACGAACGTCTCTCCACATGCTCAGTTCTGAGAAATATGTGTGTGTGAAAGCCGTCCTTCACCTAGCTTGTTGGGAACACAAAGTTTCTTTTCAGTTGCAAACTGCACTCCTTACATATATATGGGGAGGTAAGAGCTCCAACACGGTTTTGCAGTGAAAACTGCAGGAACTTCAAACCGGCAATAGGAAACAGACTGAGAAACAAGAGTAAAACTTTCTCCTGCAACCCGTTCCCTTTGTGCTACATGAAAGAATGTCTCTCCACATGCTCAGGTCTGAGAGATAAGTGTGTGTGAAAGCCGTCCTTCAACTAGCTTGTTGGGAACACAAAGTTTCTTTTCACTTGCAAATTCCTTTCCATACATATATATGGGGAGGTACTAGCTCCAACACGGATTTACAGTGAAAACTGCAAAAACTTCAAACCGGCACTAGGAAACAGACTGAGAAACCAGAGTAAATGTTTCTCCTTCAACCCGTTCCCTTTGTGCTAGATGAACGAAAGTCTCTCCACATGCTCAGTTCTGAGAGATAAGTGTGTGTGAAAGCCGCCTTCAACTAGCTTGTTGGGAATACAAAGTTTCTTTTCACTTGCTAATTCCACTCCATACATATACATGGGGAGGTACAAGCTCCAAATCTGTTTAACAGTGAAAACTGCAGGAATTTCAAAACGGCAGTAGGAAACAGACTGAGAAACCAGAGTAAAAGTTTCTCCTGCAACCCGAAACCTTTGTGCTTGATGAACGAACGTCTCTCCACATGCTCAGTTCTGAGAGATAAGTGTGTGTGAAAGCCGTCCTTCACCTATCTTGTTGGGAACACAAAGTTTCTTTTCACTTGCAAATTCCATTCCATACATATATATGGGGAGGTACTAGCTCCAAACCTGTTTTGCAGTGAAAACTGAAGGAACTTCAAACCGGCACTAGGAAACAGACTGAGAAACCAGAGTAATACTTTCTCTTGAAACCTGTTCCCTTTGTGCTAGATGAACGAACGTCTCTCCACATGTTCAGATCTGGGATATAAGTGTGTGTGATGGCCGTCCTTCACCTAGCTTGTTGGGAACACAATGTTTCTTTTCAGTTGAAAACTCCAATCCATACATATATATGTGGAGGTATTATCTCCAACTAGGTTTTACAGTGAAAACTGCAGGAACGTCAAACCGGCACTAGGAAACAGACTGAGAAACCAGAGTAAAAGTTTCTCCTGCAACCCATTCCATTTGTGCTAGATGAACGAACGTCTCTCCGCATGCTCAGTTCTGAGAGATAAATGTGTGTGAGAGCCGTCCTTCATCTAGCTTGTTGGGAACACAAAGCTTCTTTTCAGTTGCAAACTCCACTCCATACATATATATGGGGATGAACAAGCTCCAACTCGGTTTTACAGTGAAAACTGCAGGAACTTCAAACTGGCACTAAGTAACAGACTGAGAAACCAGAAAAAAGTTTCTCCTGCAACCCGTTCCCTTTGTGCTAGATGAACGAACGTCTCTCCACATGCTCAGTTCTGAGAGATAAGTGTGTGGGAAAGCCGTCTTTCACCTAGCTTGTTGGGAACACAAAGATTGTTTTCAGTTGCAAACTCCACTCCATACATATATATGGGGAAGTACTAGCTCCAAATCTTTTTTACAGTGAAAACTGCAGGAACTTCATACCGACTGTAGGAAACAGACTGAAAAACCAGAGTAAAATATTCTCCTGCATACCGTTCCCTTTTTGCTAGATGAACGAACGTCTCTCCACATGCTCAGGTCTGAGAGATAAGTTTGTGTTAGAGCCGTCCTTCACCTAGCTTGTTTGGAACACAAAGTTTCTTTTAGGTTGCAAACTCCACCATATACATATATATGGGGAGGTACTAGCTCCAACTCGGTTTTACAGTGAAAACTGCAGGGACTTCAAACCGGCAGTAGGAAACAGACTGAGAAACCAGAATAAAAGTTTCTCCTGCAACCCGTTCCTTTGTGCTAGATGAACGACCGTCACTCCACATGCTCATTTCTGAGAGATAAGTGTGTGTGAAAGCCGTCCTTCAACTAGCTTGTTGGGAACACAAAGTTTCTTTTCAGTTGCAAACACCACTCCATACATATATATGGGGACGTACGAGCTCCAACTCTGTTTTACAGTGAAAACTGCAGGGACTTCAAACCGGAACTAGGAAACAGACTGAGAAACCAGAGTAAAAGTTTCTCCTGCAACCCGTTCCCTTTGTGCTAGATGAACGAACGACTCTCCACATGCTCAGTTTTGAGAGATATATGTGTGTTAAATCCGTCCTTCACCTAGCTTGTTTGGAACACAAAGTTTCTTTTCAGTTGCAAAATCCACTCAATACATATATATGGGGAGGTACAAGCTCCAACACGGTTTTATAGTGAAAACTGCAGGAACTTCAAACCGGCAGTAGGAAACAGACTGAGAAACCAGAGTAAAAGTTTCACCTGCAACCCGTTCCCTTTGTGCTAGATGAACGAAAGTCTCTCCACATGCTCAGTTCTGAGAGATAAGTGTGTGTGAAAGCCGTCCTTCACCTAGCTTGTTGGGAACACAAAGTTTCTTACACTAGCAAACTCCACTCCATACATATATATGGGGAGGTACTAGCTCCAACACTGTTTTACAGTGAAAACTGCAGGAACTTCAAACCGGCAGTAGGAAACAGACTGAGAAACCAGAGTAATAGTATCTCCTGCAACCCGTTCCCTTTGTGCTAAATGAACGAACGTCTCTCCAAATGCTCAGTTCTGAGAGATAAGTGTGTTTGAGTGCCGTCCTTCACATAGCTTGTTGGGAACACAAAGTTTCTTTTCAGTTGCCAACTCCACTCCATACATATATATGGGGAGGTACTAGCTCCAACTCGGTTTTACAGTGAAAACTTCAGGAACTTCCAACCGGCAGTAGGAAACAGACTGAGAAACCTGAGTAAAAGTTTCTCCTGCAACCCGTTCCCTTTGTGCTAGATGAACGAACGTCTCTCCACATGCTCAGTTCTGGGATATAATTGTGTGTGAGTGCCGTCCTTCACCTAGCTTGTTGGGAACACAAAGTTTCTTTTCAGTGGCCAACTCCACTCCATACATATATATGGGGAGGTACTAGCTCCAACTCGGTTTTACAGTGATAACTGCAGGAAATTCCAACCGGCAGTAGGAAACAGACTGAGAAACCAGAGTAAAAATTTCCCCTGCAACCCGTTCCCTTTGTGCTAGATGAACGAACGTCTCTCCATATGCTCAGTTCTGAGACATTAGTGTGTGTGAAAGCAGTCCTTCATCTAGCTTGTTGGGAACACAAAGTTTCTTTTCAGTTGCAAACTCCACTCCATACATATATATGGGGAGGTACTAGCTCCAACTCGGTTTTACAGTGAAAACTGCAGGAACTTCCAACCGGCAGTAGGAAACAGACTGAGAAACCAGAGTAAAAGTTTCTCCTGCAACACGTTCCCTTTGTGGTAGATGAACGAACGTCTCTCCACATGCTCAGTTCTGAGAGATAAGTGTGTGTGAAAGCCGTCCTTCACCTAGCTTGTTGGGAACACAAAGTTTCTTTACAGTTGCAAGCTTCACTCCATACATATATATGGGGAGGTACTAGCTCCAACTCTGTTTTACAGTGAAAACTGCAGGAACTTTAAACCAGCACTAGGAAACAGAATGAGAAACCAGAGTAAAACTTTCCCCTGCAAACTTTTCCCTTTGAGCTAGATGAACGAACGTCTCTTCACATGCTCAGTTCTGAGAAGTAAGTGTGTGTGAAAGCCGTCCTTCAACTAGGTTGTTGGGAACACAAAGTTTCTTTACAGTTGCAAATTCCAATCCATTCATATATATGGGGAGGTACAAGCTCCAACTCGTGTTTACAGTGAAAATTGCAGGAACTTCAAACCGGCACTAGGAAACAGCCTGAGAAACCAGAGTAAATATTTCTCCTGCAACCCGTTCCCTTTGTGCTACATGAACGAACGTCTCTCTACATGCTCAGTTCTGAGAGATAAGTGTGTGTGAAAGACTTCATTCACCTAGCTTGTTGGGAACACAAAGTTTCTTTTCAGTTGCAAACTCCACTCCATACATATATATGGTGATGTACTAGCTCCAACTCGGTTTTACAGTGAAAACTGCAGGAACTTCAAACCGGCACTAGGATAAAGACTGAGAAACCAGAGTAAATGTTTCACCTGCAACCCATTCCCTTTGTGCTAGATGAACGAACGTCTCTCCACATGCTCAGTTCTGAGAGATAAGTGTGTGTGAAAGCTGTCCTTCAACTAGCTTGTTGGGAACACAAAGTTTCTTTTCACTTGCAAACTCCATTCCATACATATATTTGGGGAGGTCCTAGCCCCAAATCGGTTTTACAGTGAAAACTGCAGGAAATTGAAACCAGCACTAGGAAACAAAATGAGAAACCAGAGTAAAACTTTATCCTGCAAACCTTTCCCTTTGTGCTAGATGAACGAACGTCTCTCCACATGCTCAGTTCTGAGAAGTAAGTGTGTGTGAAAGCCGTCCTTCAACTAGCTTGTTGGGAACACAAAGTTTCTTTTCACTAGCAAACCCCACTCCATACATATATATGGGGAGGTACTAGCTCCAACACGGTTTTACAGTGAAAACTGCCGGAAGTTCAAACCGGCAGTAGGAAACAGACTGAGAAACCAGAGTAATAGTATCTCCTGCAACCCTTTCACTTAGTGCTAGATGAACGAACGTCTCTCCACATGCTCAGTTCTGAGAGATAATTGTGTGTGAAAGCCGTCCTTCACCTAGCTTGTTGGGAACACAAAGTTTCTTTCACTAGCAAACTCCACTCCATACATATATATGGGGAGGTACTAGCTCCAACACTGTTTTACAGTGAAAACTGCAGGAACTTCAAACCGGCAGTAGGAAACAGACTGAGAAACCAGAGTAATAGTATCTCCTGCAACCCGTTCCCTTTGTGCTAGATGAACGAACGTCTCTCCACATGCTCAATTCTGAGAGATAAGTGTGTTTGAGTGCCGTCCTTCACCTAGCTTGTTGGGAACACAAAGT
Organism: Camelus bactrianus; assembly: GCF_048773025.1. NCBI lineage: Eukaryota > Metazoa > Chordata > Mammalia > Artiodactyla > Camelidae > Camelus > Camelus bactrianus. Next base: position 81,497,743 of record NC_133542.1, on the reverse strand, counting down.
TTCTTTTCAGTTGCCAACTCCACTCCATACATATATATGGGGAGGTACTAGCTCCAACTATGTTTTACAGTGAAAACTGCAGGAACTTCAAACCGGCACTAGGAAAAAGACTGAGAAACCAGAGTAAAAGTTTCTCTTGCAACCCATTCCCTTTGTGCTAGATGAACGAACGTCTCTCCACATGCTCAGTTCTGAGAGATAAGTTTGTGTGAAAGCCGTCCTTCACCTAGCTTTTTGGGAACACAAAGTTCTTTTCACTTGCAAACTCCATTCCATACATATATTTGGGGAGGTCCTAGCCCCAAATCGGTTTTACAGTGAAAACTGCAGGAACTTCAAACCAGCACTAGGAAACAGAATGAGAAACCAGAGTAAAACTTTCCCCTGCAAACTTTTCCCTTTGAGCTAGATGAACGAACGTCTCTTCACATGCTCAGTTCTGAGAAGTAAGTGTGTGTGAAAGCCGTCCTTCACCTAGGTTGTTGGGAACACAAAGTTCCTTTTCAGTTGCAAATTCCAATCCATTCATATATATGGGGAGGTACAAGCTCCAACTCGTGTTTACAGTGAAAATTGCAGGAACTTCAAACCGGCAGTAGGAAACAGCCTGAGAAACCAGAGTAAATGTTTCCCTGCAACCCGTTCCCTTTGTGCTACATGAACGAACGTCTCTCTACATGCTCAGTTCTGAGAAATAAGTGTGTGTGAAAGACATCATTCACCTAGCTTGTTGGGAACACAAAGTTTCTTTTCAGTTGCAAACTCCACTCCATACATATATATGGTGATGTACTAGCTCCAACTCGGTTTTACAGTGAAAACTGCAGGAACTTCAAACCGGCACTAGGAAACAGACTGAGCAACCAGAGTAAAAGTTTCTCCTGCGAAACGTTCAATTTGTGCTAGATGAACGAACGTCTCTCCACATGCTCAGTTCTGGGATATAATTGTGTGTGAGTGCCGTCCTTCACCTAGCTTGTTGGGAACACAAAGTTTCTTTTCAGTGGCCAACTCCACTCCATACATATATATGGGGAGGTACTAGCTCCAACTCGGTTTTACAGTGAAAACTGCAGGAACTTCAAACCGGCACTAGGAAACAGACTGAGCAACCAGAGTAAAAGTTTCTCCTGCAACCCGTTCCCTTTGTGCTAGATGAACGAACGTCTCTCCACATGCTCAGTTCTGAGAGATTAGTGTGTGTGAAAGCCGTCCTTCATCTAGCTTGTTGGGAACACAAAGTTTCTTTTCAGTTGCAAACTCCACTCCATACATATATATGGGGAGGTACTAGCTCCAACTCGGTTTTACAGTGAAAACTGCAGGAACTTCCAACCGGCAGGAGGAAACAGTCTGAGAAACCAGAGTAAAAGTTTCTCCTGCAACCCGTTCCCTTTGTGCTAGATGAACGAACGTCTCTCCACATGCTCAGTTCTGAGAGATAAGTGTGTGTGAAAGCCGTCCTTCATATAGCTTGTTGGGAACACAAAGTTTCTTTTCAGTTGCAAACTCCACTCCATACATATATATGGGGAGGTACTAGCTCCAACTAGGTTTTACAGTGAAAACTGCAGGAACTTCAAACCTGCACTAGGAAACAGACTGAGAAACCAGTGTAAAAGTTTCTAATGCAACCAGTTTCCTTTGTGCTAGATGAACGAACGCCTCTCCAAATGCTCATTTCTGAGAGATAATGTGTGTTGAAGCCGCCTTTAACCTAGCTTGTTGGGAACACAAAGTTTATTTACAGTTGCAAACTCCAATCCATAAGTATATATGGGGAAGTACAATCTCCAAATCGGTTTTACAGTGAAAACTGCAGGAACTTCAAACCTGCAGCAGGAGAGAGACTGAGAAACCAGAGTAAAAATTTCACCTGCAACCCGTTCCCTTTGTGCTAGATGAACGAACTTCTCTCCACATGCTCAGTTCTGAGAGATAAGTGCGTGTGAAAGCCTTCCTTCACCTAGCTTGTTGGGAACAGAAAGTTTCTTTTCAGTTGGAAACTCCACTCCATACATATATATAGGGACGTACGAGCTCCAACTCTTTTTTACAGTGAAAACTGCAGGAACTTCAAACCGGCACTAGGAAACAGACTGAGAAACCAGAGTAAAAGTTTTTCCTGCAACCCGTTCCCTTTGTGCTAGATGAATGAACGTCTCTCCACATGCTCAGTTCTGAGAGATAATTGTCTGTGAAAGCCGACCTTCACCTATCTTGTTGGGAACACAAAGTTTCTTTTCAGTTGGAAACTCCACTCCATACATATATATGGGGAGGTACTAGCTCCAACTCTATTTTACAGTGAAAACTGCAGGAACTTCAAACCGGCACTGGGAAACAGACTGAGAAACCAGAGTAAAAGTTTCTAATGCAACCCGTTCCCTTTGTGCTAGATGAACGAACTTCTCTCCACATGCTCAGTTCTGAGAGATAAGTATGTGTGAGATCCGTCCTTAACCTAGCTTGTTGGGAACACAAAGATTCTTTTCAGTGCCAAACTCCACTCCATACATATATATGGGGAGGTACAAGCTCTAACTCTGATTTACAGTGAAAACTGCAGGAACTTCAAACCGGCAGTAGGAAACAGAATGAGAATCCAGAGTAAAATTTTCTCCTGCGACCCGTTCCCTTTGTGCTAGATGAACGAACGTCTCTCCACATGCTCAGTTCTGAGAGATAAGTGTGTGTGATAGCCGTCCTTCATCTAGCTTGTTGGGAACACAAAGTTTCTTTTCACTTGCAATCTCCAATCCATACATATATATGGTGTGGTACTAGCTCCAACTCGGTTTTACAGTGAAAACTGCAGGAACTTCAAACAGGCACAAGGAAACAGACTGAGAAACCAGAGTAAAATTTTCCCCTGCAACCCGTGCCATTTTTGCTAGATGAACGAACGTCTCTCCACATGCTCAGTTCTGAGAAAAATGTGTGTGTGAAAGCCGTCCTTCAACTAGCTTGTTGGGAACACAAAGTTTCTTTTCAGTTGCAAAATCCACTCCATACATATATATGGGGATGTACTAGCTCCAACTCGGTTTTACAGTGAAAACTGCAGGAACTTCATACCGGCACTAGGAAACAGTCTGAGAAACCAGAGTAAAAGTTTCCCCTGCAACCCTTTCCCTTTGTGCTAGATGAATGAACGTCTCTCCACATGCTCAATTCTGAGAGATAATTGTGTGTGAAAGCCGTCCTTCAAATAACTTGTTGGGAACACAAAGTTTCTTTTCAGTTGCAAACTCCTCTCCATACATATATATGGGGACGAACGAGCTCCAACTCGTTTTTACAGTGAAAACTGCAGGAACTTCTAACCGGCAGTAGGAAACAGACTGAGAAACCAGAGTATAAGTTTCTCCTGCAACCCGTTCCCTTTGTGCTAGATGAACGAACGTCTCTCACATGCTCAGTTCGGAGAGATAATTGTGTGTGAAAGCCGTCCTTCACCTAGCTTGTTGGGAACACAAAGTTTCTTTTCACTTGCAAACTCCACTCCATAGATATATAGGGGGAAGTACTAGCTCCAACTCGGTTTTACAGTGAAAACTGCAGGAACTTCAAACCTGCACTAGGAAACAGACTGAGAAACCAGAGTAAAAGTTTCTAATGCAACCCGTTCCCTTTGTGCTAGATGAACGAACATCTCTCCACATGCTCACTTCTGAGAGATAAGTGTGTGTGAAGCCGTCCTTCACCTAGCTTGTTGGGAACACAAAGTTTCTTTTCAGTTGGAAACTCCACTCCATACATATATATGGGGAGGTACTAGCTCCAACTCTATTTTACAGTGATAATTGCAGGAACTTCAAACCGGCACTGGGAAACAGACTGAGAAACCAGAGAAAAAGTTTCTAATGCAACCCGTTCCCTTTGAGCTAGATGAACGAACTTCTCTCCACATGCTCAGTTCTGAGAAATAAGTGTGTGTGAGATCCGTCCTTAACCTAGCTTGTTGGGAACACAAAGTTTCTTTTCAGTGGCAAACTCCACTCCATACATATATATGGGGAGGTACAAGCTCTAACTCTGATTTACAGTGAAAACTGCAGGAACTTCAAACCGGCAGTAGGAAACAGAATGAGAAACCAGAGTAAAATTTTCTCCTGCGACCCGTTCCCTTTGTGCTAGATGAACGAACGTCTCTCCACATACTCAGTTCTGAGAGATAATTGTCTGTGAAAGCCGACCTTCACCTATCTTGTTGGGAACACAAAGTTTCTTTTCAGTTGCAAACAACAATCCATACATTTATATGGGGAGGTACAAGCTCCAACTCGGTTTTACAGTGAAAACTGCAGGAACTTCAAACCGGTAGTAGGAAACAGACTGAGAAAACAGAGTAAAAGTTTCTCCTGCAACCCGTTCCCTTTGTGCTAGATGAACGAACATCTCTCCACATGCTCACTTTTGAGAGATAAGTGTGTGTGAAGCCGTCCTTCAACTAGCTTGTTGGGAACACAAAGATTCTTGTCAGTTGCAAACTCCACTCCATACATATATATGGGGAGGTACTAGCACCAACTCTATTTTACAGTGAAAACTGCAGGAACTTCAAACCGGCACTGGGAAACAGACTGAGAAACCAGAGTAAAAGTTTCTAATGCAACCCGTTCCCTTTGTGCTAGATGAACGAACTTCTCTTCACATGCTCAGTTCTGAGAGATAAGTGTGTGTGAGATCCGTCCTTAACCTAGCTTGTTGGGAACACAAAGTTTCTTTTCAGTGGCAAACTCCACTCCATACATATATATGGGGAGGTACAAGCTCCAACTCGTGTTTACAGTGAAAATTGCAGGAACTTCAAACCGGCAGTAGGAAACAGCCTGAGAAACCAGAGTAAATATTTCTCCTGCATACCGTTCCCTTTGTGCTACATGAACGAATGTCTCTCTACATGCTTAGTTCTGAGAGATAAGTGTGTGTGAAAGACTTCATTCACCTAGCTTGTTGGGAACACAAAGTTTCTTTTCAGTGGCAAACTCCACTCCATACATATATATGGTGATGTACTAGCTCCAACTCGGTTTTACAGTGAAAACTGCAGGAACTTCAAACCGGCACTAGGATAAAGACTGAGAAACCAGAGTAAATGTTTCACCTGCAACCCATTCCCTTTGTGCTAGATGAACGAACGTCTCTCCACATGCTCAGTTCTGAGAGATAAGTGTGTGTGAAAGCTGTCCTTCAACTAGCTTGTTGGGAACACAAAGTTTCTTTTCACTTGCAAACTCCATTCCATACATATATTTGGGGAGGTCCTAGCCCCAAATCGGTTTTACAGTGAAAACTGCAGGAAATTGAAACCAGCACTAGGAAACAAAATGAGAAACCAGAGTAAAACTTTATCCTGCAAACCTTTCCCTTTGTGCTAGATGAACGAACGTCTCTCCACATGCTCAGTTCTGAGAAGTAAGTGTGTGTGAAAGCCGTCCTTCAACTAGCTTGTTGGGAACACAAAGTTTCTTTTCACTAGCAAACCCCACTCCATACATATATATGGGGAGGTACTAGCTCCAACACGGTTTTACAGTGAAAACTGCCGGAAGTTCAAACCGGCAGTAGGAAACAGACTGAGAAACCAGAGTAATAGTATCTCCTGCAACCCTTTCACTTAGTGCTAGATGAACGAAAGTCTCTCCACATGCTCAGTTCTGAGAGATAATTGTGTGTGAAAGCCGTCCTTCACCTAGCTTGTTGGGAACACAAAGTTTCTTTCACTAGCAAACTCCACTCCATACATATATATGGGGAGGTACTAGCTCCAACACTGTTTTACAGTGAAAACTGCAGGAACTTCAAACCGGCAGTAGGAAACAGACTGAGAAACCAGAGTAATAGTATCTCCTGCAACCCGTTCCCTTTGTGCTAGATGAACGAACGTCTCTCCACATGCTCAATTCTGAGAGATAAGTGTGTTTGAGTGCCGTCCTTCACCTAGCTTGTTGGGAACACAAAGTTTCTTTTCAGTTGCCAACTCCACCCAATACATATATATGGGGAGGTACTAGCTCCAACTCTGTTTTACAGTGAAAACTGCAGGAACTTCAAACCGGCACTAGGAAAAAGACTGAGAAACCAGAGTAAAAGTTTCTCCTGCAACCCATTCCCTTTGTGCTAGATGAACGAACGTCTCTCCACATGCTCAGTTCTGAGAGATAAGTTTGTGTGAAAGCCGTCCTTCACCTAGCTTTTTGGGAACACAAAGTTCTTTTCACTTGCAAACTCCATTCCATACATATATTTGGGGAGGTCCTAGCCCCAAATCGGTTTTACAGTGAAAACTGCAGGAACTTCAAACCAACACTAGGAAACAGAATGAGAAACCAGAGTAAAACTTTCCCCTGCAAAGTTTTCCCTTTGAGCTAGATGAACGAACGTCTCTTCACATGCTCAGTTCTGAGAAGTAAGTGTGTGTGAAAGCCGTCCTTCACCTAGGTTGTTGGGAACACAAAGTTCCTTTTCAGTTGCAAATTCCAATCCATTCATATATATGGGGAAGTACAAGCTCCAACTCGGGTTTACAGTGAAAATTGCAGGAACTTCAAACCGGCAGTAGGAAACAGCCTGAGAAACCAGAGTAAATGTTTCTCCTGCAACCCGTTCCCTTTGTGCTACATGAACGAACGTCTCTCTACATGCTCAGTTCTGAGAGATAAGTGTGTGTGAAAGACATCATTCACCTAGCTTGTTGGGAACACAAAGTTTCTTTTCAGTTGCAAACTCCACTCCATACATATATATGGTGATGTACTAGCTCCAACTCGGTTTTACAGTGAAAACTGCAGGAACTTCAAACCGGCACTAGGAAACAGACTGAGCAACCAGAGTAAAAGTTTCTCCTGCAAACCGTTCACTTTGTGCTAGATGAACGAACGTCTCTCCACATGCTCAGTTCTGGGATATAATTGTGTGTGAGTGCCGTCCTTCACCTAGCTTGTTGGGAACACAAAGTTTCTTTTCAGTGGCCAACTCCACTCCATACATATATATGGGGAGGTACTAGCTCCAACTCTGTTTTACAGTGAAAACTTCAGGAACTTCCAACCGGCAGTAGGAAACAGACTGAGAAACCAGAGTAAAAATTTCTCCTGCAACCCGTTCCCTTTGTGCTAGATGAACGAACGTCTCTCCACATGCTCAGTTCTGAGAGATTAGTGTGTGTGAAAGCCGTCCTTCATCTAGCTTGTTGGGAACACAAAGTTTCTTTTCAGTTGCAAACTCCACTCCATACATATATATGGGGAGGTACTAGCTCCAACTCGGTTTTACAGTGAAAACTGCAGGAACTTCCAACCGGCAGGAGGAAACAGTCTGAGAAACCAGAGTAAAAGTTTCTCCTGCAACCCGTTCCCTTTGTGCTAGATGAACGAACGTCTCTCCACATGCTCAGTTCTGAGAGATAAGTGTGTGTGAAAGCCGTCCTTCATATAGCTTGTTGGGAACACAAAGTTTCTTTTCAGTTGCAAACTCCACTCCATACATATATATGGGGAGGTACTAGCTCCAACTAGGTTTTACAGTGAAAACTGCAGGAACTTCAAACCTGCACTAGGAAACAGACTGAGAAACCAGTGTAAAAGTTTCTAATGCAACCAGTTTCCTTTGTGCTAGATGAACGAACGCCTCTCCAAATGCTCATTTCTGAGAGATAATGTGTATTGAAGCCGCCTTTAACCTAGCTTGTTGGGAACACAAAGTTTATTTACAGTTGCAAACTCCAATCCATAAGTATATATGGGGAGGTACAATCTCCAAATCGGTTTTACAGTGAAAACTGCAGGAACTTCAAACCTGCAGCAGGAAAGAGACTGAGAAACCAGAGTAAAATTTTCTCCTGCGACCCGTTCCCTTTGTGCTAGATGAACGAACGTCTCTCCACATACTCAGTTCTGAGAGATAATTGTCTGTGAAAGCCGACCTTCACCTATCTTGTTGGGAACACAAAGTTTCTTTTCAGTTGCAAACAACAATCCATACATTTATATGGGGAGGTACAAGCTCCAACTCGATTTTACAGTGAAAACTGCAGGAACTTCAAACCTGCACTAGGAAACAGACTGAGAAACCAGAGTAAAAGTTTCTAATGCAACCCGTTCCCTTTGTGCTAGATGAACGAACTTCTCTCCACATGCTCAGTTCTGAGAGATAAGTGCGTGTGAAAGCCTTCCTTCACCTAGCTTGTTGGGAACAGAAAGTTTCTTTTCAGTTGGAAACTCCACTCCATACATATATATAGGGACGTACGAGCTCCAACTCTTTTTTACAGTGAAAACTGCAGGAACTTCAAACCGGCACTAGGAAACAGACTGAGAAACCAGAGTAAAAGTTTTTCCTGCAACCCGTTCCCTTTGTGCTAGATGAATGAACGTCTCTCCACATGCTCAGTTCTGAGAGATAATTGTCTGTGAAAGCCGACCTTCACCTATCTTGTTGGGAACACAAAGTTTCTTTTCAGTTGGGAACTCCACTCCATACATATATATGGGGAGGTACTAGCTCCAACTCTATTTTACAGTGAAAACTGCAGGAACTTCAAACCGGCACTGGGAAACAGACTGAGAAACCAGAGTAAAAGTTTCTAATGCAACATGTTCCCTTTGTGCTAGATGAACGAACTTCTCTCCACATGCTCAGTTCTGAGAGATAAGTGTGTGTGAGATCCGTCCTTAACCTAGCTTGTTGGGAACACAAAGTTTCTTTTCAGTGGCAAACTCCACTCCATACATATATATGGGGAGGTACAAGCTCTAACTCTGATTTACAGTGAAAACTGCAGGAACTTCAAACCGGCAGTAGGAAACAGAATGAGAATCCAGAGTAAAATTTTCTCCTGCGACCCGTTCCCTTTGTGCTAGATGAACGAACGTCTCTCCACATGCTCAGTTCTGAGAGATAAGTGTGTGTGATAGCCGTCCTTCACCCAGCTTGTTGGGAACACAAAGTTTCTTTTCACTTGCAATCTCCAATCCATACATATATATGGTGTGGTACTAGCTCCAACTCGGTTTTACAGTGAAAACTGCAGGAACTTCAAACAGGCACAAGGAAACAGACTGAGAAACCAGAGTAAAATTTTCCCCTGCAACCCGTGCCATTTTTGCTAGATGAACGAACGTCTCTCCACATGCTCAGTTCTGAGAAAAATGTGTGTGTGAAAGCCGTCCTTCAACTAGCTTGTTGGGAACACAAAGTTTCTTTTCAGTTGCAAAATCCACTCCATACATATATATGGGGATGTACTAGCTCCAACTCGGTTTTACAGTGAAAACTGCAGGAACTTCATACCGGCACTAGGAAACAGTCTGAGAAACCAGAGTAAAAGTTTCCCCTGCAACCATTTCCCTTTGTGCTAGATGAATGAACGTCTCTCCACATGCTCAATTCTGAGAGATAATTGTGTGTGAAAGCCGTCCTTCAAATAACTTGTTGGGAACACAAAGTTTCTTTTCAGTTGCAAACTCCTCTCCATACATATATATGGGGACGAACGAGCTCCAACTCGTTTTTACAGTGAAAACTGCAGGAACTTCTAACCGGCAGTAGGAAACAGACTGAGAAACCAGAGTAAAAGTTTCTCCTGCAACCCGTTCCCATTGTGCTAGATGAACGAACGTCTCTCACATGCTCAGTTCGGAGAGATAATTGTGTGTGAAAGCCGTCCTTCACCTAGCTTGTTGGGAACACAAAGTTTCTTTTCACTTGCAAACTCCACTCCATAGATATATAGGGGGAAGTACTAGCTCCAACTCGGTTTTACAGTGAAAACTGCAGGAACTTCAAACCTGCACTAGGAAACAGACTGAGAAACCAGAGTAAAAGTTTCTAATGCAACCCGTTCCCTTTGTGCTAGATGAACGAACATCTCTCCACATGCTCACTTCTGAGAGATAAGTGTGTGTGAAGCCGTCCTTCACCTAGCTTGTTGGGAACACAAAGTTTCTTTTCAGTTGGAAACTCCATTCCATACATATATATGGGGAGGTACTAGCTCCAACTCTATTTTACAGTGATAATTGCAGGAACTTCAAACCGGCACTGGGAAACAGACTGAGAAACCAGAGTAAAAGTTTCTAATGCAACCCGTTCCCTTTGAGCTAGATGAACGAAATTTTCTCCACATGCTCAGTTCTGAGATATAAGTGTGTGTGAGATCCGTCCTTAACCTAGCTTGTTGGGAACACAAAGTTTCTTTTCAGTGGCAAACTCCACTCCATACATATATATGGGGAGGTACTAGCTCCAACTCGGTTTTACAGTGAAAACTTCAGGAACTTCCAACCGGCAGTAGGAAACAGACTGAGAAACCAGAGTAAAAATTTCTCCTGCAACCCGTTCCCTTTGTGCTAGATGAACGAACGTCTCTCCACATGCTCAGTTCTGAGAGATTAGTGTGTGTGAAAGCCGTCCTTCATCTAGCTTGTTGGGAACACAAAGTTTCTTTTCAGTTGCAAACTCCACTCCATACATATATATGGGGAGGTACTAGCTCCAACTAGGTTTTACAGTGAAAACTGCAGGAACTTCAAACCTGCACTAGGAAACAGACTGAGAAACCAGTGTAAAAGTTTCTAATGCAACCAGTTTCCTTTGTGCTAGATGAACGAACGCCTCTCCAAATGCTCATTTCTGAGAGATAATGTGTGTTGAAGCCGCCTTTAACCTAGCTTGTTGGGAACACAAAGTTTATTTACAGTTGCAAACTCCAATCCATAAGTATATATGGGGAGGTACAATCTCCAAATCGGTTTTACAGTGAAAACTGCAGGAACTTCAAACCTGCAGCAGGAAAGAGACTGAGAAACCAGAGTAAAATTTTCTCCTGCGACCCGTTCCCTTTGTGCTAGATGAACGAACGTCTCTCCACATACTCAGTTCTGAGAGATAATTGTCTGTGAAAGCCGACCTTCACCTATCTTGTTGGGAACACAAAGTTTCTTTTCAGTTGCAAACAACAATCCATACATTTATATGGGGAGGTACAAGCTCCAACTCGGTTTTACAGTGAAAACTGCAGGAACTTCAAACCTGCACTAGGAAACAGACTGAGAAACCAGAGTAAAAGTTTCTAATGCAACCCGTTCCCTTTGTGCTAGATGAACGAACTTCTCTCCACATGCTCAGTTCTGAGAGATAAGTGCGTGTGAAAGCCTTCCTTCACCTAGCTTGTTGAGAACAGAAAGTTTCTTTTCAGTTGGAAACTCCACTCCATACATATATATAGGGACGTACGAGCTCCAACTCTTTTTTACAGTGAAAACTGCAGGAACTTCAAACCGGCACTAGGAAACAGACTGAGAAACCAGAGTAAAAGTTTTTCCTGCAACCCGTTCCCTTTGTGCTAGATGAATGAACGTCTCTCCACATGCTCAGTTCTGAGAGATAATTGTCTGTGAAAGCCGACCTTCACCTATCTTGTTGGGAACACAAAGTTTCTTTTCAGTTGGAAACTCCACTCCATACATATATATGGGGAGGTACTAGCTCCAACTCTATTTTACAGTGAAAACTGCAGGAACTTCAAACCTGCACTAGGAAACAGACTGAGAAACCAGTGTAAAAGTTTCTAATGCAACCAGTTTCCTTTGTGCTAGATGAACGAACGCCTCTCCAAATGCTCATTTCTGAGAGATAATGTGTGTTGAAGCCGCCTTTAACCTAGCTTGTTGGGAACACAAAGTTTATTTACAGTTGCAAACTCCAATCCATAAGTATATATGGGGAGGTACAATCTCCAAATCGGTTTTACAGTGAAAACTGCAGGAACTTCAAACCTGCAGCAGGAAAGAGACTGAGAAACCAGAGTAAAATTTTCTCCTGCGACCCGTTCCCTTTGTGCTAGATGAACGAACGTCTCTCCACATACTCAGTTCTGAGAGATAATTGTCTGTGAAAGCCGACCTTCACCTATCTTGTTGGGAACACAAAGTTTCTTTTCAGTTGCAAACAACAATCCATACATTTATATGGGGAGGTACAAGCTCCAACTCGGTTTTACAGTGAAAACTGCAGGAACTTCAAACCTGCACTAGGAAACAGACTGAGAAACCAGAGTAAAAGTTTCTAATGCAACCCGTTCCCTTTGTGCTAGATGAACGAACTTCTCTCCACATGCTCAGTTCTGAGAGATAAGTGCGTGTGAAAGCCTTCCTTCACCTAGCTTGTTGAGAACAGAAAGTTTCTTTTCAGTTGGAAACTCCACTCCATACATATATATAGGGACGTACGAGCTCCAACTCTTTTTTACAGTGAAAACTGCAGGAACTTCAAACCGGCACTAGGAAACAGACTGAGAAACCAGAGTAAAAGTTTTTCCTGCAACCCGTTCCCTTTGTGCTAGATGAATGAACGTCTCTCCACATGCTCAGTTCTGAGAGATAATTGTCTGTGAAAGCCGACCTTCACCTATCTTGTTGGGAACACAAAGTTTCTTTTCAGTTGGAAACTCCACTCCATACATATATATGGGGAGGTACTAGCTCCAACTCTATTTTACAGTGAAAACTGCAGGAACTTCAAACCGGCACTGGGAAACAGACTGAGAAACCAGAGTAAAAGTTTCTAATGCAACATGTTACCTTTGTGCTAGATGAACGAACTTCTCTCCACATGCTCAGTTCTGAGAGATAAGTGTGTGTGAGATCCGTCCTTAACCTAGCTTGTTGGGAACACAAAGTTTCTTTTCAGTGGCAAACTCCACTCCATACATATATATGGGGAGGTACAAGCTCTAACTCTGATTTACAGTGAAAACTGCAGGAACTTCAAACCGGCAGTAGGAAACAGAATGAGAATCCAGAGTAAAATTTTCTCCTGCGACCCGTTCCCTTTGTGCTAGATGAACGAACGTCTCTCCACATGCTCAGTTCTGAGAGATAAGTGTGTGTGATAGCCGTCCTTCACCCAGCTTGTTGGGAACACAAAGTTTCTTTTCACTTGCAATCTCCAATCCATACATATATATGGTGTGGTACTAGCTCCAACTCGGTTTTACAGTGAAAACTGCAGGAACTTCAAACAGGCACAAGGAAACAGACTGAGAAACCAGAGTAAAATTTTCCCCTGCAACCCGTGCCATTTTTGCTAGATGAACGAACGTCTCTCCACATGCTCAGTTCTGAGAAAAATGTGTGTGTGAAAGCCGTCCTTCAACTAGCTTGTTGGGAACACAAAGTTTCTTTTCAGTTGCAAAATCCACTCCATACATATATATGGGGATGTACTAGCTCCAACTCGGTTTTACAGTGAAAACTGCAGGAACTTCATACCGGCACTAGGAAACAGTCTGAGAAACCAGAGTAAAAGTTTCCCCTGCAACCATTTCCCTTTGTGCTAGATGAATGAACGTCTCTCCACATGCTCAATTCTGAGAGATAATTGTGTGTGAAAGCCGTCCTTCAAATAACTTGTTGGGAACACAAAGTTTCTTTTCAGTTGCAAACTCCTCTCCATACATATATATGGGGACGAACGAGCTCCAACTCGTTTTTACAGTGAAAACTGCAGGAACTTCTAACCGGCAGTAGGAAACAGACTGAGAAACCAGAGTAAAAGTTTCTCCTGCAACCCGTTCCCATTGTGCTAGATGAACGAACGTCTCTCACATGCTCAGTTCGGAGAGATAATTGTGTGTGAAAGCCGTCCTTCACCTAGCTTGTTGGGAACACAAAGTTTCTTTTCACTTGCAAACTCCACTCCATAGATATATAGGGGGAAGTACTAGCTCCAACTCGGTTTTACAGTGAAAACTGCAGGAACTTCAAACCTGCACTAGGAAACAGACTGAGAAACCAGAGTAAAAGTTTCTAATGCAACCCGTTCCCTTTGTGCTAGATGAACGAACATCTATCCACATGCTCACTTCTGAGAGATAAGTGTGTGTGAAGCCGTCCTTCACCTAGCTTGTTGGGAACACAAAGTTTCTTTTCAGTTGGAAACTCCATTCCATACATATATATGGGGAGGTACTAGCTCCAACTCTATTTTACAGTGATAATTGCAGGAACTTCAAACCGGCACTGGGAAACAGACTGAGAAACCAGAGTAAAAGTTTCTAATGCAACCCGTTCCCTTTGAGCTAGATGAACGAACTTTTCTCCACATGCTCAGTTCTGAGAAATAAGTGTGTGTGAGATCCGTCCTTAACCTAGCTTGTTGGGAACACAAAGTTTCTTTTCAGTGGCAAACTCCACTCCATACATATATATGGGGAGGTACTAGCTCCAACTCGGTTTTACAGTGAAAACTTCAGGAACTTCCAACCGGCAGTAGGAAACAGACTGAGAAACCAGAGTAAAAATTTCTCCTGCAACCCGTTCCCTTTGTGCTAGATGAACGAACGTCTCTCCACATGCTCAGTTCTGAGAGATTAGTGTGTGTGAAAGCCGTCCTTCATCTAGCTTGTTGGGAACACAAAGTTTCTTTTCAGTTGCAAACTCCACTCCATACATATATATGGGGAGGTACTAGCTCCAACTCGGTTTTACAGTGAAAACTGCAGGAACTTCCAACCGGCAGGAGGAAACAGTCTGAGAAACCAGAGTAAAAGTTTCTCCTGCAACCCGTTCCCTTTGTGCTAGATGAACGAACGTCTCTCCACATGCTCAGTTCTGAGAGATAAGTGTGTGTGAAAGCCGTCCTTCATATAGCTTGTTGGGAACACAAAGTTTCTTTTCAGTTGCAAACTCCACTCCATACATATATATGGGGAGGTACTAGCTCCAACTAGGTTTTACAGTGAAAACTGCAGGAACTTCAAACCTGCACTAGGAAACAGACTGAGAAACCAGTGTAAAAGTTTCTAATGCAAACAGTTTCCTTTGTGCTAGATGAACGAACGCCTCTCCAAATGCTCATTTCTGAGAGATAATGTGTGTTGAAGCCACCTTTAACCTAGCTTGTTGGGAACACAAAGTTTATTTACAGTTGCAAACTCCAATCCATAAGTATATATGGGGAGGTACAATCTCCAAATCGGTTTTACAGTGAAAACTGCAGGAACTTCAAACCTGCAGCAGGAAAGAGACTGAGAATCCAGAGTAAAAATTTCACCTGCAACCCGTTCCCTTTGTGCTAGATGAACGAACTTCTCTCCACATGCTCAGTTCTGAGAGATAAGTGCGTGTGAAAGCCTTCCTTCACCTAGCTTGTTGGGAACAGAAAGTTTCTTTTCAGTTGGAAACTCCACTCCATACATATATATAGGGACGTACGAGCTCCAACTCTTTTTTACAGTGAAAACTGCAGGAACTTCAAACCGGCACTAGGAAACAGACTGAGAAACCAGAGTAAAAGTTTTTCCTGCAACCCGTTCCCTTTGTGCTAGATGAATGAACGTCTCTCCACATGCTCAGTTCTGAGAGATAATTGTCTGTGAAAGCCGAACTTCACCTATCTTGTTGGGAACACAAAGTTTCTTTTCAGTTGGAAACTCCACTCCATACATATATATGGGGAGGTACTAGCTCCAACTCTATTTTACAGTGAAAACTGCAGGAACTTCAAACCGGCACTGGGAAACAGACTGAGAAACCAGAGTAAAAGTTTCTAATGCAACATGTTCCCTTTGTGCTAGATGAACGAACTTCTCTCCACATGCTCAGTTCTGAGAGATAAGTGTGTGTGAGATCCGTCCTTAACCTAGCTTGTTGGGAACACAAAGTTTCTTTTCAGTGGCAAACTCCACTCCATACATATATATGGGGAGGTACAAGCTCTAACTCTGATTTACAGTGAAAACTGCAGGAACTTCAAACCGGCAGTAGGAAACAGAATGAGAATCCAGAGTAAAATTTTCTCCTGCGACCCGTTCCCTTTGTGCTAGATGAACGAACGTCTCTCCACATGCTCAGTTCTGAGAGATAAGTGTGTGTGATAGCCGTCCTTCACCCAGCTTGTTGGGAACACAAAGTTTCTTTTCACTTGCAATCTCCAATCCATACATATATATGGTGTGGTACTAGCTCCAACTCGGTTTTACAGTGAAAACTGCAGGAAATTCAAACAGGCACAAGGAAACAGACTGAGAAACCAGAGTAAAATTTTCCCCTGCAACCCGTGCCATTTTTGCTAGATGAACGAACGTCTCTCCACATGCTCAGTTCTGAGAAAAATGTGTGTGTGAAAGCCGTCCTTCAACTAGCTTGTTGGGAACACAAAGTTTCTTTTCAGTTGCAAAATCCACTCCATACATATATATGGGGATATACTAGCTCCAACTAGGTTTTACAGTGAAAACTGCAGGAACTTCATACCGGCACTAGGAAACAGTCTGAGAAACCAGAGTAAAAGATTCCCCTGCAACCATTTCCCTTTGTGCTAGATGAATGAACGTCTCTCCACATGCTCAGTTCGGAGAGATAATTGTGTGTGAAAGCCGTCCTTCACCTAGCTTGTTGGGAACACAAAGTTTCTTTTCACTTGCAAACTCCACTCCATAGATATATAGGGGGAAGTACTAGCTCCAACTCGGTTTTACAGTGAAAACTGCAGGAACTTCAAACCTGCACTAGGAAACAGACTGAGAAACCAGAGTAAAAGTTTCTAATGCAACCCGTTCCCTTTGTGCTAGATGAACGAACATCTCTCCACATGCTCACTTCTGAGAGATAAGTGTGTGTGAAGCCGTCCTTCACCTAGCTTGTTGGGAACACAAAGTTTCTTTTCAGTTGGAAACTCCACTCCATACATATATATGGGGAGGTACTAGCTCCAACTCTATTTTACAGTGATAATTGCAGGAACTTCAAACCGGCACTGGGAAACAGACTGAGAAACCAGAGTAAAAGTTTCTAATGCAACCCGTTCCCTTTGAGCTAGATGAACGAACTTCTCTCCACATGCTCAGTTCTGAGAAATAAGTGTGTGTGAGATCCGTCCTTAACCTAGCTTGTTGGGAACACAAAGTTTCTTTTCAGTGGCAAACTCCACTCCATACATATATATGGGGAGGTACAAGCTCTAACTCTGATTTACAGTGAAAACTGCAGGAACTTCAAACCGGCAGTAGGAAACAGAATGAGAAACCAGAGTAAAATTTTCTCCTGCGACCCGTTCCCTTTGTGCTAGATGAACGAACGTCTCTCCACATACTCAGTTCTGAGAGATAATTGTCTGTGAAAGCCGACCTTCACCTATCTTGTTGGGAACACAAAGTTTCTTTTCAGTTGCAAACAACAAACCATAAATTTATATGGGGAGGTACAATCTCCAACTCGGTTTTACAGTGAAAACTGCAGGAACTTCAAACCGGCAGTAGGAAACAGACTGAGAAAACAGAGTAAAAGTTTCTCCTGCAACCCGTTCCCTTTGTGCTAGATGAACGAACATCTCTCCACATGCTCACTTCTGAGAGATAAGTGTGTGTGAAGCCGTCCTTCAACTAGCTTGTTGGGAACACAAAGATTCTTTTCAGTTGCAAACTCCACTCCATACATATATATGGGGAGGTACTAGCTCCAACTCTATTTTACAGTGAAAACTGCAGGAACTTCAAACCGGCACTGGGAAACAGACTGAGAAACCAGAGTAAAAGTTTCTAATGCAACCCGTTCCCTTTGTGCTAGATGAACGAACTTCTCTCCACATGCTCAGTTCTGAGAGATAAGTGTGTGTGAGATCCGTCCTTAACCTAGCTTGTTGGGAACACAAAGTTTCTTTTCAGTGGCAAACTCCACTCCATACATATATATGGGGAGGTACAAGCTCTAACTCTGATTTACAGTGAAAACTGCAGGAACTTCAAACCGGCAGTAGGAAACAGAATGAGAAACCAGAGTAAAATTTTCTCCTGCGACCCGTTCCCTTTGTGCTAGATGAACGAACGTCTCTCCACATGCTCAGTTCTGAGAGATAAGTGTGTGTGATAGCCGTCCTTCACCCAGCTTGTTGGGAACAGAAAGTTTCTTTTCAGTTGGAAACTCCACTCCATACATATATATAGGGACGTACGAGCTCCAACTCTTTTTTACAGTGAAAACTGCAGGAACTTCAAACCGGCACTAGGAAACAGACTGAGAAACCAGAGTAAAAGTTTTTCCTGCAACCCGTTCCCTTTGTGCTAGATGAATGAACGTCTCTCCACATGCTCAGTTCTGAGAGATAATTGTCTGTGAAAGCCGAACTTCACCTATCTTGTTGGGAACACAAAGTTTCTTTTCAGTTGGAAACTCCACTCCATACATATATATGGGGAGGTACTAGCTCCAACTCTATTTTACAGTGAAAACTGCAGGAACTTCAAACCGGCACTGGGAAACAGACTGAGAAACCAGAGTAAAAGTTTCTAATGCAACATGTTCCCTTTGTGCTAGATGAACGAACTTCTCTCCACATGCTCAGTTCTGAGAGATAAGTGTGTGTGAGATCCGTCCTTAACCTAGCTTGTTGGGAACACAAAGTTTCTTTTCAGTGGCAAACTCCACTCCATACATATATATGGGGAGGTACAAGCTCTAACTCTGATTTACAGTGAAAACTGCAGGAACTTCAAACCGGCAGTAGGAAACAGAATGAGAATCCAGAGTAAAATTTTCTCCTGCGACCCGTTCCCTTTGTGCTAGATGAACGAACGTCTCTCCACATGCTCAGTTCTGAGAGATAAGTGTGTGTGATAGCCGTCCTTCACCCAGCTTGTTGGGAACACAAAGTTTCTTTTCACTTGCAATCTCCAATCCATACATATATATGGTGTGGTACTAGCTCCAACTCGGTTTTACAGTGAAAACTGCAGGAAATTCAAACAGGCACAAGGAAACAGACTGAGAAACCAGAGTAAAATTTTCCCCTGCAACCCGTGCCATTTTTGCTAGATGAACGAACGTCTCTCCACATGCTCAGTTCTGAGAAAAATGTGTGTGTGAAAGCCGTCCTTCAACTAGCTTGTTGGGAACACAAAGTTTCTTTTCAGTTGCAAAATCCACTCCATACATATATATGGGGATATACTAGCTCCAACTAGGTTTTACAGTGAAAACTGCAGGAACTTCATACCGGCACTAGGAAACAGTCTGAGAAACCAGAGTAAAAGTTTCCCCTGCAACCATTTCCCTTTGTGCTAGATGAATGAACGTCTCTCCACATGCTCAGTTCGGAGAGATAATTGTGTGTGAAAGCCGTCCTTCACCTAGCTTGTTGGGAACACAAAGTTTCTTTTCACTTGCAAACTCCACTCCATAGATATATAGGGGGAAGTACTAGCTCCAACTCGGTTTTACAGTGAAAACTGCAGGAACTTCAAACCTGCACTAGGAAACAGACTGAGAAACCAGAGTAAAAGTTTCTAATGCAACCCGTTCCCTTTGTGCTAGATGAACGAACATCTCTCCACATGCTCACTTCTGAGAGATAAGTGTGTGTGAAGCCGTCCTTCACCTAGCTTGTTGGGAACACAAAGTTTCTTTTCAGTTGGAAACTCCACTCCATACATATATATGGGGAGGTACTAGCTCCAACTCTATTTTACAGTGATAATTGCAGGAACTTCAAACCGGCACTGGGAAACAGACTGAGAAACCAGAGAAAAAGTTTCTAATGCAACCCGTTCCCTTTGAGCTAGATGAACGAACTTCTCTCCACATGCTCAGTTCTGAGAAATAAGTGTGTGTGAGATCCGTCCTTAACCTAGCTTGTTGGGAACACAAAGTTTCTTTTCAGTGGCAAACTCCACTCCATACATATATATGGGGAGGTACAAGCTCTAACTCTGATTTACAGTGAAAACTGCAGGAACTTCAAACCGGCAGTAGGAAACAGAATGAGAAACCAGAGTAAAATTTTCTCCTGCGACCCGTTCCCTTTGTGCTAGATGAACGAACGTCTCTCCACATACTCAGTTCTGAGAGATAATTGTCTGTGAAAGCCGACCTTCACCTATCTTGTTGGGAACACAAAGTTTCTTTTCAGTTGCAAACAACAAACCATAAATTTATATGGGGAGGTACAATCTCCAACTCGGTTTTACAGTGAAAACTGCAGGAACTTCAAACCGGCAGTAGGAAACAGACTGAGAAAACAGAGTAAAAGTTTCTCCTGCAACCCGTTCCCTTTGTGCTAGATGAACGAACATCTCTCCACATGCTCACTTCTGAGAGATAAGTGTGTGTGAAGCCGTCCTTCAACTAGCTTGTTGGGAACACAAAGATTCTTTTCAGTTGCAAACTCCACTCCATACATATATATGGGGAGGTACTAGCTCCAACTCTATTTTACAGTGAAAACTGCAGGAACTTCAAACCGGCACTGGGAAACAGACTGAGAAACCAGAGTAAAAGTTTCTAATGCAACCCGTTCCCTTTGTGCTAGATGAACGAACTTCTCTCCACATGCTCAGTTCTGAGAGATAAGTGTGTGTGAGATCCGTCCTTAACCTAGCTTGTTGGGAACACAAAGTTTCTTTTCAGTGGCAAACTCCACTCCATACATATATATGGGGAGGTACAAGCTCTAACTCTGATTTACAGTGAAAACTGCAGGAACTTCAAACCGGCAGTAGGAAACAGAATGAGAAACCAGAGTAAAATTTTCTCCTGCGACCCGTTCCCTTTGTGCTAGATGAACGAACGTCTCTCCACATGCTCAGTTCTGAGAGATAAGTGTGTGTGATAGCCGTCCTTCACCCAGCTTGTTGGGAAAACAAAGTTTCTTTTCACTTGCAAACTCCAATCCATACATATATATGGTGTGGTACTAGCTCCAACTCGGTTTTACAGTGAAAACTGCTGGAACTTCAAACAGGCACAAGGAAACAGACTGAGAAACCAGAGTAAAATTTTCCCCTGCAACCCGTGCCATTTTTGCTAGATGAACGAACGTCTCTCCACATGCTCAGTTCTGAGAAAAATGTGTGTGTGAAAGCCGTCCTTCAACTAGCTTGTTGGGAACACAAAGTTTCTTTTCAGTTGCAAAATCCACTCCATACATATATATGGGGATGTACTAGCTCCAACTCGGTTTTACAGTGAAAACTGCAGGAACTTCATACCGGCACTAGGAAACAGTCTGAGAAACCAGAGTAAAAGTTTCCCCTGCAACCCTTTCCCTTTGTGCTAGATGAATGAACGTCTCTCCACATGCTCAATTCTGAGAGATAATTGTGTGTGAAAGCCGTCCTTCAAATAACTTGTTGGGAACACAAAGTTTCTTTTCAGTTGCAAACTCCTCTCCATACATATATATGGGGACGAACGAGCTCCAACTCGTTTTTAAAGTGAAAACTGCAGGAACTTCTAACCGGCAGTAGGAAACAGACTGAGAAACCAGAGTAAAAGTTTCTCCTGCAACCCGTTCCCTTTGTGCTAGATGAACGAACGTCTCTCACATGCTCAGTTCGGAGAGATAATTGTGTGTGAAAGCCGTCCTTCACCTAGCTTGTTGGGAACACAAAGTTTCTTTTCACTTGCAAACTCCACTCCATAGATATATAGGGGGAAGTACTAGCTCCAACTCGGTTTTACAGTGAAAACTGCAGGAACTTCAAACCTGCACTAGGAAACAGACTGAGAAACCAGAGTAAAAGTTTCTAATGCAACCCGTTCCATTTGTGCTAGATGAACGAACATCTCTCCACATGCTCACTTCTGAGAGATAAGTGTGTGTGAAGCCGTCCTTCAACTAGCTTGTTGGGAACACAAAGTTTCTTTTCAGTTGGAAACTCCACTCCATACATATATATGGGGACGTACGAGCTCCAACACGGTTTTACAGTGAAAATGCAGGAACTTCAAACCGGCAGTAGGAAACAGACTGAGATACAAGAGTAAAAGTTTCTAATGCAACCCGATCCCTTTGTGCTAGATGAACGAACTTCTCTCCACATGCTCAGTTCTGAGAGATAAGTGTGTGTGAGTGCCGTCCTTCACCTAGCTTGTTGGGAACACAAAGATTCTTTTCAGGTGCAAACTCCACTCCATACATATATATGGGTAGGTACTAGCTCCACTTCTGTTTTACATTGAAAACTGCAGGATCTTCAAACCGGCACTAGGAAACAGACTGAGAAACCAGAGTAAAGTTTCTAATGCAACCCGTTCCCTTTGTGCTAGATGAACGAACTTCTCTCCACATGCTCAGTTCTGAGAGATAAGTGTGTGTGAGATCCGTCCTTAACCTAGCTTGTAGGGAACACAAAGTTTCTTTTCAGTTGCAAACTCCACTCCATACATATATATGGGGAGGTACAAGCTCTAACTCTGATTTACAGTGAAAACTGCAGGAACTTCAAACCGGCACTAGGAAACAGAATGAGAACCCAGAGTAAAACTTTCCCCTGCAAACCTTTCCCTTTGTTCTAGATGAACGAACGCCTCTCCCCATGCTCAGTTCTGAGAAGTATGTGTGTGTGAAGGCCGTCCTTCTCCTAGCTTGTTGGAAACACAAAGTTTCTTTTCAGTTTCAAACCCCAGTCCATTCATTTTTATGGGGAGGTACTAGCTCCAACTCGGGTTTACAGTGAAAACTGCAGGAACATAAAACCGGCAGTAGGAAACAGCCTGAGAAACCAGAGTAAATGTTTCTCCTGCAACCCGTTCCCTATGTGTTAGATGAACGAACGTCTCTCCACATGCTCAGTTCTGAGAGATAAGTGTGTGTGAAAGCCATTCTTCACCTAGATTGTTGGGAACACAAAGTTTCTTTTCAGTTGCAAACTCCACTCCATACATATATAAGCGTAGGTACGAGCTCCAACTCGATTTTACAGTGAAAACTGCAGGAACTTCAAACCGACACTAGGAAACAGACTGAGAAACTAGAGTAAAATTTCCTCCTGCAAACCGTTCCCTTTGTGCTAGATGAACGAACGTCTCTCCACATGCTCAGTTCTGAGAGATAATTGTGTGTGAAAGCCGTCCTTCACCTAGCTTGTTGGGAACACAAAGTTTCTTTCACTAGCAAACTCCACTCCATACATATATATGGGGAGGTACTAGCTCCAACACTGTTTTACAGTGAAAACTGCAGGAACTTCAAACCGGCAGTAGGAAACAGACTGAGAAACCAGAGTAATAGTATCTCCTGCAACCCGTTCCCTTTGTGCTAGATGAACGAACGTCTCTCCACATGCTCAGTTCTGAGAGATAAGTGTGTTTGAGTGCCGTCCTTCACCTAGCTTGTTGGGAAAACAAAGTTTCTTTTCAGTTGCCAACTCCACTCCATACATATATTTGGGGAGGTCCTAGCCCCAACTCGGTTTTACAGTGAAAACTGCAGGAACATCAAACCAGCACTAGGAAACAGAATGAGAAACCAGATTAAAACTTTCCCCTGCAAACTTTTCCCTTTGATCTAGATGAACGAACGTCTCTTCACATGCTCAGTTCTGAGAAGTAAGTGTGTGTGAAAGCCGTCCTTCACCTAGGTTGTTGGGAACACAAAGTTTCTTTTCAGTTGCAAATTCCAATCCATTCATACATATGGGGAGGTACAAGCTCCAACTCGTGTTTACAGTGAAAATTGCAGGAACTTCAAACCGGCAGTAGGAAACAGCCTGAGAAACCAGAGTAAATGTTTCTCCTGCAACCCGTTTCCTTTGTGCTACATGAACGAACGTCTCTCTACATGCTCAGTTCTGAGAGATAAGTGTGTGTGAAAGACTTCATTCACCTAGCTTGTTGGGAACACAAAGTTTCTTTTCAGTTGCAAACTCCACTCCATACATATATATGGTGATGTACTAGCTCCAACTCGGTTTTACAGTGAAAACTGCAGGAACTTCAAACCGGCACTAGGAAACAGACTGAGCAACCAGAGTAAAAGTTTCTCCTGCAAACCGTTCCCTTTGTGCTAGATGAACGAACGTCTCTCCACATGCTGAGTTCTGGGATATAATTGTGTGTGAGTACCGTCCTTCAACTAGCTTGTTGGGAACACAAAGTTTATTTTCAGTGGCCAAATCCACTCCATACATATATATGGGGAGGTACTAGCTCCAACTCGGTTTTACAGTGAAAACTGCAGGAACTTCCAACCGACAGTAGGAAACAGACTGAGCAACCAGAGTAAAAGTTTCTCCTGCAACCCGTTCCCTTTGTGCTAGATGAACGAACTTCTCTCCACATGCTCAGTTCTGAGAGATAAGTGTGTGTTAAAGCCGCCCTTAACCTAGCTTGTTGGGAACACAAAGTTTCTTTACAGTTGCAAATTCCACTCCATAAATATATATGGGGAGGTACAAGCTCCAACTCGGTTTTACAGTGAAAACTGCAGGAACTTCAAACCGGCAGTAGGAAACAGACTTAGAAACCAGAGTAAAAGTTTCTCCTGCAACCCGGTCCCTTTGAGCTAGATGAACGACCGTCTCTCCACATGCTAACTTCTGAGAGATAAGTGTGTGTGAAGGTATCCTTCACCTAGCTTGTTGTGAACACAAAGTTTCTTTTCAGTTGGAAACTCCACTCCATACATATATATGGGGACGTACGAGTTCCAACTCGGTTTTACAGTGAAAACTGCAGGAACTTCAAACCGGCACTAGGAAGCAGACTGAGAAACCAAAGTAAAGTTTCTCCTGCAAACCGTTCCCTTTGTGCTAGATGAAAGAACGTCTCTCCACATGCTCCGTTCTGAGAGATAAGTGCGTGTGAAAGCCGTCCTTCACCTAGCTTGTTGGGAACACAAAGTTTCTTTTCATTTGCAAACTCCACTCCATATATATATATGGGGAGGTACAAGCTCCAACTCGGTTTTACAGTGAAAACTGCAGGAATTTCAAACCGGCAGAGGAAACAGACTGAGAAAGTAGAGTAAAAGTTTCTCTTGCAACCCGTTCCCTTTGTGCTAGATGAACGATCATCTCTCACATGCTCAGTTCTGAGAGAAAAGTGTGTGTGAAGCCGTCCTTCACCTAGCTTGTTGGGAACACAAAGTTTCTTTTCAGTTGCATACTCCACTCCATACATATATATGGGGATGTTCTAGCTCCAACTCGATTTTACAGTGAAAACTGCAGGAACTTCATACCGGCACTAGGAAACAGACTGAGAAACCAGAGTAAAAGTTTAACCTGCAACACCTTCCCTTTGTGCTAGATGAACGAACGCCTCTCCACATGCTCAGTTCTGAGAGATAAGTGTTTGTTAAAGCCGCCCTTAACCTAGCTTGTAGGGAACACAAAGTTTCTTTACATTTGCAAACGCCACTCCATAAATATATATGGGGAGGTACTAGCTCCAACTCGGTTTTACGGTGAAAACGGCAGGATCTTCAAACCAGCAGTAGGAAACAGACTGAGAAAAAAGAGGAATTGTTTCTCTTGCAACCCGTTCCATTAAGGCTAGATGAAAGAACTTCTCTCCACATGCTCAGTTCTGAGAGATAAGTGCGTGTGAAAGCCGTCCTTCACCTAGCTTGATGGGAACACAAAGTTTCTTTTCATTTGCAAACTCCACTCCATATATATATATGGGGAGGTACAAACTCCAACTTGGTTTTACAGTGAAAACTGCAGGAACTTCAAAACGGCACGAGGAAACAGACTGAGGAACCAGAGTAAAAGTTTCTCCTGCAACCCGTTCCCTTTGTGCTAGATGAACGAACGTCTCTCCACATGCTCAGTTCTGAGAGATAAGTTTGTGTAAAAGCCGTCCTTCAACTAGCTTGTTGGCAACACAAAGTTTCTTTTCATTTGCAAACTCCACTCCGTATATATTTATGGGGAGGTAGAAGCTCCAACACGATTTTACAGTGAAAACTGCAGGAACTTCAAACCGGCAGTAGGAAACAGACTGAGAAACCAGAGAAAAAGTTTCCCCTTCAACCCGTTCCCTTTGTGCTAGATGAACGAACGTCTCTCCACATGCTCAGTTCTGAGAGATATGTGTGAGTGAAAGCCGTCCTTCAAGTAGCTTGTTTGGAACACAGAGTTTCTTTTCAGTTGCCAACTCCAATCCTTACATATATATGGGGAAGTACGAGATCCAACTCGATTTTACTGTGAAAACTGCAAGAACTTCAAACCGGCAGTAGGAAACAGTCTGAGAAACCAGAGTAAATGTTTCTCCTGCAACCCGTTCCCTTTGTGCTAGATGAACGAAAGTCTCTCCACATGCCCAGTTCTGAGAGTTAAGTGTGTGTGAAAGCCGTCCGTCACCTAGCTTGTTGGGAACACAAAGTTTCTTTTCACTTGCAAACTCCACTCCATAGATATATTGGGGGAAGTACTAGCTCCAACTCGGTTTTACAGTGAAAACTGCAGGAACTTCAAACCTGCACTAGGAGACAGACTGAGAAACCAGAGAAAAAGTTTCTAATGCAACCCGTTCCCTTTGTGCTAGATGAACGAATTTGTCTCCACATGTCAGTTCTGAGAGATAAGTGTGTTTGAGAGCCGTACTTCACCTAGCTTGTTGGGAACAGAAAGTTTCTTTTCAGTTGCAAACTCCACTCCATACAAATATATGGGGAGGTACTAGCTCCAACTCGGTTTTACAGTGAAAACTGCAGGAACTTCAAACCGGCACTAGGAAACAGACTGAGAAACCAGAGTAAAAGTTTTTCCTGCAACCCGTTCCTTTTGTGCTAGATGAATGAACGTCTCTCCACATGCTCAGTTCTGAGAGATAATTGTCTGTGAAAGCCGAACTTCACCTATCTTGTTGGGAACACAAAGTTTCTTTTCAGTTGGAATCTCCACTCCATACATATATATGGGGACGTACGAGCTCCAACTCGGTTTTACAGTGAAAATGCAGGAACTTCAAACCGGCACTAGGAAACAGACTGAGATACAAGAGTAAAAGTTTCTAATGCAAACCGATCACTTTGTGCTAGATGAACGAACTTCTCTCCACATGCTCAGTTCTGAGAGATAAGTGTGTGTGAGTGCCGTCCTTCACCTAGCTTGTTGGGAACACAAAGATTCTTTTCAGTTGCAAACTCCTCTCCATACATATATATGGGGAGGTACTAGCTCCAACTCGGTTTTACAGTGAAAACTGCAGGAACTTCAAACTGGCACTAGGAAACAGACTGAGAAACCAGAGTAAAAGTTTCTAATGCAACCCGTTCCTTTTGTGCTAGATGAACGAACTTCTCTCCACATGCTCAGTTCTGAGAGATAAGTGTGTGTGAGAACCGTCCTCAACCTAGCTTGTTGGGAACACAAAGTTTTTTTCAGTTGCAAACTCCACTCCATACATATATATGGGGAGGTACAAGCTCTAACTCTGTTTTACAGTGAAAACTGCAGGAACTTCAAACCGGCAGTAGGAAACAGAATGAGAAACCAGAGTAAAATTTTCTCCTTCAAACCGTTCCCTTTGTGCTAGATGAACGAACGTCTGTCCACATGCTCAGTTCTGAGAGATATTTGTGTATGAAAGAGGTACTTCACCTAGCTTGTTGGGAACACAAAGATTCTTTTCCGTTGCAAATTCCACTCCATACATATATATGGGGAGGTACTAGCTCCAACACGGATTTACAGTGAAAACTGCTGGAACTTCATACCGGCACTAGGAAACAGACTGAGAAACCAGAGTAAATGTTTCCCCTGCAACCCGTTCCCTTTGTGCTTGATGAACGAACGTCTCTCCACATGCTCAGTTCTGAGAGATAAGTGTGTGTGAAGCCAACATTTACCTAGCTTCTTGGGAACACAAGTTTCTTTTCACTTGCAAACTCCACTCCATACATGTATATGGGGAGGTACAAACTCCAACTCGGTTTTACAGTGAAAACGGCAGGAACTTCAAACCGACAGTAGGAAACAGACTGAGAAAGAAGAGGAATTGTTTCTCCTGCAACCCGTTCCATTTGGGCTAGATGAACGAACTTCTCTCCACATGCTCAGTTCTGAGAGATATGTGTGAGTGAAAGCCGCCCTTCAATTATCTTGTTGGGAACACAAAGTTCTTTTCAGTTGCAAACTCCACTCCTTACTTATATATGGGGAGGTACGAGATCCAACTCGGTTTTACAGTGAAAACTGCAGGAACTTCAAACCGGCACAAGGAAACAGACTGAGAAACCAGAGTAAAAATTTCTCCTGCAAACCGTTCCATTTCTGCATGATGAACGAAAGTCTCTCCACATGCTCAGTTCTGAGAAATAAGTGTGTGTGAAAGCCGTACTTCACCTAGTTTGTTGGGAACACAAAGTTTCTTTTCAGTTGCAAACTCCACTCCATATATATATATGGGGACGTACTAGCTCCAACTCGTTTTACAGTGAAAACTGCAGGAACTTCAAACCGGCACAAGGAAACAGACTGAGAAACAAGAGTAAAAGTTTCTCCTGCAACCCGTTCCTTTTGTGCTAAATGAACGAAAGACTCTTCACATGCTCAGTTCTGAGAGATAAGTGTGTGTGAAAGCCGTCCTTCACCTAGCTTGTTGGGAACACAAAGTTTCTTTTCACTTGCAATCTACACTCCATACATATATAATGGGTGGTACTAGTCTCCAACTCGTATTTACACTGAAAACTGCAGGAACTTCAAACCGGCAGTAGGGAACAGACTGAGAAACCAGAGTAAAATTTTCTCCTGCAATCCGTTCCCTTTGTGCTAGATGAACGAACGTCTACCCACATGCTCATTTCTGAGAGATAAGTGTGTATGAAAGCCGTCCTTCACCTAGCTTGTTGGGAACACAAAGTTTCTTTTCACTTGCAAACTCCACTCCATACTTATATATGGGGAGGTACTAGCTCCAACTCGGTTTTACAGTGAAAACTGCAGGAATTCAAACCGGCACTAGGAAACAGACTGAGAACCAGAGCAAAAGTTTCTCCTGCAACCCTTTCCCTTTGCGCTAGATGAACGAACGTCTCCCCACATGCTCAGTTCTGAGAGATAAGTGTGTGTGAAAGCCTTCCTTCAACTAGCTTGTTGGAAACACAAAGTTTCTTTTCAGTTGCAAACTCCACTCCATACATATATATGGGCATGTACAAGCTCCAACTCGGTTTTACAGTGAAAACTGAAGGAAATTCAAACCGGCACTAGGAAACAGACTGAGAATCCAGAGTAAAAGTTTCCCCTGCAACCCGTTCCCTTTGTGCTAGATGAACGAACGTCTCTCCAGATGTTCAATTCTGAGAGATAATTGTGTGTGAAAGCCGTCTTTCACCTAGCTTGTTGGGAACACAAAGTTTTTTTTCACTTGCAAATTCCACTCCATACATATATATAGGGATGTACCAGCTCCAACTCGGTTTTACAGTGATAAATGCAGGAACTTCATACCGGCAGTGGGAAACAGACTGAGAACCAGAGCAAAAGTTTCTCCTGCAACCCTTTCCCTTTGCGCTAGATGAACGAACGTCTCCCCACATGCTCAGTTCTGAGAGATATTTGTTTGTTAAAGCCGTCCTTCAACTAGCATGTTGGGAACACAAAGTTTCTATTCAGTTGCAAACTCCAATCTTTACATATATAAGGGGAGGTACAAGCTCCAACTCGGTTTTACAGTGAAAACTGCAGAAACATCAACCCGGCAGTAGGAAACAGACTGAGAAACCAGAGTAAAAGATTCTCCTGCAACCCGTTCCCTTTGTGCTAGATGAACGAACGTCTCTCCTCATGCTCAGTACTGAGGGATAAGTGTGTGTGAAAGCCGTCATTCACCTAGCTTGTTGGGAACACAAAGTTCCTTTTCAGTTGGAAACTCCACTCCATACGTATATATGGGTACGTACGAGCTCCAAATCTGGTTTACAGTGAAAACTGCAGGAACTTCAAAACCGGCACTAGGAAACAGACTGGGAATCCAGGGTAAAAGTTTCTCCTTCAAACCGTTCCCTTTTTGCTAGACAACGAACGTCTCTCCACATGCTCAGTTCTGAGAGATATGTGTGTGTGAAAGCCGTCCTTCACCTAGCTTGTTTTGAACACAAAGTTTCTTTTCAGTTGCAAACTCCATTCCATACATATATATGGGGAGGTACTAGCTCCAACTCGGTTTTACAGAGAAAACTGCAGGAACTTCCAACCGGCACTAGGAAACAGACTGAGAAACCAGAGTAAAAGTTTCTCCTGCAAACCGTTCCATTTGTGCAAGATGAACGAACGTCTCTCCACATGCTCATTTCGGGGAGATATGTGTGAGAGAAAGCCGTCCTTCAAGTAGCTTGTTGGGAACACAAAGTTTCTTTTCAGTTGCAATCTCCACTCCATACATATATATGGAGAGGTACTAGCTCCAACTCGGATTTACAGTGAAAACTGCAGGAATTTCAAACCGGCACTAGGAAACAGTCTGAGAAACCAGAGAAAAGTTTCTCCTGAAACCCGTTCCCTTTGTGATAGATGAACGAACGTCTCTCCACATGCTCATTTCGGGGA
The DNA here is from genome assembly GCF_048773025.1 of Camelus bactrianus. Taxonomy (NCBI): domain Eukaryota; kingdom Metazoa; phylum Chordata; class Mammalia; order Artiodactyla; family Camelidae; genus Camelus; species Camelus bactrianus. The sequence continues at coordinate 81,467,457 of NC_133542.1, read as the reverse complement.
GATATGTGTGAGAGAAAGCCGTCCTTCAAGTAGCTTGTTGGGAACACAAAATTTCTTTTCAGTTGCAATCTCCACTCCCTACAAATATTGGGGAGGTACGAGCTACAACTCGGTTTTACACAGAAAACTGCAGGAACTTCAAACCGGCAGTAGGAAACAGACTGAGAAACCAGAGTAAAAGTTTCTCCTGCAACCCGTTCCCTTTTAGCTAGATGAACGAACGTCTCTCCACATGCTCATTTCTGAGAAATAAGTGTGTGTGAAAGCCGTCCTTCACCTAGCTTGTTGGGATCACAAAGTTTCTTTCAGTTGCAAATTCCACTCAATACATATATATGGGGGGTACAAGCTCCAGCTCGGTTTAGAGTTAAAACTGCAGGAAGTTTCAACCGGCACTAAGAAACAGACTGAGAAACCAGAGTAAAATTTTCTACTGCAAACCGTTCCCTTTGTGCTAGATGAACGAACGTCTCTCCACATGCTCAGTTCTAAGAGATAAGTGTGTGTTAAAGCCGTTCTTCACCTAGCTTGTTGGGAACACAAAGTTTCTTTTCAGTTGCAAACTCCATTCCATACATATATAGGGGAGGTACTAGCTCTAAATCGGTTTTACAGTGAAAACAGCTGGAACATTAAACCGGCACTAGGAAACAGACTGAGGAACCAGAGTAAAAGTTTTTCCTGCATCCCGTTCCCTTTGTGCTAGATGAACGAACGTCTATCCACATGCTCAGTTCTGAGAGATAAGTTTGTGTGAAAGCCGTTCTTCATCTAGCTTGTTGGGAACACAAAGTTTCTTTTCAGTTTCAAACTCCACTCCATACATAAATATGGGTAGGTACTAGCTCCAACGCGGATTTACAGTGAAAACTGCAGGAATTCAAACCGGCACTAGGAAACAGACTGAGAACCAGAGCAAAAGTTTCTCCTGCAACCCTTTCCCTTTGCGCTAGATGAACGAACGTCTCTCCAGATGTTCTATTCTGAGAGATAAGTGTGTGTGAAAGCCGTCTTTCACCTAGCTTGTTGGGAACACAAAGTTTTTTTTCACTTGCAAATTCCAATCCATACATATATATAGGGATGTACCAGCTCCAACTCGGTTTTACAGTGATAAATGCAGGAACTTCATACCGGCAGTAGGAAACAGACTGAGAACCAGAGCAAAAGTTTCTCCTGCAACCCTTTCCCTTTGCGCTAGATGAACGAACGTCTCCCCACATGCTCAGTTCTGAGAGACAAGTGTGTGTGAAAGCCTTCCTTCAACTAGCTTGTTGGAAACACAAAGTTTCTTTTCAGTTGCAAACTCCACTCCATACATATATATGGGCATGTACAAGCTCCAACTCGGTTTTACAGTGAAAACTGAAGGAAATTCAAACCGGCACTAGGAAACAGACTGAGAATCCAGAGTAAAAGTTTCCCCTGCAACCCGTTCCCTTTGTGCTAGATGAACGAACGTCTCTCCAGATGTTCAATTCTGAGAGATAAGTGTGTGTGAAAGCCGTCTTTCACCTAGCTTGTTGGGAACACAAAGTTTTTTTTCACTTGCAAATTCCACTCCATACATATATATAGGGATGTACCAGCTCCAACTCGGTTTTACAGTGATAAATGCAGGAACTTCATACCGGCAGTGGGAAACAGACTGAGAACCAGAGCAAAAGTTTCTCCTGCAACCCTTTCCCTTTGCGCTAGATGAACGAACGTCTCCCCACATGCTCAGTTCTGAGAGATATTTGTTTGTTAAAGCCGTCCTTCAATTAGCATGTTGGGAACACAAAGTTTCTATTCAGTTGCAAACTCCAATCTTTACATATATAAGGGGAGGTACAAGCTCCAACTCGGTTTTACAGTGAAAACTGCAGAAACATCAACCCGGCAGTAGGAAACAGACTGAGAAACCAGAGTAAAAGATTCTCCTGCAACCCGTTCCCTTTGTGCTAGATGAACGAACGTCTCTCCTCATGCTCAGTACTGAGGGATAAGTGTGTGTGAAAGCCGTCATTCACCTAGCTTGTTGGGAACACAAAGTTCCTTTTCAGTTGGAAACTCCACTCCATACGTATATATGGGTACGTACGAGCTCCAAATCTGGTTTACAGTGAAAACTGCAGGAACTTCAAAACCGGCACTAGGAAACAGACTGGGAATCCAGGGTAAAAGTTTCTCCTTCAAACCGTTCCCTTTTTGCTAGACAACGAACGTCTCTCCACATGCTCAGTTCTGAGAGATATGTGTGTGTGAAAGCCGTCCTTCACCTAGCTTGTTTTGAACACAAAGTTTCTTTTCAGTTGCAAACTCCATTCCATACATATATATGGGGAGGTACTAGCTCCAACTCGGTTTTACAGAGAAAACTGCAGGAACTTCCAACCGGCACTAGGAAACAGACTGAGAAACCAGAGTAAAAGTTTCTCCTGCAAACCGTTCCATTTGTGCAAGATGAACGAACGTCTCTCCACATGCTCATTTCGGGGAGATATGTGTGAGAGAAAGCCGTCCTTCAAGTAGCTTGTTGGGAACACAAAGTTTCTTTTCAGTTGCAATCTCCACTCCATACATATATATGGAGAGGTACTAGCTCCAACTCGGATTTACAGTGAAAACTGCAGGAATTTCAAACCGGCACTAGGAAACAGTCTGAGAAACCAGAGAAAAGTTTCTCCTGAAACCCGTTCCCTTTGTGATAGATGAACGAACGTCTCTCCACATGCTCATTTCGGGGAGATATGTGTGAGAGAAAGCCGTCCTTCAAGTAGCTTGTTGGGAACACAAAATTTCTTTTCAGTTGCAATCTCCACTCCCTACAAATATTGGGGAGGTACGAGCTACAACTCGGTTTTACACAGAAAACTGCAGGAACTTCAAACCGGCAGTAGGAAACAGACTGAGAAACCAGAGTAAAAGTTTCTCCTGCAACCCGTTCCCTTTTTGCTAGATGAACGAACGTCTCTCCACATGCTCATTTCTGAGAAATAAGTGTGTGTGAAAGCCGTCCTTCACCTAGCTTGTTGGGATCACAAAGTTTCTTTCAGTTGCAAATTCCACTCAATACATATATATGGGGGGTACAAGCTCCAGCTCGGTTTAGAGTTAAAACTGCAGGAAGTTTCAACCGGCACTAAGAAACAGACTGAGAAACCAGAGTAAAATTTTCTACTGCAAACCGTTCCCTTTGTGCTAGATGAACGAACGTCTCTCCACATGCTCAGTTCTGAGAGATAAGTGTGTGTTAAAGCCGTTCTTCACCTAGCTTGTTGGGAACACAAAGTTTCTTTTCAGTTGCAAACTCCATTCCATACATATATAGGGGAGGTACTAGCTCTAAATCGGTTTTACAGTGAAAACAGCTGGAACATTAAACCGGCACTAGGAAACAGACTGAGGAACCAGAGTAAAAGTTTTTCCTGCATCCCGTTCCCTTTGTGCTAGATGAACGAACGTCTATCCACATGCTCAGTTCTGAGAGATAAGTTTGTGTGAAAGCCGTTCTTCATCTAGCTTGTTGGGAACACAAAGTTTCTTTTCAGTTTCAAACTCCACTCCATAAATAAATATGGGTAGGTACTAGCTCCAACGCGGATTTACAGTGAAAACTGCAGGAATTTCAAACCGGCACTAGGAAACAGACAGAGGAACCAGAGTAAAAGTTTCTCCTGCAACCCGTTCCGTTTATGCTAGATGAATGAAAGTCTCTCTACATGCTCAATTCTGAGAAGTAATTGTGTGTGAAAGCCGTCCTTCACCTAGCTTGTTGGGAACACAAAGTTTCTTTTCAGTAGCAAACTCCACTCCATATATATATATGGGGAGGTAATAGTTCCAACTCGGTTTTACAGTGAAAAATGCTGGAACTTCAAACCGGCACTAGCAAACAGACTGAGAAACCAGAGTAAAAGTTTCTCCTGCAACCCGTTCCCTTTGTGTCAGATGAACGAACTTCTCTCCACATGCTCAGTTCCGAGATATAAGTGTGTGTTAAACCGTCCTTCAACTAACTTGTTGGGAACACAAAGATTATTTTCAGTTGCAAACACCATTCCATACATATATATGAGTAGGTACTAGCTCTAACTCGGTTTTATAGTGAAAACTGCAGGAACTTTAAACCGGCACTAGGAAACAGACTGAGAAACCAGAGTAAATATTTTTCCTGCAAAACGTTCCCTTTGTGCTAGATGAACGAACGTCTCACCACATGCTAAGTTCTGAGAGATAAGTGTGTGTGAAAGCCATCCTTCACCTAGCTTGTTGGGAACACAAAGTTTCTTTTCATTTGCAAACTCCACTCCATAAATATATATGGGGAGATACTTGCTCCAACTCGGTTTTACAGTGAAAACTGCAGGAACTTCAAACCAGCAGTAGGAAACAGACTGAGAAACCAGAGTAAAAGTTTCTCCTTCTACCCGTTCCCTTTGTGCTAGATGAACGAACGTCTCTCCACATGCTCAGTTCTGAGAGATAAGTGTGTGTGAAGCCGTCCTTCACCTAGCTTGTTGGGAACACAAAGTTTCTTTTCAGTTGCAAACTCCACTCCATACATATATATGGGGAGGTACTAGCTCCAACTCGGTTTTACAGTGAAAACTGCAGGAAATTTAAACCGGCAGTAGGAAATAGACTGAGAAACCAGAGTAAAAGTGTCTCCTGCAACCGGTTCCATTAATGCTAGATGAACGAACGTCTCTCCACATGCTAAGTTCTGAGAGATAAGTGTGTGTGAAAGCCGTCCTTCACCTAGCTTGTTGGGAACACAAAGTTTCTTTCATTTGCAAACTCCACTCCATACATATTTATGGGGAGGTACTAGCTCCAACTGGGTATTACAGTGAAAACTGCAGGAACTTCAAACCGGCACTAGGAAACACACTGAGAAACCAGAGTAAAATTTTCACCTGGAACCCATTCCTTTGTGCTAAATGAACGAACGTCTCTCCACATGTTCAGTTCTGAGAGATAAGTGTGTGACAAAGCCGTCCTTCACCTAGCTTGTTGGGAAACATAGATTCTTTTCAGGTGAAAACCCCACTCCATACATATATATGGGGGGGTAATACCTCCAACTCGGTTTTACAGTGAAAACTGCAGGAACTTCAAACCGGCACTAGGAAACAGAGTGAGAAACCAGAGTAAAAGTTTCTCCTGCAAACCGTTCCCCTTGTGCTAGATGAACGAACGTCTCTCCACATGATCAGTTCTGAGAGATATGTGTGTGTGAAAGCCGTCCTTCACCTATCTTGTTGGGAACACAAAGTTTCTTTTCAGTTGCAAACTCCACTCCATACATATATATAGGGATGTACCAGCTCCAACTCGGTTTTACAGTGATAAATGCAGGAACTTCATACCAGCAGTAGGAAACAGTCTGAGAAACCATAGTAAAAGTTTCTCCTGAAACCCGATCCATTTGTGCTAGATGAACGAACGTCTCTCCACATGCTCAGTTCTGAGAGATATTTGTTTGTTAAAGCCGTCCTTCAACTAGCATGTTGGGAACACAAAGTTTCTATTAAGTTGCAAACTCCAATCTTTACATATATAAGGGGAGGTACAAGCTCCAACTCGGTTTTACAGTGAAAACTGCAGGAATATCAACCCGGCAGTAGGAAACAGACTGAGAAACCAGAGTAAAAGATTCTCCTGCAACCCTTTCCCTTTGTGCTAGATGAACGAACGTCTCTCCTCATGCTCAGTATTGAGGGATAAGTGTGTGTGAAAGCCGTAATTCACCTAGCTTGTTGGGAACACAAAGTTTCTTTTCAGTTGGAAACTCCACTCCATACGTATATATGGGGAAGTACGAGATCCAAATCTGGTTTACAGTGAAAACTGCAGGAACTTCAATACCGGCACTAGGAAACAGACTGGGAACCCAGGGTAAAAGTTTCTCCTTCAAACCGTTCCCTTTTTGCTAGATGAACGAACGTCTCTCCACATGCTCAGTTCTGAGAGATATTTGTGTGTGAAAGCCGTCCTTCACCTAGCTTGTTTTGAACACAAAGTTTCTTTTCAGTTGCAAACTCCACTCCATACATATATATGGGAGGTACTAGCTCCAACTCGGTTTTACAGAGAAAACTGCAGGAAGTTCAAACCGGCACTAGGAAACAGACTGAGAAACCAGAGTAAAAGTTTCTCCTGCAACCCGTTCCATTTGTGCAAGATGAACGGACGTCTCTCCACATGTTCATTTCGGAGAGATATGTGTGAGAGAAAGCCGTCCTTCAAGTAGCTTGTTGGGAACACAAAGTTTCTTTTCAGTTGCAAACTCCACTCCATACATATATATGGGGAGGTACGAGCCCCAACTCGATTTTACAGTGAAAACTGCAGGAACTTCAAACTGGCACTTGGAAACAGTCTGAGAAACCAGAGAAAAGTTTCTCCTGCAAACCGTTCCTTTTGTGCTAGATGAACGAACGTCTCTTCACATGCTCAGTTCTGAGAGATAAGTGTGTGTGAAAGCCTTCCTTCACCTAGCTTGTTGGGAACACAAAGTTTATTTTCACAAGCAAACTCCAATCCATACATATATATGGGGATGTACTAGCTCCAACTCTGTTTTACAGTGAATACTGCAGGAACTTCAAACCGGCACTAGGAAACAGACTGAGAAACCAGTGTAAATATTTCTCCTGAAACCCGTTCCCTTTGTGCTAGATGAACGAACGTCTCTCCACATGCTCAGTTCTGAGAGATAAATGTGTGTGTAAGCCGTCCTTCACCTAGCTTGTTGGGAACACAAAGTTCCTTTCAGTTGCAAACTCCACTCCATACATATATATGGGGAGGTACTTGCTCCAAATCTGTTTTACAGTGAAAACTGCAGGTACTTCAAAGCGGCAGTAGAAAACAGACTGAGAAAGCAGAGTAAAATTTTCTCCTGCAAACGGTTCCCTTTGTGCTAGATGAAAGAACGTCGCCCCACATGCTCAGTTCTGAGAGATAATTGTGTGTGAAGCCGTCCTTCACCTAGCTTGATGGGAACACAAAGTTTCTTTTCAGTTGCAAACTCCAATCCATACATATATATGGGGAGGTACTAGCTCAAACTCGGTTTTACAGTGAAAAGTGCAGGAAATTCAAACCGGCAGTTGGAAATAGACTGAGAAACCAGAGTAAAAGTTTTTCCTGCAACCCGTTCCAATTGTGCAAGATGAACGAACGTCTCTCCACATGCTCAGTTCTGAGAGATATGTGTGAGTGAAAGCCGTCCTTCACATAGCTTGTTGGGAACACTAAGTTTCTTTTCATTTGCAAACTCCACTCCATACATATATATGGGGAGGTACTAGCTCCAAATCGGTTTTACAGTGAAAACTGCAGGAACTTCAAACCGGCACTAGGAAACAGACTGAGAAACCAGAGTAAAATTTTCTCCTGCAACCCGTTCCTTTTGTGCTAGATGAACGAACGTCTCTCCACATGCTCAGTTCTGAGAAATAAGTGTGTGTGAAAGCCGTCCTTCAACTAGCTTGTTGGGAACACAAAGTTTCTTTTCAGTTGCAAACTCCACTCCATACATATATATGGGTAGATACAAGCTCCAACTCGGTTTTACAGTGAAAACTGCAGGAACTTCAAACCGGCACTAGGAACCAGACTGAGAAACCTGAGTAAAAGTATCTCCTGCAACCCGTTCCTTTGTGCTAGATGAACGAACGTCTCTCCACATGCTCAGATGTGAGAAATAAGTGTGAGTGAAAGCCGTCTTTCACCTTGCTTGTTGGGAATACAAAGATTCTTTCAGTTGCAAACAACACTCCATACATATATATGGGGAGGTACTAGCTCCAACTCGTTTTTACAGTGAAAACTTCAGGAATTTCAAGCCGGCACTAGGAAACAGCCTGAGAAACCAGAGTAAAAGTTTCTCCTGCAACCCGTTCCCTTTGTGCTAGAAGAACGAACGTCTCTCCACATGCTCAGTTCTGCGATATATGTGCGTCTGAAAGCCGTACTTCACATAGCCTGTTGGGAACACAAAGCTTCTTTTCAGTTGCAAACTCCACTCCATACATACATATGGGGAAGTACTAGCTCCAACACGGATTTACAGTGAAAACTGCAGGAACTTCAAACCGGCACTAGGAAACAGACTGAGAAAAAAGAGTAAAAGTTTCTCATGCAACACGTTTCCTTTGTGATAGATGAACGAAAGTCTCTCCACATGCTCAGTTCTGAGAGATTAGTGTGTATGAAAGCCGTCCTTCACCTAGCTTGTTGGGAACACAAAGTTTCTTTTCATTTGCAAACTCCACTCCATACATATATATGGGGAGGTACTAGCTCCAACTCGGTTTTACAGTGAAAAATGCAGGAACTTGAATCCGGCAGTAGGAAACAGACTGAGAAACCAGAAAAAAGTTTCTCCTGCAACCAGTTCCCTTTGTGCTTGATGAACGACAGTCTCTCCACATGCTCAGTTCTGAGAAATAGGTGTGTGTGAAAGCCGTCCTTCAAATAGCTTGTTGGGAACACAAAGTTTCTTTTCAGTTGCAAACTCCACTCCACACATATATATGGGGAGGTACTAGCTCCAACTCGGTTTTACAGTGAAAAATGCAGGAACTTGAATCCGGCAGTAGGAAACAGACTGAGAAACCAGAAAAAAGTTTCTCCTGCAACCAGTTCCCTTTGTGCTTGATGAACGACAGTCTCTCCACATGCTCAGTTCTGAGAAATAGGTGTGTGTGAAAGCCGTCCTTCAAATAGCTTGTTGGGAACACAAAGTTTCTTTTCAGTTGCAAACTCCACTCCACACATATATATGGGGAGGTACTAGCTCAAACTCGGTTTTACAGTGAAAAGTGCAGGAAATTCAAACCGGCAGTTGGAAATAGACTGAGAAACCAGAGTAAAAGTTTTTCCTGCAACCCGTTCCAATTGTGCAAGATGAACGAACGTCTCTCCACATGCTCAGTTCTGAGAGATATGTGTGAGTGAAAGCCGTCCTTCACATAGCTTGTTGGGAACACTAAGTTTCTTTTCATTTGCAAACTCCACTCCATACATATATATGGGGAGGTACTAGCTCCAACTCGGTTTTACAGTGAAAACTGCAGGAAATTCAAACCGGCAGTAGGAAACAGACTGAGAAACCAGAGTAAAAATTTCTCCTGCACACCGTTCCCTATGTGCTAGATGAACGAAACTCTCTCCAAATGCTCAGTTCTGAGAGATAAGTGTGTGTGAAAGACGTCCTTCACCTAGCTTGATGGGAACACAAAGTTTCTTTTCACTTGCAAACTTCACTCCATACATATATATGGGGAAGAAGTAGCTCCAACTCGGTTTTACAGTGAAAACTGCAGGAACTTCAAACCGGCACTAGGAAACAGACTGAGAAACCAGAGTAAAATTTCCCGTGCAACACAGTCCCTTTGTGCTAGATGAACGAACGTCTCTCCACAAGCTCAGTTCTGAGAAATAAGTGTGTGTGAAAGCCGTCCTTCACCTAGCTTGTTGGAAACACAAAGTTACTTTTCAGTTGCAAACTCCACTCCATACATATATATGGGGGGGTATTAGCTCCAACTTGGTTTTACAGTGAAAACTGCAGGAACTTCAAACCGGCACTAGGAAACATACTGAGAAACCAGAGTAAAAGTTTCCCTGCAAACCGTTCCCTTAGTGCTAGATGAACGAACGTCTCTCCACATGCTCACTTCTGAGAGATAAGTGTGTGTGAAAGCCGTCCTTCACCTAGCTGGTTGGGAACACAAAGTTTCTTTTCAGTTGCAAACTCCACTCCATACATATATATGGGGAGGTACTAGCTCCAACTCGGTTTTAGAGTGAAAAATGCAGGAATTTCAAACCGGCACTAGGAAACAGACTGAGAAACCAGAGTAATAGTTTCTCCTTCAACCAGTTCCCTTTGTGCTATATGAACGAACGTCTCTCCACATGCTCAGTTCTGAGAGATAAGTGTGTTTGAAAGCCGTTCTTCACCTAGCTTGTTGGGAACACAAAGTTTCTTTTCACTTGCAAACTCCAATCCATACATATATATGGGTATGTACTAGCTCCAAATCGGTTTTACAGTTAAAAATTCAGGAAATTCAAACCGGCACTAGGAAACAGACTGAGAAACCAGAGTAAAAATTTCTCCTGAAAACCGTTCCCTTTGTGCTAGATGAACGAACGTCTCTCCACATGCTAAGTTCTGAGAGATTAGTGTGTGTGAAAGCATTCCTTCACCTAGCTTGTTGGGAACACAAAGTTACTTTTCAGGTGCAAACTTCACTCCATACTTATATATGGGGAGGTACTAGCTCCAACTCTGTTTTACAGTGAAAACTGCAGGAACGTCAAACCGGCACTAGGAAACAGACTGAGAAACCAGAGTAAAAGTTTCTCCTGCCACCGGTTCCCTTTGTGCTAGATGAACGAACGTCTCTCCACATGCTCAATTCTGAGAGATAAGTGTGTGTGAAAGCCGTACTTCACATAGCTGGTTTGGAACACAAAGTTTCTTTTCAGTTGCAAACTCCACTCCATACATATATATGGGGAGGTACTAGCTCCACCTCGGTTTTACAGTGAAAAATGCAGGAATTTCTAACCGGCACTAGGAAACAGACTGTGAAACCAGAGAAAAAGTTTCTCCTGCAAACCGTTACATTTGTGCTAGATGAACGAAAGTCTCTCCACATGCTCAGTTCTGAGAGATAAATGTGTGTGAAAGCCATACTTCACATAACTTGTTGGGAACACAAAGTTTCTTTTCAGTTGCAAACTCTACTCCATACATATATATGGGTAGGTACTAGATCCAACACGGTTTTACAGTGAAAACTGCAGGAACTACAAACTGGCACTAGGAAACAGACTGAGAAACCAGAGTAAAAGTTTCTCCTGCAACCCGTTCCCTTTGTGCTAGATGAACGAACGTCTATCCACATGCTCAGTTCTGAGAGATAAGTGTGTATGAAAGCCGTTCTTCACTTAGCTTTTTGGGAACACAAAGATTCTTTTCACTTGCAAACTCCAATCCATAAATATATATGTGAATGTACTAGCTCCAACTCGGTTTTACAGTGAATACTGCAGGAACTTCAAACCAGCACTAGGAAACAGACTGAGAAACCAGAGTAAAAGTTTCCCCTGCAACCAGTTCCCTTTGTGCTAGATGAACGAACGTCTCTCCACATGCTCAGTTCTGAGAAATAAGTGTGTGTGAAAGCCGTCCTTCAGCTAGCTTGTTGGGAACACAAAGCTTCTTTTCAGGTGCAAACTCCACTCCATACATATATATGGGGAGGTACTAGCTCCAAATCGCTTTTACAGTGAAAACTGCAGGAACTTCAAACCAGCACCTGGAAACAGACTGAGAAACCAGAGTAAAATTTTTTCCTCAAACCCTTCCTTTTGTGCTAGATAAACGAACGTCTCTCCACATGCTCATTTCTGAGAGATAAGCGTGTGTGAAAACCGTTTTTCAACTAGCTTGTTGGGAACACAAAGTTTCTTTTCAGTTGCAAACTCTACTCCATACATATATATGGGTAGGTACTAGATCCAACACGGTTTTACAGTGAAAACTGCAGGAACTACAAACTGGCACTAGGAAACAGACTGAGAAAGCAGAGTAAAAGTTTCTCCTGCAAACCGTTCCCTTTGTGCTTGATGAACGAACGTCTCTCCACATGCTCAGTTCTGAGAGATAAGTGTGTGTTAAAGCCGTCCTTCACCTAGATTGTTGGGAACAAAAAGTTTCTTTTCAGTTGCAAATTCCACTCCATACATTTATATGGGGACATACGATCTTCAAATCTGTTTTACAGTGAAAACTGCAGGAACTTCAAACCGGAACTAGGAAACAGACTGAGAAACCAGAGTAAAAGTTTATCCTGCAACCCGTACCCTTTGTGCTAGATGAACGAAATTCTCTCCACATGCTCAGTTCTGAGAGATAATTGTGTGTGAAAGCCGTACTTCACCTAGCTTGTTGGGAACACAAAGTTTCTTTTCAGTTGCAAACTCCACTCCATACATATATATGGGGATGTACTAGCTCCAACTCGGTTTTACAGTGAAAACTGCAGGAAGTTCAAACCGGCAGTAGGAAACAGACTGAGAAACCAGAGTAAAAGTTTCTCCTGCAACTCGTTCCCTTCGTGCTAAATGAAAGAACGTCTCTCCACATGCTCAGTTCTGAGAGATAATTGTGTGTGAAAGCCGTCCTTCACCTAGCTTGTTGGGAACCCAAAGTTTCTTTTCAGTTGCAAACTCCACTCCATACATATATATGGGGAGGTACTACCTCCAACAATGTTTTACAGTGAAAAATACAGGAACTTCAAACCGGCAGTAGGAAACAGACTGAGAAACCACAGTAAAATTTTCCCCTGCAACCCGTTCCCTTTTTGCTAGATGAACGAACGTCTCTCCACATGCACAGTTCTGAGAAATAAGTGTGTGTGAAAGCCGTCCTTCACCTAGCTTTTTGGGAACACAAAGTTTCTTTTCACTTGCAAACTCCAATCCATACATATATATAGGGATGTACTAGCTCCAACTCTGTTTTACAGTGAAAACTGCAGGAACTTCAAACCGGCAGTAGGAAACAGACTGAGAAACGAGAGTAAAATTTCCTCCAGCAAACCGTTCCCTTTTTGCTAGATGAACGAACTTCTCTCCACATGCTCAGCTCTGAGAGATAAGTGTGTGTGAAAGCCGTCCTTCACCTAGCTTGTTAGGAACACAAAGTTTCTTTTCAGTTGCAAACTCCACTCCATATATATATATGGGTATGTACTAGCTCCAACTCGGTTTTACAGTGAAAACTGCAGGAACTTCAAAATGGCAGTAGGAAACAGACTGAGAAACCAGAGTAAAAGTTTCCCCTTCAAACAGTTCCTTTTTTGCTAGATGAACGAACGTCACTCCACATGCTCAGTTCTGAGAGATAAGTGTGTGTGAAAGCCGTCCTTCTCCTAGCTTGTTGGGAACCCAAAGTTTCTTTTCAGTTGCAAACTCCACTCCATACAAATATATGGTATGTTACGAGCTCCAACTCGATTTTACAGTGAAAACTGCAGGAACTTCAAACCGGCACTAGGAAACAGATTGAGAAAAAAGAGAAAAACTTTCTCCTGCAACCCGTTCCCCTTGTGCTAGATGAACGAACGTCTCTCCACATGCTCAGTTCTGAGAGATAAGTGTGTGTGAAAGCCGTACTTCACCTAGCTTGCTGGGAAAACAAAGTTTCTTTTCACTTGCAAACCCCACTCCATACATATATATGGGGAGGTACTAGCTCCAACTCGGTTTTACAGTGTAAACTTCAGGAACTTCAAACCGACACTAGGAAACAAACTGAGAAACCAGAGTAAATGTTTCCCCTGCCAACCGTTCCCTTTGTGCTAGATGAAAGAACGTCTCTCCACATGCTCAGTTTTGAGAAGTAATTGTGTGTGAAAGCCGTCCTTCACCTATCATGTTGGGAACACAAAGTTTCTTTTCATTTGCAAACTCCACTCCATACTTATTTATGGGGAGGTACTAGCTCCAACTCGGTTTTACTGTGAAAACTACAGGAACTTCAAACCAGCAGTAGGAATCAGACTGAGAAACCACAGAAAAATTTTCTCCTGCAACCCGTTCTCTTTTTGCTAGATGAACGAAATTCTCTCCACATGCTCAGTTCTGAGAGATAATTGTGTGTGAAAGCCGTACTTCACCTAGCTTGTTGGGAACACAAAGTTTCTTTTCAGTTGCAAACTCCACTCCATACATATATATGGGGATGTACTAGCTCCAACTCGGTTTTACAGTGAAAACTGCAGGAAGTTCAAACCGGCAGTAGGAAACAGACTGAGAAACCAGAGTAAAAGTTTCTCCTGCAACTCGTTCCCTTCGTGCTAAATGAAAGAACGTCTCTCAACATGCTCAGTTCTGAGAGATAATTGTGTGTGAAAGCCGTCCTTCACCTAGCTTGTTGGGAACACAAAGTTTCTTTTCAGTTGCAAACTCCACTCCATACATATATATGGGGAGGTACTACCTCCAAAAATGTTTTACAGTGAAAAATACAGGAACTTCAAACCGGCAGTAGGAAACAGACTGAGAAACCACAGTAAAATTTTCCCCTGCAACCCGTTCCCTTTTTGCTAGATGAATGAACGTCTCTCCACATGCACAGTTCTGAGAAATAAGTGTGTGTGAAAGCCGTCCTTCACCTAGCTTGTTGGGAACACAAAGTTTCTTTTCAGTTGCAAACTCCATTCCATACATATATATGGGGATGTACTAGCTCCAACTCGGTTTTACAGTGAAAACTGCAGGAATTTCAAACAGGCAGTAGGAAACAGACTGAGAAACCAGAGTAAAAGTTTCTCCTGCAACCCTTTCCCTTTGTGCTAAATGAAAGAACGTCTCTCCACATGCTCAGTTCTGAGAGATAAGTGTGTGTGTAAGCCGTCCTTCACCTAGCTTGTTGGGAACCCAAAGTTTCTTTTCAGTTGCAAACTCCACTCCATACAAATATATGGTATGTTACGAGCTCCAACTCGGTTTTACAGTGAAAACTGCAGGAACTTCAAACCGGCACTAGGAAACAGATTGAGAAAAAAGAGAAAAACTTTCTCCTGCAACCCGTTCCCCTTGTGCTAGATGAACGGACGTCTCTCCACATGCTCAGTTCTGAGAGATAAGTGTGTGTGTAAGCCGTCCTTCACCTAGCTTGTTGGGAACCCAAAGTTTCTTCTCAGTTGCAAACTCCACTCCATACAAATATATGGTATGTTACGAGCTCCAACACGGTTTTACAGTGAAAACTGCAGGAACTTCAAAACGGCACTAGGAAACAGATTGAGAAAAAAGAGAAAAACTTTCTCCTGCAACCCGTTCCTTTGTGTTAGATGAACGAACGTCTCTCAACATGCTCAGTTCTGAGAGATAATTGTGAATGAAAGCCGTACTTCTCCTCGCTTGTTGGGAACACAAAGTTTCTTTTCAGTTGCAAACTCCACTCCATACATATATATGGGAGGTACTAGCTCCAACACGGTTTTACAGTGAAAAATGCAGAAACTTCAAACCGGCACTAGGAAACAGACTGAGAAACCAGCGTAAAAGTTTCTCCTGCAAACCGTTCCCTTTTTGCTAGATGAACGAACGTCTCTCCACATGCTCAGTTCTGAGATATAAGTGCGTTTGAAAGCCGTCCTTCACCTAGCTTGTTGGGAACACAAAGTTTCTTTTCAGTTGCAAACACCACTCCATATATATATATGGGGAGGTACATGCTCCAACTCGGAATTACAGTGAAAACTGCAGAAACTTCAAACCGGTACTAGGAAACAGACTGAGAAACCAGCGTAAAAGTATCTCCTGCAACCCGTTCCCTTTGTGCTAGATGAACGAACGTCTCTCCACATGCTCAGTTCTGAGAGATTAGTGTGTGTGAAAGCTGTCCTTCACCTAGCTTGTTGGGAACACAAAGTTTCTTTTCAGTTGCAAACTCCACTCCATACATGTATATGGGGAGGTACTAGCTCCAACTAGGTTTTACAGAGAAAACGGCAGGAATTTCAATCCGGCACTAGGAAACAGACTGAGAAACCAGAGTAAAAGTTTCTCCTGCAACCCGTTCCCTTTGTGCTAGATGAACGAACGTCTCTCCACATGCTCAGTTCGGAGAGATAAGTGTGTGTGAAAGCCGTCCTTCACATAGCTTGCTGGGAAAACAAAGTTTCTTTTCACTGGCAAACCCCACTCCATACATATATATGGGGAGGTACTAGCTCCAACTCGGTTTTATAGTGTAAACTTCAGGAACTTCAAACCGGCACTAGGAAACAAACTGAGAATCCAGAGTAAATGTTTCCCCTGCCAACAGTTCCCTTTGTGCTAGATGAAAGAACGTCTCTCCACTAGCTCAGTTCTGAGAAGTAATTGTGTGTGAAAGCCGTCCTTCACCTAGCATGTTGGGAACACAAAGTTTCTTTTCAGTTGCAAACTCCACTCCATACTTATATATGGGGAGGTACGAGCTCCAACTCGTTTTTACAGTGAAAAATGCAGGAACTTCAAACCGGCAGTAGGAAACAGACTGAGAAACCAGAGTAAAATTTCCTCCTGCAAACCGTTCCCTTTTTGCTAGATGAACGAACTTCTCTCCACATGCTCAGCTCTGAGAGATATGTGTGTGTGAAAGCCGTCCTTCACCTAGCTTGTTAGGAACACAAAGTTTCTTTTCAGTTGCAAACTCCACTCCATATATATATATGGGGATGTACAAGCTCCAACTCGGTTTTACAGTGAAAACTGCAGGAACTTCAAAATGGCAGTAGGAAACAGACTGAGAAACCAGAGTAAAAGTTTCCCCTTCAAACAGTTCCTTTTGTGCTAGATGAACGAACGTCTCTCCACATGCTCAGTTCTGAGAGATAAGTGTGTGTGAAAGCCATCCTTCTCCTAGCTTGTTGGGAACCCAAAGTTTCTTTTCAGTTGCAAACTCCACTCCATACAAATATATGGTATGTTACGAGCTCCAACTCGGTTTTACAGTGAAAACTGCAGGAACTTCAAACCGGCACTTGGAAACAGATTGAGAAAAAAGAGAAAAACTTTCTCCTGCAACCCGTTCCCCTTGTGCTAGATGAACGAACGTCTCTCCACATGCTCAGTTCTGAGAGATAAGTGTGTGTGAAAGCCGTACTTCACCTAGCTTG
The DNA here is from genome assembly GCF_048773025.1 of Camelus bactrianus. Classification (NCBI taxonomy): domain Eukaryota; kingdom Metazoa; phylum Chordata; class Mammalia; order Artiodactyla; family Camelidae; genus Camelus; species Camelus bactrianus. The sequence goes on along the minus strand of NC_133542.1, from coordinate 81,450,769 downwards.
TTGGGGACACAAAGTTTCTTTTCAGTTGCAAACTCAACTCCATACATATATATGGGGATGTACTAGCTCCAACTCGGTTTTACAGTGAAAATTCAGGAACTTCAAACCGGCACTAAGAAACAGACTGAGAAATCAGAGTAAAAGTTTCTCCTTCAACCCGTTCCTTTGTGCTAGAAGTACGAACGTCTCTCAACATGCTCAGTTCTGAGAGATAATTGTGAATGAAAGCCGTACTTCTCCTCGCTTGTTGGGAACACAAAGTTTCTTTTCAGTTGCAAACTCCACTCCATACATATATATGGGGAGGTACTAGCTCCAACACGGTTTTACAGTGAAAAATGCAGAAACTTCAAACCGGCACTAGGAAACAGACTGAGAAACCAGCGTAAAAGTTTCTCCTGCAAACCGTTCCCTTTTTGCTAGATGAACGAACGTCTCTCCACATGCTCAGTTCTGAGATATAAGTGCGTATGATAGCCGTCCTTCACCTAGCTTGTTGGGAACACAAAGTTTCTTTTCAGTTGCAAACTACAATCCATATATATATATGGGGAGGTACATGCTCCAACTCGGAATTACAGTGAAAACTGCAGGAACTTCAAACCGGCACTAGGAAACAGACTGAGAAACCAGAGTAAAAGTATCTCCTGCAACCCGTTCCCTTTGTGCTAGATGAACGAACGTCTCTCCACATGCTCAGTTCTGAGAGATAATTGTGTGTAAAAGCTGTCCTTCACCTAGCTTGTTGGGAACACAGAGTTTCTTTTCAGTTGCAAACTCCACTCCATACATGTATATGGGGATGTACTAGCTCCAACTAGGTTTTACAGAGAAAACTGCAGGAATTTCATCCGGCACTAGGAAACAGACTGAGAAACCAGAGTAAAAGTTTCTCCTGCAACTCGTTCCATTTGTGCTAGATGAACGAACGTCTCTCCACATGCTCAGTTCTGAGAGATAAGTGTGTGTGAAAGCCGTTCTTCACCTAGCTTGCTGGGAAAACAAAGTTTCTTTTCACTTGCAAACCCCACTCCATACATATATATGGGGAGGTACTAGCTCCAACTCGGTTTTACAGTGTAAACTTCAGGAACTTCAAACCGGCACTAGGAAACAAACTGAGAAACCAGAGTAAATGTTTCCCCTGCTAACCGTTCCCTTTGTGCTAGATGAACGAAAGTCTCTCCACATGCTCAGTTCTGAGAGATAAGTGTGTGTGAAAGCCGTCCTTCACCTAGCTTGTTAGGAACACAAAGTTTCTTTTCAGTTGCAAACTCCACTCCATATATATATATGGGGATGTACTAGCTCCAACTGTGTTTTACAGTGAAAACTGCAGGAACTTCAAACCGGCAGTAGGAAACAGACTGAGAAACCAGAGTAAAAGTTTCCCCTTCAAACAGTTCCTTTTGTGCTAGATGAACGAACGTCTCTCCACATGCTCAGTTCTGAGAGATAAGTGTGTGTGAAAGCCGTCCTTCTCCTAGCTTGTTGGGAACACAAAGTTTGTTTTCAGTTGCAAACTCCACTCCATACATATATATGTGGACGTACGAGATCCAACACGGTTTTACAGTGAAAACTGCAGGAACTTCAAACCGGCACTAGGAAACAGATTGAGAATCCAGAGTAAAAGTTTCTAATGCAAACAGTTCCCTTTGTGCTAGATGAACGAACTTCTCTCCACATGCTCAGTTCTGAGTGATAAGTGTGTTTGAGAGCCGTCCTTCACCTAGCTTGTTGGGAACACAAAGTTTCTTTTCAGTTGCAAACTCCAATCCAAACATATATATGGGGAGGTACTGGCTCCAACTCGGTTTTACAGTGAAAACTGCAGGAACTTCAAACCGGCAGTAGGAAACAGACTGAGAGACCAGAGAAAAAGTTTCTCCTGCAACCAGTTCCCTTTGTGCTAGATGAACGAAAGTCTCTCCACATGCTCAGTTCTGAGAGATAAGTGTGTGTGAAAGCCGTCCTTCACCTATCTTGTTGGGAACACAAAGTTTCTTTTTAGTTGCAAACTCCACTCCATACATATATATGGGGAAGTACTAGCTCCAACACGATTTTACAGTGAAAACTGCAGGAACTTCAAACCGGCACTAGGAAACAGACTGAGAAACCAGAGTAAAAGTATCTCCTGGAACCCGTTCCTTTTTTTCTAGATGAACGAACGTCTCTCCACATGCTCAGTTCTGAGAGATAAGTGTGTGTGAAAGCCGTCCTTCACCTTTCTTGTTGGGAACACAAAGTTTCTTTTCAGTTGGTAATACCAATCCGCACATATATATGTGGACGTACGAGATCCAACACGGTTTTACAGTGAAAACTGCAGGAACTTCAATCCGGCACTAGGAAACAGATTGAGAATCCAGAGTAAAAGTTTCTAATGCAAACCGTTTTTTTTGTGCTAGATGAACGAACTTCTCTCCACATGCTCAGTTCTCAGTGATAAGTGTGTGTGAGAGACGTCCTTCACCTTGCTTGTTGGGAACACAAAGTTTGTTTTAATTTGCAAACTCCACTCCATACTTATTTATGGGGAGGTACTAGCTCCAACTCGGTTTTACAGTGAAAACTACAGGAACTTCAAACCGGCAGTAGGAAAAAGACTGAGAAACCACAGAAAAATTTTCTCCTGCAACCCGTTCTCTTTTTGCTAGATGAAAGAACGTCTCTCCACATGCTCAGTTCTGAGAGATAAGTGTGTGTGAAAGCCGTCCTTCACCTAGCTTGTTGGGAACACAAAGTTTCTTTCAGTTGCAAACTCCACTCCATACATATATATGGGGATGTACTAGCTCCAACTCGGTTTTACAGTGAAAACTGCAGAAACTTCAAACCGGCAGTAGGAAACAGTCTGAGAAACCAGAATAACAGTTTCTCCTGCAAACCGTTACCTTTGTTCTAGATGAACGAACGTCTTTCCACATGCTCAGTTCTGAGAGATAACTGCGTTTTAAAGCCGTCCTTCAACTAGCTTGTTGGGAACACAAAGTTTCTTTTCAGTTGCAAACTCCACTCTATACATATATATGCGGAGGTACGAGCTCCAACTCGTTTTTACAGTGAAAACTGCAGGAAATTCAAACCGGCAGTAGGAAACAGACTGAGAATCCAGAGTAAAATTTCTTCCAGCAAACCGTTCCAATTTTGCTAGATGAACGAAAGTCTCCCCACATGCTCAGTTCTGAGAGATAATTGTGTGTGAAAGCAGTCCTTCACCTAGATTGTTGGGAACACAAAGATTATTTTCACTTGCAAACTCCACTCCATAAATATATATGGGAAGGTACTAGCTCCGACACTTTTTTACAGTGTAAACTGCAGAAACTTCAAACCGGCAGTAGGAAACACACTGAGAAACCAGAGTAAAAGTTTCTCCTGCAACCCGTTCCATTTGTTCTAGATGAACGTACGTCTCTCCACATGCTAAATTCTGAGAGTTAAATGTGTGTGAAAGCCGTCCTTCACCTAACTTGTTGGGAACACAAAGTTTCTTTTCAGTTGCAAGCTCCACTATATACATATATATGGGGAGGTACGAGCTCCAACTCGTTTTTACAGTGAAAAATGCAGGAACTTCAAACCGGCAGTAGGAAACAGACTGAGAAACCAGAGTAAAATTTCCTCCTGCAAACCGTTCCCTTTTTGCTAGATGAACGAACTTCTCTCCACATGCTCAGTTCTGAGTGATAAGTGTGTTTGAGAGCCGTCCTTCACCTAGCTTGTTGGGAACACAAAGTTTCTTTTCAGTTGCAAACTCCAATCCAAACATATATATGGGGAGGTACTAGCTCCAACTCGGTTTTACAGTGAAAACTGCAGGAACTTCAAACCGGCAGTAGGAAACAGACTGAGAAACCAGAGAAAAAGTTTCTCCTGCAACCAGTTCCCTTTGTGCTAGATGAACGAAAGTCTCTCCACATGCTCAGTTCTGAGAGATAAGTGTGTGTGAAAGCCGTCCTTCACCTAGCTTGTTGGGAACACAAAGTTTCTTTTCAGTTGCAAACTCCACTCCATACATATATATGGGGAAGTACTAGCTCCAACACGATTTTACAGTGAAAACTGCACGAACTTCAAACCGGCACTAGGAAACAGACTGAGAAACCAGAGTAAAAGTATCTCCTGGAACCCGTTCCTTTTTTGCTAGATGAACGAACGTCTCTCCACATGCTCAGTTCTGAGAGATAAGTGTGTGTGAAAGCCGTCCTTCACCTTTCTTGTTGGGAACACAAAGTTTCTTTTCAGTTGGTAATACCAATCCGCACATATATATGTGGACGTACGAGATCCAACACGTTTTTACAGTGAAAACTGCAGGAACTTCAAACCGGCACTAGGAAACAGATTGAGAATCCAGAGTAAAAGTTTCTAATGCAAACCGTTTCTTTTGTGCTAGATGAACGAACTTCTCTCCACATGCTCAGTTCTGAGTGATAAGTGTGTGTGAGAGCCGTCCTTCACCTTGCTTGTTGGGAACACAAAGTTTCTTTTCAGTTGCAAACTAAAATCCAAACATATATATGGGGTGGTACTAGCTCCAACTCGGTTTTACAGTGAAAACTGCAGGAACTTCAAACCGGCACTAAGAAACAGACTGAGAAACCAGAGTAAAAGTTTCCCCTTCGAACAGTTCCTTTTGTGCTAGATGAACGAACGTCTCTCCACATGCTCAGTTCTGAGAGATAAGTGTGTGTGAAAGCAATACTTCTCCTAGCTTGTTGGGAACACAATGTTTCTTTTCAGTTGCAAACTCCACTCCATACATATATATGGGGAAGTACTAGCTCCAACACGATTTTACAGTGAAAAATGCAGGAACTTCAAACCGGCCCTAGGAAACAGAATGAGAAACCAGAATAAAATTTTCTCCTGCAACCAGTTCCCTTTGTGCTACATGAACGAACGTCTCTCCACATGCTCAGTTCTGAGATAAGTGTGTGTGAAAGCCGTCTTTCACCTTGCTTGTTGGGAACACAAAGTTTCTTTTCAGTTGCAAACTCCACTCCGTATATATATATGGGGATGTACTAGCTCCAGATCGGTTTTACAGTGAAAACTGCAGGAACTTCAAACCGGCACTGGGAAACAGACTGAGAAACCAGAGTAAAAGTTTCTCCTGCCACCCGTTCCCTTTGTGCTAGATGAAAGAACGTCTCTCCACATGCTCAGTTCTGAGAGATAAGTGTGTGTGAAAGCCGTTTTTCACCTAGCTTGTTGGGAACACAAAGTTTCTTTTCAGTTGAAAACTGCACTCCATACATATATATGGGGAGGTACTAGCTCCAACATGGTTTTACAGTTAAAACTGCAGGAACTTCAAACCGGCCCCAGGAAACAGACTGAGAATCCAGAGTAAAATATTCTCCTGAAACCCGTTCCCTTTGTGCTACATGAACGAACGTCTCTCCACATGCTCAGTTCTGAGATAAGTGTGTGTGAAAGCCGTTTTTCACCTAGCTTGTTGGGAACACAAAGTTTCTTTTCAGTTGCAAACTCCACTCCATGGATATATATGGGGATGTACTAGCTCCAAATCGGTTTTACAGTGAAAACTGCAGGAACTTCAAACCGGAACTAGGAAACAGACTGAGAAACCAGAGTAAAAGTTTCTCCTGCCACCCGTTCCCTTTGTGCTAGATGAAAGAACGTCTCTCCACATGCTCAGTTCTGAGAGATAAGTCTGTGTGAAAGCCGTTTTCAACCTAGCTTGTTGGGAACACAATGTTTCTTTTCAGTTGGTAATTTCAATCCATACATATATATGGGGACGTACGAGCTCCAACTCGGTTTTACAGTGAAAACTGCAGGAACTTCAAACCGGCACTAGGAAACAGACTGAGAAACCAGAGTAATAGTTTCTCCTGCAACCGTTTCCCTTTGTGCTAGATGAACGAACGTCTCTCCACATGCTCAGTTCTGAGAGATAAGTGTGTGTGAAAGCCGTTTTTCACGTAGCTTGTTGGGAACACAAAGTTTCTTTTCAGTTGCAAACTGCACTCCATACATATATATGGGGAGGTACTAGCTCCAACACGGTTTTACAGTTAAAACTGCAGGAAGTTCAAACCGGCAGTAGGAAACAGACTGAGAATCCAGAGTAAAATATTCTCCTGCAACCCGTTCCCTTTGTGCTAGATGAACGAACGTCTCTCCACATGCTCAGTTCTGAGATATAAGTGCGTTTGAAAGCCGTCCTTCACCTAGCTTGTTGGGAACACAAAGTTTCTTTTCAGTTGCAAACCCCACTCCATATATATATATGGGGAGGTACATGCTCCGACTCGGAATTACAGTGAAAACTGCAGAAACTTCAAACCGGCACTAGGAAACAGTCTGAGAAACCAGCGTAAAAGTATCTCCTGCAACCCGTTCCCTTTGTGCTAGATGAAAGAACGTCTCTCCACATGCTCAGTTCTGAGAGATAATTGTGTGTGAAAGCTGTCATTCACCTAGCTTGTTGGGAACACAAAGTTTCTTTTCAGTTGCAAACTCCACTCCATACATGTATATGGGGATGTACTAGCTCCAACTAGGTTTTACAGAGAAAACTGCAGGAATTTCAATCCGGCACTAGGAAACAGACTGAGAAACCAGAGTAAAAGTTTCTCCTGCAACCCGTTCCCTTTGTGCTAGATGAACGAACGTCTCTCCACATGCTCAGTTCTGAGAGATAAGTGTGTGTGAAAGCCGTACTTCACCTAGCTTGCTGGGAAAACAAAGTTTCTTTTCACTTGCAAACCCCACTCCATACATATATACGGGGAGGTACTAGCTCCAACTCGGTTTTACAGTGTAAACTTCAGGAACTTCAAACCGACACTAGGAAACAAACTGAGAAACCAGAGTAAATGTTTCCCCTGCCAACCGTTCCCTTTGTGCTAGATGAAAGAACGTCTCTCCACATGCTCAGTTCTGAGAAGTAATTGTGTGTGAAAGCCGTCCTTCACCTAGCATGTTGGGAACACAAAGTTTCTTTTCATTTGCAAACTCCACTCCATACTTATTTATGGGGAGGTACTAGCTCCAACTCGGTTTTACAGTGAAAACTACAGGAACTTCAAACCAGCAGTAGGAAACAGACTGAGAAGCCACAGAAAAATTTTCTCCTGCAACCCGTTCTCTTTTTGCTAGATGAACGAACGTCTCTCCACCTGCTCAGTTCTGAGAGATAAGTGTGTGTGAAAGCCGTCCTTCACCTAGCTTGTTGGGAACACAAAGTTTCTTTTCAGTTGCAAACTCCACTCCATACATATATATGGGGATGTACTAGCTCCAACTCGGTTTTACAGTGAAAATGCAGAAACATCAAACCGGCAGTAGGAAACAGACTGAGAAACCAGAGTAACAGTTTCTCCTGCAAACCGTTACCTTTGTTCTAGATGAACGAACGTCTTTCCACATGCTCAGTTCTGAGAGATAACTGCGTTTGAAAGCCGTCCTTCAACTAGTTTGTTGGGAACACAAAGTTTCTTTTCAGTTGCAAACTCCACTCTATACATATATATGCGGAGGTACGAGCTCCAACTCGTTTTTACAGTGAAAACTGCAGGAAATTCAAACCGGCAGTAGGAAACAGACTGAGAAACCAGAGTAAAATTTCCTCCTGCAAACCGTTCCAATTTTGCTAGATGAACGAAAGTCTCCCCACATGCTCTTTTCTGAGAGATAATTGTGTGTGAAAGCAGTCCTTCACCTAGATTGTTGGGAAAACAAAGTTTATTTTCACTTGCAAACTCCACTCCATAAATATATATGGGAAGGTACTAGCTCCGACACTTTTTTACAGTGTAAACTGCAGAAACTTCAAACCGGCAGTAGGAAACAGACTGAGAAACCAGAGTAAAAGTTTCTCCTGCAACCCGTTCCCTTTGTTCTAGATGAACGTACGTCTCTCCACATGCTAAATTCTGAGAGATAAATGTGTGTGAAAGCCGTCCTTCACCTAACTTGTTGGGAACACAAAGTTTCTTTTCAGTTGCAAACTCCACTATATACATATATATGGGGAGGTACGAGCTCCAACTCGTTTTTACAGTGAAAAATGCAGGAACTTCAAACCGGCAGTAGGAAACAGACTGAGAAACCAGAGTAAAATTTCCTCCTGCAAACCGTTCCCTTTTTGCTAGATGAACGAAAGTCTCTCCACATGCTCAGTTCTGAGAGATAATTGTGTGTGAAAGCCGTCCTTCACCTAGCTTGTTAGGAACACAAAGTTTCTTTTCAGTTGCAAACTCCACTCCATATATATATATGGGGATGTACTAGCTCCAACTCGGTTTTACAGTGAAAACTGCAGGAACTTCAAACCGGCAGTAGGAAACAGACTGAGAAACCAGAGTAAAAGTTTCCCCTTCAAACAGTTCCTTTTGTGCTAGATGAACGAACGTCTCTCCACATGCTCAGTTCTGAGAGATAAGTGTGTGTGAAAGCCGTCCTTCTCCTAGCTTGTTGGGAACACAAAGTTTGTTTTCAGTTGCAAACTCCACTCCATACATATATATGTGGACGTACGAGGTCCAACACGGTTTTTCAGTGAAAACTGCAGGAACTTCAAACTGGCACTAGGAAACAGATTGAGAATCCAGAGTAAAAGTTTCTAATGCAAACAGTTCCCTTTGTGCTAGATAAAGGAACTTCTCTCCACATGCTCAGTTCTAGGTGATAAGTGTGTTTGAGAGCCGTCCTTCACCTAGCTTGTTGGGAACACAAAGTTTCTTTTCAGTTGCAAACTCCAATCCAAACATATATATGGGGAGGTACTGGCTCCAACTCGGTTTTACAGTGTAAACTGCAGGAACTTCAAACCGGCAGTAGGAAACAGACTGAGAGACCAGAGAAAAAGTTTCCCCTGCAACCAGTTCCCTTTGTGCTAGATGAACGAAAGTCTCTCCACATGCTCAGTTCTGAGAGATAAGTGTGTGTGAAAGCCGTCCTTCACCTAGCTTGTTGGGAACACAAAGTTTCTTTTTAGTTGCAAACTCCACTCCATACATATATATGGGGAAGTACTAGCTCCAACACGATTTTACAGTGAAAACTGCAGGAACTTCAAACCGGCACTAGGAAACAGACTGAGAAACCAGAGTAAAAGTATCTCCTGGAACCCGTTCCTTTTTTTCTAGATGAATGAACGTCTCTCCACATGCTCAGTTCTGAGAGATAAGTGTGTGTGAAAGCCGCCCTTCACCTTTCTTGTTGGGAACACAAAGTTTCTTTTCAGTTGGTAATACCAATCCGCACATATATATGTGGACGTACGAGATCCAACACGGTTTTACAGTGAAAACTGCAGGAACTTCAATCCGGCACTAGGAAACAGATTGAGAATCCAGAGTAAAAGTTTCTAATGCAAACCGTTTTTTTTGTGCTAGATGAACGAACTTCTCTCCACATGCTCAGTTCTGAGTGATAAGTGTGTGTGAGAGCCGTACTTCACCTTGCTTGTTGGGAACACAAAGTTTCTTTTCATTTGCAAACTCCACTCCATACTTATTTATGGGGAGGTACTAGCTCCAACTCGGTTTTACAGTGAAAACTACAGGAACTTCAAACCGGCAGTAGGAAACAGTCTGAGAAACCAGAATAACAGTTTCTCCTGCAAACCGTTAACTTTGTTCTAGATGAACGAACGTCTTTCCACATGCTCAGTTCTGAGAGATAACTGCGTTTGAAAGCCGTCCTTCAACTAGCTTGTTGGGAACACAAAGTTTCTTTTCAGTTGCAAACTCCACTCTATACATATATATGCGGAGGTACGAGCTCCAACTCGTTTTTACAGTGAAAACTGCAGGAAATTCAAACCGGCAGTAGGAAACAGACTGAGAATCCAGAGTAAAATTTCCTCCTGCAAACCGTTCCAATTTTGCTAGATGAACGAAAGTCTCCCCACATGCTCAGTTCTGAGAGATAATTGTGTGTGAAAGCAGTCCTTCACCTAGATTGTTGGGAACACAAAGATTATTTTCACTTGCAAACTCCACTCCATAAATATATATGGGAAGGTACTAGCTCCGACACTTTTTTACAGTGTAAACTGCAGAAACTTCAAACCGGCAGTAGGAAACAGACTGAGAAACCAGAGTAAAAGTTTCTCCTGCAACCCGTTCCATTTGTTCTAGATGAACGTACGTTTCTCCACATGCTAAATTCTGAGAGTTAAATGTGTGTGAAAGCCGTCCTTCACCAAACTTGTTGGGAACACAAAGTTTCTTTTCAGTTGCAAACTCCACTATATACATATATATGGGGAGGTACGAGCTCCAACTCGTTTTTACAGTGAAAAATGCAGGAACTTCAAACCGGCAGTAGGAAACAGACTGAGAAACCAGAGTAAAATTTCCTCCTGCAAACCGTTCCCTTTTTGCTAGATGAACGAAAGTCTCTCCACATGCTCAGTTCTGAGAGATAAGTGTGTGTGAAAGCCGTCCTTCACCTAGCTTGTTAGGAACACAAAGTTTCTTTTCAGTTGCAAACTCCACTCCATATATATATATGGGGATGTACTAGCTCCAACTCGGTTTTACAGTGAAAACTGCAGGAACTTCAAACCGGCAGTAGGAAACAGACTGAGAAACCAGAGTAAAAGTTTCCCCTTCAAACAGTTCCTTTTGTGCTAGATGAACGAACGTCTCTCCACATGCTCAGTTCTGAGAGATAAGTGTGTGTGAAAGCCGTCCTTCTCCTAGCTTGTTGGGAACACAAAGTTTGTTTTCAGTTGCAAACTCCACTCCATACATATATATGTGGACGTACGAGATCCAACACGGTTTTACAGTGAAAACTGCAGGAACTTCAAACCGGCACTAGGAAACAGATTGAGAATCCAGAGTAAAAGTTTCTAATGCAAACAGTTCCCTTTGTGCTAGATGAACGAACTTCTCTCCACATGCTCAGTTCTGAGTGATAAGTGTGTTTGAGAGCCGTCCTTCACCTAGCTTGTTGGGAACACAAAGTTTCTTTTCAGTTGCAAACTCCAATCCAAACATATATATGGGGAGGTACTAGCTCCAACTCGGTTTTACAGTGAAAACTGCAGGAACTTCAAACCGGCAGTAGGAAACAGACTGAGAAACCAGAGAAAAAGTTTCTCCTGCAACCAGTTCCCTTTGTGCTAGATGAACGAAAGTCTCTCCAAATGCTCAGTTCTGAGAGATAAGTTTGTGTGAAAGCCGTCCTTCACCTAGCTTGTTGGGAACACAAAGTTTCTTTTCAGTTGCAAACTCCACTCCATACATATATATGGGGAAGTACTAGCTCCAACACGATTTTACAGTGAAAACTGCAGGAACTTTAAACCGGCACTAGGAAACAGACTGAGAAACCAGAGTAAAAGTATCTCCTGGAACCCGTTCCTTTTTTGCTAGATGAACGAACGTCTCTCCACATGCTCAGTTCTGAGAGATAAGTGTGTGTGAAAGCCGTCCTTCACCTTTCTTGTTGGGAACACAAAGTTTCTTTTCAGTTGGTAATACCAATCCGCACATATATATGTGGACGTACGAGATCCAACACGTTTTTACAGTGAAAACTGCAGGAACTTCAAACCGGCACTAGGAAACAGATTGAGAATCCAGAGTAAAAGTTTCTAATGCAAACCGTTTCTTTTGTGCTAGATGAACGAACTTCTCTCCACATGCTCAGTTCTGAGTGATAAGTGTGTGTGAGAGCCGTCCTTCACCTTGCTTGTTGGGAACACAAAGTTTCTTTTCAGTTGCAAACTCCAATCCAAACATATATATGGGGTGGTACTAGCTCCAACTCGGTTTTACAGTGAAAACTGCAGGAACTTAAAACCGGCACTAAGAAACAGACTGAGAAACCAGAGTAAAAGTTTCCCCTTCGAACAGTTCCTTTTGTGCTAGATGAACGAACGTCTCTCCACATGCTCAGTTCTGAGAGATAAGTGTGTGTGAAAGCAATACTTCTCCTAGCTTGTTGGGAACACAATGTTTCTTTTCAGTTGCAAACTCCACTCCATACATATATATGGGGAAGTACTAGCTCCAACACGATTTTACAGTGAAAAATGCAGGAACTTCAAACCGGCAGTAGGAAACAGAATGAGAAACCAGAATAAAATTTTCTCCTGCAACCCGTTCCATTTATGCTACATGAACGAACGTCTCTCCACATGCTCAGTTCTGAGATAAGTGTGTGTGAAAGCCGTCCTTCACCTTGCTTGTTGGGAACACAAAGTTTCTTTTCAGTTGCAAACTCCACTCCGTATATATATATGGGGATGTACTAGCTCCAGATCGGTTTTACAGTGAAAACTGCAGGAACTTCAAACCGGCACTAGGAAACAGACTGAGAAACCAGAGTAAAAGTTTCTCCTGCCACCCGTTCCCTTTGTGCTAGATGAAAGAACGTCTCTCCACATGCTCAGTTCTGAGAGATAAGTGTGTGTGAAAGCCGTTTTTCACCTAGCTTGTTGGGAACACAAAGTTTCTTTTCAGTTGAAAACTGCACTCCATACATATATATGGGGAGGTACTAGCTCCAACACCGTTTTACAGTTAAAACTGCAGGAACTTCAAACGGGCCCCAGGAAACAGACTGAGAATCCAGAGTAAAATATTCTCCTGAAACCCGTTCCCTTTGTGCTACATGAACGAACGTCTCTCCACATGCTCAGTTCTGAGATAAGTGTGTGTGAAAGCCGTCCTTCACCTAGCTTGTTGGGAACACAAAGTTTCTTTTCAGTTGCAAACTCCACTTCATACATATATATGGGGATGTACTAGCTCCAAATCGGTTTTACAGTGAAAACTGCAGGAACTTCAAACCGGAACTAGGAAACAGACTGAGAAACCAGAGTAAAAGTTTCCCCTTCAAACAGTTCCTTTTGTGCTAGATGAACGAACGTCTCTCCACATGCTCAGTTCTGAGAGATAAGTGTGTGTGAAAGCCGTCCTTCTCCTAGCTTGTTGGGAACACAAAGTTTGTTTTCAGTTGCAAACTCCACTCCATACATATATATGTGGACGTACGAGGTCCAACACGGTTTTTCAGTGAAAACTGCAGGAACTTCAAACTGGCACTAGGAAACAGATTGAGAATCCAGAGTAAAAGTTTCTAATGCAAACAGTTCCCTTTGTGCTAGATAAACGAACTTCTCTCCACATGCTCAGTTCTAGGTGATAAGTGTGTTTGAGAGCCGTCCTTCACCTAGCTTGTTGGGAACACAAAGTTTCTTTTCAGTTGCAAACTCCAATCCAAACATATATATGGGGAGGTACTGGCTCCAACTCGGTTTTACAGTGTAAACTGCAGGAACTTCAAACCGGCAGTAGGAAACAGACTGAGAGACCAGAGAAAAAGTTTCCCCTGCAACCAGTTCCCTTTGTGCTAGATGAACGAAAGTCTCTCCACATGCTCAGTTCTGAGAGATAAGTGTGTGTGAAAGCCGTCCTTCACCTAGCTTGTTGGGAACACAAAGTTTCTTTTTAGTTGCAAACTCCACTCCATACATATATATGGGGAAGTACTAGCTCCAACACGATTTTACAGTGAAAACTGCAGGAACTTCAAACCGGCACTAGGAAACAGACTGAGAAACCAGAGTAAAAGTATCTCCTGGAACCCGTTCCTTTTTTTCTAGATGAATGAACGTCTCTCCACATGCTCAGTTCTGAGAGATAAGTGTGTGTGAAAGCCGCCCTTCACCTTTCTTGTTGGGAACACAAAGTTTCTTTTCAGTTGGTAATACCAATCCGCACATATATATGTGGACGTACGAGATCCAACACGGTTTTACAGTGAAAACTGCAGGAACTTCAATCCGGCACTAGGAAACAGATTGAGAATCCAGAGTAAAAGTTTCTAATGCAAACCGTTTTTTTTGTGCTAGATGAACGAACTTCTCTCCACATGCTCAGTTCTGAGTGATAAGTGTGTGTGAGAGCCGTACTTCACCTTGCTTGTTGGGAACACAAAGTTTCTTTTCATTTGCAAACTCCACTCCATACTTATTTATGGGGAGGTACTAGCTCCAACTCGGTTTTACAGTGAAAACTACAGGAACTTCAAACCGGCAGTAGGAAACAGTCTGAGAAACCAGAATAACAGTTTCTCCTGCAAACCGTTAACTTTGTTCTAGATGAACGAACGTCTTTCCACATGCTCAGTTCTGAGAGATAACTGCGTTTGAAAGCCGTCCTTCAACTAGCTTGTTGGGAACACAAAGTTTCTTTTCAGTTGCAAACTCCACTCTATACATATATATGCGGAGGTACGAGCTCCAACTCGTTTTTACAGTGAAAACTGCAGGAAATTCAAACCGGCAGTAGGAAACAGACTGAGAATCCAGAGTAAAATTTCCTCCTGCAAACCGTTCCAATTTTGCTAGATGAACGAAAGTCTCCCCACATGCTCAGTTCTGAGAGATAATTGTGTGTGAAAGCAGTCCTTCACCTAGATTGTTGGGAACACAAAGATTATTTTCACTTGCAAACTCCACTCCATAAATATATATGGGAAGGTACTAGCTCCGACACTTTTTTACAGTGTAAACTGCAGAAACTTCAAACCGGCAGTAGGAAACAGACTGAGAAACCAGAGTAAAAGTTTCTCCTGCAACCCGTTCCATTTGTTCTAGATGAACGTACGTTTCTCCACATGCTAAATTCTGAGAGTTAAATGTGTGTGAAAGCCGTCCTTCACCAAACTTGTTGGGAACACAAAGTTTCTTTTCAGTTGCAAACTCCACTATATACATATATATGGGGAGGTACGAGCTCCAACTCGTTTTTACAGTGAAAAATGCAGGAACTTCAAACCGGCAGTAGGAAACAGACTGAGAAACCAGAGTAAAATTTCCTCCTGCAAACCGTTCCCTTTTTGCTAGATGAACGAAAGTCTCTCCACATGCTCAGTTCTGAGAGATAAGTGTGTGTGAAAGCCGTCCTTCACCTAGCTTGTTAGGAACACAAAGTTTCTTTTCAGTTGCAAACTCCACTCCATATATATATATGGGGATGTACTAGCTCCAACTCGGTTTTACAGTGAAAACTGCAGGAACTTCAAACCGGCAGTAGGAAACAGACTGAGAAACCAGAGTAAAAGTTTCCCCTTCAAACAGTTCCTTTTGTGCTAGATGAACGAACGTCTCTCCACATGCTCAGTTCTGAGAGATAAGTGTGTGTGAAAGCCGTCCTTCTCCTAGCTTGTTGGGAACACAAAGTTTGTTTTCAGTTGCAAACTCCACTCCATACATATATATGTGGACGTACGAGATCCAACACGGTTTTACAGTGAAAACTGCAGGAACTTCAAACCGGCACTAGGAAACAGATTGAGAATCCAGAGTAAAAGTTTCTAATGCAAACAGTTCCCTTTGTGCTAGATGAACGAACTTCTCTCCACATGCTCAGTTCTGAGTGATAAGTGTGTTTGAGAGCCGTCCTTCACCTAGCTTGTTGGGAACACAAAGTTTCTTTTCAGTTGCAAACTCCAATCCAAACATATATATGGGGAGGTACTAGCTCCAACTCGGTTTTACAGTGAAAACTGCAGGAACTTCAAACCGGCAGTAGGAAACAGACTGAGAAACCAGAGAAAAAGTTTCTCCTGCAACCAGTTCCCTTTGTGCTAGATGAACGAAAGTCTCTCCAAATGCTCAGTTCTGAGAGATAAGTTTGTGTGAAAGCCGTCCTTCACCTAGCTTGTTGGGAACACAAAGTTTCTTTTCAGTTGCAAACTCCACTCCATACATATATATGGGGAAGTACTAGCTCCAACACGATTTTACAGTGAAAACTGCAGGAACTTTAAACCGGCACTAGGAAACAGACTGAGAAACCAGAGTAAAAGTATCTCCTGGAACCCGTTCCTTTTTTGCTAGATGAACGAACGTCTCTCCACATGCTCAGTTCTGAGAGATAAGTGTGTGTGAAAGCCGTCCTTCACCTTTCTTGTTGGGAACACAAAGTTTCTTTTCAGTTGGTAATACCAATCCGCACATATATATGTGGACGTACGAGATCCAACACGTTTTTACAGTGAAAACTGCAGGAACTTCAAACCGGCACTAGGAAACAGATTGAGAATCCAGAGTAAAAGTTTCTAATGCAAACCGTTTCTTTTGTGCTAGATGAACGAACTTCTCTCCACATGCTCAGTTCTGAGTGATAAGTGTGTGTGAGAGCCGTCCTTCACCTTGCTTGTTGGGAACACAAAGTTTCTTTTCAGTTGCAAACTCCAATCCAAACATATATATGGGGTGGTACTAGCTCCAACTCGGTTTTACAGTGAAAACTGCAGGAACTTAAAACCGGCACTAAGAAACAGACTGAGAAACCAGAGTAAAAGTTTCCCCTTCGAACAGTTCCTTTTGTGCTAGATGAACGAACGTCTCTCCACATGCTCAGTTCTGAGAGATAAGTGTGTGTGAAAGCAATACTTCTCCTAGCTTGTTGGGAACACAATGTTTCTTTTCAGTTGCAAACTCCACTCCATACATATATATGGGGAAGTACTAGCTCCAACACGATTTTACAGTGAAAAATGCAGGAACTTCAAACCGGCAGTAGGAAACAGAATGAGAAACCAGAATAAAATTTTCTCCTGCAACCCGTTCCATTTATGCTACATGAACGAACGTCTCTCCACATGCTCAGTTCTGAGATAAGTGTGTGTGAAAGCCGTCCTTCACCTTGCTTGTTGGGAACACAAAGTTTCTTTTCAGTTGCAAACTCCACTCCGTATATATATATGGGGATGTACTAGCTCCAGATCGGTTTTACAGTGAAAACTGCAGGAACTTCAAACCGGCACTAGGAAACAGACTGAGAAACCAGAGTAAAAGTTTCTCCTGCCACCCGTTCCCTTTGTGCTAGATGAAAGAACGTCTCTCCACATGCTCAGTTCTGAGAGATAAGTGTGTGTGAAAGCCGTTTTTCACCTAGCTTGTTGGGAACACAAAGTTTCTTTTCAGTTGAAAACTGCACTCCATACATATATATGGGGAGGTACTAGCTCCAACACCGTTTTACAGTTAAAACTGCAGGAACTTCAAACGGGCCCCAGGAAACAGACTGAGAATCCAGAGTAAAATATTCTCCTGAAACCCGTTCCCTTTGTGCTACATGAACGAACGTCTCTCCACATGCTCAGTTCTGAGATAAGTGTGTGTGAAAGCCGTCCTTCACCTAGCTTGTTGGGAACACAAAGTTTCTTTTCAGTTGCAAACTCCACTTCATACATATATATGGGGATGTACTAGCTCCAAATCGGTTTTACAGTGAAAACTGCAGGAACTTCAAACCGGAACTAGGAAACAGACTGAGAAACCAGAGTAAAAGTTTCTCCTGCCACCCTTTCCCTTTGTGCTAGATGAAAGAACGTCTCTCCACATGCTCAGTTCTGAGAGATAAGTCTGTGTGAAAGCCGTTTTCAACCTAGCTTGTTGGGAACACAATGTTTCTTTTCAGTTGGTAATTCCAATCCATACATATATATGGGGACGTACGAGCTCAAACTCGGTTTTACAGTGAAAACTGCAGGAACTTCAAACCGGCACTAGGAAACAGACTGAGAAACCAGAGTAATAGTTTCTCCTGCAACCGTTTCCCTTTGTGCTAGATGAACGAACGTCTCTCCACATGCTCAGTTCTGAGAGATAAGTGTGTGTGAAAGCCGTTTTTCACCTAGCTTGTTGGGAACACAAAGTTTCTTTTCAGTTGCAAACTGCACTCCATACATATAAATGGGGAGGTACTAGCTCCAACACTGTTTTACAGTTAAAACTGCAGGAACTTCAAACCGGCCCCAGGAAACAGACTGAGAATCCAGAGTAAAATATTCTCCTGAAACCCGTTCCCTTTGTGCTACATGAACGAACGTCTCTCCACATGCTCAGTTCTGAGATAAGTGTGTGTGAAAGCCTTCCTTCACCTAGCTTGTTGGGAACACAAAGTTTCTTTTCAGTTGCAAACTCCACTCCATACATATATATGGGGAGGTACTAGCTCCAACACGGTTTTACAGTGAAAAATGCAGAAACTTCAAACCGGCACTAGGAAACAGACTGAGAAACCAGCGTAAAAGTTTCTCCTGCAAACCGTTCCCTTTTTGCTAGATGAACGAACGTCTCTCCACATGCTCAGTTCTGAGATATAAGTGCGTTTGAAAGCCGTCCTTCACCTAGCTTGTTGGGAACACAAAGTTTCTTTTCAGTTGCAAACTCCACTCCATACATATATATGGGGAGCTACAAGCTCCAACTCGGTTTTACAGTGAAAACTGCAGGAAATTCAAACCGGCAGTAGGAAACAGACTGAGAAACCAGAGTAAAATTTTCTCCTGCAACCCATTTCCCTTTGTGCTAGATGAACGACAGTCTCTCCACATGCTCAGTTCTGAGAAATATGTGTGTGTGAAAGCCGTGCTTCACCTAGCTTGTTGGGAACACAAAGTTTCTTTTCAGTTGCAAACTCCACTCCATACATGTATATGGGGATGTACTAGCTCCAACTAGGTTTTACAGAGAAAACTGCAGGAATTTCAATCCGGCACTAGGAAACAGACTGAGAAACCAGAGTAAAAGTTTCTCCTGCAACCCGTTCCCTTTGTGCTAGATGAACGAACGTCTCTCCACATGCTCAGTTCTGAGAGATAAGTGTGTGTGAAAGCCGTACTTCACCTAGCTTGCTGGGAAAACAAAGTTTCTTTTCACTTGCAAACCCCACTCCATACATATATATGGGGAGGTACTAGCTCCAACTCGGTTTTACAGTGTAAACTTCAGGAACTTCAAACCGACACTAGGAAACAAACTGAGAAACCAGAGTAACAGTTTCTCCTGCAAACCGTTACCTTTGTTCTAGATGAACGAACGTCTTTCCACATGCTCAGTTCTGAGAGATAACTGCGTTTGAAAGCCGTCCTTCAACTAGTTTGTTGGGAACACAAAGTTTCTTTTCAGTTGCAAACTCCACTCTATACATATATATGCGGAGGTACGAGCTCCAACTCTTTTTTACAGTGAAAACTGCAGGAAATTCAAACCGGCAGTAGGAAACAGACTGAGAAACCAGAGTAAAATTTCCTCCTGCAAACCGTTCCAATTTTGCTAGATGAACGAAAGTCTCCCCACATGCTCAGTTCTGAGAGATAATTGTGTGTGAAAGCAGTCCTTCACCTAGATTGTTGGGAACACAAAGTTTATTTTCACTTGCAAACTCCACTCCATAAATATATATGGGAAGGTACTAGCTCCGACACTTTTTTACAGTGTAAACTGCAGAAACTTCAAACCGGCAGTAGGAAACAGACTGAGAAACCAGAGTAAAAGTTTCTCATGCAACCCGTTCCTTTGTTCTAGATGAACGTACGTCTCTCCACATGCTAAATTCTGAGAGATAAATGTGTGTGAAAGCCGTCCTTCACCTTTCTTGTTGGGAACACAAAGTTTCTTTTCAGTTGGTAATACCAATCCGCACATATATATGTGGACGTACGAGATCCAACACGTTTTTACAGTGAAAACTGCAGGAACTTCAAACCGGCACTAGGAAACAGATTGAGAATCCAGATTAAAAGTTTCTAATGCAAACCGTTTCTTTTGTGCTAGATGAACGAAAGTCTCTCCACATGCTCAGTTCTGAGAGATAAGTGTGTGTGAAAGCCGTCCTTCACCTAGCTTGTTGGGAACACAAAGTTTCTTTTCAGTTGCAAACTCCACTATATACATATATATGGGGAGGTATGAGCTCCAACTCGTTTTTACAGTGAAAAATGCAGGAACTTCAAACCGGCAGTAGGAAACAGACTGAGAAACCAGAGTAAAATTTCCTCCTGCAAACCGTTCCCTTTTTGCTAGATGAACGAAAGTCTCTCCACATGCTCAGTTCTGAGAGATAAGTGTGTGTGAAAGCCGTCCTTCACCTAGCTTGTTAGGAACACAAAGTTTCTTTTCAGTTGCAAACTCCACTCCATATATATATATGGGGATGTACTAGCTCCAACACGATTTTACAGTGAAAACTGCAGGAACTTCAAACCGGCACTAGGAAACAGACTGAGAATCCAGAGTAAAAGTATCTCCTGGAACCCGTTCCTTTTTTGCTACATGAACGAACGTCTCTCCACATGCTCAGTTCTGAGAGATAAGTGTGTGTGAAAGCCGTCCTTCACCTTTCTTGTTGGGAACACAAAGTTTCTTTTCAGTTGTTAATACCAATCCGCACATATATATGTGGACGTACGAGATCCAACACGTTTTTACAGTGAAAACTGCAGGAACTTCAAACCGGCACTAGGAAACAGATTGAGAATCCAGATTAAAAGTTTCTAATGCAAACCGTTTCTTTTGTGCTAGATGAACGAAAGTCTCTCCACATGCTCAGTTCTGAGAGATAAGTGTGTGTGAAAGCCGTCCTTCACCTAGCTTGTTGGGAACACAAAGTTTCTTTTCAGTTGCAAACTCCACTATATACATATATATGGGGAGGTATGAGCTCCAACTCGTTTTTACAGTGAAAAATGCAGGAACTTCAAACCGGCAGTAGGAAACAGACTGAGAAACCAGAGTAAAATTTCCTCCTGCAAACCGTTCCCTTTTTGCTAGATGAACGAAAGTCTCTCCACATGCTCAGTTCTGAGAGATAAGTGTGTGTGAAAGCCGTCCTTCACCTAGCTTGTTAGGAACACAAAGTTTCTTTTCAGTTGCAAACTCCACTCCATATATATATATGGGGATGTACTAGCTCCAACACGATTTTACAGTGAAAACTGCAGGAACTTCAAACCGGCACTAGGAAACAGACTGAGAATCCAGAGTAAAAGTATCTCCTGGAACCCGTTCCTTTTTTGCTACATGAACGAACGTCTCTCCACATGCTCAGTTCTGAGAGATAAGTGTGTGTGAAAGCCGTCCTTCACCTTTCTTGTTGGGAACACAAAGTTTCTTTTCAGTTGGTAATACCAATCCGCACATATATATGTGGACGTACGAGATCCAACACGTTTTTACAGTGAAAACTGCAGGAACTTCAAACCGGCACTAGGAAACAGATTGAGAATCCAGATTAAAAGTTTCTAATGCAAACCGTTTCTTTTGTGCTAGATGAACGAAAGTCTCTCCACATGCTCAGTTCTGAGAGATAAGTGTGTGTGAAAGCCGTCCTTCACCTAGCTTGTTGGGAACACAAAGTTTCTTTTCAGTTGCAAACTTCACTCCATACATATATATGGGGATGTACTAGCTTCAACTCGATTTTACAGTGAAAACTGCAGGAACTTCAAACCGGCACTAAGAAACAGACTGAGAAACCAGAATAAAATTTTCTCCTGCAACACGTTCCCTTTGTGCTACATGAACGAACGTCTCTCCACATGCTCAGTTCTGAGATAAGTGTTTGTGAAAGCCGTCCTTCACCTTGCTTGTTGGAAACACAAAGTTTCTTTTCAGTTGCAAACAACACTCCGTATATATATATGGGGATGTACTAGCTCCAGATCGGTTTTACAGTGAAAACTGCAGGAACTTCAAACCGGCACTAGGAAACAGACTGAGAAACCAGAATAAAATTTTCTCCTGCAACACGTTCCCTTTGTGCTACATGAACGAACGTCTCTCCACATGCTCAGTTCTGAGATAAGTGTGTGTGAAAGCCGTCCTTCACCTTGCTTGTTGGGAACACAAAGTTTCTTTTCAGTTGCAAACTCCACTCCGTATATATATATGGGGAAGTACTAGCTCCAACACGGTTTTACAGTTAAAACTGCAGGAACTTCAAACCGGCCCCAGGAAACAGACTGAGAATCCAGAGTAAAATATTCTCCTGCAACCCGTTCCCTTTGTGTTACATGAACGAACGTCTCTCCTCATGCTCAGTTCTGAGATAACTGTGTGTGAAAACCGCCCTTCACCTAGCTTGTTGGGAACACAAAGTTTCTTTTCAGTTGCAAACTCCACTCCATACATATATATGGGGACGTACGAGCTCCAACTCGGTTTTACAGTGAAAACTGCAGGAACTTCAAACCGGCACTAGGAAACAGACTGAGAATCCAGAGTAATAGTTTCTCCTGCAACCGTTTCCCTTTGTGCTAGATGAACGAAATTTTCTCCACATGCTAAGTTCTGAGAGATAAGTGTGTGTGAAAGCCGTACTTCACCTAGCGTGTTGGGAACACAAAGTTACTTTTCAGTTGCAAACTCCACTCCATACATATATATGGGGAGGTACAAGCTCCAACTCGGTTTTACAGTGAAAACTGCAGGAACTTCAACCGGCAGTAGGAAACAGACTGAGAAACCAGAGTAAAAGTTTCTCCTGCAACCCGTTCCCTTTGTGCTAGATGAACGAACGTCTTTCCACTTGCTCATTTCTGAGAGATAATTGCGTGTGAAAGCCGTCCTTCACCTAGCTTGTTGGGAACACAAAGTTTCTTTTCAGTTGCAAACTTCACTCCATACATATATATGGGGATGTACTAGCTTCAACTCGATTTTACAGTGAAAACTGCAGGAACTTCAAACCGGCACTAAGAAACAGACTGAGAAACCAGAATAAAATTTTCTCCTGCAACACGTTCCCTTTGTGCTACATGAACGAACGTCTCTCCACATGCTCAGTTCTGAGATAAGTGTTTGTGAAAGCCGTCCTTCACCTTGCTTGTTGGAAACACAAAGTTTCTTTTCAGTTGCAAACAACACTCCGTATATATATATGGGGATGTACTAGCTCCAGATCGGTTTTACAGTGAAAACTGCAGGAACTTCAAACCGGCACTAGGAAACAGACTGAGAAACCAGAATAAAATTTTCTCCTGCAACACGTTCCCTTTGTGCTACATGAACGAACGTCTCTCCACATGCTCAGTTCTGAGATAAGTGTGTGTGAAAGCCGTCCTTCACCTTGCTTGTTGGGAACACAAAGTTTCTTTTCAGTTGCAAACTCCACTCCGTATATATATATGGGGAAGTACTAGCTCCAACACGGTTTTACAGTTAAAACTGCAGGAACTTCAAACCGGCCCCAGGAAACAGACTGAGAATCCAGAGTAAAATATTCTCCTGCAACCCGTTCCCTTTGTGTTACATGAACGAACGTCTCTCCTCATGCTCAGTTCTGAGATAACTGTGTGTGAAAACCGCCCTTCACCTAGCTTGTTGGGAACACAAAGTTTCTTTTCAGTTGCAAACTCCACTCCATACATATATATGGGGACGTACGAGCTCCAACTCGGTTTTACAGTGAAAACTGCAGGAACTTCAAACCGGCACTAGGAAACAGACTGAGAATCCAGAGTAATAGTTTCTCCTGCAACCGTTTCCCTTTGTGCTAGATGAACGAAATTTTCTCCACATGCTAAGTTCTGAGAGATAAGTGTGTGTGAAAGCCGTACTTCACCTAGCGTGTTGGGAACACAAAGTTACTTTTCAGTTGCAAACTCCACTCCATACATATATATGGGGAGGTACAAGCTCCAACTCGGTTTTACAGTGAAAACTGCAGGAACTTCAAACCGGCAGTAGGAAACAGACTGAGAAACCAGAGTAAAAGTTTCTCCTGCAACCCGTTCCCTTTGTGCTAGATGAACGAACGTCTTTCCACTTGCTCATTTCTGAGAGATAATTGCGTGTGAAAGCCGTCCTTCACCTAGCTTGTTGGGAACACAAAGTTTCTTTTCAGTTGCAAACTCCACTCTATACATATATATGCGGAGGTACGAGCTCGAAATTGTTTTTACAATGAAAACTGCAGGAACTTCAATCCGGCAGTAGGAAAAAGACTGAGAAACCAGAGAAAAATTTCCTGCTGCAAACCGTTCCCTTTGTGCTAGATGAACGAACATCTCTCCACATGCTAAGTTCTGAGATATAAGTGTGTGTGAAAGCCGTACTTCACCTAGCTTGTTGGGAACACAAAGAATCTTTTCAGTTGCAAACTCCACTCCATATATATATATGGGGAGGTACAACCTCCAACTCTGGTTTACAGTGAAAACTGCAGGAAATTCAAACCGGCACTAGGAAACAGACTGAGAAACCTGAGTAAAACTTTCCCCTGCAACCCGTTCCTTTTTTGCTAGATGAAAGAACGTCTCTCCACATGCTAAGTTCTGAGAGATAAGTGCGTGTGAAAGCCGTCCATCACCTAGCTTGTTGGGAACACAAAGATTCTTTCCAGTTGCAAACTCAACTCTATACATAATTGGGGAGGTACCAGCTCCAACTCGGATTTACAGTGAAAACTGCAGGAACTTCAAACCGGCACTAGGAAACAGACTGAGAAACCAGAGTAAACGTTTCTCCTGCAACCCGTTCCCTTTGTGTTAGATGAACGAACGTCTCACCACATGCTCAGTTCTGAGAGATAAGTGTGTGTGAAAGCAGTCCTTCACCTAGCTTGTTGGGATCACAAAATTTGTTTTCAGTTGCAAACTCCACTCCATACATTTATATGGGGAGATACTAGCTCCAAATCTGTTTTACAGAGAAAACTGCAGGAACATCAAACCGGCACTAGGAAACAGACTGAGAAACCAGAGTAAAAGTTTCCCTGCAACCCGTTCCATTTGTGCTAGATAAATGAACGTCTCTCCACATGCTCATTTTGGAGAAATATGTGTGTGTGAAAGCCGTCCTTCACCTAGCTTGTTGGGATCACAAAATTTCTTTTCAGATGCAAACTCCACTCCACACATATATATGGGGAGGTACGAGATCCAACTCGGTTTTACAGTGAAAACTGCAGGAACTTCAAAACGGCAGTAGGAAGCAGACTGAGAAACCAGAGTAAATTTTCCCCTGGAACCCGTTCCTTTTGTGCTAGATGAACGAAAGTCTCTCCACATGCTCAGTTCTGAGAGAAAAGTGTGTGTGAAAGCCGTCCTTCACCTAGCTAGTTGGGAACACAAAGATTCTTTTCAGTTGTAAACTCAAATCTATAATAATTGGGGAGGTACTTGCTCCAACTCGGATTTACAGTGAAAATTGCAGGAAATTCAAACCGGCACTAGGAAACAGACTGAGAATCAAGAGTAAACGTTTCTCCAGCAACCCGTTCCCTTTGTGCTAGATGAACGAACGTCTCTCCACATGCTCAGTTCTGAGAGATAAGTGTGTGTGAAAGCCGTCCTTCACCTAGCTTGCTGGGAACACAATGTTTCTTTCCTGTAGCAAACTCCACCCCATACATATATATGGGGAGGTACGAGCTCCAAATCGGTTTTACAGTGAAAACTGCAGGAACTTCAAACCGGCAGTAGGAAACAGACTGAGAAACCAGAGTAAATTTTCCCCTGCAATCCGTTCCTTTTGTGCTAGATGAACGAACGTCTCTCCACATGCTCAGTTCTGAGAGATAAGTGTGTGTGAAAGCCGTTCTTCACCTAGCTTGTTGGGAACACAAAGTTTCTTTTCAGTTGGTAACTATATTCCATACATATATATGGGGACGTACGAGCTCCAACTCGTTTTTACAGTGAAAACTGCAGGAACTTCAAACCGGCACTAGGAAACAAATTGAGAAACCAGAGTAAAAGTTTCTAATGCAACCCGTTCCCTTTGTACTAGATGAACGAAATTCTCTCCACATGCTCAATTCTGAGTGATAAGTGTGTGTGGGAGCCGTCCTTCACCTAGCTTGTTGGGAACACAAAGTTTCTTTTCAGTTGCTAACACATATCCATACATATATATGGGGATGTACTAGCTCCAACTCGGTTTTACAGTGAAAACTGCAGAAACTTCAAACCGGCAGTAGGAAACAGACTGAGAAACCAGAGTAACACTTTCTCCTGCAAACCGTTATCTTTGTTCTAGATGAACGAACGTCTTTCCACATGCTCAGTTCTGAGAGATAACTGCGTTTGAAAGCCGTCCTTCAACTAGCTTGTTGGGAACACAAAGTTTCTTTTCAGTTGCAAACTCCACTGTATACATATATATGCGGAGATACGAGCTCCAACTCGTTTTTACAGTGAAAACTGCAGGAAATTCAAACCGGCAGTAGGAAACAGACTGAGAAACCAGAGTAAAATTTCCTCCTGCAAACCGTTCCAATTTTGCTAGATGAACGAAAGTCTTCCCACATGCTCAGTTCTGAGAGATAATTGTGTGTGAAAGCAGTCCTTCACCTAGATTGTTGGGAACACAAAGTTTATTTTCATTTGCAAACTCCACTCCATAAATTTATATGGGAATGTACTAGCTCCGACACTTTTTGCAGTGTAAACTGCAGAAACTTCAACCCGACAGTAGGAAACAGACTGAGAAACCAGAGTAAAAGTTTCCCCTTCAAACAGTTCCTTTTGTGCTAGATGAACGAATGTCTCTCCACATGCTCAGTTCTGAGAGATAAGTGTGTGTGAAAGCCGTCCTTCACCTAACTTGTTGGGAACACAAAGTTTCTTTTCAGTTGCAAACTCCAATATATACATATATATGGGGAGGTACGAGCTCCAACTCGTTTTTACAGTGAAAAATGCAGGAAATTCAAACCAGCAGTAGGAAACAGACTGAGAAACCAGAGTAAAATTTCCTCCTGCAAACCGTTCCCTTTTTGCTAGATGAAAGAAAGTCTCTCCACATGCTCAGTTCTGAGAGATAAGTGTGTGTGAAAGCCGTCCTTCACCTAGCTTGTACGGAATACAAAGTTTCTTTTCAGTTGTAAACTCAACTCTTTAATAATTGGGGAGGTACTAGCTCCAACTCGGATTTACAGTGAAAATTGCAGGAAATTCAAACAGGCACTAGGAAACAGACTGAGAATCCAGAGAAAACGTTTCTACTGCAACCCGTTCCCTTTGTGCTAGATGAACGAAAGTCTCTCCACATGCTCAGTTCTGAGAGATAAGTGTGTGTGAAAGCCGTCCTTCACCTAGGATGTTGGGAACACAATGTTTCTTTCCTGTAGCAATCTCCAACCCATACATATATATGGGGAAGTACGAGCTCCAACTCGGTTTTACAGTGAAAACTGCAGGAACTTCAAACCGGCAGTAGGAAACAGACTGAGAAACCAGAGTAAATTTTCCCCTGCAATCCGTTCCTTTTGTGCTAGATGAACGAACGTCTCTCCACATGCTCAGTTCTGAGAGATAAGTGTGTGTGAAAGTCGTTCTTCACCTAGCTTGTTGGGAACACAAAGTTTCTTTTCAGTTGGTAACAATATTCCATACATATATATGGGGACGTACGAGCTCCAACTCATTTTTACAGTGAAAACTGCAGGAACTTCAAACCGGCACTAGGAAACAAATTGAGAAAGCAGAGTAAAAATTTCTACTGCAACCCGTTCCCTTTGTACTAGATGAACGAAATTCTCTCCACATGCTCAATTCTGAGTGATAAGTGTGTGTGGGAGCCGTCCTTCACCTAGCTTGTTGGGAACACAAAGTTTCTTTTCAGTTGCTAACACATATCCATACATATATATGGGGATGTACTAGCTCCAACTCGGTTTTACAGTGAAAACTGCAGAAACTTCAAACCGGCTGTAGGAAACAGACTGAGAAACCAGAGTAACAGTTTCTCCTGCAAACCGTTACCTTTGTTCTAGTTGAACAAACGTCTTTCCACATGCTCAGTTCTGAGAGATAACTGCGTTTGAAAGCCGTCCTTCAACTAGCTTGTTGGGAACACAAAGTTTCTTTTCAGTTGCAAACTCCACTGTATACATATATATGCGGCGGTACGAGCTCCAACTCGTTTTTACAGTGAAAACTGCAGGAAATTCAAACCGGCAGTAGGAAACAGACTGAGAAACCAGAGTAAAATTTCCTCCTGCAAACCGTTCCAATTTTGCTAGATGAACGAAAGTCTCCCCACATGCTCAGTTCTGAGAGATAATTGTGTGTGAAAGCAGTCCTTCACATAGATTGTTGGGAACACAAAGTTTATTTTCACTTGCAAACTCCACTCTATAAATATATATGGGAAGGTACTAGCTCCGAAACTTTTTTACAGTGAAACTGCAGAAACTTCAAAACGGCAGTAGGAAACAGACTGAGAAAAAAGAGTAAAAGTTTCTCCTGCAACCCGTTCCCTTTGTTCTAGATGAACGTACGTCTCTCCACATGCTAAATTCTGAGAGTTAAGTGTGTGTGAAAGCCGTCCTTCACCTAACTTGTTGGGAACACAAAGTTTCTTTTCAGTTGCAAACTCCACTATGTACATATATATGGGGAGGTACGAGCTCCAACTCGTTTTTAGAGTGAAAAATGCAGGAACTTCAAACCGGCAGTAGGAAACAGACTGAGAAACCAGAGTGAAATTTCCTCCTGCAAACCGTTCCCTTTTTGCTAGATGAACGAAAGTCTCTCCACATGCTCAGTTCTGAGAGATAAGTGTGTGTGAAAGCCGTCCTTCACCTAGCTTGTTAGGAACACAAAGTTTCTTTTCAGTTGCAAACTCCACTCCATACATATATATGGGGATGTACTAGCTCCAACACGATTTTACAGTGAAAAATGCAGGAACTTCATACCGGCCCTAGGAAACAGACTGAGAAACCAGAGTAAAATTTTCTCCTGCAACCCGTTCCTTTTGTGCTACATGAACGAACGTCTCTCCACATGCTCAGTTCTGAGATAAGTGTGTGTGAAAGCCGTCCTTCACCTTGCTTGTTGGGAACACAAAGTTTCTTTTCAGTTGCAAACTCCACTCAGTATATATATATGGGGATGTACTAGCTCCAAATCGGTTTTACAGTGAAAATTGCAGGAACTTCAAACCGGCACTAGGAAACAGACTGAGAAACCAGAGTAAAAGTTTCCCCTGCCACCCGTTCCCTTTGTGCTAGATGAAAGAACGTCTCTCCACATGCTCAGTTCTGAGAGATAAGTGTGTGTGAAAGCCGTTTTTCACCTAGCTTGTTGGGAACACAAAGTTTCTTTTCAGTTGAAAACTGCACTCCATACATATATATGGGGAGGTACTAGCTCCAACACGGTTTTACAGTTAAAACTGCAGGAACTTCAAACCGGCCCCAGGAAACAGACTGAGAAACCAGAGTAAAATTTTCTCCTGCAACCCGTTCCCTTTGTGCTACATGAACGAATGTCTCTCCACATGCTCAGTTCTGAGATAAGTGTGTGTGAAAGCCGTCCTTCACCTAGGTTGTTGGGAACACAAAGTTTCTTTTCAGTTGCAAACTCCACTCCATACATATATATGGGGATGTACTAGCTCCAAATCGGTTTTACAGTGAAAACTGCAGGAACTTCAAACCGGAACTAGGAAACAGACTGAGAAACCAGAGTAATAGTTTCTCCTGCAACCGTTTCCCTTTGTGCTAGATGAACGAAATTCTCTCCACATGCTAAGTTCTGAGAGATAAGTGTGTGTGAAAGCCGTACTTCAGCTAGCGTGTTGGGAACACAAAGTTACTTTTCAGTATCAAACTCCACTCCATACATATATATGGGGAGGTACTAGCTCCAACTCGGTTTTACAGTGAAAACTGCAGGAACTTCTAACCGGCAGTAGGAAACAGACTGAGAAACAAGAGTAAAAGTTTCTCCTGCAACCCGTTCCCTTTGTGCTAGATGAACGAACGTCTTTCCACTAGCTCATTTCTGAGAGATAATTGCGTGTGAAAGCCGTCCTTCACCTAGCTTGTTGGGAACACAAAGTTTCTTTTCAGTTGCAAACTCCACTCTATACATATATATGCGGAGGTACGAGCTCCAAATTGTTTTTACAATGAAAACTGCAGGAACTTCAATCCGGCAGTAGGAAAAAGACTGAGAAACCAGAGAAAAATTTCCTCCTGCAAACCGTTCCCTTTGTGCTAGATGAACGAACATCTCTCCACATGCTAAGTTCTGAGATATGTGTGTGTGAAAGCCTTCCTTCAAGTTCCTTGTTGGGAACACAAAGTTTCTTTTCAGTTGCAAACTCCACTCCATACATATATATGGGGAGGTACTAGCACCAACACGGTTTTACAGTGAAAACTGCAGGAACTTCAAACCGGCACTAGGAAACAGACTGAGAAACCAGAGTAAAAGTTTCCCCTGCAACACGTTCCATTTGTGCTAGATAAACGAACGTCTCTCCACATGCTCATTTCTGAGAAATATGTGTGTGTATAAGCCGTCCTTCACATAGCTTGTTGGTAACACAAAGTTTCTTTTCAGATGCAAACTCCACTCCATACATATATATGGGGAGGTACGAGCTCCAACTCGGTTTTACAGTGAAAACTGCAGGAACTTCAAACCAGCAATAGGAAACAGACTGAGAAACCTGAGTAAAATTTCCACTGCAATCCGTTCCTTTTGGGCTAGATGAACGAACGTTTGTCCACATGCTCATTTCTGAGAGATAAGTGTGTGTGAAAGCCGTACTTCACCTAGCTTGTTGGGAACACAAAGAATCTTTTCAGTTGCAAACTCCACTCCATATATATATATGGGGAGGTACTACCTCCAACTCGGGTTTACAGTGTAAACTGCAGGAAATTCAAACCTGCACTAGGAAACAGACTGAGAAACCAGAGTAAAACTTTCCCCTGCAACCCGTTCCTTTTTTGCTAGATGAAAGAACGTCTCTCCACATGCTAAGTTCTGAGAGATAAGTGTGTGTGAAAGCCGTCCTTCACCTAGCTTGTTGGGATCACAAAATTTGTTTTCAGTTGCAAACTCCACTCCATACATTTATATGGGGAGATACTAGCTCCAAATCTGTTTTACAGTGAAAACTTCAGGAACATCAAACCGGCACTAGGAAACAGACTGAGAAACCTGAGTAAAAGTTTCCCTGCAAACCGTTCCATTTGTGCTAGATAAACGAACGTCTCTCCACATGCTCATTTTTGAGAAATATGTGTGTGTGAAAGCCGTCCTTCACCTAGCTTGTTGGGATCACAAAATTTCTTTTCAGATGCAAACTCCACTCCACACATATATATGGGGAGGTACGAGCTCCAACTCGGTTTTACAGTGAAAACTGCAGGAACTTCAAAACGGCAGTAGGAAACAGACTGAGAAACCAGAGTAAATTTTCCCCAAAGCCGTTCCTTTTGTGCTAGATGAACGAACGTCTCTCCACATGCTCAGTTCTGAGAGAAAAGTGTGTGTGAAAGCCGTCCTTCACCTAGCTAGTTGGGAACACAAAGATTCTTTTCAGTTGTAAACTCAACTCTATAATAATTGGGGAGGTACTTGCTCCAACTCGGATTTACAGTGAAAATTGCAGGAAATTCAAACCGGCACTAGGAAACAGACTGAGAATCCAGAGTAAACGTTTCTCCTGCAACCCATTCCCTTTGTGCTAGATGAAGGAACGTCTCTCCACATGCTCAGTTCTGAGAGATAAGTGTGTGTGAAAGCCGTCCTTCACCTAGCTTGTTGGGAACACAATGTTTCTTTCCTGTAGCAAACTCCACCCCATACATATATATGGGGAGGTACGAGCTCCAACTCGGTTTTACAGTGAAATCTGCAGGAACTTCAAACCGGCAGTAGGAAACAGACTGAGAAACCAGAGTAAATTTTCCCCTGCAATCCGTTCCTTTTGTGCTAGATGAACGAACGTCTCTCCACATGCTCAGTTCTGAGAGATAAGTGTGTGTGAAAGCCGTTCTTCACCTAGCTTGTTGGGAACACAAAGTTTCTTTTCAGTTGGTAACTATATTCCATACATATATATGGGGACGTACGAGCTCCAACTCGTTTTTACAGTGAAAACTGCAGGAACTTCAAACCGGCACTAGGAAACAAATTGAGAAACCAGAGTAATACTTTATTCTGCAACCGTTTCCCTTTGTGCTAGATGAACGAAATTCTCTCCACATGCTAAGTTCTGAGAGATAAGTGTGTGTGAAAGCCGTACTTCACCTAGCGTGTTGGGAACACAAAGTTACTTTTCAGTTGCAAACTCCACTCCATACATATATATGGGGAGGTACTAGCTCCAACTCGGTTTTACAGTGAAAACTGCAGGAACTTCTAACCGGCAGTAGGAAACAGACTTAGAAACAAGAGTAAAAGTTTCCCCTGCAACCCGTTCCCTTTGTGCTAGATGAACGAACGTCTTTCCACTTGCTCATTTCTGAGAGATAATTGCGTGTGAAAGCCGCCCTTCACCTAGCTTGTTGGGAACACAAAGTTTCTTTTCAGTTGCAAACTCCACTCTATACATATATATGCGGAGGTACGAGCTCCAAATTGTTTTTACAATGAAAACTGCAGGAACTTCAATCCGGCAGTAGGAAAAAGACTGAGAAACCAGAGAAAAATTTCCTCCTGCAAACCGTTCCCTTTGTGCTAGATGAACGAACATCTCTCCACATGCTAAGTTCTGAGATATAATGTGTGTGAAAGCCGTCCTTCAAGTACCTTGTTGGGAACACAAAGTTTCTTTTCAGTTGCAAACTCCACTCCATACATATATATGGGGAGGTACTAGCACCAACTCGGTTTTACAGTAAAAACTGCAGGAACTTCAAACCGGCACTAGGAAACAGACTGAGAAACCAGAGTAAAAGTTTCCCCTGCAACACGTTCCATTTGTGCTAGATAAACGAACGTCTCTCCACATGCTCATTTCTGAGAAATATGTGTGTGCATAAGCCGTCCTTCACATAGCTTGTTGGGAACACAAAGTTTCTTTTCAGATGCAAACTCCACTCCATACATATATATGGGGAGGTACGAGCTCCAACTCGGTTTTACAGTGAAAACTGAAGGAACTTCAAACCAGCAATAGGAAACAGACTGAGAAACCAGAGTAAAATTTCCACTGCAATCCGTTTCTTTTGTGCTAGATGAACGAACGTTTGTCCACATGCTCAGTTCTGAGAGATAAGTGTGTGTGAAAGCCGTACTTCACCTAGCTTGTTGGGAACACAAAGAATCTTTTCAGTTGCAAACTCCACTCCATATATATATATGGGGAGGTACTACCTCCAACTCGGATTTACAGTGTAAACTGCAGGAAATTCAAACCGGCACTAGGAAACAGACTGAGAAACCAGAGTAAAACTTTCCCCTGCAACCCGTTCCTTTTTTGCTAGATGAAAGAAAGTCTCTCCACATGCTAAGTTCTGAGAGATAAGTGCGTGTGAAAGCCGTCCATCACCTAGCTTGTTGGGAACACAAAGATTCTTTTCAGTTGCAAACTCAACTCTATACATAATTGGGGAGGTACTAGCTCCAACTCGGATTTACAGTGAAAACTGCAGGAACTTCAAACCGGCACTAGGAAACAGACTGAGAAACCAGAGTAAACGTTTCTCCTGCAACCCGTTCCCTTTGTGCTAGATGAACGAAGGTCTCATCACATGCTCATTTTTGAGAAATATGTGTGTGTGAAAGCCGTCCTTCACCTAGCTTGTTGGGATCACAAAATTTCTTTTCAGATGCAAACTCAACTCCACACATATATATGGGGAGGTACGAGCTCCAACTCGGTTTTACAGTGAAAACTGCAGGAACTTCAAAACGGCAGTAGGAAACAGACTGAGAAACCAGAGTAAATTTTCCCCTGCAACCCGTTCCTTTTGTGCTAGATGAACGAACGTCTCTCCACATGCTCAGTTCTGAGAGAAAAGTGTGTGTGAAAGCCGTCCTTCACCTAGCTAGTTGGGAACACAAAGATTCTTTTCAGTTGTAAACTCAACTCTATAATAATTGGGGAGGTACTTGCTCCAACTCGGATTTACAGTGAAAACTGCAGGAACTTCTAACCGGCAGTAGGAAACAGACTTAGAAACAAGAGTAAAAGTTTCCCCTGCAACCCGTTCCCTTTGTGCTAGATGAACGAACGTCTTTCCACTTGCTCATTTCTGAGAGATAATTGCGTGTGAAAGCCGCCCTTCACCTAGCTTGTTGGGAACACAAAGTTTCTTTTCAGTTGCAAACTCCACTCTATACATATATATGCGGAGGTACGAGCTCCAAATTGTTTTTACAATGAAAACTGCAGGAACTTCAATCCGGCAGTAGGAAAAAGACTGAGAAACCAGAGAAAAATTTCCTCCTGCAAACCGTTCCCTTTGTGCTAGATGAACGAACATCTCTCCACATGCTAAGTTCTGAGATATAATGTGTGTGAAAGCCGTCCTTCAAGTACCTTGTTGGGAACACAAAGTTTCTTTTCAGTTGCAAACTCCACTCCATACATATATATGGGGAGGTACTAGCACCAACTCGGTTTTACAGTAAAAACTGCAGGAACTTCAAACCGGCACTAGGAAACAGACTGAGAAACCAGAGTAAAAGTTTCCCCTGCAACACGTTCCATTTGTGCTAGATAAACGAACGTCTCTCCACATGCTCATTTCTGAGAAATATGTGTGTGCATAAGCCGTCCTTCACATAGCTTGTTGGGAACACAAAGTTTCTTTTCAGATGCAAACTCCACTCCATACATATATATGGGGAGGTACGAGCTCCAACTCGGTTTTACAGTGAAAACTGAAGGAACTTCAAACCAGCAATAGGAAACAGACTGAGAAACCAGAGTAAAATTTCCACTGCAATCCGTTTCTTTTGTGCTAGATGAACGAACGTTTGTCCACATGCTCAGTTCTGAGAGATAAGTGTGTGTGAAAGCCGTACTTCACCTAGCTTGTTGGGAACACAAAGAATCTTTTCAGTTGCAAACTCCACTCCATATATATATATGGGGAGGTACTACATCCAACTCGGATTTACAGTGTAAACTGCAGGAAATTCAAACCGGCACTAGGAAACAGACTGAGAAACCAGAGTAAAACTTTCCCCTGCAACCCGTTCCTTTTTTGCTAGATGAAAGAAAGTCTCTCCACATGCTAAGTTCTGAGAGATAAGTGCGTGTGAAAGCCGTCCATCACCTAGCTTGTTGGGAACACAAAGATTCTTTTCAGTTGCAAACTCAACTCTATACATAATTGGGGAGGTACTAGCTCCAACTCGGATTTACAGTGAAAACTGCAGGAACTTCAAACCGGCACTAGGAAACAGACTGAGAAACCAGAGTAAACGTTTCTCCTGCAACCCGTTCCCTTTGTGCTAGATGAACGAAGGTCTCATCACATGCTCATTTTTGAGAAATATGTGTGTGTGAAAGCCGTCCTTCACCTAGCTTGTTGGGATCACAAAATTTCTTTTCAGATGCAAACTCAACTCCACACATATATATGGGGAGGTACGAGCTCCAACTCGGTTTTACAGTGAAAACTGCAGGAACTTCAAAACGGCAGTAGGAAACAGACTGAGAAACCAGAGTAAATTTTCCCCTGCAACCCGTTCCTTTTGTGCTAGATGAACGAACGTCTCTCCACATGCTCAGTTCTGAGAGAAAAGTGTGTGTGAAAGCCGTCCTTCACCTAGCTAGTTGGGAACACAAAGATTCTTTTCAGTTGTAAACTCAACTCTATAATAATTGGGGAGGTACTTGCTCCAACTCGGATTTACAGTGAAAATTGCAGGAAATTCAAACCGGCACTAGGAAACAGACTGAGAATCCAGAGTAAACGTTTCTCCTGCAACCCGTTCCCTTTGTGCTAGATGAACGAACGTCTCTCCACATGCTCAGTTCTGAGAGATAAGTGTGTGTGAAAGCCGTCCTTCACCTAGCTTGTTGGGAACACAATGTTTCTTTCCTGTAGCAAACTCCACCCCATACATATATATGGGGAGTTACGAGCTCCAAATCGGTTTTACAGTGAAAACTGCAGGAACTTCAAACCGGCAGTAGGAAACAGACTGAGAAACCAGAGTAAATTTTCCCCTGCAATCCGTTCCTTTTTTGCTAGATGAACGAACGTCTCTCCACATGCTCAGTTCTGAGAGATAAGTGTGTGTGAAAGCCGTTCTTCACCTAGCTTGTTGGGAACACAAAGTTTCTTTTCAGTTGGTAACTATATTCCATACATATATATGGGGACGTACGAGCTCCAACTCGTTTTTACAGTGAAAACTGCAGGAACTTCAAACCGGCACTAGGAAACAAATGGAGAAACCAGAGTAAATGTTTCTAATGCAACCCGTTCCCTTTGTACTAGATGAACGAAATTCTCTCCACATGCTCAGTTCTGAGTGATAAGTGTGTGTGGGAGCCGTCCTTCACCTAGCTTGTTGGGAACACAAAGTTTCTTTTCAGTTGCTAACACATATCCATACATATATATGGGGATGTACTAGCTCCAACTCGGTTTTACAGTGAAAACTGCAGAAACTTCAAACCGGCTGTAGGAAACAGACTGAGAAACCAGAGTAACAGTTTCTCCTGCAAACCGTTACCTTTGTTCTAGTTGAACAAACGTCTTTCCACATGCTCAGTTCTGAGAGATAACTGCGTTTGAAAGCCGTCCTTCAACTAGCTTGTTGGGAACACAAAGTTTCTTTTCAGTTGCAAACTCCCTGTATACATATATATGCGGAGGTACGAGCTCCAACTCGTTTTTACAGTGAAAACTGCAGGAAATTCAAACCGGCAGTAGGAAACAGACTGAGAAACCAGAGTAAAATTTCCTCCTGCAAACCGTTCCAATTTTGCTAAATGAACGAAAGTCTCCCCACATGCTCAGTTCTGAGAGATAATTGTGTGTGAAAGCAGTCCTTCACCTAGATTGTTGGGAACACAAAGTTTATTTTCATTTGCAAACTCCACTCCATAAATATATATGGGAAGGTACTAGCTCCGACACTTTTTTACAGTGTAAACTGCAGAAACTTCAAACCGTCAGTAGGAAACAGACTGAGAAACCAGAGTAAAAGTTTCCCCTGCAACCCGTTCCCTTTGTTCTAGATGAACGTACGTCTCTCCACATGCTAAATTCTGAGAGTTAAGTGTGTGTGAAAGCCGTCCTTCACCTAACTTGTTGGGAACACAAAGTTTCTTTTCAGTTGCAAACTCCACTATATACATATATATGGGGAGGTACGAGCTCCAACTCGTTTTTACAGTGAAAAATGCAGGAACTTCAAACCGGCAGTAGGAAACAGACTGAGAAACCAGAGTAAAATTTCCTCCTGCAAACCGTTCCCTTTTTGCTAGATGAAAGAAAGTCTCTCCACATGCTCAGTTCTGAGAGATAAGTGTTTGTGAAAGCCGTCCTTCACCTAGCTTGTTAGGAACACAAAGTTTCTTTTCAGTTGCAAACTCCACTCCATACATATATATGGGGATGTACTAGCTCCAACTCGGTTTTACAGTGAAAACTGCAGGAACTTCAAACCGGCAGTAGGAAACAGACTGAGAAACCAGAGTAAAATTTTCTCTTGCAACCCGTTCCTTTTGTGCTAGATGAAAGAACGTCTCTCCAAATACTCAGTTCTGAGAGATAATTGTGTGTGAAAGACGTACTTCCAATAGCTTGTTGGGAACACCAAGATTCTTTTCAGTTGGAAATTCCACTCCATACATATATATGGGGACGTACGAGCTCCAAATCTGTTTTACAGTGAAAACTGCAGGAAATTCAAACCTGCACTAGGAAACAGACTGAGAAACCAGAGTAAAAGTTTCCCCTGCAACCCGTTCCCTTTGTGCTAGATGAACGAACGTCTCTCCACATGCTCAGTTCTGAGAGATAAGTTTGTGTGAAGGCCGTCCTTCACATTGCTTGTAGGAAACACAAAGTTTCTTTTCAGTTGCAAACTCCACTCCATACATTTATATGGGTAGGTACTAACTCCAGCACGGTTTCACAGTGAAAAATGCAGGAACTTCAAACCGGCATTAGGAAACAGACTGAGAAACCAGAGTAAAAGTTTCTCCTGCAATCCGTTCCTTTGTGCTAGATGAACGAACATCTCTCCACATGCTAAGTTCTGAGAGATAAGTGTGTGTGAAAGCCGTACTTCAAGTACCTTGTTGGGAACACAAAGTTTCTTTTCAGTTGCAAACTCCGCTCCATACATATATATGGGGAGGTACTAGCACCAACTCGGTTTTACAGTGAAAACTACAGGAACATGAAACCGGCACTAGGAAACAGACTGAGAAACAAGATTAAAAGTTTCCCTGCAACCAGTTCCTTTTGTGCTAGATGAACGAACGTTTCTCCACATGCTCCGTTCTGAGAGATTAGTGTGTGTGAAGCCGTCTTTCACCTAGCTTGTTGCGAATACAAAGATTCTTTTCAGATGCAAACTCAACTCTATACATAATTGGGGAGGTACTAGCTCCAACTCGGATTTACAGTGAAAACTGCAGGAACTTCAAACCGGAACTAGGAAACAGACTGAGAAACCAGAGTAAACGTTTCTCCTGCAACCCGTTCCCTTTGTGCTAGATGAACGAACGTCTCTCCATATGCTCAGTTCAGAGAGATAAGTGTGTGTGAAGCCGTCTTTCACCTAGCTTGTTGGGAACACAAAGTTCCTTTTCAGTTGCAAACTCCACTCCATACATATATATGGGGAGGTACTAGCTCCAACACGGTTTTACAGTGAAAACTGCAGGAACTTCAAACCGGCACTAGGAAACAGACTGAGAAACCAGAGAAAAAATTTCCCCTGCAACCCGTTATCTTTGTGCTAGATGAACGAACGTCTCTCCAAATACTCAGTTCTGATAAATAAGTGTGTGTGAAAGCCGTACTTCACCTAGCTTGTTGGGAACACAAAGATTCTTTTCAGTTGCAAACACCACTCCATACATATATATGGGGAGGTAGTAGCTCCAACTATGTTTTACATTGAAAACTGCAGGAACTTCAAACCGGCACTAGGAAACAGACTGAGAAACCAGAGTAAAACTTTCACCTGCAACCCGTTCCCTTTGTGCTAGATGAACGTATGTCTATCCACATGCTCAGTTCAGAGTGATAAGTGTGTGTGAAAGCCGTCCTTCAACTAGCTTGTTGGGAACACAAGGTTTCTTTTCAGTTGCAAACTCCACTACATACATATATACGGGGACGTACGAGCTCGAACTCGGTTTTACTGTGAAAACTGCAGGAACTTCAAACCGGCACTAGGAAACAGACTGAGAAACAAGAGTAAAAGTTTCCCTGCAACCAGTTCCTTTTGTGCTAGATGAACGAACGTTTCTCCACATGCTCCGTTCTGAGAGATTAGTGTGTGTGAAGCCGTCTTTCACCTAGCTTGTTGCGAATACAAAGATTCTTTTCAGATGCAAACTCAACTCTATACATAATTGGGGAGGTACTAGCTCCAACTCGGATATACAGTGAAAACTGCAGGAACTTCAAACCGGAACTAGGAAACAGACTGAGAAACCAGAGTAAACGTTTCTCCTGCAACCCGTTCCCTTTGTGCTAGATGAACGAACGTCTCTCCATATGCTCAGTTCAGAGAGATAAGTGTGTGTGAAAGCCGTCCTTCAAGGAGCTTGTTTGGAACACAAAGTTTCTTTTCAGTTGCAAACTCCACTCCTTACATATATATGGGGAGGTACGAGCTCCAACTCGGTTTTGCAGTGAAAACTGCAGGAACTTCAAACCGGCAGTAGGAAACAGACTGAGAAACCAGAGAAAAAGTTTCCTCTGCAACCCGTTCCATTTGTGCTAGATGAACGAACGTCTCTCCACATGCTCAGTTCTGAGAGATATGTGTGTGTGAAAGCCGTCCTTCAAGGATCTTGTTGGGAACACAAAGTTTCTTTTCAGTTGCAAACCCCACTCCATACATATATATGGGGAGGTACTAGCTCCAACACGGTTTTACAGTGAAAACTGCAGGAAATTCAAACCGGCACTAGGAAACTGACTGAGAAACCAGAGTAAAAGTTTCCCCTGCAACCCGTTATTTTTGTGCTAGATGAACGAACGTCTCTCCACATGCTCAGTTCTGAGAGATAATTGTGTGTGAAAGCCGTACTTCAACCTGCTTGTTGGGAACACAAAGTTCCTTTTCAGTTGCAAAATCCACTCCATACATATATATGGGAAGGTACTTGCTCCAACTCGGAATTACACTGAAAACTGCAGGAACTTCAAACCGGCAGTAGGAAACAGACTGAGAAACCAGAGTAAAAGATTCTCCTGCAAACCGTTCCCTTTGTGCTAGATGAACGAACGTCTCTCCACATGCTCAGTTCTGGGAGATAAGTGTGTGTGAGAGCCGTTCTTCACCTAGATTGTTGGGAACACAAAGTTTCTTTTCAGTTGCAAACTTCACTCCATACATATATATGGGGAGGTACTAGCTCCAACACGGTTTTACAGTGAAAACTGCAGGAACTTCAAACCGGCACTAGGAAACTGACTGAGAAACCAGAGTAAAATTTTCCCCTGCAACCCGTTACCTTTGTGCTAGATGAACGAACGTCTCTCCAAATACTCAGTTCTGATAGATAATTGTGTGTGAAAGCCGTACTTCACCTAGCTTGTTGGGAGCACAAAGTTTCTTTTCAGTTGCAAACTTCACTCC
Source organism: Camelus bactrianus (assembly GCF_048773025.1). Lineage (NCBI taxonomy): Eukaryota > Metazoa > Chordata > Mammalia > Artiodactyla > Camelidae > Camelus > Camelus bactrianus. The sequence continues at coordinate 81,410,479 of NC_133542.1, read as the reverse complement.
ATACATATATATGGGGAGGTACTAGCTCCAAAACGGTTTTACAGTGAAAACTGCAGGAACTTGAAACCGGCACTAGGAAACAGACTGAGAAACCAGAGTAAAGTTTCCCCTGCAACCCGTTCCATTTGTGCTAGATGAACGATCGTCTCTCCTCATGATCAGTTCTGAAAGATATGTGTGTGTGAAAGCCGTCCTTCAAGGAGCTTGTTGGGAACACAAAGTTTCTTTTCAGTTGGAAACTCCACTACTTACATATATATGGGGAGGTACGAGCTCCAACTAGGTTTTGTAGTGAAAACTGCAGGAACTTCAAACCGGCAGTAGGAAACAGACTGAGAAACCAGAGAAAAATTTCCCTCTGCAACCCGTTCCATTTGTGCTAGATGAACGAACGTCTCTCCACATGCTCAGTTCTGAGAGATATGTGTGTGTGAAAGCCGTCCTTCAAGGATCTTGTTGGGAACACAAAGTTTCTTTTCACTTGCAAACCCCACTCCATACATATATATGGGGAGGTACTAGCTCCAAATCGGTTTTACATTGAAAACTGCAGGAACATCAAACCGGCACTAGGAAACAGACTGAGAAACCAGAGTAAAAGTTCCCTGCAACCCGTTCCATTTGTGCTAGATAAACGAACGTCTCTCCACATGCTCATTTCTGAGAAATATGTGTGTGTGAAAGCCGTCCTTCACCTAGCTTGTTGGGATCACAAAATTTCTTTTCCGATGCAAACTCCACTCCAAACATATATATGGGGAGGTACGAGCTCCAACTCGGTTTTACAGTGAAAACTGCAGGAACTTCAAAACGGCAGTAGGAAACAGACTGAGAAACCAGAGTAAATTTTCCCCTGCAACCCGTTCCTTTTGTGCTAGATGAACGAACGTCTCTCCACATGCTCAGTTCTGAGAGAAAAGTGTGTGTGAAAGCCGTCTTTCACCTAGCTAGTTGGGAACACAAAGATTCTTTTCAGTTGTAAACTCAACTCTATAATAATTGGGGAGGTACTTGCTCCATCTCGGATTTACAGTGAAAATTGCAGGAAATTCAAACCGGCACTAGGAAACAGACTGAGAATCCAGAGTAAACGTTTCTCCTGCAACCCGTTCCCTTTGTGCTAGATGAACGAACGTCTCCCCACATGCTCAGTTCTGAGAAATAAGTGTGTGTGAAAGCCGTCCTTCAACTAGCTTGTTGGGAACACAATGTTTCTTTCCTGTAGCAAACTCCACCCATTACATATATATGGGGAGGTACGAGCTCCAACTCTGTTTTACAGTGAAAACTGCAGGAACTTCAAACCGGCAGTAGGAAACAGACTGAGAAACCAGAGTAAATTTTCCCCTGCAATCCGTTCCTTTTGTGCTAGATGAACGAACGTCTCTCCACATGCTCAGTTCTGAGGGATAAGTGCGTGTGAAAGCAGTCCATCACCTAGCTTGTTGGGAAAACAAAGATTCTTTTCAGTTGCAAAGTCAACTCTATACATAATTGGGGAGGTACTAGCTCCAACTCGGATTTACAGTGAAAACTGCAGGAACTTCAAACCGGCAGTAGGAAACAGACTGAGAAACCAGAGTAAACGTTTCTCCTGCAACCCGTTCCCTTTGTGCTAGATGAACGAACGTCTCTCCACATGCTCAGTTCTGAGAGATAAGTGTGTGTGAAGCCGTCTTTCACCTAGCTTGTTGGGAACACAAAGTTTCTTTTCAGTTGCAAACTCCACTCCATACATTTATATGGGGAGGTACTAGCTCCAACTCGGTTTTACAGTGAAAACTGCAGGAACATCAAACCGGCACTAGGAAACAGACTGAGAAACCAGAGTAAAAGTTTCCCCTGCAACCCGTTACATTTGTGCTAGATGAACGAACGTCTCTCCACATGCTCATTTCTGAGAAATATGTGTGTGTGAAAGCCGTCCTTCAACTAGCTTGTTGGGAACACAAAATTTCTTTTCAGATGCAAACTCCACTCCATACATATATATGGGGAGGTACGAGCTCCAACTCGGTTTTACAGTGAAAACTGCAAGAACTTCAAACCGGCACTAGGAAACACACTGAGAAACCAGAGTAAAAGTTTCTCCTGCAACCCGTTCCCTTTGTGCTAGATGAACGAATGACTCTCCACATGCTCTTTTCTGAGAGAAAAGTGTGTGTGAAAGCCGTCCTTCACCTAGCTAGTGGGGAACACAAAGATTCTTTTCAGTTGCAAACTCAACTCTATAATAATTGGGGAGGACTAGCTCCAACTCGGTTTTACAATGAAAACTGCAGGAACTTCAAACCGGCACTAGGAATCAGACTGAGAAACCAGAGTAAAAGTTTCTCCTGCAACCCGTTCCCTTTGTGCTAGATGAACGAAAGTCTCTCCACATGCTAAGTTCTGAGAGATAAGTTTGTGTGAACGCCGTCCTTAACCTAGCTTGTTGGGAACACAAAGTTTCTTTTCACTTGCAAATTCCATTCCATACATATATATAGGGAGGTACAAGCCCCAACTTGGTTTTACACTGAAAAATGCAGGAACTTCAAAACGGCAGTAGGAAACAGACAGAGAAACCAGAGTAAAAGATTCTCCTGCAACCCGTTCCTTTGTGCTAGATGAACGAACGTCTCTCCACATGCTCATTTCTGAGAGATAAGTGTGTGTTAATGCCGTCCATCACATAGCTTGTTGGGAAAACAAAGTTTCTTTTCAGTTGCAAACTCCAATCCATACATGTATATGGGGAGGTACTAGCTCCAACTAGGTTTTACACTGAAAATTGCAGGAACTTCAAACCGGCAGTAGGAAACAGACTGAGAATCCAGAGTAAAATTTCTCCTGCAACCAGTTCCCTTTGTGCTAGATGAACGAACATCACTCCACATGCTCAGTTCTGAGAGATAAGTGTGTGTGAAAGCCGTCCTTCATATAGCTTGTTTGGAACAGAAAGTTTATTTTCAGTTGCAAACACCACTTCATACATATATATGGGGAGGTACTAGCTCCAACTCGGTTTTAGAGTGAAAACTGCAGGAACTTCAAACCGGCACTAGGAAACAGACTGAGAAACCAGAGTAAAAATTTCCCCTGCAACACGTTCCATTTGTGCTAGATAAACGAACGTCTCTCCACATGCTCATTTCTGAGAAATATGTGTGTGTGAAAGCCGTCCTTCACCTAGCTTGTTGGGAACACAAAATTTCTTTTCAGATGCAAACTCCACTCCATACATATATATGGGGAGGTACGATGTCCAACTCGGTTTTACAGTGAAAACTGCAGGAACTTCAAAACGGCAGTAGGACACAGACTGAGAAACCAGAGTAAATTTTCCCCTGCAACCCGTTCCTTTTGTGCTAGATGGACGAACGTCTCTCCACATGCTCAGTTCTGAGAGATAAGTGTGTGTGAAAGCCGTCCTTCACCTAGCATGTTGGGAACACAAAGTTCCTTTTCAATTGCAAACTCCAATCCATGCATATATATGGGGATGTACTAGCTCCAACTCGGTATTACAGTGAAAACTGCAGGATATTCAAACCGGCACTAGGAAACAGACTGAGAAACCAGAGTAAAAGTTTCTCCTGCAACCCGTTCCCTTTGTGCTAGATGAGCGAAAGTTTCTCCACATGCTAATTTCTGAGAGATAAGTGTGTGTTAAAGCCTTCCTTCACCTACCTTGTTGGGAACACAAAGTTTCTTTTCACTTGCAAATTCCATTCCATACATATATATAGGGAGGTACAAGCTCCAACTCGGTTTTACAGTGAAAAATGCAGGAACTTCAAACCGGCAGTAGGAAACATACTGAGAATGAAGAGTAAAAGATTCTCCTGCAACCCGTTCCCTTTGTGCTAGATGAACGAACGTCTCTCCACATGCTCTTTTCTGAGAGATAAGTGCGTGTGAAAGCCGTCATTCACCTAGCTAGTTGGAACACAAAGATTCTTTTCAGTTGCAAACTCAAATCTATAATAATTGGGGAGGTACTAGCTCCAACTCGGATTTACAGTGAAAACTGCAGGAACTTCAAATCGGCACTAGGAAACAGACTGAGAATCCAGAGTAAACGTTTCTCCTGCAACCCGTTCCCTTTGTGCTAGATGAACGAACGTCTCTCCCCATGCTCAGTTCTGAGAGATAAGTGTGTGTGATAGCCGTCCTTCACCTAGCTTGTTGGGAACACAAAGTTTCTTTCCTGTTGCAAACTCCACTCCATACATATATATGGGGAGGTACGAGCTCCAACTCGGTTTTACTGTGAAAACTGCAGGAACTTCAAACCTGCAGTAGGAAAGAGACTGAGAAACCAGAGAAAATTTTCCACTGCAATCCGTTCCTTTTGTGCTAGATGAACGAACGTCTCTCCACATGCTCAGTTCTGAGAGATAAGTGTGTGTGAAAGCCGTCCTTCACCTAGCTTGTTGGGAACACAAAGTTCCTTTTCAGTTGCAAACTCCAATCCATACATATATATGGGGATGTACTAGCTCCAACTCGGTTTTACAATGAAAACTGCAGGAATTTCAAACCGACACTAGGAAACAGACTGAGAAACCAAGGTAAAAGTTTCTCCTGCAACCCGATCCCTTTGTGCTAGATGAACGAAATTCTCTCCACATGCTAAGTTCTGAGAGATAAGTGTGTGTGAACGCCGTCTTTAACATAGCTTGTTGGGAACACAAAGTTTCTTTTCACTTGCAAATTCCATTCCATACATATATATAGGGAGGTACAATCCCCAACTCGGTTTTACAGTGAAAAATGCAGGAACTTCAAACCGGCAGTAGGAAACAGACTGAGAAACCAGAGTAAAAGTTTCTCCTGCAACCCGTTCCTTTGTGCTAGATGAACGAATGTTTCTCCACATGCTCAGTTCTGAGAGATAAGTGCGTGTGAAAGCCGTACTTCACCTAGCTTGTTGGGAACACAATGTTTCTTTTCAGTTGCAAATCCACTCCATACATATATACGGGAAGGTACTAGCACCAACTCGGTTTTACAGTGAAAACTGCAGGAACTTCAAACCGGCACTAGGAAACAGACTGGGAAACCAGAGTAAAAGTTTCCCCTGCAACCCGTTCCCTTTTTGCTAGATGAAAGAACGCCTCTCCACATGCTCAGTTCTGAGAGATAAGTGTGTGTGAAAGCCGTCCTTCACCTAGCTTGTTGGGAACACAAAGATTCTTTACAGTTGCAAACTCAACTCTATACATAATTGGGGACGTACTAGCTCCAACTCGGGTTTACAGTGAAAACTGCAGGAACTTCAAACCGGCACTAGGAAACAGACTGAGAAACCAGAGTAAACGTTTCTCCTGCAACCCGTTCCTTTGTGCTAGATGAACGAACGTCTCTCCTCATGCTCAGTTCTGAGAGATAACTGTGTGTGAAGCCGTCTTTCACCTAGCTTGTTGGGAACACAAAGTTTCTTTTCAGTTGCAAACTCCACTCCATACATATATATGGGGAAGTACTAGCTCCAACTCGGTTTTACAGTGAAAACTCCAGGAACTTCAAACCGGCAGTAGGAAACAGACTGAGAAACCAGAGAAAAAGTTTCCCCTGCAACCCGTTCCATTTGTGCTAGATGAACGAACGTCTCTCCACATGCTCAGTTCTGAGAAATATGTGTGTGTGAAAGCCGTCCTTCAGCTTGCTTGTTGGGAACACAAAGTTTCTTTTCAGTTGCAAACTCCACTCCATACATATATATGGGGAGGTACGAGTTCCAACTCGGTTTTACAGTGAAACTGCAGGAACTTCAAACCGGTAGTAGGAAACAGATAGAGAAACCAGAGTAAATTTTCCCCTGCAACCCGTTACTTTTGGGCTAGATGAACGAACGTCTCTCCACATGCTCAGGTCTGAGAGATAAGTGTGTGTGAAAGCCGTCCTTCACCTAGCTTGTTGGGAACACAAAGTTTCTTTTCAGTTGCAAACTCCACTCCATACATATATATGGGGATGTACGAGCTCCAACTCGGGTTTACAGTGAAACTTGCAGGAACTTCAAACCGGCAGTAGGAAACAGACTGAGAATCCAGAGTAAAATTTTCTCTTGCAACCCGTTCCTTTTGTGCTAGATGAAAGAACGTCTCTCCAAATACTCAGTTCTGAGAGATAATTGTGTGAGAAAGACGTACTTCCAATAGCTTGTTTGGAACACCAAGATTCTTTTCAGTTGGAAATTCCACTCCATACATATATATGGGGACGTACGAGCTCCAAATCTGTTTTACAGTGAAAACGGCAGGAAATTCAAACCGGCACTAGGAAACAGACTGAGAAACCAGAGTAAAAGTTTCCCCTGCATACAATTCCCTTTTTGCTAGATGAAAGAACGCCTCTCCACATGCTCAGTTCTGAGAGATAAGTGTGTGTGAAGGCCGTCCTTCACATTGCTTGTAGGAAACACAAAGTTTCTTTTCAGTTGCAAACTCCACTCCATACATTTATATGGGTAGGTACTAACTCCAACTCGGATTTACAGTGAATAATTCAGGAACTTCAAACCGGCAGTAGGAAACAGACTGAGAAACCAGAGTAAAAGTTTCTCCTGCAATCCATTCCTTTGTGCTAGATGAACGAACATCTCTCCACATGCTAAGTTCTGAGAGATAAGTGTTTGTGAAAGCCGTACTTCAAGTACCTTGTTGGGAACACAAATTTTCTTTTCAGTTGCAAACTCCACTCCATACATATATATGGGGAGGTACTAGCACCAACTCGGTTTTACAGTGAAAACTACAGGAAGTTGAAACCGGCACTAGGAAACAGACTGAGAAACAAGAGCAAAAGTTTCCCTGCCACCCGTTCCTTTTGTGCTAGATGAACGAAAGTTTCTCCACATGCTCAGTTCTGAGAGAAATATGTGTGTGAAAGCCGTACTTCACCTAGCTTGTTGGGAACACAATGTTTCTTTTCAGTTGCAAACTCCACTCCATACATATATACGGGAAAGTACTAGCTCCAACTCGGTTTTACAGTGAAAACTGCAGGAACTTCAAACCGGCACTAGGAAACAGACTGAGAAACCAGAGTAAACGTTTCTCCTGCAACCCGTTCCCTTTGTGCTAGATGAACGAAAGTCTCTCCACATGCTCAGTACAGAGAGATAATTGTGTGTGAAGCCGTCTTTCACCTAGCTTGTTGGGAACACAAAGTTCCTTTTCAGTTGCAAACTCCACTCCATACATATATATGGGGAGGTACTAGCTCCAACTCGGTTTTACAGTGAAAACTGCAGGAAGTTCAAACCGGCACAAGGAAACAGACTGAAAAACCAGGGTAAAATTTCTCCGGCAAACCGTTCCTTTGTGCTAGATGAAAGTACGTCTCTCCACATGCTCAGTTTTAAGAGATAAGTGTGTGTGAAAGCCGTCCTTCAAGGAGCTTGTTGGGTACACAAAGTTTCTTTTCAGTTGCAAACTCCACTCCTTACATATATATGGGGAGGTACGAGCTCCAACTCGGTATTGCAGTGAAAACTGCAGGAACTTCAAACCGGCAGTAGGAAACAGACTGAGGATCCAGAGAAAAAGTTTCCCCTGCAACCCGTTCCCTTTGTGCTAGATGAACGAACGTCTCTCCACATGCTCAGTTCAGAGAGATAAGTGCGTGTGAAAGCCGTCCTTCACCTAGCTTGTCGGGAACACAAAGATTCTTTTCAGATGCAAACTCAACTCTATACATAATTGGGGAGGTACTAGCTCCAACTCGGATTTACAGTGAAAACTGCAGGAACTTCAAACCGGCACTAGGAAACAGACTGAGAAACCAGAGTAAACGTTTCTCCTGCAACCCGTTCCCTTTGTGCTAGATGAACGAACGTCTCTCCACATGCTCAGTTCAGAGAGATAAGTGTGTGTGAAGCCGTTTTTCACCTAGCTTGTTGGGAACACAAAGTATCTTTTCAGTTGCAAACTCCACTACTTACATATATATGGGGAGGTAAGAGCTCCAACTCGGTTTTGCAGTGAAAACTGCAGGAACTTCAAACCGGCAGTAGGAAACAGACTGAGAAGCCAGAGAAAAAGTTTCCTCTGCAACCCGTTCCATTTGTGCTAGATGAACGAACGTCTCTCCACATGCTCAGTTCTGAGAGATATGTGTGTGTGAAAGCCGTCCTTCAAGGATCTTGTTGGGAACACAAAGTTTCTTTTCAGTTGCAAACCCCACTCCATACATATATATGGGGAGGTACTAGCTCCAACACGGTTTTACAGTGAAAACTGCAGGAACTTCAAACCGGCACTAGGAAACAGACTGAGAAACCAGAGTAAAAATTTCCCCTGCAACCCGGTATCTTTGTGCTAGATGAACGAACGTCTCTCCAAATACTCAGTTCTGATAAATAAGTGTGTGTGAAAGCCGTACTTCACCTAGCTTGTTGGGAACACAAAGATTCTTTTCAGTTGCAAACACCACTCCATACATATATATGGGGAGGTAGTAGCTCCAACTATGTTTTACATTGAAAACTGCAGGAACTTCAAACCGGCACTAGGAAACAGACTGAGAAACCAGAGTAAAACTTTCACCTGCAACCCGTTCCCTTTGTGCTAGATGAACGTATGTCTATCCACATGCTCAGTTCAGAGTGATAAGTGTGTGTGAAAGCCGTCCTTCAACTAGCTTGTTGGGAACACAAAGTTTCTTTTCAGTTGCAAACTCCACTACATACATATATATGGGGACGTACGAGCTCGAACTCGGTTTTACTGTGAAAACTGCAGGAACTTCAAACCGGCACAAGGAAACAGACTGAAAAACCAGGGTAAAAGTTCCTCCGGCAACCCATTCTTTGTGCTAGATGAACGTACGTCTCTCCACATGCTCAGTTTTGAGAGATAAGTGTGTGTGAAACCGTCCTTCACCTAGCTTGTTGGGAACATAATGTTTCTTTTCGGTTGCAAACTCCACTCCATACATATATATGGGGAGATACTAGCTCCAACTCGGTTTTACAGTGAAAACTCCAGGAACTTCAAACCGGCAGTAGGAAACAGACTGAGAAACCAGAGAAAAAATTTCCCCTGCAACCCTTTCCATTTGTGCTAGATGAACGAACGTCTCTCCACATGCTCAGGTCTGAGAGATAAGTGTGTGTGAAAGCCGTCCTTCACCTAGCTTGTTGGGAACACAAAGTTTTTTTTCAGTTGCAAACTCCACTCCATACATATATATGGGGATGTACGAGCTCAAACTCGGGTTTACAGTGAAACTTGCAGGATCTTCAAACCGGCAGTAGGAAACAGACTGAGAAGCCAGAGTAAAATTTTCTCTTGCAACCCGTTCCTTTTGTGCTAGATGAAAGAACGTCTCTCCAAATACTCAGTTCTGAGAGATAATTGTGTGTGAAAGACGTACTTCCAATAGCTTGTTGGGAACACCAAGATTCTTTTCAGTTGGAAATTCCACTCCATACATATATATGGGGACGTACGAGCTCCAAATCTGTTTTACAGTGAAAACTGCAGGAAATTCAAACCTGCACTAGGAAACAGACTGAGAAACCAGAGTAAAAGTTTCCCCTGCAACCCGTTCCCTTTGTGCTAGATGAACGAACGTCTCTCCACATGCACAGTTCTGAGAGATAAGTTTGTGTGTAGGCCGTCCTTCACATTGCTTGTAGGAAACACAAAGTTTCTTTTCAGTTGCAAACTCCACTCCATACATTTATATGGGTAGGTACTAACTCCAGCACGGTTTTACAATGAAAAATGCAGGAACTTCAAACCGGCAGTAGGAAACAGACTGAGAAACCAGAGTAAAAGTTTCTCCTGCAATCCGTTCCTTTGTGCTAGATGAACGAACATCTCTCCACATGCTAAGTTCTGAGAGATAAGTGTGTGTGAAAGCCGTACTTCAAGTACCTTGTTGGGAACACAAAGTTTCTTTTCAGTTGCAAACTCCGCTCCATACATATATATGGGGAGGTACTAGCACCAACTCGGTTTTACAGTGAAAACTACAGGAACATGAAACCGGCACTAGGAAACAGACTGAGAAACAAGAGTAAAAGTTTCCCTGCAACCAGTTCCTTTTGTGCTAGATGAACGAACGTTTCTCCACATGCTCCGTTCTGAGAGATTAGTGTGTGTGAAGCCGTCTTTCACCTAGCTTGTTGCGAATACAAAGATTCTTTTCAGATGCAAACTCAACTCTATACATAATTGGGGAGGTACTAGCTCCAACTCGGATTTACAGTGAAAACTGCAGGAACTTCAAACCGGAACTAGGAAACAGACTGAGAAACCAGAGTAAACGTTTCTCCTGCAACCCGTTCCCTTTGTGCTAGATGAACGAACGTCTCTCCATATGCTCAGTTCAGAGAGATAAGTGTGTGTGAAGCCGTCTTTCACCTAGCTTGTTGGGAACACAAAGTTCCTTTTCAGTTGCAAACTCCACTCCATACATATATATGGGGAGGTACTAGCTCCAACTCGGTTTTACAGTGAAAACTGCAGGAAATTCAAACCGGCACTAGGAAACTGACTGAGATACCAGAGTAAAAGTTTCCCATGCAACCCGTTATCTTTGTGCTAGATGAACGAACGTCTCTCCACATGCTCAGTTCTGAGAGATAAGTGTGTGTGAAAGCCGTCCTTCAACCTGCTTGTTGGGAACACAAAGTTCCTTTTCAGTTGCAAACTCCATTCCTTACATATATATGGGGAGGTACGAGCTCCAACTCGGTTTTGCAGTGAAAACTGCAGGAACTTCAAACCGGCAGTAGGAAACAGACTGAGAAACCAGAGAAAAAGTTTCCTCTGCAACCCGTTCCATTTGTGCTAGATGAACGAACGTCTCTCCACATGCTCAGTTCTGAGAGATATGTGTGGGTGAAAGCCGTCCTTCAAGGATCTTGTTGGGAACACAAAGTTTCTTTTCAGTTGCAAACTCCACTCCATATATATATATGGGGAGGTACTAGCTCCAACACGGTTTTACAGTAAAAACTGCAGGAAATTCAAACCGGCACTAGGAAACTGACTGAGAAACCAGAGAAAAAATTTCCCCTGCAACCCGTTATCTTTGTGCTAGATGAACGAACGTCTCTCCAAATACTCAGTTCTGATAAATAAGTGTGTGTGAAAGCCGTACTTCAACCTGCTTGTTGGGAACAAAAAGATTCTTTTCAGTTGCAAACACCACTCCATACATATATATGGGGAGGTACGAGCTCCAACTCGGTTTTGCAGTGAAAACTGCAGGAACTTCAAACCGGCAGTAGGAAACAGACTGAGAAACCAGAGAAAAAGTTTCCTCTGCAACCCGTTCCATTTGTGCTAGATGAACGAACGTCTCTCCACATGCTCAGTTCAGAGTGATAAGTGTGTGTGAAAGCCGTCCTTCAAGGATCTTGTTGGGAACACAAAGTTTCTTTTCAGTTGCAAACCCCACTCCATACATATATATGGGGACGTACTAGCTCCAACACGGTTTTACAGTGAAAACTGCAGGAAATTCAAACCGGCACTAGGAAACAGACTGAGAAACCAGAGTAAAAGTTTCCCCTGCAACCCGTTATCTTTGTGCTAGATGAACGAACGTCTCTCCACATGCTCAGTTCTGAGAGATAATTGTGTGTGAAAGCCGTACTTCAACCTGCTTGTTGGGAACACAAAGTTCCTTTTCAGTTGCAAAATCCACTCCATACATATATATGGGAAGGTACTTGCTCCAACACGGATTTACAGTGAAAACTGCAGGAACTTCAAACCGGCAGTAGGAAAAATACTGAGAAACCAGAGTAAAAGATTCTCCTGCAAACCGTTCCCTTTGTGCTAGATGAACGAACGTCTCTCCACATGCTCAGTTCTGGGAGATAAGTGTGTGTGAGAGCCGTCCTTCACCTAGATTTTTGGGAACACAAAGTTTCTTTTCAGTAGCAAACTCCACTCCATACATATATATGGGGAGGTACTAAATCCAACTCTGTTTTACAGTGAAAACTGCAGGAACTTCAAACCGGCACTAGGAAACTGACTGAGAAACCAGAGTAAAATTTTCCCCTGCAACCCGTTACCTTTGTCCTAGATGAACGAACGTCTCTCCAAATACTCAGTTCTGATAGATAATTGTGTGTGAAAGCCGTACTTCACCTAGCTTGTTGGGAGCACAAAGTTTCTTTTCAGTGGCAAACTTCACTCCATAGATATATATGGGGAGGTACTAGCTCCAACACGGTTTTACAGTGAAAACTGCAGGAACTTCAAACCGGCACTAGGAAACAGACTGCGAAACCAGAGTAAAACTTTCTCCTGTAACCCGTTCCCTTTGTGCTAGATGAACGAATGTCTCTCCACATGCTCAGTTCTGAGAGATAAGTGTGTGTGAAAGCCGTCCTTCACCTAGCTTGTTGGGAACATAATGTTTCTTTTGGGTTGCAAACTCCACTCCATACATATATATGGGGAGATACTAGCTCCAACTCGGTTTTACAGTGAAAACTGCAGGAACTTCAAACCGGCAGTAGGAAAAAGACTGAGAAACCAGAGTAAAGTTTCCCCTGCAACCCGTTCCATTTGTGCTAGATGAACGATCGTCTCTCCTCATGATCAGTTCTGAGTGATATGTGTGTGTGAAAGTCGTCCTTCAAGGAGCTTGTTGGGAACACAAAGTTTCTTTTCAGTTGCAAACTCCACTACTTACATATATATGGGGAGGTACGAGCTCCAACTAGTTTTTGCAGTGAAAACTGCAGGAACTACAAACAGGCACTAGGAAACAGACTGAGAAACCAGAGTAAAGTTTCCCCTGCAAACCGTTCCATTTGTGCTAGATGAACGATCGTCTCTCCTCATGATCTGTTCTGAGAGATAAGTGTGTGTGAAATCCGTACTTCATCTAGCGTGTTGGGAACACAAAGTTTCTTTTCAGTTGCTAACTCCACTCCATACATATATATGGGGAAGTACTAGCTCCAACAAGGTTTTACATTGAAAACTGCAGGAACTTCAAACCGGCACTAGGAAACAGACTGAGAAACCACAGTCAAACTTTCTCCTGCAACACGTTCCCTTTGTGTTAGATGAGCGAATGTCTCTCCACATGCTCAGTTCAGAGAGATAATTGTGTGTGAAAGCCGTCCTTCAACTAGCTTGTTGGGAACACAAAGTTTCTTTTCACTTGCCAACTCCACTCCATACATATATATGGGGAGGTTCTAGCTCCAACTAGATTTTACAGTGAAAACTGAGGGAACTTCAAACCGGCACTAGGAAACAGACTGAGAAACCAGAGTAAAAATTTCTCCTGCAACCCGTTCCTTTTTTGCTAGATGAACGAACGTCTCTCCACATGCTCAGTTCTGAGAGATAATTGTGTGTGAAAGACGTACTTCAACCTGCTTGTTGGGAACACAAAGTTCCTTTTCAGTTGCAAACTCCACTCCATACATATATAAGGAATGTACATGCTCCAACTCGGAATTACAGTGAAAACTGCAGAAACTTCAAACTGGCACTAGGAAACAGACTGAGAAACCAGCGTAAAAGTTTCCCCTGCAACCCATTCCATTTGTGCTAGATGAACGAACGTCTCTCCACATGCTCAGTTCTGAGAGATAAGTGTGTGTGAAAGCCGTCCTTCAACTAGCTTGTTGGGAACACAAAGTTTCTTTTCAGTTGCAAACTCCACTCCATACATATATATGGGGAGGTACTAGCTCCAACTAGGTTTTACAGTGAAAACTGCAGGAACTTTAAACCGGCACTAGGAAACAGACTGAGAAACCAGAGTAAAATTTTCTCCTGCAACCCGTTCCTTTGTGCTAGATGAACGAACGTCTTTCCACATGCTCAGTTCTGAGAGATAAGTGTGTGTGAAAGCCGCCCTTCACCTAGCTTGTTGGGAACACAAAGATTCTTTTCAGTTGCAAACTCAACTCCATACATATATATGGGGATGTACTAGCTCCAAATCGGTTTTAAAGTGAAAACTGCAGGAACTTCAACCGGCACTAGGAAACAGACTGAGAAACCAGAGTAAAAGTTTCTCCTGCCACCCGTTCCCTTTGTGCTAGATGAAAGAACGTCTCTCCACATGCTCAGTTCTGAGAGATATGTGTGTGTGAAAGCCGTCCTTCAAGGAGCTTGTAGGGAACACAATAATTCTTTTCAGATGCAAACTCCACTCCATACATATATATGGGGTGGTACTAGCTCCAATTCTGTTTTGCAGTGAAAACTGCAGGAACTACAAACAGGCACTACGAAACAGACTGAGAAACCAGAGTAAAGTTTCCCCTGCAACCCGTTCCATTTGTGCTAGATGAACGATCGTCTCTCCTCATGATCTGTTCTGAGAGATAAGTGTGTGTGAAATCCGTACTTCACCTAGCGTGTTGGGAACACAAAGTTTCTTTTCAGTTCCTAACTCCACTCCATACATATATATGGGGAGGTACTAGCTCCAACTAGGTTTTACATTGAAAACTGCAGAACCTTCAAACCGGCACTAGGAAACAGACTGAGAAACCAGAGTAAAAGTTTCTCCTGCAACCCGTTCCTTTTTTGCTAGATGAACGAACGTCTCTCCACATGCTCAGTTCTGAGAGATAATTGTGTGTGAAAGCCGTCCTTCAACTAGCTTGTTGGGAACACAAAGTTTCTTTTCAGTTGCAAACTCCACTCCATACATATATAAGGAATGTACATGCTCCAACTCGGAATTACAGTGAAAACTGCAGAAACTTCAAACCGGCACTAGGAAACAGACTGAGAAACCAGCGTAAAAGTTTCCCCTGCAACCCATTCCATTTGTGCTAGATGAACGAACGTCTCTCCACATGCTCAGTTCTGAGAGATAATTGTGTGTTAAAGCCGTACTTCAACCTGCTTGTTGGGAACACAAAGTTCCTTTTCAGTTGCAAACTCCACTCCATACATATATAAGGGGATGTACATGCTCCAACTCGGAATTACAGTGAAAACTGCAGAAACTTCAAACCGGCACTAGGAAACAGACTTAGAAACCAGCGTAAAAGTTTCCCCTGCAACCCATTCCATTTGTGCTAGATGAACGAACGTCTCTCCACATGCTCAGTTCTGAGAGATAAGTGTGTGTGAAAGCCGTCCTTCAACTAGCTTGTTGGGAACACAAAGTTTCTTTTCAGTTGCAAACTCCACTCCCTACATATATATGGGGAGGTACTAGCTCCAACTAGGTTTTACAGTGAAAACTGCAGGAACTTTAAACCGGCACTAGGAAACAGACTGAGAAACCAGAGTAAAATTTTCTCCTGCAACCCGTTCACTTTGTGCTAGATGAACGAACGTCTCTCCACATGCTCAGTTCTGAGAGATAAGTGTGTGTGAAAGCCGCCCTTCACCTAGCTTGTTGGGAACACAAAGATTCTTTTCAGTTGCAAACTACACTCCATACATATATATGGGGATGTACTAGCTCCAAATCGGTTTTAAAGTGAAAACTGCAGGAACTTCAAACCGGCACTAGGAAACAGACTGAGAAACCAGAGTAAAAGTTTCTCCTGCCACCCGTTCCCTTTGTGCTAGATGAAAGAACGTCTCTCCACATGCTCAGTTCTGAGAGATAAGTGTGTGTGAAAGCCGTCCTCCAACTAGCTTGTTGGGAACACAAAGTTTCTTTTCAGTTGGTAACTCCAATCCATACATATATATGGGGACGTACGAGCTCCAACTCGGTTTTACAGTGAAAACTGCAGGAACTTCAAACCGGCACTAGGAAACAGACTAAGAAACCAGAGTAAATGTTGCTCCTGCAACCGGTTCCCTTTGTGCTAGATGAACGAAATTCTCTCCACATGCTAAGTTCTGAGAGATAAATGTGTGTGAAAGCCGTCCTTCAACTAGCTTTTTGGAAACACAAAGTTTCTTTTCACTTGCAAATTCCACTCCATACATATATATAGGGAGGTACAAACTCCAACTCGGTTTTACAGTGAAAAATGCAGGAACTTCAAACCGGCAGTAGGAAACAGACTGAGAAACCAGAGTAAAAGATTCCCCTGCAACCCGTTACCTTTGTGCTAGATGAACGAACGTCTCTCCACATGCTCATTTCTGAGAGATAAGTGTGTGTTAAAGCCGTCCATCAACTAGCTTGTTGGGAACACAAAGTTTCTTTTCAGTTGCAAACTCCACTCCATACATATATATGGGGAGGTACTAGCTCCAACTATGTTTTACAGTGAAAACTGCAGGAAATTCAAACCGGCAGTAGGAAACAGACTGAGAATCCAGAGTAAAAGTTTCTCCTGCAACCCGTTCCCTTTGTGCTAGATGAACGAACATCTCTCCACATGCTCATTTCTGAGAGATAAATGTGTGTGAAAGCCGTCCTTCAAGTACATTGTTGGGAACACAAAGTTTCTTTTCAGTTGCAAACTCCACTCCATACATATATATGGGGAGGTACTAGCACCAACTCGGTTTTGCAGTGAAAACTGCAGGAACTTCAAACCGGCACTAGGAAACAGACTGAGAAACAAGAGTAAAAGTTTCCCTGCAACCCGTTCCTTTTTTGCTAGATGAAAGAACGTCTCTCCACATGCTCAGTTCTGAGAGATAAGTGTGTGTGAAAGCCGTCCTCCACCTAGCTTGTTGGGAACACAAAGTTTCTTTTCAGTTGGTAACTCCAATCCATACATATATTTGGGGACGTACGAGCTCCAACTCGGTTTCACAGTGAAAACTGCAGGAACTGCAAACCAGCACTAGGAAACAGACTAAGAAACCAGAGTAAAATTTCTCCTTCAACCGGTTCCCTTTGTGCTAGATGAACGAAATTCTCTCCACATGCTAAGTTCTGAGAGATAAGTGTGTGTGAAAGCCGTCCTTCACCTAGCTTTTTGGAAACACCCAGTTTCTTTTCACTTGCAAATTCCACTCCATACATATATATAGGGAGGTACAAACTCCAACTCGATTTTACAGTGAAAAATGCAGGAACTGCAAACAGGCACTAGGAAACAGACTGAGAAACCAGAGTAAAAGATTCCCCTACAAACCGTTACCTTTGTGCTAAATGAACGAACGTCTCTCCACATGCTAATTTCTGAGAGATAAGTGTGTGTTAAAGCCGTCCATCAACTAGCTTGTTGGGAACACAAAGTTTCTTTTCAGTTGCAAACTCCACTCCATATATTTATTTGGGTAGGTACTAATTCAAACTCGGTTTTACAGTGAAAACTGCAGGAATTTCAAACCGGCAGTAGGAAACAGACTGAGAATCAAGAGTAAAAGTTTCTCCTGCAACCCGTTCCCTTTGTGCTAGATGAACGAACATCTCTCCACATGCTCATTTCTGAGAGGTAAATGTGTGTGAAAGCCGTCCTGCAAGTACCTTGTTGGGAACACAAAGTTTCTTTTCAGTTGCAAACTCCACTCCATACATATATATGGGAAGGTACTAGCACCAACTCGGTTTTACAGTGAAAACTGCAGGAACTTCAAACCGGCACTAGGAGACAGACTGACAAACCAGCGTAAAAGTTTCCCCTGCAACCCATTCCATTTGTGCTAGATGAACGAACGTCTCTCCACATGCTAAGTTCTGAGAGATAAGTGTGTGTGAAACCGTCCTTCAACTAGCTTGTTGGGAACACAAAGTTTCTTTTAAGTTGCAAACTCCACTCCATACATATATATGGGGAGGTACTAGCTTCAACTATGTTTTACAGTGAAAACTGCAAGAACTTTAAACCGGCACTAGGAAACAGATTGATAAACCAGAGTAAAATTTTCTCCTGCCACCCGTTCCCTTTGTGCTAGATGAAAGAACGTCTCTCCACATGCTCAGTTCTGAGAGATATGTGTGTGTGAAAGCCGTCCTCCAACTAGCTTGTTGGGAACACAAAGTTTCTTTTCAGTTGGTAACTCCAATCCATACACATATATGGGGACGTACGAGCTCCAACTCGGTTTTACAGTGAAAACTGCAGGAACTTCAAACCGGCACTAGGAAACAGACTAAGAAACCAGAGTAAATGTTGCTCCTGCAACCGGTTCCCTTTGTGCTAGATGAACGAAATTCTCTCCACATGCTAAGTTCTGAGAGATAAGTGTGTGTGAAAGCCGTCCTTCACCTAGCTTTTTGGAAACACAAAGTTTCTTTTCACTTGCAAATTCCTCTCCATACATATATATAGGGAGGTACAAACTCCAACTCGGTTTTACAGTGAAAAATGCATGAACTTCAAACCGGCAGTAGGAAACAGACTGAGAAACCAGAGTAAAAGATTCCCCTGCAACCCGTTACCTTTGTGCTAGATGAACGAACGTCTCTCCACATGCTCATTTCTGAGAGATAAGTGTGTGTTAAAGCCGTCCATCAACTAGCTTGTTGGGAACACAAAGTTTCTTTTCAGTTGCAAACTCCACTCCATACATATATATGGGGAGGTACTAGCACCAACTCTGTTTTGCAGTGAAAACTGCAGGAACTTCAAACCGGCACTAGGAAACAGACTGAGAATCCAGAGTAAAAGTTTCTCCTGCAAACCGTTCCCTTTGTGCTAGATGAACGAACATCTCTCCACATGCTCATTTCTGAGAGATAAATGTGTGTGAAAGCCGTCCTTCAAGTACCTTGTTGGGAACAGAAAGTTTCTTTTCAGTTGCAAACTCCACTCCATACATATATATGGGGAGGTACTAGCACCAACTCGGTTTTGCAGTGAAAACTGCAGGAGCTTCAAACCGGCACTAGGAAACAGACTGAGAAACCAGCGTAAAAGTTTCCCCTGCAACCCATTCCATTTGTGCTAGATGAACGAACGTCTCTCCACATGCTCAGTTCTGAGAGATAAGTGTGTGTGAAAGCCGTCCTTCAACTAGCTTGTTGGGAACACAAAGTTTCTTTTCAGTTGCAAACTCCACTCCATACATATATATGGGGAGGTACTAGCTCCAACTAGGTTTTACAGTGAAAACTGCAGGAACATTAAACCGGCACTAGGAAACAGACTGAGAAACCAGAGTAAAATTTTCTCCTGCAACCCGTTCCCTTTGTGCTAGATGAACGAACGTCTCTCCACATGCTCAGTTCTGAGAGATAAGTGTGTGTGAAAGCCGCCCTTCACCTAGCTTGTTGGGAACACAAAGATTCTTTTCAGTTGCGAACTTCACTCCATACATATATATGGGGATGTACTAGATCCAAATCGGTTTTAAAGTGAAAACTGTAGGAACTTCAAACCGGCACTAGGAAACAGACTGAGAAACCAGAGTAAAAGTTTCTCCTGCCACCCGTTCCCTTTGTGCTAGATGAAAGAACGTCTCTCCACATGCTCAGTTCTGAGAGATAAGTGTGTGTGAAAGCCGTCCTCCAACTAGCTTGTTGGGAACACAAAGTTTCTTTTCAGTTGGTAACTCCAATCCATACATATATATGGGGACGTACGAGCTCCAACTCGGTTTTACAGTGAAAACTGCAGGAACTTCAAACCGGCACTAGGAAACAGACTAAGAAACCAGAGAAAATGTTGCTCCTGCAACCGGTTCCCTTTGTGCTAGATGAACGAAATTCTCTCCACATGCTAAGTTCTGAGAGATAAGTGTGTGTTAAAGCCTTCCTTCACCTAGCTTTTTGGAAACACAAAGTTTCTTTTCACTTGCAAATTCCACTCCATACATATATATAGGGAGGTACAAACTCCAACTCGGTTTTACAGTGAAAAATGCAGGAACTTCAAACCGGCAGTAGGAAACAGACTGAGAAACCAGAGTAAAAGATTCCCCTGCAACCCGTTACCTTTGTGCTAGATGAACGAACGTCTCTCCACATGCTCATTTCTGAGAGATAAGTGTGTGTTAAAGCCGTCCTTCAACTAGCTTGTTGGGAACACAAAGTTTCTTTTCAGTTGCAAACTCCACTCCATACATATATATGGGGAGGTACAAGCTCCAACTAAGTTTTACAGTGAAAACTGCAGGAAATTCAAACCGGCAGTAGGAAACAGACTGAGAATCCAGAGTAAAAGTTTCTCCTGCAACCCGTTCCCTTTGTGCTAGATGAACGAACATCTCTCCACATGCTCATTTCTGAGAGATAAATGTGTGTGAAAGCCGTCCTTCAAGTACCTTGTTGGGAACACAAAGTTTCTTTTCAGTTGCAAACTCCACTCCATA
The DNA here is from genome assembly GCF_048773025.1 of Camelus bactrianus. Classification (NCBI taxonomy): domain Eukaryota; kingdom Metazoa; phylum Chordata; class Mammalia; order Artiodactyla; family Camelidae; genus Camelus; species Camelus bactrianus. The sequence goes on along the minus strand of NC_133542.1, from coordinate 81,390,365 downwards.
CATATCTATGGGGAGGTACTAGCACCAACTCGGTTTTGCAGTGAAAACTGCAGGAACTTCAAACCGGCACTAGGAAACAGACTGAGAAACAAGAGTAAAAGTTTCCCTGCAACCCGTTCCTTTTGTGCTAGATGAAAGAACGTCTCTCCACATGCTCAGTTCTGAGAGATAAGTGTGTGTGAAAGCCGTAATCCACCTAGCTTGTTGGGAACACAAAGTTTCTTTTCAGTTGGTAACTCCAATCCATACATATATATGGGGACGTACGAGCTCCAACTCGGTTTCACAGTGAAAACTGCAGGAACTGCAAACCAGCACTAGGAAACAGACTAAGAAACCAGAGTAAAATTTCTCCTTCAACCGGTTCCCTTTGTGCTAGATGAACGAAATTCTCTCCACATGCTAAGTTCTGAGAGATAAGTGTGTGTGAAAGCCGTCCTTCACCTAGCTTTTTGGAAACACCAAGTTTCTTTTCACTTGCAAATTCCACTCCATACATATATATAGGGAGGTACAAACTCCAACTCGATTTTACAGTGAAAAATGCAGGAACTGCAAACCGGCAGTAGGAAACAGACTGAGAAACCAGAGTAAAAGATTCCCCTGCAACCCGTTACCTTTGTGCTAGATGAACGAACGTCTCTCCACATGCTAATTTCTGAGAGATAAGTGTGTGTTAAAGCCGTCCATCAACTAGCTTGTTGGGAACACAAAGTTTCTTTTCAGTTGCAAACTCCACTCCATATATTTATTTGGGTAGGTACTAATTCAAACTCGGTTTTACAGTGAAAACTGCAGGAATTTCAAACCGGCAGTAGGAAACAGACTGAGAATCAAGAGTAAAAGTTTCTCCTGCAACCCGTTCCCTTTGTGCTAGATGAACGAACATCTCTCCACATGCTCATTTCTGAGAGGTAAATGTGTATGAAAGCCGTCCTTCAAGTACCTTGTTGGGAACACAAAGTTTCTTTTCAGTTGAAAACTCCACTCCATACATATATATGGGAAGGTACTAGCACCAACTCGGTTTTACAGTGAAAACTGCAGGATCTTCAAACCGGCACTAGGAAACAGACTGACAAACCAGCGTAAAAGTTTCCCCTGCAACCCATTCCATTTGTGCTAGATGAACGAACGTCTCTCCACATGATAAGTTCTGAGAGATAAGTGTGTGTGAAAGCCGTCCTTCAACTAGCTTGTTGGGAACACAAAGTTTCTTTTAAGTTGCAAACTCCACTCCATACATATATATGGGGAGGTACTAGCTCCAACTAGGTTTTACAGTGAAAACTGCAGGAACTTTAAACCGGCACTAGGTAACAGATTGATAAACCAGAGTAAAATTTTCTCCTGCAACCCGTTCCCTTTGTGCTAGATGAACGAACGTCTCTCCACATGCTAAGTTCTGAGAGATAAGTGTGTGTGAAAGCCGCCCTTCACCTAGCTTGTAGGGAACACAAAGTTTCTTTTCAGTTGCAAACTCCACTCCATACATATATATGGGGATGTACTAGCTCCAAATCGGTTTTAAAGTGAAAACTGCAGGAACTTCAAACCGGCACTAGGAAACAGACTGAGAAACCAGAGTAAAAGTTTCTCCTGCCACCCGTTCCCTTTGTTCTACATGAAAGAACGTCTCTCCACATGCTCAGTTCTGAGAGATAAGTGTGTGTGAAAGCCGTCCTCCAACTAGCTTGTTGGGAACACAAAGTTTCTTTTCAGTTGCAAACTCCACTCCATACATATATATGGGGAGGTACAAGCTCCAACTCGGTTTTACAGTGAAAACTGCAGGAACTTCATACCGGCACTAGGAAACAGACTGACAAACCAGAGTAAAATATTCCCCTGCAACCCGTTCCTTTTTTGCTAGATGAAAGAACGTCTCTCCACATGCTCAGTTCTGAGAGATATGTGCGTTTGAAAGCCGTCCATCACCTAGCTTGTTGGGAACACAAAGATTCTTTTAAGTTGCAAACTCATCTCATAAATAATTGGGGAGGTACTAGCTCCAACTAGGTTTTACATTGAAAACTGCAGGAACTTCAAACCGGCACTAGGAAACAGACTGAGAAACCAGAGTAAAGTTTCCCCTGCAACCCGTTCCATTTGTGCTAGATGAACGATCGTCTCTCCTCATGATCTGTTCTGAGAGATAAGTGTGTGTGAAATCCGTACTTCACCTAGCGTGTTGGGAACACAAAGTTTCTTTTCAGTTGCTAACTCCACTCCATACTTATATATGGGGAGGTACTAGCTCCAACTAGGTTTTACATTGAAAACTGCAGGAAATTCAAACCGGCACTAGGACACAGACTGAGAAACCACAGTAAAACTTTCTCCTGCAACACGTTCCCTTTGTGCTAGATGAGCGAATGTCTCTCCACATGCTCAGTTCAGAGAGATATGTGTGTGTGAAAGCCGTCCTTCAACTAGCTTGTTGGGAACACAAAGTTTCTTTTCACTTGCCAACTCCACTCCATACATATATATGATGAGGTTCTAGCTCCAACTAGATTTTACAGTGAAAACTGAGGGAACTTCAAACCGGCACTAGGAAACAGACTGAGAAACCAGAGTAAAAGTTTCTATTGCAACCCGTTCCTTTTTTGATAGATGAACGAACGTCTCTCCACATGCTCAGTTCTGAGAGATATGTGTGTGTGAAGCCGACTTTCACCTAGGTTGTTGGGAACACAAAGTTTCTTTTCACTTGCAAATTCCACTCCATACATATATATAGGGAGGTACAAACCCCAACTCGGTTTTACAGTGAAAAATGCAGGAACTTCAAACCGGCAGTAGGAAACACACTGAGAAACTAGAGTAAAAGATTCCCCTGCAACACGTTACCTTTGTGCTAGATGAACGAACGTCTCTCCACATGCTCATTTCGGAGAGATAAGTGTGTGTTAAAGCCGTCCATCAACTACCTTGTTGTTAACACAAAGTTTCTTTTCAGTTGCAAACTCCACTCCATATATTCATATGGGTAGGTACTAATTCAAACTCGGTTTTACAGTGAAAACTGCAGGAACTTCAAACCGGCAGTAGGAAACAGACTGAGAATCCAGAGTAAAAGTTTCTCCTGCAACCCGTTCCCTTTGTGCTAGATGAACGAACATCTCTCCACATGCTCATTTCTGAGAGATAAATGTGTGTGAAAGCCGTCCTTCAAGTACCTTGTTGGGAACACAAAGTTTCTTTTCAGTTGCAAACTCCACTCCATACATATATATGGGGAGGTACTAGCACCAACTCGGTTTTGCAGTGAAAACTGCAGGAACTTCAAACCGGCACTAGGAAACAGACTGAGAAACAAGAGTAAAAGTTTCCCTGCAACCCGTTCCTTTTGTGCTAGATGAATGAACGTTTCTCCACATGTTCAGTTCTGAGAGATAAGTGTGTGTGAAAGCCGTCCTCCAACTAGCTTGTTGGGAACACAAAGTTTCTTTTCAGTTGGTAACTCCAATCCATACATATATATGGGGACGTACGAGCTCCAACTCTGTTTTACAGTGAAAACTGCAGGAACTTCAAACCGGCACTAGGAAACAGACTAAGAAACCAGAGTAAAAGTTTCTCCTGCAACCGGTTCCCTTTGTGCTAGATGAACGAAATTCTCTCCACATGCTAAGTTCTGAGAGATAAGTGTGTGTGAAAGCCGTCCTTCACCTAGCTTTTTGGAAACACCAAGTTTCTTTTCACTTGCAAATTCCACTGCATACATATATATAGGGAGGTACAAACTCCAACTGGATTTTACAGTGAAAAATGCGGGAACTTCAAACTGGCTGTAGGAAACAGACTGAGAAACCAGAGTAAAATATTCCCCTGCAACCCGTTACCTTTGTGCTAGATGAACGAACGTCTCTCCACATGCTCATTTCTGAGAGATAAGTGTGTGTTAAAGCCGTACATCAACTAGCTTGTTGGGAACACAAAGTTTCTTTTCAGTTGCAAACTCCACTCCGTATATTTATATGGGTAGGTACTAATTCAAACTCGGTTTTACAGTGAAAACTGCAGGAATTTCAAACCGGCACTAGGAAACAGACTGAGAATCAAGAGTAAAGGTTCCCTGCAACCCGTTCCTTTTGTGCTAGATGAACGAACGTTTCTCCACATGCTCTGTTTTGAGAAATAAGTGTGTGTGAAAGCCGTCCTTCACCTAGCTTGTTGGAAACACAAAGTTTCTTTTCAGTTGCAAACTCCACTGCATACATATATATTGGGAGTTACTAGCTCCAACTCGGTTTTACTGTGAAAACTGCAGGAACTTCAAACCGGCACTAGGAAACAGACTGACAAACCAGAGTAAAACTTTCCCCTGCAACCCGTTCCTTTTTTGCTAGATGAAAGAACGTCTCTCCACATGCTCAGTTCTGAGAGATAAGTGCGTGTGAAAGCCGTCCATCACCTAGCTTGTTGGGAACACAAAGATTCTTTTCAGTTGCAAACTCAACTCTATACATAATTGGGGAGGAACTAGCTCCAACTCGCATTTACAGTGAAAACTGCAGGATCTTCAAACCGGCACTAGGAAACAGACTGAGAAACCAGAGTAAACGTTTCTCCTGCCACCCGTTCCCTTTGTGCTAGATGAGCGAACGTCTCTCCACATGCTCAGTTCTGAGAGATATGTGTGTGTGAAGCCGACTTTCACCTAGCTTGTTGGGAACACAAAGTTTCTTTTCAGTTGCAAACACCAATCCATACATTTATATGGGGAGGTACTAGGTCCAACTCGGTTTTACAGTGAAAACTGCAGAAACTTCAAACCGGCAGTAGGAAACAGACTGAGAAACCAGAGTAAAAGTTTCCCCTGCAACCCGTTCAATTTGTGCTAGATGAACGAACGTCTCTCCACATGCTCAGTTCTGAGAAATATCTGTGTGTGAAAGCAGTCCTTCACATAGCTTGTTGTGAACATAAAGTTTCTTTTCAGATGCAAACTCCACTCCATACATATATATGGGGAGGTACGAGCTCCAACTCGGTTTTACAGTGAAAACTGCAGGAACTTCCAACCGGCAGTAGGAAACATACTGAGAAACCAGAGTAAATTTTCCCCTGCAACCCGTTCCTTTTGTGCTAGATGAACGAACGTCTCACCACATGCTCAGTTCTGAGAGATAAGTGTGTGTGAAAGCCGTCCTTCACCTAGCATTTTGGGAACACAAAGTTCCTTTTCAATTGCAAACTCCAATCCATGCATATATATGGGGATTTACTAGCTCCAACTCGGATTTACAGTGAAAACTGCAGGAACTTCAAACCGGCACTAGAAAACAGACTGAGAAACCAGAGTAAAAGTTTCTCCTGCAATCCGTTCCCTTTGTGCTAGATGAACAAAAGTCTCTCCACATGCTCTTTTCTGAGAGATAAGTGTGTGTGAAATCCGTACTTCACCTAGCGTGTTGGGAACACAAAGTTTCTTTTCAGTTGCTAACTCCACTCCATACATATATATGGGGAGGTACTAGCTCCAACTAAGTTTTACATTGAAAACTGCAGGAAATTCAAACCGGCACTAGGAAACAGACTGAGAAACCAGAGTAAAACTTTCTCCTGCAACACGTTCCCTTTGTACTAGATGAACGAATGTCTCTCCACATGCTCAGTTCAGAGAGATAAGTGTGTGTGAAAGCCGTCCTTCAACTAGCTTGTTGGGAACACAAAGTTTCTTTTCACTTGCCAACTCCTCTCCATACATATATATGGGGAGGTACTAGCTCCAACTAGATTTTACAGTGAAAACTGCAGGAACATCAAACCGGTACTAGGAAACAGACTGAAAACCAGAGTAAAATTTTCTCCTGCAACCCGTTCCCTTTGTGCTAGATGAACGAACGTCTCTCCACATGCTCAGTTCTGAGAGATAAGTGTGTGTGAAAGCCGTCCTTCACCTAGCATGTTGGGAACACAAAGTTTCTTTTCAGTTGCATACTCCACTCCATACACATATATGGGGATGTACAAGCTCCAAATCGGTTTTACAGTGAAAACTGCAGGAACTTCAAACCGGCATTAGGAAACAGACTGAGAAACCAGAGTGAAAGTTTCTCCTGCCACCCGTTCCCTTTGTGCTAGATGAAAGAACGTCTCTCCACATGCTCAGTTCTGAGAGATAAGTGTGTGTGAAAGCCGTCCTCCACCTAGCTTGTTGGGAAAACAAAGTTTCTTTTCAGTTGGTAACTCCAATCCGTATATATATATGGGGATGTACGAGCTCCAACTCGGTTTTACAGTGAAAACTTCAGGAACTTCAAACCGGCACTAGGAAACAGACTAAGAAACCAGAGTAAATGTTTCTCCTGCAACCGGTTCCCTTTGTGCTACATGAACGAAATTCTCTCCACATGCTAAGTTCTGAGAGATAAGTGTGTGTGAAAGCCGTACTTCACCTAGCTTTTTGGAAACACAAAGTTTCTTTTCACTTGCCAATTCCACTCCATACATATATATAGGGAGGTACAAACTCCAACGCGGTTTTACACAGAAAAATGCAGGAACTTCAAACCGGCAGTAGGAAACAGACTGAGAAACCAGAGTAAAAGATTCCCCTGCAACCCGTTACCTTTGTGCTAGATGAACGAACGTCTCTCCACATGCTAAGTTCTGAGAGATAAGTGTGTGTGAAAGCCGTCCTTCACATAGCTTTTTGGGAACACAAAGTTTCTTTTCACTTGCAAACTCCACTCCATACATATATATGGGGAGGTACTAGCTCCAACTCTGTTTTACAGTGAAAACTGCAGGAACTTCAAACCGGCACTAGGAAACAGACTGAGAAACCAGAGTAAAAGTTTCTCCTGCAACCGGTTCCCTTTGTGCTAGATGAACGAAATTCTCTCCACATGCTAAGTTCTGAGAGATAAGTGTGTGTGAAAGCCGAACTTCACCTAGCTTTTAGGAAACACAAAGTTTCTTTTCACTTGCAAATTCCACTCCATACATATATATAGGTAGGTACAAACTCCAACTCGGTTTTACAGAGAAAAATACAGGAACTTCAAACCGGCAGTAGGAAACAGACTGAGAAACCAGAGTAAAAGATTCCCCTGCTACCCGTTACCTTTGTGCTAGATGAACGAACGTCTCTCCACATGCTCATTTCTGAGAGATAAGTGTGTGTTAAAGCCGTCCATCAACTAGCTTGTTGGGAACACAAAGTTTCTTTTCAGTTGCAAACTCCACTCCATATATTCATATGGGTAGGTACTAATTCAAACTCGGTTTTACAGTGAAAACTGCAGGAACTTCAAACCGGCAGTAGGAAACAGACTGAGAATCCAGAGTAAAAGTTTCTCCTGCAACCCGTTCCATTTCTGCTAGATGAACGAACATCTCTCCACATGCTCATTTCTGAGAGATAAATGTGTGTGAAAGCCGTCCTTCAAGTACCTTGTTGGGAACACAAAGTTTCTTTTCAGTTGTAAACTCCACTCTATACATATCTATGGGGAGGTACTAGCACCAACTCGGTTTTGCAGTGAAAACTGCAGGAACTTCAAACCGGCACTAGGAAACAGACTGAGAAACAAGAGTAAAATTTTCCCTGCAACCCGTTCCTTTTGTGCTAGATGAACGAACGTTTCTCCACATGCTCAGTTCTGAGAGATAAGTGTGTGTGAAAGCCGTCCTCCACCTTGCTTGTTGGGAACACAAAGTTTCTTTTCAGTTGGTAACTCCAATCCATACATATATATGGGGACGTACGAGCTCCACCTCGGTTTTACAGTGAAAACTGCAGGAACTTCAAACCGGCACTAGGAAACAGACTAAGAAACCAGAGTAAAAGTGTCTCCTTCAACCGGTTCCCTTTGTGCTAGAAGAACGAAATTCTCTCCACATGCTAAGTTCTGAGAGATAAGTGTGTGTGAAAGCCGTCCTTCACCTAGCTTTTTGGAAACACCAAGTTTCTTTTCACTTGCAAATTCCACTCCATACATATATATAGGGAGGTACAAACTCCAACTCGATTTTACAGTGAAAAATGCAGGAACTTCAAAACGGCAGTAGGAAACAGACTGAGAAACCAGAGTAAAAATTCCCCTGCAACCCATTACCTTTGTGCTAGATGAACGAACCTCTCTCCACATGCTCATTTCTGAGAGATAAGTGTGTGTTAAAGCCGTCCATCAACTAGCTTGTTGGGAACACAAAGTTTCTTTTCAGTTGCAAACACCATTCCATATATTTATATGGGTAGGTACTAATTCAAACTCGGTTTTACATTGAAAACTGCAGGAATTTCAAACCGGCAGTAGGAAACAGACTGAGAATCAAGAGTAAAAGTTTCTCCTGCAACCCGTTCCCTTTGTGCTAGATGAACGAACATCTCTCCACATGCTCATTTCTGAGAGATAAATGTGTGTGAAAGCCGTCCTTCAAGTACCTTGTTGGGAACACAAAGTTTCTTTTCAGTTGCAAACTCCATTCCATACATATATATGGGGAGGTACAAGCACCAACTCGGTTTTACAGTGAAAACTGCAGGAACTTCAAACCGGCACTAGGAAACAGAATGAGAAACAAGAGTAAAGGTTCCCTGCAACCCGTTCCTTTTGTGCTAGATGAACGAACGTTTCTCCACATGCTCAGTTTTGAGAGATAAGTGTGTGTGAAAGCCGTCCTTCACCTAGCTTGTTGGGAACACAAAGTTTCTTTTCAGTTGCAAACTCCACTCCATACACATATATGGGGAGGTACTAGCTCCAACTCGGTTTTACAGTGAAAACTGCAGGAATTTCAAACCGGCACTAGGAAACAGACTGACAAACCAGAGTAATACTTTCCCCTGCAACCCGTTCCTTTTTTCTAGATGAAAGAACGTCTCTCCACATGCTCAGTTCTGAGAGATAAGTGCGTGTGAAAGCCGTCCATCACCTAGCTTGTTGGGAACACAAAGATTCTTTTCAGTTGCAAACTCAACTCTATACATAATTGGGGAGGAACTAGCTCCAAATCGGATTTACAGTGAAAACTGCAGGAACTTCAAACCGGCACTAGGAAACAGACTGAGAAACCAGAGTAAACGTTTCTCCTGCCACCCGTTCCCTTTGTGCTAGATGAGCGAACGTCTCTCCACATGCTCAGTTCTGAGAGATATGTGTGTGTGAAGCCGCCTTTCACCTAGCTTGTTGGGAACACAAAGTTTCTTTTCAGTTGCAAACACCAATCCATACATTTATATGGGGAGGTACTAGGTCCAACTCGATTTTACAGTGAAAACGGCAGGAACTTCAAACCGGCAGTAGGAAACAGACTGAGAAACCAGAGTAAAAGTTTCCCCTGCAACCCGTTCAATTTGTGCTAGATGAACGAACGTCTCTCCACATGCTCATTTCTGAGAAATATCTGTGTGTGAAAGCAGACCTTCACATAGCTTGTTGGGAACACAAAGTTTCTTTTCAGTTGGTAACTCCAATCCATACATATATATGGGGAGGTACGAGCTCCAACTCGGTTTTACAGTGAAAACTGCAGGAACTTCAAACCGGCACTAGGAAACAGACTAAGAAACCAGAGTAAAAGTTTCTCCGGCAACCGGTTCCCTTTGTGCTTTATGAACGAAATTCTCTCCACATGCTAAGTTCTGACAGATAAGTGTGTGTGAAAGCCTTCCTTCACCTAGCTTTTTGGAAACACAAAGTTTCTTTTCACTTGCCAATTCCTCTCCATACATATATATAGGGAGGTACAAACTCCAACGAGGTTTTACACAGAAAAATGCAGGAACTTCAAACCGGCAGTAGGAAACAGACTGAGAAACCAGAGTAAAAGATTCCCCTGCAACCCGTTACCTTTGTGCTAGATGAACGAACGTCTCTCCACATGCTCAGTTCTGAGAGATAAGTGCGTGTGAAAGCCGTCCATCACCTATCTTGTTGGGAACACAAAGTTTCTTTTCAGTTGGTAACTCCAATCCATACATATATATGGGGACGTACGAGCTCCAACTCGGTTTTACAGTGAAAACTGCAAGAACTTCAAACCGGCACTAGGAAACAGACTAAGAAACCAGAGTAAAAGTTTCTCCAGCAACCGGTTCCATTTGTGCTAGATGAACGAAATTCTCTCCACATGCTAATTTCTGAGAGATAAGTGTGAGTGAAAGCTGTCCTTCACCTAGCTTTTTGGAAACACAAAGTTTCTTTTCACTTGCAAATTCCACTCCATACATATATATAGGGAGGTACAAACTCCAACTCGGTTTTACAGTGAAAAATGCAGGAACTTCAAACCGGCAGTAGGAAACAGACTGAGAAACCAGAGTAAATATTCCCCTGCAACCCGTTACCTTTGTGCTAGATGAACGAACGTCTCTCCACATGCTCATTTCTGAGAGATAAGTGTGTGTTAAAGCCGTCCATCAACTAGCTTGTTAGGAACACAAAGTTTCTTTTCAGTTGCCAACTCCACTCCATATATTCATATGGGTAGGTACTAATTCAAACTCGGTTTTACAGTGAAAACTGCAGGAACTTCAAACCGGCAGTAGGAAACAGACTGAGAATCCAGAGTAAAAGTTTCTCCTGCAACCCGTTCCCTTTGTGCTAGATGAACGAACATCTCTCCACATGCTCATTTCTGAGAGATAAATCTGTGTGAAAGCCGTCCTTCAAGTACCTTGTTGGGAACACATAGTTTCTTTTCAGTTGCAAACTACACTCCTTACATATATATGGGGAGGTACTAGCACCAACTCGGTTTTGCAGTGAAAACTGCAGGAACTTCAAACCGGCACTAGGAAACAGACTGAGAAACAAGAGTAAAAGTTTCCCTGCAACCCGTTCCTTTTGTGCTAGATGAACGAACGTTTCTCCACATGCTCAGTTCTGAGAGATATTTGTGTGTGAAAGCCTTCCTCCACCTAGCTTGTTGGAAACACAAAGTTTGTTTTCAGTTGGTAACTCCAATCCATACATATATATGGGGACGTACGAGCTCCAACTCGGTTTTACAGTGAAAACTGCAGGAAATTCAAACCGGCACTAAGAAACAGACTAAGAAACCAGAGTAAAAGTTTCTCCTTCAACCGTTTCCCTTTGTGCTAGATGAACGAAATTCTCTCCACATGCTAAGTTCTGAGAGATAAGTGTGTGTTAAAGCCGTCCATCAACTAGCTTGCTGGGAACACAAAGTTTCTTTTCAGTTGGTAACTCCAATCCATTCATATATATGGGGATGTACGAGCTCCAACTCGGTTTTACAGTGAAAACTGCAGGAACTTCAAACCAGCACTAGGAAACAGACTAAGAAACCAGAGTAAAAGTTTCTCCTGCAACCGGTTCCATTTGTGCTAGATGAACGAAATTCTCTCCACATGCTAAGTTCTGAGAGATAAGTGTGTGTGAAAGCCGTCCTTCACCTAGCTTTTTGGAAACACAAAGTTTCTTTTCACTTGCAAATTCCACTCCATACATATATATAGGGAGGTACAAACTCCAACTCGGTTTTACAGAGAAAAATGCAGGAACTTCAAACCGGCAGTAGGAAACAGACTGAGAAACCAGAGTAAAAGATTCCCCTGCAACCCGTTACCTTTGTGCTAGATGAACAAACGTGTCTCCACATGCTCAGTTCTGAGAGATAAGTGCGTGTGAAAGCCTTCCATCAACTAGCTTGTTGGGAACACAAAGATTCTTTTCAGTTGCAAACTCAACTTTATACATAATTGGGGAGGAACTAGCTCAAACTCGGATTTACAGTGAAAACTGCAGGAAATTCAAACCGGCACTTGGAAACAGAATGAGAAACCAGAGTAAACGTTTCTCTGGCAACCCGTTCCCTTTGTGCTAGATGAGCGAACGTCTCTCCACATGCTCAGTTCTGAGAGATATGTGTGTGTGAAGCCGACTTTCACCGAGCTTGTTGGAAACACAAAGTTTCTTTTCAGTGGCAAACACCAATCCATATATTTATATGGGGAGGTACAAGGTCCAACTCGATTTTACAGTGAAAACTGCAGGAAATTCAAACCGGCAGTAGGAAACAGACTGAGAAACCAGAGTAATAGTTTCCCCTGCAACCCGTTCAATTTGTGCTAGATGAACGAACGTCTCTCCACATGCTCATTTCTGAGAAATATCTGTGTGTGAAAGCAGTCCTTCACATAGCTTGTTGGGAACACAAAGTTTCTTTTCAGATGCAAACTCCACTCCATACATATATATGGGGAGGTACGAGCTCCAACTCGGTTTTACTGTGAAAACTGCAGAAACTTCCAACAGGCAGTAGGAAACATACTGAAAAACCAGAGTAAATTTTCACCTGCAACCCGTTCCTTTTGTGCTAGATGAACGAACGTCTCTCCACATGCTCAGTTCTGAGAGATAAGTGTGTGTGAAAGCCGTCCTTCACCTAGCATTTTGGGAACACTAGTTCCTTTTCAGTTGCAAACTCCAATCCATGCATATATATGGGGATTTTCTAGCTCCAACTCGGTTTTACAGTGAAAACTGCAGGAACTTCAAACCGGCACTAGGAAACAGACTGAGAAACCAGAGTAAAAGTTTCTCCTGCAACCCGTTCCCTTTGTACTAGATGAACAAAAGTCTCTCCACATGCTCTTTTCTGAGAGATAATTGTGTGTGAAATCCGTACTTCACCTAGCGTGTTGGGAACACAAAGTTTCTTTTCTGTTGCTATTTCCACTCCATACATATATATGGGGAGGTACTAGCTCCAACTAGGTTTTACATTGAAAACAGCAGGAAATTCAAACCGGCACTAGGAAACAGACTGAGAAACCAGAGAAAAACTTTCTCCTGCAACACGTTCCCTTTGTGCTAGATGAACGAATGTCTCTCCACATGCTCAGTTCAGAGAGATAAGCGTGTGTGAAAGCCGACCTTCAACTAGCTTGTTGGGAACACAAAGTTTCTTTTCACTTGCCAACTCCACTCCATACATATATATGGGGTGTTACTAGCTCCAACTAGGTTTTACAGTGAAAACTGCAGGAACTTCAAACCGGCACTAGGAAACAGACTGAGAAACCAGAGTAAAAGTTTCTCCTGCAACCCGTTCCTTTTTTGCTAGATGAACGAACATCTCTCCACATGCTCAGTTCTGAGAGATAGTTGTGTGTGAAAGCCGTACTTCACCTAGCTTTTTGGAAACACAAAGTTTCTTTTCAATTGCAAATTCCACTCCATACATATATATAGGGCGGTACAATCTCCAACTCGGTTTTACAGAGAAAAATGCAGGAACTTCAAACCGGCAGTAGGAAACAGACTGAGAAACCAGAGTAAAAGATTCCCCTGCAACCTGTTACCTTTGTGCTAGATGAACGAACGTCTCTCCACATGCTCATTTCTGAGAGATAAGTGTGTGTGAAAGCCGTCCATCAACTAGCTTGTTGGGAACACAAAGTTTCTTTTCAGTTGCAAACTCCACTCCATACATATATATGGGGAGGTACAAGCACCAACTCGGTTTTACAGTGAAAACTGCAGGAACTTCAAACCGGCATTAGGAAACAGACTGAGAAACAAGAGTAAAAGTTTCCCTGCAACCCGTTCCTTTTGGGCTAGATGTACGAAAGTTTCTCCACATGCTCAGTTCTGAGAGATAAGTGTGTGTGAAAGCCGTACTTCACCTAGCTTGTTGGGAACACAAAGTTTCTTTTCGGTTGCAAACTCCACTCCATACATATATATGGGGAGTTTCTAGCTCCAACTCGGTTTTACAGTGAAAACTGCAGGAACTTCAAACCGGCACTAGGAAACAGACTGAGAAACCGGAGAAAAACTTTCCCCTGCAACCCGTTCCTTTTTTGCTAGATGAAAGAACGTCTCTCCACATGCTCAGTTCTGAGAGATAAGTGTGTGTTAAAGCCGTCCTCCACCTAGCTTGTTGGGAACACAAAGTTTCTTTTCAGTTGGTAACTCCAATCCATACATATATATGGGGACGTACGAGCTCCAACTCGGTTTTACAGTGAAAACTGCAGGAACTTCAAACCGGCACTAGGAAACAGACTAAGAAACCAGAGTAAAAGTTTCTCCTGCAACCGGTTCCCTTTGTGCTACATGAACGAAATTCTCTCCACATGCTAAATTCTGAGAGATAAGTGTGTGTGAAAGCCGTCCTTCACCTAGCTTTTTGGAAACACAAAGTTTCTTTTCACTTGCAAATTCCACTCCATACATATATATAGGGCGGTACAAACTCCAATTCGGTTTTACAGAGAAAAATGCAGGAACTTCAAACCGGCAGTAGGAAACAGACTGAGAAACCAGAGTAAAAGATTCCCCTGCAACCCGTTACCTTTGTGCTAGATGAACGAACGTCTCTCCACATGCTCATTTCTGAGAGATAAGTGTGTGTTAAAGCCATCCATCAACTAGCTTGTTGGGAACACAAAGTTTCTTTTCAGTTGCAAACTCCACCCCATACATATATATGGGGAGGTACTAGCACCAACTCTGTTTTACAGTGAAAACTGCAGGAACTTCAAACCGGCACTAGGAAACAGACTGAGAAACAAGAGTAAAAGTTTCCCTGCAACCCGTTCTTTTTGTGCTAGATGTACAAAAGTTTCTCCACATGCTCAGTTCTGAGAGATAAGTGTGTGTGAAAGCCGTACTTCACCTAGCTTGTTGGGAACACAAAGTTTCTTTTCACTTGCAAACTCCACTCCATACATATATATGGGGAGTTACTAGCTCCAACTCGGTTTTACAGTGAAAACTGCAGGAACTTCAAACCGGCACTAGGAAACAGACTGAGAAACCAGAGAAAAACTTTCCCCTGCAACCCGTTTCTTTTTTGCTAGAAGAAAGAACGTCTCTCCACATGCTCAGTTCTGAGAGATAAGTGTGTGTGAAAGCCGTCCTTCACCTAGCTTGTTGGGAACAGAAAGTTTCTTTTGAGTTGCAAACTTCACTCCATACATATATATGGGGAGGTACAAACTCCAACTAGATTTTACAGTGAAAACTGCAGGAACATCAAACCGGCACTAGGAAACAGACTGAGAAACCAGAGTAAAATTTTCTCCTGCAACCCGTTCCCTTTGTGCTAGATGAACGAACGTCTCTCCACATGCTCAGTTCTGAGAGATAAGTGTGTGTGAAAGCCGTCCTTCACCTAGCTTGTTGGGAACACAAAGTTTCTTTTCAGTTGCAAACTCCACTCCATACATATATATGGGTATGTACTAGCTCCAAATCGATTTTACAGTGAAAACTGCAGGAACATCAAACCGGCACTAGGAAACAGACTGAGAAACCAGAGTAAAAGTTTCTCCTGCCACCCGTTCTCTTTGTGCTAGATGAAAGAACGTCTCTCCACATGCTCAGTTCTGAGAGATAAGTGTGTGTTAAAGCCGTCCTCCACCTAGCTTGTTGGGAAAACAAAGTTTCTTTTCAGTTGGTAACTCCAAACCATACATATATATGGGGACGTACGAGCTCCAACTCGGTTTTACAGTGAAAACTGCAGGAACTTCAAACCGGCACTAGGAAACAGACTAAGAATCCAGAGTAAAAGTTTCTCCTGCAACCGGTTCCCTTTGTGCTAGATGAACGAAATTCTCTCCACATGCTAAATTCTGAGAGATAAGTGTGTGTGAAAGCCATCCTTCACCTAGCTTTTTGGAAACACAAAGTTTCTTTTCACTTGCAAATTCCACTCCATACATATATATAGGGCGGTACAAACTCCAACTCGGTTTTACAGAGAAAAATGCAGGAACTTCAAACCGGCAGTAGGAAACAGACTGAGAAACCAGAGTAAAAGATTCCCCTGCAACCCGTTACCTTTGTGCTAGATGAACGAACGTCTCTCCACATGCTCATTTCTGAGAGATAAGTGTGTGTGAAAGCCGTCCATCAACTAGCTTGTTGGGAACACAAAGTTTCTTTTCAGTTGCAAACTCCACTCCATACATATATATGGGGAGGTACAAGCACCAACTCGGTTTTACAGTGAAAACTGCAGGAACTTCAAACCGGCATTAGGAAACAGACTGAGAAACAAGAATAAAAGTTTCCCTGCAACCCGTTCCTTTTGGGCTAGATGTACGAAAGTTTCTCCACATGCTCAGTTCTGAGAGATAAGTGTGTGTGAAAGCCGTACTTCACCTAGCTTGTTGGGAACACAAAGTTTCTTTTCGGTTGCAAACTCCACTCCATACATATATATGGGGAGTTTCTAGCTCCAACTCGGTTTTACAGTGAAAACTGCAGGAACTTCAAACCGGCACTAGGAAACAGACTGAGAAACCGGAGAAAAACTTTCCCCTGCAACCCGTTCCTTTTTTGCTAGATGAAAGAACGTCTCTCCACATGCTCAGTTCTGAGAGATAAGTGTGTGTTAAAGCCGTCCTCCACCTAGCTTGTTGGGAACACAAAGTTTCTTTTCAGTTGGTAACTCCAATCCATACATATATATGGGGACGTACGAGCTCCAACTCGGTTTTACAGTGAAAACTGCAGGAACTTCAAACCGGCACTAGGAAACAGACTAAGAAACCAGAGTAAAAGTTTCTCCTGCAACCGGTTCCCTTTGTGCTACATGAACGAAATTCTCTCCACATGCTAAATTCTGAGAGATAAGTGTGTGTGAAAGCCGTCCTTCACCTAGCTTTTTGGAAACACAAAGTTTCTTTTCACTTGCAAATTCCACTCCATACATATATATAGGGCGGTACAAACTCCAATTCGGTTTTACAGAGAAAAATGCAGGAACTTCAAACCGGCAGTAGGAAACAGACTGAGAAACCAGAGTAAAAGATTCCCCTGCAACCCGTTACCTTTGTGCTAGATGAACGAACGTCTCTCCACATGCTCATTTCTGAGAGATAAGTGTGTGTTAAAGCCATCCATCAACTAGCTTGTTGGGAACACAAAGTTTCTTTTCAGTTGCAAACTCCACTCCATACATATATATGGGGAGTTACTAGCTCCAACTCGGTTTTACAGTGAAAACTGCAGGAACTTCAAACCGGCACTAGGAAACAGACTGAGAAACCAGAGAAAAACTTTCCCCTGCAACCCGTTCCTTTTTTGCTAGATGAAAGAACGTCTCTCCACATGCTCAGTTCTGAGAGATAAGTGTGTGTGAAAGCCGTCCTTCACCTAGCTTGTTGGGAACAGAAAGTTTCTTTTGAGTTGCAAACTTCACTCCATACATATATATGGGGAGGTACAAGCTCCAACTAGATTTTACAGTGAAAACTGCAGGAACATCAAACCGGCACTAGGAAACAGACTGAGAAACCAGAGTAAAATTTTCTCCTGCAACCCGTTCCCTTTGTGCTAGATGAACGAACGTCTCTCCACATGCTCAGTTCTGAGAGATAAGTGTGTGTGAAAGCCGTACTTCACCTAGCTTGTTGGGAACACAAAGTTTCTTTTCAGTTGCAAACTCCACTCCATACATATATATGGGTATGTACTAGCTCCAAATCGATTTTACTGTGAAAACTGCAGGAACATCAAACCGGCACTAGGAAACAGACTGAGAAACCAGAGTAAAAGTTTCTCCTGCCACCCGTTCTCTTTGTGCTAGATGAAAGAACGTCTCTCCACATGCTCAGTTCTGAGAGATAAGTGTGTGTTAAAGCCGTCCTCCACCTAGCTTGTTGGGAAAACAAAGTTTCTTTTCAGTTGGTAACTCCAAACCATACATATATATGGGGACGTACGAGCTCCAACTCGGTTTTACAGTGAAAACTGCAGGAACTTCAAACCGGCACTAGGAAACAGACTAAGAATCCAGAGTAAAAGTTTCTCCTGCAACCGGTTCCCTTTGTGCTAGATGAACGAAATTCTCTCCACATGCTAAATTCTGAGAGATAAGTGTGTGTGAAAGCCATCCTTCACCTAGCTTTTTGGAAACACAAAGTTTCTTTTCACTTGCAAATTCCACTCCATACATATATATAGGGCGGTACAAACTCCAACTCGGTTTTACAGAGAAAAATGCAGGAACTTCAAACCGGCAGTAGGAAACAGACTGAGAAACCAGAGTAAAAGATTCCCCTGCAACCCGTTACCTTTGTGCTAGATGAACGAACGTCTCTCCACATGCTCATTTCTGAGAGATAAGTGTGTGTTAAAGCCGTCCATCAACTAGCTTGTTGGGAACACAAAGTTTCTTTTCAGTTGCAAACTCCACCCCATACATATATATGGGGAGGTACTAGCACCAACTCGGTTTTACATTGAAAACTGCAGGAACTTCAAACCGGCACTAGGAAACACACTGAGAAACAAGAGTAAAAGTTTCCCTGCAACCCGTTCTTTTTGTGCTAGATGTACAAAAGTTTCTCCACATGATCAGTTCTGAGAGATAAGTGTGTGTGAAAGCCGTACTTCACCTAGCTTGTTGGGAACACAAAATTTGTTTTCAGTTACAAACCCCACTGCATACATATATATGGGGAGTTACTAGCTCCAACTCGGTTTTACAGTGAAAACTGCAGGAACTTCAAACCGGCACTAGGAAACAGACTGAGAAACCAGAGAAAAACTTTCCCCTGCAACCCGTTCCTTTTTTGCTAGATGAAAGAACGTCTCTCCACAAGCTCAGTTCTGAGAGATAAGTGTGTGTGAAAGCCGTCCTTCACCTAGCTTGTTGGGAACACAAAGTTTCTTTTGAGTTGCAAACTCCACTCCATACATATATATGGGGAGGTACAAGCTCCAACTAGGTTTTACAGTGAAAACTGCAGGAACTTCAAACCGGCACTAGGAAACAGACTGAGAAACAAGAGTAAAAGTTTCCCTGCAACCCGTTCCTTTTGTGCTAGATGAACGAACGTTTCTCCACATGCTCAGTTCTGAGAGATAATTGTGTGTGAAAGCCTTCCTCCACCTAGCTTGTTGGAAACACAAAGTTTGTTTTCAGTTGGTAACTCCAATCCATACATATATATGGGGACGTACGAGCTCCAACTCGGTTTTACAGTGAAAACTGCAGGAAATTCAAACCGGCACTAGGAAACAGACTAAGAAACCAGAGTAAAAGTTTCTCCTTCAACCGTTTCCCTTTGTGCTAGATGAACGAAATTCTCTCCACATGCTAAGTTCTGAGAGATAAGTGTGTGTTAAAGCCGTCCATCAACTAGCTTGCTGGGAACACAAAGTTTCTTTTCAGTTGGTAACTCCAATCCATTCATATATATGGGGATGTACGAGCTCCAACTCGGTTTTACAGTGAAAACTGCAGGAACTTCAAACCAGCACTAGGAAACAGACTAAGAAACCAGAGTAAAAGTTTCTCCTGCAACCGGTTCCATTTGTGCTAGATGAACGAAATTCTCTCCACATGCTAAGTTCTGAGAGATAAGTGTGTGTGAAAGCCGTCCTTCACCTAGCTTTTTGGAAACACAAAGTTTCTTTTCACTTGCAAATTCCACTCCATACATATATATAGGGAGGTACAAACTCCAACTCGGTTTTACAGAGAAAAATGCAGGAACTTCAAACCGGCAGTAGGAAACAGACTGAGAAACCAGAGTAAAAGATTCCCCTGCAACCCGTTACCTTTGTGCTAGATGAACAAACGTGTCTCCACATGCTCAGTTCTGAGAGATAAGTGCGTGTGAAAGCCTTCCATCAACTAGCTTGTTGGGAACACAAAGATTCTTTTCAGTTGCAAACTCAACTTTATACATAATTGGGGAGGAACTAGCTCAAACTCGGATTTACAGTGAAAACTGCAGGAAATTCAAACCGGCACTTGGAAACAGAATGAGAAACCAGAGTAAACGTTTCTCTGGCAACCCGTTCCCTTTGTGCTAGATGAGCGAACGTCTCTCCACATGCTCAGTTCTGAGAGATATGTGTGTGTGAAGCCGAATTTCACCGAGCTTGTTGGAAACACAAAGTTTCTTTTCAGTGGCAAACACCAATCCATATATTTATATGGGGAGGTACTAGGTCCAACTCGATTTTACAGTGAAAACTGCAGGAAATTCAAACCGGCAGTAGGAAACAGACTGAGAAACCAGAGTAATAGTTTCCCCTGCAACCCGTTCAATTTGTGCTAGATGAACGAACGTCTCTCCACATGCTCATTTCTGAGAAATATCTGTGTGTGAAAGCAGTCCTTCACATAGCTTGTTGGGAACACAAAGTTTCTTTTCAGATGCAAACTCCACTCCATACATATATATGGGGAGGTACGAGCTCCAACTCTGTTTTACTGTGAAAACTGCAGAAACTTCCAACAGGCAGTAGGAAACATACTGAAAAACCAGAGTAAATTTTCACCTGCAACCCGTTCCTTTTGTGCTAGATGAACGAACGTCTCTCCACATGCTCAGTTCTGAGAGATAAGTGTGTGTGAAAGCCGTCCTTCACCTAGCATTTTGGGAACACAAAGTTCCTTTTCAGTTGCAAACTCCAATCCATGCATATATATGGGGATTTTCTAGCTCCAACTCGGTTTTACAGTGAAAACTGCAGGAACTTCAAACCGGCACTAGGAAACAGACTGAGAAACCAGAGTAAAAGTTTCTCCTGCAACCCGTTCCCTTTGTACTAGATGAACAAATGTCTCTCCACATGCTCTTTTCTGAGAGATAATTGTGTGTGAAATCCGTACTTCACCTAGCGTGTTGGGAACACAAAGTTTCTTTTCTGTTGCTATTTCCACTCCATACATATATATGGGGAGGTACTAGCTCCAACTAGGTTTTACATTGAAAACAGCAGGAAATTCAAACCGGCACTAGGAAACAGACTGAGAAACCAGAGAAAAACTTTCTCCTGCAACACGTTCCCTTTGTGCTAGATGAACGAATGTCTCTCCACATGCTCAGTTCAGAGAGATAAGCGTGTGTGAAAGCCGACCTTCAACTAGCTTGTTGGGAACACAAAGTTTCTTTTCACTTGCCAACTCCACTCCATACATATATATGGGGAGTTACTAGCTCCAACTAGGTTTTACAGTGAAAACTGCAGGAACTTCAAACCGGCACTAGGAAACAGACTGAGAAACCAGAGTAAAAGTTTCTCCTGCAACCCGTTCCTTTTTTGCTAGATGAACGAACATCTCTCCACATGCTCTGTTCTGAGAGATAGTTGTGTGTGAAAGCCGTACTTCACCTAGCTTTTTGGAAACACAAAGTTTCTTTTCAATTGCAAATTCCACTCCATACATATATATAGGGCGGTACAATCTCCAACTCGGTTTTACAGAGAAAAATGCAGGAACTTCAAACCGGCAGTAGGAAACAGACTGAGAAACCAGAGTAAAAGATTCCCCTGCAACCCGTTACCTTTGTGCTAGATGAACGAACGTCTCTCCACATGCTCATTTCTGAGAGATAAGTGTGTGTGAAAGCCGTCCATCAACTAGCTTGTTGGGAACACAAAGTTTCTTTTCAGTTGCAAACTCCACTCCATACATATATATGGGGAGGTACAAGCACCAACTCGGTTTTACAGTGAAAACTGCAGGAACTTCAAACCGGCATTAGGAAACAGACTGAGAAACAAGAGTAAAAGTTTCCCTGCAACCCGTTCCTTTTGGGCTAGATGTACGAAAGTTTCTCCACATGCTCAGTTCTGAGAGATAAGTGTGTGTGAAAGCCGTACTTCACCTAGCTTGTTGGGAACACAAAGTTTCTTTTCGGTTGCAAACTCCACTCCATACATATATATGGGGAGTTTCTAGCTCCAACTCGGTTTTACAGTGAAAACTGCAGGAACTTCAAACCGGCACTAGGAAACAGACTGAGAAACCGGAGAAAAACTTTCCCCTGCAACCCGTTCCTTTTTTGCTAGATGAAAGAACGTCTCTCCACATGCTCAGTTCTGAGAGATAAGTGTGTGTTAAAGCCGTCCTCCACCTAGCTTGTTGGGAACACAAAGTTTCTTTTCAGTTGGTAACTCCAATCCATACATATATATGGGGACGTACGAGCTCCAACTCGGTTTTACAGTGAAAACTGCAGGAACTTCAAACCGGCACTAGGAAACAGACTAAGAAACCAGAGTAAAAGTTTCTCCTGCAACCGGTTCCCTTTGTGCTACATGAACGAAATTCTCTCCACATGCTAAATTCTGAGAGATAAGTGTGTGTGAAAGCCGTCCTTCACCTAGCTTTTTAGAAACACAAAGTTTCTTTTCACTTGCAAATTCCACTCCATACATATATATAGGGCGGTACAAACTCCAATTCGGTTTTACAGAGAAAAATGCAGGAACTTCAAACCGGCAGTAGGAAACAGACTGAGAAACCAGAGTAAAAGATTCCCCTGCAACCCGTTACCTTTGTGCTAGATGAACGAACGTCTCTCCACATGCTCATTTCTGAGAGATAAGTGTGTGTTAAAGCCATCCATCAACTAGCTTGTTGGGAACACAAAGTTTCTTTTCAGTTGCAAACTCCACCCCATACATATATATGGGGAGGTACTAGCACCAACTCGGTTTTACAGTGAAAACTGCAGGAACTTCAAACCGGCACTAGGAAACAGACTGAGAAACAAGAGTAAAAGTTTCCCTGCAACCCGTTCTTTTTGTGCTAGATGTACAAAAGTTTCTCCACATGCTCAGTTCTGAGAGATAAGTGTGTGTGAAAGCCGTACTTCACCTAGCTTGTTGGGAACACAAAGTTTCTTTTCAATTGCAAACTCCACTCCATACATATATATGGGGAGTTACTAGCTCCAACTCGGTTTTACAGTGAAAACTGCAGGAACTTCAAACCGGCACTAGGAAACAGACTGAGAAACCAGAGAAAAACTTTCCCCTGCAACCCGTTCCTTTTTTGCTAGATGAAAGAACGTCTCTCCACATGCTCAGTTCTGAGAGATAAGTGTGTGTGAAAGCCGTCCTTCACCTAGCTTGTTGGGAACAGAAAGTTTCTTTTGAGTTGCAAACTTCACTCCATACATATATATGGGGAGGTACAAACTCCAACTAGATTTTACAGTGAAAACTGCAGGAACATCAAACCGGCACTAGGAAACAGACTGAGAAACCAGAGTAAAATTTTCTCCTGCAACCCGTTCCCTTTGTGCTAGATGAACGAACGTCTCTCCACATGCTCAGTTCTGAGAGATAAGTGTGTGTGAAAGCCGTCCTTCACCTAGCTTGTTGGGAACACAAAGTTTCTTTTCAGTTGCAAACTCCACTCCATACATATATATGGGTATGTACTAGCTCCAAATCGATTTTACAGTGAAAACTACAGGAACATCAAACCGGCACTAGGAAACAGACTGAGAAACCAGAGTAAAAGTTTCTCCTGCCACCCGTTCTCTTTGTGCTAGATGAAAGAACGTCTCTCCACATGCTCAGTTCTGAGAGATAAGTGTGTATTAAAGCCGTCCTCCACCTAGCTTGTTGGGAAAACAAAGTTTCTTTTCAGTTGGTAACTCCAAACCATACATATATATGGGGACGTACGAGCTCCAACTCGGTTTTACAGTGAAAACTGCAGGAACTTCAAACCGGCACTAGGAAACAGACTAAGAATCCAGAGTAAAAGTTTCTCCTGCAACCGGTTCCCTTTGTGCTAGATGAACGAAATTCTCTCCACATGCTAAATTCTGAGAGATAAGTGTGTGTGAAAGCCATCCTTCACCTAGCTTTTTGGAAACACAAAGTTTCTTTTCACTTGCAAATTCCACTCCATACATATATATAGGGCGGTACAAACTCCAACTCGGTTTTACAGAGAAAAATGCAGGAACTTCAAACCGGCAGTAGGAAACAGACTGAGAAACCAGAGTAAAAGATTCCCCTGCAACCCGTTACCTTTGTGCTAGATGAACGAACGTCTCTCCACATGCTCATTTCTGAGAGATAAGTGTGTGTGAAAGCCGTCCATCAACTAGCTTGTTGGGAACACAAAGTTTCTTTTCAGTTGCAAACTCCACTCCATACATATATATGGGGAGGTACAAGCACCAACTCGGTTTTACAGTGAAAACTGCAGGAACTTCAAACCGGCATTAGGAAACAGACTGAGAAACAAGAGTAAAAGTTTCCCTGCAACCCGTTCCTTTTGGGCTAGATGTACGAAAGTTTCTCCACATGCTCAGTTCTGAGAGATAAGTGTGTGTGAAAGCCGTACTTCACCTAGCTTGTTGGGAACACAAAGTTTCTTTTCGGTTGCAAACTCCACTCCATACATATATATGGGGAGTTTCTAGCTCCAACTCGGTTTTACAGTGAAAACTGCAGGAACTTCAAACCGGCACTAGGAAACAGACTGAGAAACCGGAGAAAAACTTTCCCCTGCAACCCGTTCCTTTTTTGCTAGATGAAAGAACGTCTCTCCACATGCTCAGTTCTGAGAGATAAGTGTGTGTTAAAGCCGTCCTCCACCTAGCTTGTTGGGAACACAAAGTTTCTTTTCAGTTGGTAACTCCAATCCATACATATATATGGGGACGTACGATCTCCAACTCGGTTTTACAGTGAAAACTGCAGGAACTTCAAACCGGCACTAGGAAACAGACTAAGAAACCAGAGTAAAAGTTTCTCCTGCAACCGGTTCCCTTTGTGCTACATGAACGAAATTCTCTCCACATGCTAAATTCTGAGAGATAAGTGTGTGTGAAAGCCGTCCTTCACCTAGCTTTTTGGAAACACAAAGTTTCTTTTCACTTGCAAATTCCACTCCATACATATATATAGGGCGGTACAAACTCCAATTCGGTTTTACAGAGAAAAATGCAGGAACTTCAAACCGGCAGTAGGAAACAGACTGAGAAACCAGAGTAAAAGATTCCCCTGCAACCCGTTACCTTTGTGCTAGATGAACGAACGTCTCTCCACATGCTCATTTCTGAGAGATAAGTGTGTGTTAAAGCCATCCATCAACTAGCTTGTTGGGAACACAAAGTTTCTTTTCAGTTGCAAACTCCACCCCATACATATATATGGGGAGGTACTAGCACCAACTCTGTTTTACAGTGAAAACTGCAGGAACTTCAAACCGGCACTAGGAAACAGACTGAGAAACAAGAGTAAAAGTTTCCCTGCAACCCGTTCTTTTTGTGCTAGATGTACAAAAGTTTCTCCACATGCTCAGTTCTGAGAGATAAGTGTGTGTGAAAGCCGTACTTCACCTAGCTTGTTGGGAACACAAAGTTTCTTTTCACTTGCAAACTCCACTCCATACATATATATGGGGAGTTACTAGCTCCAACTCGGTTTTACAGTGAAAACTGCAGGAACTTCAAACCGGCACTAGGAAACAGACTGAGAAACCAGAGAAAAACTTTCCCCTGCAACCCGTTTCTTTTTTGCTAGATGAAAGAACGTCTCTCCACATGCTCAGTTCTGAGAGATAAGTGTGTGTGAAAGCCGTCCTTCACCTAGCTTGTTGGGAACAGAAAGTTTCTTTTGAGTTGCAAACTTCACTCCATACATATATATGGGGAGGTACAAGCTCCAACTAGATTTTACAGTGAAAACTGCAGGAACATCAAACCGGCACTAGGAAACAGACTGAGAAACCAGAGTAAAATTTTCTCCTGCAACCCGTTCCCTTTGTGCTAGATGAACGAACGTCTCTCCACATGCTCAGTTCTGAGAGATAAGTGTGTGTGAAAGCCGTCCTTCACATAGCTTGTTGGGAACACAAAGTTTCTTTTCAGTTGCAAACTCCACTCCATACATATATATGGGTATGTACTAGCTCCAAATCGATTTTACAGTGAAAACTGCAGGAACATCAAACCGGCACTAGGAAACAGACTGAGAAACCAGAGTAAAAGTTTCTCCTGCCACCCGTTCTCTTTGTGCTAGATGAAAGAACGTCTCTCCACATGCTCAGTTCTGAGAGATAAGTGTGTGTTAAAGCCGTCCTCCACCTAGCTTGTTGGGAAAACAAAGTTTCTTTTCAGTTGGTAACTCCAAACCATACATATATATGGGGACGTACGAGCTCCAACTCGGTTTTACAGTGAAAACTGCAGGAACTTCAAACCGGCACTAGGAAACAGACTAAGAATCCAGAGTAAAAGTTTCTCCTGCAACCGGTTCCCTTTGTGCTAGATGAACGAAATTCTCTCCACATGCTAAATTCTGAGAGATAAGTGTGTGTGAAAGCCATCCTTCACCTAGCTTTTTGGAAACACAAAGTTTCTTTTCACTTGCAAATTCCACTCCATACATATATATAGGGCGGTACAAACTCCAACTCGGTTTTACAGAGAAAAATGCAGGAACTTCAAACCGGCAGTAGGAAACAGACTGAGAAACCAGAGTAAAAGATTCCCCTGCAACCCGTTACCTTTGTGCTAGATGAACGAACGTCTCTCCACATGCTCATTTCTGAGAGATAAGTGTGTGTGAAAGCCGTCCATCAACTAGCTTGTTGGGAACACAAAGTTTCTTTTCAGTTGCAAACTCCACTCCATACATATATATGGGGAGGTACAAGCACCAACTCGGTTTTACAGTGAAAACTGCAGGAACTTCAAACCGGCATTAGGAAACAGACTGAGAAACAAGAGTAAAAG
This sequence comes from Camelus bactrianus, assembly GCF_048773025.1. Lineage (NCBI taxonomy): Eukaryota > Metazoa > Chordata > Mammalia > Artiodactyla > Camelidae > Camelus > Camelus bactrianus. Next base: position 81,363,913 of record NC_133542.1, on the reverse strand, counting down.
TTTCCCTGCAACCCGTTCCTTTTGGGCTAGATGTACGAAAGTTTCTCCACATGCTCAGTTCTGAGAGATAAGTGTGTGTGAAAGCCGTACTTCACCTAGCTTGTTGGGAACACAAAGTTTCTTTTCGGTTGCAAACTCCACTCCATACATATATATGGGGAGTTTCTAGCTCCAACTCGGTTTTACAGTGAAAACTGCAGGAACTTCAAACCGGCACTAGGAAACAGACTGAGAAACCGGAGAAAAACTTTCCCCTGCAACCCGTTCCTTTTTTGCTAGATGAAAGAACGTCTCTCCACATGCTCAGTTCTGAGAGATAAGTGTGTGTTAAAGCCGTCCTCCACCTAGCTTGTTGGGAACACAAAGTTTCTTTTCAGTTGGTAACTCCAATCCATACATATATATGGGGACGTACGAGCTCCAACTCGGTTTTACAGTGAAAACTGCAGGAACTTCAAACCGGCACTAGGAAACAGACTAAGAAACCAGAGTAAAAGTTTCTCCTGCAACCGGTTCCCTTTGTGCTACATGAACGAAATTCTCTCCACATGCTAAATTCTGAGAGATAAGTGTGTGTGAAAGCCGTCCTTCACCTAGCTTTTTGGAAACACAAAGTTTCTTTTCACTTGCAAATTCCACTCCATACATATATATAGGGCGGTACAAACTCCAATTCGGTTTTACAGAGAAAAATGCAGGAACTTCAAACCGGCAGTAGGAAACAGACTGAGAAACCAGAGTAAAAGATTCCCCTGCAACCCGTTACCTTTGTGCTAGATGAACGAACGTCTCTCCACATGCTCATTTCTGAGAGATAAGTGTGTGTTAAAGCCATCCATCAACTAGCTTGTTGGGAACACAAAGTTTCTTTTCAGTTGCAAACTCCACCCCATACATATATATGGGGAGGTACTAGCACCAACTCGGTTTTACAGTGAAAACTGCAGGAACTTCAAACCGGCACTAGGAAACAGACTGAGAAACAAGAGTAAAAGTTTCCATGCAACCCGTTCTTTTTGTGCTAGATGTACAAAAGTTTCTCCACATGCTCAGTTCTGAGAGATAAGTGTGTGTGAAAGCCGTACTTCACCTAGCTTGTTTGGAAAACAAAGTTTCTTTTCACTTGCAAACTCCACTCCATACATATATATGGGGAGTTACTAGCTCCAACTCGGTTTTACAGTGAAAACTGCAGGAACTTCAAACCGGCACTAGGAAACAGACTGAGAAACCAGAGAAAAACTTTCCCCTGCAACCCGTTCCTTTTTTGCTAGATGAAAGAACGTCTCTCCACATGCTCAGTTCTGAGAGATAAGTGTGTGTGAAAGCCGTCCTTCACCTAGCTTGTTGGGAACAGAAAGTTTCTTTTGAGTTGCAAACTTCACTCCATACATATATATGGGGAGGTACAAGCTCCAACTAGATTTTACAGTGAAAACTGCAGGAACATCAAACCGGCACTAGGAAACAGACTGAGAAACCAGAGTAAAATTTTCTCCTGCAACCCGTTCCCTTTGTGCTAGATGAACGAACGTCTCTCCACATGCTCAGTTCTGAGAGATAAGTGTGTGTGAAAGCCGTCCTTCACCTAGCTTGTTGGGAACACAAAGTTTCTTTTCAGTTGCAAACTCCACTCCATACATATATATGGGTATGTACTAGCTCCAAATCGATTTTACAGTGAAAACTGCAGGAACATCAAACCGGCACTAGGAAACAGACTGAGAAACCAGAGTAAAAGTTTCTCCTGCCACCCGTTCTCTTTGTGCTAGATGAAAGAACGTCTCTCCACATGCTCAGTTCTGAGAGATAAGTGTGTGTTAAAGCCGTCCTCCACCTAGCTTGTTGGGAAAACAAAGTTTCTTTTCAGTTGGTAACTCCAAACCATACATATATATGGGGACGTACGAGCTCCAACTCGGTTTTACAGTGAAAACTGCAGGAACTTCAAACCGGCACTAGGAAACAGACTAAGAATCCAGAGTAAAAGTTTCTCCTGCAACCGGTTCCCTTTGTGCTAGATGAACGAAATTCTCTCCACATGCTAAATTCTGAGAGATAAGTGTGTGTGAAAGCCATCCTTCACCTAGCTTTTTGGAAACACAAAGTTTCTTTTCACTTGCAAATTCCACTCCATACATATATATAGGGCGGTACAAACTCCAACTCGGTTTTACAGAGAAAAATGCAGGAACTTCAAACCGGCAGTAGGAAACAGACTGAGAAACCAGAGTAAAAGATTCCCCTGCAACCCGTTACCTTTGTGCTAGATGAACGAACGTCTCTCCACATGCTCATTTCTGAGAGATAAGTGTGTGTTAAAGCCGTCCATCAACTAGCTTGTTGGGAACACAAAGTTTCTTTTCAGTTGCAAACTCCACCCCATACATATATATGGGGAGGTACTAGCACCAACTCGGTTTTACAGTGAAAACTGCAGGAACTTCAAACCGGCACTAGGAAACACACTGAGAAACAAGAGTAAAAGTTTCCCTGCAACCCGTTCTTTTTGTGCTAGATGTACAAAAGTTTCTCCACATGATCAGTTCTGAGAGATAAGTGTGTGTGAAAGCCGTACTTCACCTAGCTTGTTGGGAACACAAAATTTGTTTTCAGTTACAAACCCCACTGCATACATATATATGGGGAGTTACTAGCTCCAACTCGGTTTTACAGTGAAAACTGCAGGAACTTCAAACCGGCACTAGGAAACAGACTGAGAAACCAGAGAAAAACTTTCCCCTGCAACCCGTTCCTTTTTTGCTAGATGAAAGAACGTCTCTCCACAAGCTCAGTTCTGAGAGATAAGTGTGTGTGAAAGCCGTCCTTCACCTAGCTTGTTGGGAACACAAAGTTTCTTTTGAGTTGCAAACTCCACTCCATACATATATATGGGGAGGTACAAGCTCCAACTAGGTTTTACAGTGAAAACTGCAGGAACTTCAAACCGGCACTAGGAAACAGACTGAGAAACAAGAGTAAAAGTTTCCCTGCAACCCGTTCCTTTTGTGCTAGATGAACGAACGTTTCTCCACATGCTCAGTTCTGAGAGATAATTGTGTGTGAAAGCCTTCCTCCACCTAGCTTGTTGGAAACACAAAGTTTGTTTTCAGTTGGTAACTCCAATCCATACATATATATGGGGACGTACGAGCTCCAACTCGGTTTTACAGTGAAAACTGCAGGAAATTCAAACCGGCACTAGGAAACAGACTAAGAAACCAGAGTAAAAGTTTCTCCTTCAACCGTTTCCCTTTGTGCTAGATGAACGAAATTCTCTCCACATGCTAAGTTCTGAGAGATAAGTGTGTGTTAAAGCCGTCCATCAACTAGCTTGCTGGGAACACAAAGTTTCTTTTCAGTTGGTAACTCCAATCCATTCATATATATGGGGATGTACGAGCTCCAACTCGGTTTTACAGTGAAAACTGCAGGAACTTCAAACCAGCACTAGGAAACAGACTAAGAAACCAGAGTAAAAGTTTCTCCTGCAACCGGTTCCATTTGTGCTAGATGAACGAAATTCTCTCCACATGCTAAGTTCTGAGAGATAAGTGTGTGTGAAAGCCGTCCTTCACCTAGCTTTTTGGAAACACAAAGTTTCTTTTCACTTGCAAATTCCACTCCATACATATATATAGGGAGGTACAAACTCCAACTCGGTTTTACAGAGAAAAATGCAGGAACTTCAAACCGGCAGTAGGAAACAGACTGAGAAACCAGAGTAAAAGATTCCCCTGCAACCCGTTACCTTTGTGCTAGATGAACAAACGTGTCTCCACATGCTCAGTTCTGAGAGATAAGTGCGTGTGAAAGCCTTCCATCAACTAGCTTGTTGGGAACACAAAGATTCTTTTCAGTTGCAAACTCAACTTTATACATAATTGGGGAGGAACTAGCTCAAACTCGGATTTACAGTGAAAACTGCAGGAAATTCAAACCGGCACTTGGAAACAGAATGAGAAACCAGAGTAAACTTTTCTCTGGCAACCCGTTCCCTTTGTGCTAGATGAGCGAACGTCTCTCCACATGCTCAGTTCTGAGAGATATGTGTGTGTGAAGCCGACTTTCACCGAGCTTGTTGGAAACACAAAGTTTCTTTTCAGTGGCAAACACCAATCCATATATTTATATGGGGAGGTACTAGGTCCAACTCGATTTTACAGTGAAAACTGCAGGAAATTCAAACCGGCAGTAGGAAACAGACTGAGAAACCAGAGTAATAGTTTCCCCTGCAACCCGTTCAATTTGTGCTAGATGAACGAACGTCTCTCCACATGCTCATTTCTGAGAAATATCTGTGTGTGAAAGCAGTCCTTCACATAGCTTGTTGGGAACACAAAGTTTCTTTTCAGATGCAAACTCCACTCCATACATATATATGGGGAGGTACGAGCTCCAACTCTGTTTTACTGTGAAAACTGCAGAAACTTCCAACAGGCAGTAGGAAACATACTGAAAAACCAGAGTAAATTTTCACCTGCAACCCGTTCCTTTTGTGCTAGATGAACGAACGTCTCTCCACATGCTCAGTTCTGAGAGATAAGTGTGTGTGAAAGCCGTCCTTCACCTAGCATTTTGGGAACACAAAGTTCCTTTTCAGTTGCAAACTCCAATCCATGCATATATATGGGGATTTTCTAGCTCCAACTCGGTTTTACAGTGAAAACTGCAGGAACTTCAAACCGGCACTAGGAAACAGACTGAGAAACCAGAGTAAAAGTTTCTCCTGCAACCCGTTCCCTTTGTACTAGATGAACAAATGTCTCTCCACATGCTCTTTTCTGAGAGATAATTGTGTGTGAAATCCGTACTTCACCTAGCGTGTTGGGAACACAAAGTTTCTTTTCTGTTGCTATTTCCACTCCATACATATATATGGGGAGGTACTAGCTCCAACTAGGTTTTACATTGAAAACAGCAGGAAATTCAAACCGGCACTAGGAAACAGACTGAGAAACCAGAGAAAAACTTTCTCCTGCAACACGTTCCCTTTGTGCTAGATGAACGAATGTCTCTCCACATGCTCAGTTCAGAGAGATAAGCGTGTGTGAAAGCCGACCTTCAACTAGCTTGTTGGGAACACAAAGTTTCTTTTCACTTGCCAACTCCACTCCATACATATATATGGGGAGTTACTAGCTCCAACTAGGTTTTACAGTGAAAACTGCAGGAACTTCAAACCGGCACTAGGAAACAGACTGAGAAACCGGAGAAAAACTTTCCCCTGCAACCCGTTCCTTTTTTGCTAGATGAAAGAACGTCTCTCCACATGCTCAGTTCTGAGAGATAAGTGTGTGTTAAAGCCGTCCTCCACCTAGCTTGTTGGGAACACAAAGTTTCTTTTCAGTTGGTAACTCCAATCCATACATATATATGGGGACGTACGAGCTCCAACTCGGTTTTACAGTGAAAACTGCAGGAACTTCAAACCGGCACTAGGAAACAGACTAAGAAACCAGAGTAAAAGTTTCTCCTGCAACCGGTTCCCTTTGTGCTACATGAACGAAATTCTCTCCACATGCTAAATTCTGAGAGATAAGTGTGTGTGAAAGCCGTCCTTCACCTAGCTTTTTAGAAACACAAAGTTTCTTTTCACTTGCAAATTCCACTCCATACATATATATAGGGCGGTACAAACTCCAATTCGGTTTTACAGAGAAAAATGCAGGAACTTCAAACCGGCAGTAGGAAACAGACTGAGAAACCAGAGTAAAAGATTCCCCTGCAACCCGTTACCTTTGTGCTAGATGAACGAACGTCTCTCCACATGCTCATTTCTGAGAGATAATTGTGTGTTAAAGCCATCCATCAACTAGCTTGTTGGGAACACAAAGTTTCTTTTCAGTTGCAAACTCCACCCCATACATATATATGGGGAGGTACTAGCACCAACTCGGTTTTACAGTGAAAACTGCAGGAACTTCAAACCGGCACTAGGAAACAGACTGAGAAACAAGAGTAAAAGTTTCCCTGCAACCCGTTCTTTTTGTGCTAGATGTACAAAAGTTTCTCCACATGCTCAGTTCTGAGAGATAAGTGTGTGTGAAAGCCGTACTTCACCTAGCTTGTTGGGAACACAAAGTTTCTTTTCAATTGCAAACTCCACTCCATACATATATATGGGGAGTTACTAGCTCCAACTCGGTTTTACAGTGAAAACTGCAGGAACTTCAAACCGGCACTAGGAAACAGACTGAGAAACCAGAGAAAAACTTTCCCCTGCAACCCGTTCCTTTTTTGCTAGATGAAAGAACGTCTCTCCACATGCTCAGTTCTGAGAGATAAGTGTGTGTGAAAGCCGTCCTTCACCTAGCTTGTTGGGAACAGAAAGTTTCTTTTGAGTTGCAAACTTCACTCCATACATATATATGGGAAGGTACAAACTCCAACTAGATTTTACAGTGAAAACTGCAGGAACATCAAACCGGCACTAGGAAACAGACTGAGAAACCAGAGTAAAATTTTCTCCTGCAACCCGTTCCCTTTGTGCTAGATGAACGAACGTCTCTCCACATGCTCAGTTCTGAGAGATAAGTGTGTGTGAAAGCCGTCCTTCACCTAGCTTGTTGGGAACACAAAGTTTCTTTTCAGTTGCAAACTCCACTCCATACATATATATGGGTATGTACTAGCTCCAAATCGATTTTACAGTGAAAACTACAGGAACATCAAACCGGCACTAGGAAACAGACTGAGAAACCAGAGTAAAAGTTTCTCCTGCCACCCGTTCTCTTTGTGCTAGATGAAAGAACGTCTCTCCACATGCTCAGTTCTGAGAGATAAGTGTGTATTAAAGCCGTCCTCCACCTAGCTTGTTGGGAAAACAAAGTTTCTTTTCAGTTGGTAACTCCAAACCATACATATATATGGGGACGTACGAGCTCCAACTCGGTTTTACAGTGAAAACTGCAGGAACTTCAAACCGGCACTAGGAAACAGACTAAGAATCCAGAGTAAAAGTTTCTCCTGCAACCGGTTCCCTTTGTGCTAGATGAACGAAATTCTCTCCACATGCTAAATTCTGAGAGATAAGTGTGTGTGAAAGCCATCCTTCACCTAGCTTTTTGGAAACACAAAGTTTCTTTTCACTTGCAAATTCCACTCCATACATATATATAGGGCGGTACAAACTCCAACTCGGTTTTACAGAGAAAAATGCAGGAACTTCAAACCGGCAGTAGGAAACAGACTGAGAAACCAGAGTAAAAGATTCCCCTGCAACCCGTTACCTTTGTGCTAGATGAACGAACGTCTCTCCACATGCTCATTTCTGAGAGATAAGTGTGTGTGAAAGCCGTCCATCAACTAGCTTGTTGGGAACACAAAGTTTCTTTTCAGTTGCAAACTCCACTCCATACATATATATGGGGAGGTACAAGCACCAACTCGGTTTTACAGTGAAAACTGCAGGAACTTCAAACCGGCATTAGGAAACAGACTGAGAAACAAGAGTAAAAGTTTCCCTGCAACCCGTTCCTTTTTGCTAGATGTACGAAAGTTTCTCCACATGCTCAGTTCTGAGAGATAAGTGTGTGTGAAAGCCGTACTTCACCTAGCTTGTTGGGAACACAAAGTTTCTTTTCGGTTGCAAACTCCACTCCATACATATATATGGGGAGTTTCTAGCTCCAACTCGGTTTTACAGTGAAAACTGCAGGAACTTCAAACCGGCACTAGGAAACAGACTGAGAAACCGGAGAAAAACTTTCCCCTGCAACCCGTTCCTTTTTTGCTAGATGAAAGAACGTCTCTCCACATGCTCAGTTCTGAGAGATAAGTGTGTGTTAAAGCCGTCCTCCACCTAGCTTGTTGGGAACACAAAGTTTCTTTTCAGTTGGTAACTCCAATCCATACATATATATGGGGACGTACGAGCTCCAACTCGGTTTTACAGTGAAAACTGCAGGAACTTCAAACCGGCACTAGGAAACAGACTAAGAAACCAGAGTAAAAGTTTCTCCTGCAACCGGTTCCCTTTGTGCTACATGAACGAAATTCTCTCCACATGCTAAATTCTGAGAGATAAGTGTGTGTGAAAGCCGTCCTTCACCTAGCTTTTTGGAAACACAAAGTTTCTTTTCACTTGCAAATTCCACTCCATACATATATATAGGGCGGTACAAACTCCAATTCGGTTTTACAGAGAAAAATGCAGGAACTTCAAACCGGCAGTAGGAAACAGACTGAGAAACCAGAGTAAAAGATTCCCCTGCAACCCGTTACCTTTGTGCTAGATGAACGAACGTCTCTCCACATGCTTATTTCTGAGAGATAAGTGTGTGTTAAAGCCATCCATCAACTAGCTTGTTGGGAACACAAAGTTTCTTTTCAGTTGCAAACTCCACCCCATACATATATATGGGGAGGTACTAGCACCAACTCGGTTTTACAGTGAAAACTGCAGGAACTTCAAACCGGCACTAGGAAACAGACTGAGAAACAAGAGTAAAAGTTTCCCTGCAACCCGTTCTTTTTGTGCTAGATGTACAAAAGTTTCTCCACATGCTCAGTTCTGAGAGATAAGTGTGTGTGAAAGCCGTACTTCACCTAGCTTGTTTGGAACACAAAGTTTCTTTTCACTTGCAAACTCCACTCCATACATATATATGGGGAGTTACTAGCTCCAACTCGGTTTTACAGTGAAAACTGCAGGAACTTCAAACCGGCACTAGGAAACAGACTGAGAAACCAGAGAAAAACTTTCCCCTGCAACCCGTTCCTTTTTTGCTAGATGAAAGAACGTCTCTCCACATGCTCAGTTCTGAGAGATAAGTGTGTGTGAAAGCCGTCCTTCACCTAGCTTGTTGGGAACAGAAAGTTTCTTTTGAGTTGCAAACTTCACTCCATACATATATATGGGGAGGTACAAGCTCCAACTAGATTTTACAGTGAAAACTGCAGGAACATCAAACCGGCACTAGGAAACAGACTGAGAAACCAGAGTAAAATTTTCTCCTGCAACCCGTTCCCTTTGTGCTAGATGAACGAACGTCTCTCCACATGCTCAGTTCTGAGAGATAAGTGTGTGTGAAAGCCGTCCTTCACCTAGCATGTTGGGAAAACAAAGTTTCTTTTCAGTTGGTAACTCCAAACCATACATATATATGGGGACGTACGAGCTCCAACTCGGTTTTACAGTGAAAACTGCAGGAACTTCAAACCGGCACTAGGAAACAGACTAAGAATCCAGAGTAAAAGTTTCTCCTGCAACCGGTTCCCTTTGTGCTAGATGAACGAAATTCTCTCCACATGCTAAATTCTGAGAGATAAGTGTGTGTGAAAGCCATCCTTCACCTAGCTTTTTGGAAACACAAAGTTTCTTTTCACTTGCAAATTCCACTCCATACATATATATAGGGCGGTACAAACTCCAACTCGGTTTTACAGAGAAAAATGCAGGAACTTCAAACCGGCAGTAGGAAACAGACTGAGAAACCAGAGTAAAAGATTCCCCTGCAACCCGTTACCTTTGTGCTAGATGAACGAACGTCTCTCCACATGCTCATTTCTGAGAGATAAGTGTGTGTTAAAGCCATCCATCAACTAGCTTGTTGGGAACACAAAGTTTCTTTTCAGTTGCAAACTCCACCCCATACATATATATGGGGAGGTACTAGCACCAACTCGGTTTTACAGTGAAAACTGCAGGAACTTCAAACCGGCACTAGGAAACACACTGAGAAACAAGAGTAAAAGTTTCCCTGCAACCCGTTCTTTTTGTGCTAGATGTACAAAAGTTTCTCCACATGATCAGTTCTGAGAGATAAGTGTGTGTGAAAGCCGTACTTCACCTAGCTTGTTGGGAACACAAAATTTGTTTTCAGTTACAAACCCCACTGCATACATATATATGGGGAGTTACTAGCTCCAACTCGGTTTTACAGTGAAAACTGCAGGAACTTCAAACCGGCACTAGGAAACAGACTGAGAAACCAGAGAAAAACTTTCCCCTGCAACCCGTTCCTTTTTTGCTAGATGAAAGAACGTCTCTCCACAAGCTCAGTTCTGAGAGATAAGTGTGTGTGAAAGCCGTCCTTCACCTAGCTTGTTGGGAACACAAAGTTTCTTTTGAGTTGCAAACTCCACTCCATACATATATATGGGGAGGTACAAGCTCCAACTAGGTTTTACAGTGAAAACTGCAGGAACATCAAACCGGTACTAGGAAACAGACTGAGATACCAGAGTAAAATTTTCTCCTGCAACCCGTTCCCTTTGTGCTAGATGAACGAACGTCTCTCCACATGCTCAGTTCTGAGAGATAAGTGTGTGTGAAAGCCGTCCTTCACCTAGCTTGTTGGGAACACAAAGTTTCTTTTCAGTTGCAAACTCCAATCCATACATATATATGGGGATGTACTAGTTCCAAATCGATTTTACAGTGAAAACTGCAGGAACTTCAAACCGGCACTAGGAAACAGACTGAGAAACCAGAGTAAAAGTTTCTCCTGCCACCCGTTCCCTTTGTGCTAGATGAAAGAACGTCTCTCCACATGCTCAGTTCTGAGAGATAAGTGTGTGTTAAAGCCGTCCTCCACCTAGCTTGTTGGGGACTCAAAGTTTCTTTTCAGTTGGTAACTCCAATCCATACATATATATGGGGACGTACGAGCTCCAACTCGTTTTTACAGTGAAAACTTCAGGAACTTCAAACCGGCACTAGGAAACAGACTAAGAAACCAGAGTAAAAGTTTCTCCTGCAACCGGGTCCCTTTGTGCTAGATGAACGAAATTCTCTCCACATGCTCAGTTCTGAGAGATAAGTGTGTGTGAAAGCCGTCTTTCACCTAGCTTTTTGGAAACACAAAGTTTCTTTTCACCTGCAAATTCCGCTCCATACATATATATAGGGAGGTACAAACTCCAACTCGGTTTTACAGAGAAAAATGCAGAAACTTCAAACCGGCAGTAGGAAACAGACTGAGAAACCAGAGTAAATGATTCCCCTGCAACCCGTTACCTTTGTGCTAGATGAACGAACGTCTCTCCACATGCTCATTTCTGAGAGATAAGTGTGTGTTAAAGCCGTCCATCAACTAGCTTGTTGGGAACACAAAGTTTCTTTGCAGTTGCAAACTCCACGCCATATATTTATATGGGTAGGTACTAATTCAAACTCGGTTTTACAGTGAAAACTGCAGGAAATTCAAACCGGCAGTAGGAAACAGACTGAGAATCCAGAGTAAAAGTTTCTCCTGCAACCCGTTCCCTTTGTGCTAGATGAACGAACATCTCTCCACATGCTCATTTCTGAGAGATAAATGTGTGTGAAAGCCGTCCTTCAAGTACCTTGTTGGGAACACAAAGTTTCTTTTCAGTTGCTAACTCCACTCCATACATATATATGGGGAGGTACTAGCACCAACACGGTTTTACAGTGAAAACTGCAGGAACTTCAAACCGGCAGTAGGAAACAGACTGAGAAACAAGAGTAAAAGTTTCCCTGCAACCCGTTCCTATTGTGCTAGATGAACGAAAGTTTCTCCACATGCTCAGTTCTGATAGATAAGTGTGTGTGAGAGCCGTACTTCACCTAGCTTGTTGGGAACACAAAGTTTCTTTTCAGATGCAAACTCCACTCCATACATATATATGGGGAGGTACCAGCTCCAACTCGGTTTTACAGTGAAAACTGCAGGAACTTCAATGCGGCACTAGGAAACAGACTGAGAAACCAGAGTAAAACTTTCCCCTGCAACCCGTTCCTTTTTTGCTAGATGAAAGAACGTCTCTCCACATGCTCAGTTCTGAGAGATAAGTGCGTGTGAATGCCGTCCATCACCTAGCTTGTTGGGAACACAAATATTCTTTTCAGTTGGAAACTCAACTCTATACATAATTGGGGAGGAACTAGCTCCAGCTCGGATTTACAGTAAAAACTGCAGGAACTTCAAACCGGCACTAGGAAACAGACTGAGAAACCAGAGTAAACGTTTCTCCTGCAACCCGTTCCCTTTGTGCTAGATGAGCGAACGTCTCTCCACATGCTCAGTTCTGAGAGGTAAGTGTGTGTGTAGCCGACTTTCACCTAGCTTGTTGGGAACACAAAGTTTCTTTTCAGTTACAATCTCCACTCCATACATATATATGGGGAGGTACTAGCACCAACTCGGTTTTACAGTGAAAACTGCAGGAACTTCAAACCGGAACTAGGAAACAGACTGAGAAACAAGAGTAAAAGTTTAACTGCAACCCGTTCTTTTTGTGCTAGATGAACGAACGTTTCTCCACATGCTCAGTTTTGAGACATAAGTGTGTGTGAAAGCCGTACTTCACCTAGCTTGTTGGGAACACAAAGTTTCTTTTCAGTTGCAAACTCCACTCCATACATATATATGGGGTGGTATTAGCTCCAACTCGGTTTTACAGTGAAAACTGCAGGAACTTCAAACCGGCAGTAGGAAACAGACTGAGAAACCAGAGTAAACGTTTCCCCTGCAACCCGTTCAATTTGTGCTAGATGAATGAACGTCTCTCCACATGCTCATTTCTGAGAAATATGTGTGTGTGAAAGCCGTCCTTCACATATCTTGTTGGGAACACAAAGTTTCTTTTCAGATGCAAACTCCACTCCATACATATATATGGGGAGGTACGAGCTCCAACTTTGTTTTACAGTGAAAACTGCAGGAACTTCAAACCGGCAGTAGGAAACAGACTGAGAAACCAGAGTAAACTTTCTCCTGCAACCCGATCCCTTTGTGCTAGATGAACAAAAGTCTCTCCACAGGCTCTTTTCTGAGAGATAAGTGTGTGTGAAAGCCGTCCTTCACCTAGCTTGTTGGGAACACAAAGTTTCTATTCACATGCAAATTCCATTCCATACATATATATAGGGAGGTACAAGCTCCAACTCGGTTTTACAGTGAAAAATGCAGGAACTTCAAACCGGCAGTAGGAAACATACTGAGAAACCAGAGTAAAAGGTTCTCCTGCAACCCGTTCCCTTTGTGCTAGATGAACGAACGTCTCTCCACATGCTATTTTCTTAGAGATAAGTGCGTGTGAAAGCCGTCCTTCACCTAGCTAGTTGGGAACACAAAGATTCTTTTCAGTTGCAAAATCAATTCTATAATAATTGGGGAGGTACTAGCTCCAACTCGCATTTACAGTGAAAATTGCAGGAACTTCAAACCGGCACTAGGATACAGACTGAGAATCCAGAGTAAACGTTTCCCTGCAAACCTTTCCCTTTGTGCTAGATGAACGAACGTCTCTCCACATGCTCAGTTCTGAGAGATCAGTGTGTGTGAAGCCGTCTTTCACCTAGCTTGTTGGGAACACAAAGTTTCTTTCGTGTTGCAAACTCCACTCCGTACATATATATGGGGAGGTACGAGCTCCAACTCGGTTTTACAGTGAAAAATGCAGGAACTTCAAACCGGCAGTAGGAAAAAGACTGAGAAACCAGAGTAAAATTTCCCCTGCAACCCGTTCCTTTTGTGCTAGATGAACGAACATCTCTCCACATGCTCATTTCTGAGAGATAAATGTGTGTGAAAGCCGTCCTTCAAGTACCTTGTTGGGAACACAAAGTTTCTTTTCAGTTGCAAACTCCACTCCATACATATATATGGGGAGGTACTAGCACCAACTCGGTTTTACAGTGAAAACTGCAGGAACTTCAAACCGGCACTAGGAAACAGACTGAGAATCAAGAGTAAAAGTTTCCCTGCAACCCGTTCCTTTTGTGCTAGATGAACGAACGTTTCTCCACATGCTCAGTTCTGAGAGATAAGTGTGTGTGAATGCCGTACTTCACCTAGCTTTTTGGGAACACAATGTTTCTTTTCAGTTGCAAATTCCACTCCATACATATATACGAGAAGGTACTAGCACCAACTCGGTTTTACAGTGAAAACTGCAGGAACTTCAAACCGGCATTAGGAAACAGATTGAGAAACCGGAGTAAAAGATTGCACTGCAACCCGTTCCCTTTTTGCTAGATGAAAGAACGCCTCTCCACATGCTCACTTCTGAGAGATAAGTGTGTGTGAAAGCCGTCCTTCACCTAGCTTGTTGGGAAAACTAAGATTCTTTACAGTTGCAAACTCAACTCTATACATAATTGGGGAGGTACTAGCTCCAACTCGGGTTTACGGTGAAAACTGCAGGAAATTCAAAACGGCGCTAGGAAACAGACTGAGAAACCAAAGTAAACATTTCTCCTCCAACCCGTTCCCTTTGTGCTAGATGAACGAACGTCTCTCCACATGCTCAGTTCTGAGAGAAAAGTGTGTGTGAAGCCGTCTTTCAACTAGCTTGTTGGGAACACAAAGTTTCTTTTCAGTTGCAAACTCCACTCCATACATATATATAGGGAGGTACAAACTCCAACTAGGTTTTACAGTGAAAACTGCAGGAACTTCAAACCGGCAGTAGGAAACAGACTGAGAAACCAGAGCAAAACTTTCTCCTGCAACCCGTTCCCTTTGTGCTAGATGAACGAACGTCTCTCCACATGCTCAGTTCGGAGAGATAACTGTGTATGAAAGACGTACTTCCACTAGCTTGTTGGGAACACCAAGATTCTTTTCATTTGGAAACTCCACTCCATACATATATATGGGTACGTACGAGCTCCAAATCTGTTTTACAGTGAAAACTGCAGGAACTTCAAACCGGAACTAAGAAACAGACTGAGAAACCAGAGTAAAAGTTTCCCCTGCAACCCGTTCCCTTTTTGCTAGATGAAAGAACGCCTCTCCACATGCTCAGGTCTGAGAGATACGTGTGTGTGAAGGCCGTACTTCACATTGCTTGTTGGAAACACAAAGTTTCTTTTCAGTTGCAAACTCCAATCCATACATTTGTTTAGGTAGGTACTAACTCCAACTCGGTTTTACAGTGAAAAATGCAGGAACTTCAAACTGACAGTAGGAAACAGACTGAGAAACCAGAGTAAATTATTCTCTTGCAATCCGTTCCATTTGTGCTAGTTGAACGAACATCTCTCCACATGCTAAGTTCTGAGAGATAAGTGTGTGTGAAAGCCGTCCTTCAAGTACCTTGTTGGGAACACAAAGTTTCTTTTCAGTTGCAAACTCCAGTCCATACATATATATGGGGAGGTACTAGCACCAACTCGATTTTACAGTGAAAACTGCAGTAACTTCAAACCGCCAGTAGGAAACAGACTGAGAAACAAGAATAAAAGTTTTCCTGCAATCCGTTCCCTTTGTGCTAGATGAACGAACGCCTCTCCACATGCTCAGTTCTTAGAGATAAGTGCGTGTGAAAGCCGTCCTTCACCTAGCTTGTTGGGAACACAAAGTTTCTTTTCAGATGCAAACTCCACTCCATACATATATATGGGGACGTACGAACTCCAACATGGTTTTACAGTGAAAAATGCAGGAACTTCAAACCAGCTGTAGGAAACAGACTGAGAAACCAGAGTAAAAGTTTACCTGCAACCCGTTCCTTTTGTGCTAGATGAACGAACGTTTCTCCACATGCTCAGTTCTGAGAGATAAGTGTGTGTGAAAGCCGTACTTCACCTAGCTTGTTGGGAACACAATGTTTCTTTTCAGTTGCCAACTCCACTCCATATATATATACGGGAAGGTACTAGCTCCAACTCGGTTTTACAGTGAAAACTGCAGGAACTTCAAACCGGCACTAGGAAACAGACTGAGAAACCAGAGTAAAAGTTTCCCTGCAACCCGTTCCATTTGTGCTAGATGAAAGAAAGCCTCTCCACATGCTCAGTTCTGAGAGATAAGTGCGTGTGAAAGCCGTCCTTCACCTAGCTGGTTGGGAACACAAAGATTCTTTCCAGATGCAAACTCAACTCTATACATAATTGGGGAGGTACAAGCTCCAACTCGGGTTTACAGTGAAAACTGCAGGAACTTCAAACCGGAACTAGGAAACAGACTGAGAAACCAGAGTATACGTTTCTCCTGCAAGCCGTTCCCTTTTTGCTAGATGAACGAACTTCTCTCCACATGCTCAGTTCTGAGAGATAAGTGTGTGTGAAGCCGTCCTTCACCTAGCTTGTTGGGAACACAAAGTTTCTTTTCAGTTGCAAACTCCACTCCATACATATATATGGGGACGTACGAACTCCAACATGGTTTTACAGTGAAAACTGCAGGAACTTCTAACCGGCACTAGGAAACAGACTGAGAAAGCAGAGTAAAACTTTCTCCTGCAACCCGTTCCCTTTTTGATAAATGAACGAATGTCTCTCCACTTGCTCAGTTCTGAGAGTTAAGTGTGTGTGAAAGCCGTCCTTCAACTAGCTTGTTGGGAACACAAAGTTTCTTTTCACTTGCAAATTCGATTTCATACATATATATGGGGAGGTACTAGCTCCAACAAGGATTTACAGTGAGAACTGCAAGAACTTCAAACCGACACTAGGAAACAGACTGAGAAACCAGAGTAAAATTTCTCCTGCAAACCTTTCCCTTTGTGCTAGATGAACGAAAGTCTCTCCACATGCTCAGTTCTGAGAGATAAGTGTCTGTGAAAGCCGTCCTTCAACTAGCTTGTTGGGAACACAAAGTTTCTTTTCACTTGCAAACTCCACTCCACACATATATATGGGGAGGTACTAGCTCCAACAGGGATTTACAGTGAAAACTGCAGGAACTTCAAACCGGCACTAGGAAACAGACTGAGAAACCAGAGTAAAACCTTCTCCTGCAACCCGTTCCCTTTTTGATAAATGAACGAATGTCTCTCCACTTGCTCAGTTCTGAGAGATAAGTGTGTGTGAAAGCGGTCCTTCAACTAGCTTGTTGGGAACACAAAGTTTCTTTTCATTTGCAAATTGCATTTCATACATATATATGGGGAGGTGCTAGCTCCAACAAGGATTTACAGTGAGAACTGCAAGAACTTCAAAACGACACTAGGAAACAGACTGAGAAACCAGAGTAAAAGTTTCTCCTGCAACCCTTTCCCTTTGTGCTAGATGAACGAAAGTCTCTCCACATGCTCATTTCTGAGAGATAAGTGTCTGTGAAAGCCGTCCTTCAACTAGCTTGTTGGGAACACAAAGTTTCTTTTCACTTGCAAACTCCACTCCACACATATATATGGGGAGGTACTAGCTCCAACACGGATTTACAGTGAAAACTGCAGGAACTTCAAACCGGCACTAGGAAACAGACTGAGAAACCAGAGTAAAAGTTTCCCTGCAACCCGTTCCATTTGTGCTAGATGAAAGAAAGCCTCTCCACATGCTCAGTTCTGAGAGATAAGTGCGTGTGAAAGCCGTCCTTCACCTAGCTGGTTGGGAACACAAAGATTCTTTCCAGATGCAAACTCAACTCTATACACAATTGGGGAGGTACTAGCTCCAACTCGGGTTTACAGTGAAAACTGCAGGAACTTCAAACCGGAACTAGGAAACAGACTGAGAAACCAGAGTATACGTTTCTCCTGCAACCAGTTCCCTTTTTGCTAGATGAACGAAAGTCTCTCCACATGCTCAGTTCTGAGAGATAAGTGTGTGTGAAGCCGTCTTTCACATAGTTTGTTGGGAACACAAAGTTTCTTTTCTGTTGCAATCTCCACTCCATACATATATATGGGGATGTACTAGCTCCAACTCGGTTTTACAGTGTAAACTGCAGGAACTTCAACCTGGCAGTAGGAAACAGACTGAGAAACCAGAGTAAAAGTTTTCCTGCAAACCGTTCCTTTTGTGCTAGATGAACGAACGTTTCTCCACATGCTCAGTTCTGAGAGATAAGTGTGTGTGAAAGCCGCACTTCACCTAGCTTGTTGGGAACACAATGTTTCTTTTCAGATGCAAACTCCACTCCATACATATATACGGGAAGGTACTAGCTCCAACTCGGTTTTACAGTGAAAACTGCAGGAACTTCAAACCGGCACTAGGAAACAGACTGAGAAACCAGAGTAAAAGTTTCCCCTGCAACCCTTTCCCTTTGTGCTAGATGAACGACAGTCTCTCCACATGCTCAGTTCTGAGAGATAAGTTTCTGTGAAAGCCGTCCTTCAACTAGCTTGTTGGGAACACAAAGTTTCTTTTCACTTGCAAACTCCACTCCACACATATATATGGGGAGGTACTAGCTCCAACACGGATTTACAGTGAAAACTGCAGGAACTTCAAACCGGCACTAGGAAACAGACTGAGAAACCAGAGTAAAACTTTCTCCTGCAACCCGTTCCCTTTTTGATAAATGAACGAATGTCTCTCCACTTGCTCAGTTCTGAGAGATAAGTGTGTGTGAAAGCCGTCCTTCAACTAGCTTGTTGGGAACACAAAGTTTCTTTTCACTTGCAAATTGCATTTCATACATATATATGGGGAGGTGCTAGCTCCAACAAGGATTTACAGTGAGAACTGCAAGAACTTCAAACCGACACTAGGAAACAGACTGAGAAACCAGAGTAAAAGTTTCTCCTGCAACCCTTTCCCTTTGTGCTAGATGAACGAAAGTCTCTCAACATGCTCAGTTCTGAGAGATACGTGTCTGTGAAAGCCGTCCTTCAACTAGCTTGTTGGGAACACAAAGTTTCTTTTCACTTGCAAACTCCACTCCACACATATATATGGGGAGGTACTAGCTCCAACACGGATTTACAGTGAAAACTGCAAGAACTTCAAACCGGCACTAGGAAACAGACTGAGAAACCAGAGTAAAAGTTTCTCCTGCAACACGTTCCCTTTGTGCTAGATGAACGAAAGTCTCTCCACATGCTCAGTTCTGAGAAATATGTGTGTGTGAAAGCCGTACTTCACATAGCTTGTTGGGAACACAAAGTTTCTTTTCAGTTGCAAACACCACTCCATACATATATATGGGTAGGTACGAGCTCCAACTCTGTTTTACAGTGAAAATTGCAGGAACTTCAAACCGGCAGTAGGAAACAGACTGAAAAACCAGAGTAAATGTTCCCCTGCAACCCGTTCCTTTTGTGCTAGATGAACGAACGTTTCTCCACATGCTCAGTTCTGAGAGATAAGTGTGTGTGAAACCCGTCCTTCACCTAGCTTGTTGGGAACACAAAGATTCTTTTCAGTTGCAAACTCCATTCCATAAATATATATGGGGAGGTAATAGCTCTAACACGGTTTTACAGTGAAAACTGCAGGAATTTCATACCTTCAGTAGGAAACATACTGAGAAACAAGAGTAAAATTTTCCTGCAACCCGTTCCTTTTGTGCTAGATGAACGAACGTTTCTCCACATGCTCAGTTCTGAGAGATAAGTGTGTGTGAAAGCCGTACTTCACCTAGCTTGTTGGGAACACAATGTTTCTTTTCAGTTGCAAACTTCACTCCATATAAATATACGGGAAGGTACTAGCTCCAACTCGATTTTACAGTGAAAACTGCAGGAACTTCAAACCGGCACTAGGAAACCGACTGAGAAACCAGAGTAAAAGTTTCCACTGCAACCCGTTCCCTTTTTGCTAGATGAAAGAAAGCCTCTCCACATGCTCAGTTCTGAGAGATAAGTGCGTGTGAAAGCCGTCCTTCACCTAGCTGGGTGGGAACACAAAGATTCTTTCCAGATACAAACTCAACTCTGTACATAATTGGGGAGGTACTAGCTCCAACTCGAGTTTACAGTGAAAACTGCAGGAACTTCAAAGTGGAACTAGGAAACAGACAGAGAAACCAGAGTAAACGTTTCTCCTGCAACCCGTTCCTTTGTGCTAGATGAACGAACGTCTCTCCACATGCTCAGTTCTGAGAGATAAGTGTGTGTGAAGCCGTCTTTCACATAGCTTGTTGGGAACACAAAGTTTCTTTTCACTTGCAAATTGCATTTCATACATATATATGGGGAGGTGCTAGCTCCAACAAGGATTTACAGTGAGAACTGCAAGAACTTCAAAACGACACTAGGAAACAGACTGAGAAACCAGAGTAAAAGTTTCTCCTGCAACCCTTTCCCTTTGTGCTAGATGAACGAAAGTCTCTCCACATGCTCATTTCTGAGAGATAAGTGTCTGTGAAAGCCGTCCTTCAACTAGCTTGTTGGGAACACAAAGTTTCTTTTCACTTGCAAACTCCACTCCACACATATATATGGGGAGGTACTAGCTCCAACACGGATTTACAGTGAAAACTGCAGGAACTTCAAACCGGCACTAGGAAACAGACTGAGAAACCAGAGTAAAAGTTTCCCTGCAACCCGTTCCATTTGTGCTAGATGAAAGAAAGCCTCTCCACATGCTCAGTTCTGAGAGATAAGTGCGTGTGAAAGCCGTCCTTCACCTAGCTGGTTGGGAACACAAAGATTCTTTCCAGATGCAAACTCAACTCTATACACAATTGGGGAGGTACTAGCTCCAACTCGGGTTTACAGTGAAAACTGCAGGAACTTCAAACCGGAACTAGGAAACAGACTGAGAAACCAGAGTATACGTTTCTCCTGCAACCAGTTCCCTTTTTGCTAGATGAACGAAAGTCTCTCCACATGCTCAGTTCTGAGAGATAAGTGTGTGTGAAGCCGTCTTTCACATAGTTTGTTGGGAACACAAAGTTTCTTTTCTGTTGCAATCTCCACTCCATACATATATATGGGGATGTACTAGCTCCAACTCGGTTTTACAGTGTAAACTGCAGGAACTTCAACCTGGCAGTAGGAAACAGACTGAGAAACCAGAGTAAAAGTTTTCCTGCAAACCGTTCCTTTTGTGCTAGATGAACGAACGTTTCTCCACATGCTCAGATCTGAGAGATAAGTGTGTGTGAAAGCCGCACTTCACCTAGCTTGTTGGGAACACAATGTTTCTTTTCAGATGCAAACTCCACTCCATACATATATACGGGAAGGTACTAGCTCCAACTCGGTTTTACAGTGAAAACTGCAGGAACTTCAAACCGGCACTAGGAAACAGACTGAGAAACCAGAGTAAAACTTTCTCCTGCAACCCGTTCCCTTTTTGATAAATGAACGAATGTCTCTCCACTTGCTCAGTTCTGAGAGATAAGTGTGTGTGAAAGCCGTCCTTCAACTAGCTTGTTGGGAACACAAAGTTTCTTTTCACTTGCAAATTGCATTTCATACATATATATGGGGAGGTGCTAGCTCCAACAAGGATTTACAGTGAGAACTGCAAGAACTTCAAACCGACACTAGGAAACAGACTGAGAAACCAGAGTAAAAGTTTCTCCTGCAACCCTTTCCCTTTGTGCTAGATGAACGAAAGTCTCTCAACATGCTCAGTTCTGAGAGATAAGTGTCTGTGAAAGCCGTCCTTCAAGTAGCTTGTTGGGAACACAAAGTTTCTTTTCACTTGCAAACTCCACTCCACACATATATATGGGGAGGTACTAGCTCCAACACGGATTTACAGTGAAAACTGCAAGAACTTCAAACCGGCACTAGGAAACAGACTGAGAAACCAGAGTAAAAGTTTCTCCTGCAACACGTTCCCTTTGTGCTAGATGAACGAAAGTCTCTCCACATGCTCAGTTCTGAGAAATATGTGTGTGTGAAAGCCGTACTTCACATAGCTTGTTGGGAACACAAAGTTTCTTTTCAGTTGCAAACACCACTCCATACATATATATGGGTAGGTACGAGCTCCAACTCTGTTTTACAGTGAAAATTGCAGGAACTTCAAACCGGCAGTAGGAAACAGACTGAAAAACCAGAGTAAATGTTCCCCTGCAACCCGTTCCTTTTGTGCTAGATGAACGAACGTTTCTCCACATGCTCAGTTCTGAGAGATAAGTGTGTGTGAAACCCGTCCTTCACCTAGCTTGTTGGGAACACAAAGATTCTTTTCAGTTGCAAACTCCATTCCATAAATATATATGGGGAGGTAATAGCTCTAACACGGTTTTACAGTGAAAACTGCAGGAATTTCATACCTTCAGTAGGAAACAGACTGAGAAACCAGAGTAAATGTTTCTCTTGCAATCCATTCCATTTGTGCTAGATGAACGAACGTCTATCCACATGCTCAGTTCTGAGAGATAATTTTGTTTGAAAGCCGTCCTTCAACTAGCTTGTTGGGAACACAAAGTTTCTTTTCAGTTGCAAACTCCACTCCATACATATATAAGGGAGATACATGCTCAAACTCGATTTTACAGTGAAAACTGCAGGAACTTCAAACCGGCACTAAGAAACAGACTGAGAATCCAGAGTAAAAGTTTCTCCTGCAATCCGTTCCCTTGGTGCTAGATGAACGAACGTCTCTCCACATGCTCAGTTCTGAGAGGTAAGTGTGTGAGAAAGCCATACTTCAACTAGCTTGTTGGGAACACAAAGTTTCTTTTCATTTGCAAACCTCCTCCATACATATATATTGGGAGGTACTAGATCCAACTAGGTTTTACAGTGAAAACTGCAGGAACTTCAAACCGGCACTAGGAAACAGACTGAGAAACCAGAGTAAAAGTTTCTCCTGCAACACGTTCCCTTTGTTCTAGATCAACGAACGTCTCTCCACATGCTCAGATCTGATAGATAAGTGTGTGTGAAAGCCGTCCTTCACCTAGCTTGTTGGGTACACAATTTTTCTTTAAAGTTGCAAACTCCAATCCATACATATATATGTGGAGGTACTATCTCCAACTAGGTTTTACAGTGAAAACTGCAGGAACTTCAAACCGGCACTAGGAAACAGACAGAGAAACCAGAGTAAAAGTTTCTCCTGCAACCCGTTCCATTTGTGGTAGATGAACGAACGTCTCTCCACATGCTCAGTTCTGAGAGATAAATGTGTGGAAGCTGTCCTTCAACTAGCTTGTTGGGAACACAAAGTTTCTTTTCAGTTGCAAAATCCATTCCAAATATATATATTGGGAGGTTCTACTCTAAATCTGTTTTACAGTGAAAACTGAAGGAACTTCAAACAGGCACTAGGAAACAGACTGAGAAACCAGAGAAAAAGTTTCTCCTGCAACCCGTTCCCTTTGTGTTAGATGAACGAAAGTCTCTCCACATGCTCAGTTCTGAGAGATAAGTGTGTGTGAAAGCCGACCTTCACCCAGTTTGTTGGGAACACAAAGTTTCTTTTCACTTGCAAACTCCACTCCATACATATATATGGGGAAGTACTAGCTCCAATTCGGTTTTACAGTGAAAACTGCAGGAACTTCAAAACGGCAGTAGAAAACAGTCTGAGAACCCAGAGTAATACTTTCTCATGCAACCCATTCCCTTTTTGCTAGATGAACGAACATCTCTCCACATGCTCATTTCTGGGAGATAAGTGTGTGTGATGGCCGTACTTCACCTAGATTGTTTGGAACACAAAGTTTCTTTTCAGTCGCAAAATCCCCTCCATACATATATATGGGAATGTACAAGCTCCAACTCGGTTTTACAGTGAAAACTGCAGGAACTTCAAACCGGCACTAGGAAACAGACTGAGAAACCAGAGTAAAAGTTTCTCCTGCAACCGGTTCCTTTTGTGCTAGATGTACGAACGTCTCTCCACATGCGCAGTTCTGAGAGATATGTGTGTGTGAAAGCCGTCCTTCACCTATCTTGTTGGGAACACAAATTTTCTTTTCAGTTGCCAACTCCACTCCATACATATATATGGGGAGGTACTAGCTCCAACACGGTTTTACAGTGAAAACTGCAGGAACTTCAAACCAGCACTAGGAAACAGACTGAGAAACCAGAGTAAAAGTTTCTCCTGCAAATCGTTCCCTTTGTGCTAGATGAACGATCGGCTCTCCACATGCTCAGTT
Source organism: Camelus bactrianus (assembly GCF_048773025.1). Lineage (NCBI taxonomy): Eukaryota > Metazoa > Chordata > Mammalia > Artiodactyla > Camelidae > Camelus > Camelus bactrianus. The sequence goes on along the minus strand of NC_133542.1, from coordinate 81,340,256 downwards.
CTGGGAGATAAGTGTGTGTGAGAGCCGTCCTTCAGCTAGCTTGTTGGGAAAACAAAGTTTCTTTTCACTTGCAAACTACACTCCATACATATATATGGGAAAGTTCTAGCTCCAACTAGGTTTTACAGTGAAAACTGCAGGAACTTCAAACCGGCACTAGGAAACAGACTGAGAAACCAGAGTAAAAGTTTCTCCTGCAACCCGTTCCCTTTGTGCTAGATGAACGAACGTCTCTCCGCATGCTCAGTTCTGAGAGATAAGTGTGTGTGAAAGCCGTACTTCAACTAGCTTGTTGGGAACACAAAGTTTCTTTTCAGTTGCAAAACCCCTTTATACATATATATGGGGAGGTACTAAATCCAACTAGATTTTACAGTGAAAACTGCAGGAACTTCAAACCGGCACTAGGAAACAGACTGAGAAACCAGAGTAAAAGTTTCTTCTGCAACCCGTTCCCTTTGTGCTAGATGAACGAACGTCTCTCCAAATGCTCAGATCTGATAGATAAGTGTGTGTGAAAGCCGTCCTTCACTTAGCTTGTTGGGTACACAAAGTTTCTTTTAAGTTGCAAACCCCTTCCATACATATATATGGGGAGGTACTAGATCCAACTAGGTTTTACCGTGAAAAATGCAGGAACTTCAAACCGGCACTAGGAAACAGACTGAGAAACCAGAGTAAAAGTTTCTCCTGCAACCCGTTCCCTTTGTGCTAGATGAACGAACGTCTCTCCAAATGCTCAGATTTGATAGATAAGTGTGTGTGAAAGCCGTCCTTCACCTAGCTTGTTGGGTACACAAAGATTCTTTTCAGTTGCAAACTCAATTCCATACATATATATTGGGAGGTACTAGCTCGAAATCTGTTTTACATTGAAAAGTGAAGGAACATCAAACCGGCACTAGGAAACAGACAAAGAAACCAGAGAAAAAGTTTTTCCTGCAACCAGTTCCATTTGTTCTAGATAAACGAAAGTCTCTCCACATGCTCAGTTTTGGGAGATAAGTGTGTGTGAGAGCCGTCCTTCACCTAGATTTTTGGGAACACATAGATTCTTTTCAGTAGCAAACTCCACTCCATACATATATATAGGGAGGTACTAGCTCCAACTCGGTTTTACAGTGAAAACTGCAGGAAATTCAAACCGGCACTAGGAAACTGACTGAGAATCCAGAGGAAAAGTTTCCCTGCGACCCGTTACCTTTGTGCTAGATGAACGAACGTCTCTCCAAATACTCAGTTCTGATAGATAATTGTGTGTGAAAGCCGTACTTCACCTAGCTTGTTGGGAACACAAAGTTTCTTTTCAGTTGCAAACTCCACTCCATGCATATATATGGGGAGGTACTAGCTCCAACACGGTTTTACAGTGAAAATTGCAGGAACTTCAAACAGGCACTAGGAAACTGTCTGAGAAACCAGAGTAAAACGTTCTCCTGCAACCCGTTCCCTTTGTGCTAGATGAACGAATGTCTCTCCACATGCTCAGTTCTGAGAGAAAAGTGTGTGTGAAAGCCGTCCTTCAACTAGCTTGTTGGGAACACAAAGTTTCTTTTCACTTGCAAATTCCATTCCATACATATATATGGGGAGGTACTAGCTCCAACTAGGTTTTACAGTGAAAACTGCAGGAACTTCAAACCGGCACTAGGAAACAGACTGAGAAACCAGAGTAAAAGTTTCTCCTGCAACCCGTTCCCTTTGTGCTAGATGAACGAAAGTCTCTCCACATGCTCAGTTCTGAGAGATAAGTGTCTGTGAAAGCCGTCCTTCAAATAGCTTGTTGGGAACACAAAGTTTCTTTTCACTTGCAAAATCCAATCTATACATATATATGGGGAGGTACTAGCTCCAACTAGGTTTTACAGTGATAACTGCAGGAACTTCAAACCGGCACTAGGAAACAGACTGAGAAACCAGAGTAAAAGTTTCTCCTGCAAACCATTCCCTTTGTGCTAGATGAACGAACGTCTCTCCACATGCTCAGTTCTGAGAGATAATTTTGTTTGAAAGCCGTCCTTCAACTAGCTTTTTGGGAACAAAAAGTTTCTTTTCAGTTGCAAAATCCACTCCATACATATATATGGGAGATACATGCTCCAACTCAGTTTAACAGTGAAAAATGCAGGAAATTCAAACCGGCACTAGGAAACAGACTGAGAAACCAGAGTAAATGTTTCTCCTGCAATCCATTCCATTTGTGCTAGATGAACGAACGTCTCTCCACATGCTCAGTTCTGAGAGATAATTTTGTTTGAAAGCCGTCCTTCAACTAGCTTGTTGGGAACACAAAGTTTCTTTTCAGTTGCAAACTCCACTCCATACATATATAAGGGAGATACATGCTCAAACTCGATTTTACAGTGAAAACTGCAGGAACTTCAAACCGGCACTAAGAAACAGACTGAGAATCCAGAGTAAAAGTTTCTCCTGCAATCCGTTCCATTTGTGCTAGATGAACGAACGTCTCTCCACATGCTCAGTTCTGAGAGATAAGTGTGTGTGAAAGCCGTCCTTCAACTAGCTTGTTGGGAACACAAAGTTTCTTTTCAGTTGCAAACTCCATTCCATACATATATATGGGGAGGTACTAGCTCCAAATCGGTTTTACAGTGAAAACTGCAGGAACTTCAAAACGGCAGTAGAAAACAGTCTGAGAACCCAGAGTAATACTTTCTCATGCAACCCATTCCCTTTTTGCTAGATGAACGAACATCTCTCCACATGCTCATTTCTGGGAGATAAGTGTGTGTGATGGCCGTACTTCACCTAGATTGTTTGGAACACAAAGTTTCTTTTCAGTCGCAAAATCCCCTCCATACATATATATGGGAATGTACAAGCTCCAACTCGGTTTTACAGTGAAAACTGCAGGAACTTCAAACCGGCACTAGGAAACAGACTGAGAAACCAGAGTAAAAGTTTCTCCTGCAACCGGTTCCTTTTGTGCTAGATGTACGAACGTCTCTCCACATGCGCAGTTCTGAGAGATATGTGTGTGTGAAAGCCGTCCTTCACCTATCTTGTTGGGAACACAAATTTTCTTTTCAGTTGCCAACTCCACTCCATACATATATATGGGGAGGTACTAGCTCCAACACGGTTTTACAGTGAAAACTGCAGGAACTTCAAACCAGCACTAGGAAACAGACTGAGAAACCAGAGTAAAAGTTTCTCCTGCAAATCGTTCCCTTTGTGCTAGATGAACGATCGGCTCTCCACATGCTCAGTTCTGGGAGATAAGTGTGTGTGAGAGCCGTCCTTCAGCTAGCTTGTTGGGAAAACAAAGTTTCTTTTCACTTGCAAACTACACTCCATACATATATATGGGAAAGTTCTAGCTCCAACTAGGTTTTACAGTGAAAACTGCAGGAACTTCAAACCGGCACTAGGAAACAGACTGAGAAACCAGAGTAAAAGTTTCTCCTGCAACCCGTTCCCTTTGTGCTAGATGAACGAACGTCTCTCCGCATGCTCAGTTCTGAGAGATAAGTGTGTGTGAAAGCCGTACTTCAACTAGCTTGTTGGGAACACAAAGTTTCTTTTCAGTTGCAAAACCCCTTTATACATATATATGGGGAGGTACTAAATCCAACTAGATTTTACAGTGAAAACTGCAGGAACTTCAAACCGGCACTAGGAAACAGACTGAGAAACCAGAGTAAAAGTTTCTTCTGCAACCCGTTCCCTTTGTGCTAGATGAACGAACGTCTCTCCAAATGCTCAGATCTGATAGATAAGTGTGTGTGAAAGCCGTCCTTCACTTAGCTTGTTGGGTACACAAAGTTTCTTTTAAGTTGCAAACCCCTTCCATACATATATATGGGGAGGTACTAGATCCAACTAGGTTTTACCGTGAAAAATGCAGGAACTTCAAACCGGCACTAGGAAACAGACTGAGAAACCAGAGTAAAAGTTTCTCCTGCAACCCGTTCCCTTTGTGCTAGATGAACGAACGTCTCTCCAAATGCTCAGATTTGATAGATAAGTGTGTGTGAAAGCCGTCCTTCACCTAGCTTGTTGGGTACACAAAGATTCTTTTCAGTTGCAAACTCAATTCCATACATATATATTGGGAGGTACTAGCTCGAAATCTGTTTTACATTGAAAAGTGAAGGAACATCAAACCGGCACTAGGAAACAGACAAAGAAACCAGAGAAAAAGTTTTTCCTGCAACCAGTTCCATTTGTTCTAGATAAACGAAAGTCTCTCCACATGCTCAGTTTTGGGAGATAAGTGTGTGTGAGAGCCGTCCTTCACCTAGATTTTTGGGAACACATAGATTCTTTTCAGTAGCAAACTCCACTCCATACATATATATAGGGAGGTACTAGCTCCAACTCGGTTTTACAGTGAAAACTGCAGGAAATTCAAACCGGCACTAGGAAACTGACTGAGAATCCAGAGGAAAAGTTTCCCTGCGACCCGTTACCTTTGTGCTAGATGAACGAACGTCTCTCCAAATACTCAGTTCTGATAGATAATTGTGTGTGAAAGCCGTACTTCACCTAGCTTGTTGGGAACACAAAGTTTCTTTTCAGTTGCAAACTCCACTCCATGCATATATATGGGGAGGTACTAGCTCCAACACGGTTTTACAGTGAAAATTGCAGGAACTTCAAACAGGCACTAGGAAACTGTCTGAGAAACCAGAGTAAAACGTTCTCCTGCAACCCGTTCCCTTTGTGCTAGATGAACGAATGTCTCTCCACATGCTCAGTTCTGAGAGAAAAGTGTGTGTGAAAGCCGTCCTTCAACTAGCTTGTTGGGAACACAAAGTTTCTTTTCACTTGCAAATTCCATTCCATACATATATATGGGGAGGTACTAGCTCCAACTAGGTTTTACAGTGAAAACTGCAGGAACTTCAAACCGGCACTAGGAAACAGACTGAGAAACCAGAGTAAAAGTTTCTCCTGCAACCCGTTCCCTTTGTGCTAGATGAACGAAAGTCTCTCCACATGCTCAGTTCTGAGAGATAAGTGTCTGTGAAAGCCGTCCTTCAAATAGCTTGTTGGGAACACAAAGTTTCTTTTCACTTGCAAAATCCAATCTATACATATATATGGGGAGGTACTAGCTCCAACTAGGTTTTACAGTGATAACTGCAGGAACTTCAAACCGGCACTAGGAAACAGACTGAGAAACCAGAGTAAAAGTTTCTCCTGCAAACCATTCCCTTTGTGCTAGATGAACGAACGTCTCTCCACATGCTCAGTTCTGAGAGATAATTTTGTTTGAAAGCCGTCCTTCAACTAGCTTTTTGGGAACAAAAAGTTTCTTTTCAGTTGCAAAATCCACTCCATACATATATATGGGAGATACATGCTCCAACTCAGTTTAACAGTGAAAAATGCAGGAAATTCAAACCGGCACTAGGAAACAGACTGAGAAACCAGAGTAAATGTTTCTCCTGCAATCCATTCCATTTGTGCTAGATGAACGAACGTCTCTCCACATGCTCAGTTCTGAGAGATAATTTTGTTTGAAAGCCGTCCTTCAACTAGCTTGTTGGGAACACAAAGTTTCTTTTCAGTTGCAAACTCCACTCCATACATATATAAGGGAGATACATGCTCAAACTCGATTTTACAGTGAAAACTGCAGGAACTTCAAACCGGCACTAAGAAACAGACTGAGAATCCAGAGTAAAAGTTTCTCCTGCAATCCGTTCCATTTGTGCTAGATGAACGAACGTCTCTCCACATGCTCAGTTCTGAGAGATAAGTGTGTGTGAAAGCCGTCCTTCAACTAGCTTGTTGGGAACACAAAGTTTCTTTTCAGTTGCAAACTCCATTCCATACATATATATGGGGAGGTACTAGCTCCAAATCGGTTTTACAGTGAAAACTGCAGGAACTTCAAACCGGCACTAGGAAACAGACTGAGAAACCAGAGTAATAGTTTCACCTGCAACGCGTTCCCTTTGTGCTAGATGAACGAAAGTCTCTCCAAATGCTCAGTTCTGAGAGAAAAGTGTGGGTGAAAGCCGTCCTTCACCTAGCTTGATGGGAACACAAAATTTCTTTTCACTTGCAAACTCCACTCCATACATATATATGGAGAGGTACTAGCTCCAACTCGGTTTTACAGTGAAAACTGCAGGAACTTCAAACCGGCACTAGGAAACAGACTGAGAAACCAGGGTAAAAGCTTTTCCTGCAAACCGTTCCCTTGGTGCTAGATGAACGAACGTCTCTCCACATGCTCAGTTCTGAGAGGTAAGTGTGTGAGAAAGCCATACTTCAACTAGTTTGTTGGGAACACAAAGTTTCTTTTCATTTGCAAACCTCCTCCATACATATATATTGGGAGGTACTAGATCCAACTAGGTTTTACAGTGAAAACTGCAGGAACTTCAAACCGGCACTAGGAAACAGACTGAGAAACCAGAGTAAAAGTTTCTCCTGCAACACGTTCCCTTTGTTCTAGATCAACGAACGTCTCTCCACATGCTCAGATCTGATAGATAAGTGTGTGTGAAAGCCGTCCTTCACCTAGCTTGTTGGGTACACAAAGTTTCTTTAAAGTTGCAAACTCCAATCCATACATATATATGTGGAGGTACTATCTCCAACTAGGTTTTACAGTGAAAACTGCAGGAACTTCAAACCGGCACTAGGAAACAGACAGAGAAACCAGAGTAAAAGTTTCTCCTGCAACCCGTTCCATTTGTGGTAGATGAACGAACGTCTCTCCACATGCTCAGTTCTGAGAGATAAATGTGTGGAAGCTGTCCTTCAACTAGCTTGTTGGGAACACAAAGTTTCTTTTCAGTTGCAAACTCCATTCCATACATATATATTGGGAGGTTCTACTCTAAATCTGTTTTACAGTGAAAACTGAAGGAACTTCAAACAGGCACTAGGAAACAGACTGAGAAACCAGAGAAAAAGTTTCTCCTGCAACCCGTTCCCTTTGTGTTAAATGAACGAAAGTCTCTCCACATGCTCAGTTCTGAGAGATAAGTGTGTGTGAAAGCCGACCTTCACCCAGTTTGTTGGGAACACAAAGTTTCTTTTCACTTGCAAACTCCACTCCATACATATATATGGGGAAGTACTAGCTCCAATTCGGTTTTACAGTGGAAACTGCAGGAACTTCAAAACGGCAGTAGAAAACAGTCTGAGAACCCAGAGTAATACTTTCTCATGCAACCCATTCCCTTTTTGCTAGATGAACGAACATCTCTCCACATGCTCATTTCTGGGAGATAAGTGTGTGTGATGGCCGTACTTCACCTAGATTGTTGGGAACACAAAGTTTCTTTTCAGTCGCAAAATCCCCTCCATACATATATATGGGAATGTACAAGCTCCAACTCGGTTTTACAGTGAAAACTGCAGGAACTTCAAACCGGCACTAGGAAACAGACTGAGAAACCAGAGTAAAAGTTTCTCCTGCAACCGGTACCTTTTGTGCTAGATGTATGAACGTCTCTCCACATGCGCAGTTCTGAGATATGTGTGTGTGAAAGCCGTCCTTCACCTATCTTGTTGGGAACACAAATTTTCTTTTCAGTTGCCAACTCCACTCCATACATATATATGGGGAGGTACTAGCTCCAACACGGTTTTACAGTGAAAACTGCAGGAACTTCAAACCAGCACTAGGAAACAGACTGAGAAACCAGAGTAAAAGTTTCTCCTGCAAATCGTTCCCTTTGTGCTAGATGAACGATCGGCTCTCCACATGCTCAGTTCTGGGAGATAAGTGTGTGTGAGAGCCGTCCTTCACCTAGCTTGTTGGGAAAACAAAGTTTCTTTTCACTTGCAAACTCCACTCCATACATATATATGGGAAAGTTCTAGCTCCAACTAGGTTTTACAGTGAAAACTGCAGGAACTTCAAACCGGCACTAGGAAACAGACTGAGAAACCAGAGTAAAAGTTTCTCCTGCAACCCGTTCCCTTTGTGCTAGATGAACGAACGTCTCTCCGCATGCTCAGTTCTGAGAGATAAGTGTGTGTGAAAGCCGTACTTCAACTAGCTTGTTGGGAACACAAAGTTTCTTTTCAGTTGCAAAACCCCTCCATACATATATATGGGGAGGTACTAAATCCAACTAGATTTTACAGTGAAAACTGCAGGAACTTCAAACCGGCACTAGGAAACAGACTGAGAAACCAGAGTAAAAGTTTCTTCTGCAACCCGTTGCCTTTGTGCTAGATGAACGAACGTCTCTCCAAATGCTCAGATCTGATAGATAAGTGTGTGTGAAAGCCGTCCTTCACCTAGCTTGTTGGGTACACAAAGTTTCTTTTAAGTTGCAAACTCCAATCCATACATATATATGTGGAGGTACTATCTCCAACTAGGTTTTACAGTGAAAACTGCAGGAACTTCAAACCGGCACTAGGAAACAGACAGAGAAACCAGAGTAAAAGTTTCTCCTGCAACCCGTTCCATTTGTGCTAGATGAACGAACGTCTCTCCACATGCTCACTTCTGAGTGATAAATGTGTGGAAGCTATCCTTCAACTAGCTTGTTGGGAACACAATGTTTCTTTTCAGTTGCAAACTCCATTCCATACATATATATTGGGAGGTTCTAGCTTCAAATCTGTTTTACAGTGAAAACTGAAAGAACTTCAAACCGGCACTAGGAAACAGACTGAGAAACCAGAGAAAAAGTTTCTCCTGCAACCCATTCCCTTTGTGCTAGATGAACGAATGTCTCTCCACATGCTCAGTTCTGAGAGATAATTGTGCGTGAAAGCCGACCTTCACCCAGCTTGTTGGAAACACAAAGTTTCTTTTCACTTGCAAACTCCACTCCATACATATATATGGGGAGGTACTAGCTCCAATTCAGTTTTACAGTGAAAACTGCAGGAACTTCAAACTGGCAGTAGGAAACAGACTGAGAACCCAGAGTAATACTTTCTCCTGCAACCCGTTCAATTTGAGCTAGATGAACGAACGTCTCTCCACATACTCAGTTCTGGGAGATAATTGTGTGTGAGAGCCGTCCTTCACCTAGCTTGTTGGGAACACAAAGTTTCTTTTCAGTATGCAAAGTCCACTCCATATATATATATGGGGAGGTACTAGCTCCAACACGGATTTACAGTGAAAACTGCAGGAACTTCAAACCGGCACTAGGAAACAGTCTGAGAATCCAGAGTAAAATTTTCTCCTGCAAACCGTTCTCTTTGTGCTACATGAACGAACGTCTCTCCACATGCTCAGTTCTGGTATATTAGTGTGTGTGAAGGCCGTCCTTCACCTAGCTTGTTGGGAACACAAAGTTTTTTTCAATTGCAAACTCCACTCCATACATATATATGGGGAGGTACTAGCTCCAAGGCGGTTTTACAGTGAAAACTGCAGGAAGTCAAACCGGCACTAGGAAACAGACTGAGAAACCAGAGTAAAAGATTCTCCTGCAAACCGTTCCCTTTGTGCTAGATGAATGAACGTCTCTCCACATGCTCAGTTCTGAGAAATAAGTGTGTGTGAAAGCCGTCCTTCACCTAGCTTGTTGGGATCACAAAGTTTCTTTTCACTTGCAAACCCCAATCCATATATATATATGGGGAGGTACTAGCTCCAACTCGGTTTTACAGTGAAAACTGCAGGAAGTTCAAACCGGCACTAGGAAACAGACTGAGAATCCACAAAATAATTTTCTCCTGCAAACCGTTCCCTTTGTGCTAGATGAACGAACGTCTCTCCACATGCTCAGTTCTAAGTGATAAGTGTGTGTGAAAGCCGTCCTTCACCTAGCTTGTTGATAACACAAAGTTTCTTTTCACTTGCAAACTCCAATCCATATATATATATGGGGAGGTACTAGCTCCAACTCGGTTTTACAGTGAAAACTGCAGGTAATTCAAACCGGCACTAGGAAACAAACTGAGAAACCAGAGTAAATGATTTCCCTGCAAACTGTTCCCTTTGTGCTAGATAAAAGAACGTCTCTCCACATGCTCAGTTCTGAGAGAAAAGTGTGTGTGAAAGCCGTCCTTCACCTAGCTTGTTGGGTACACCAAGTTTCTTTTCAGTTGCAAACTCCACTCCATACATATATATGGGGAGGTACTACCTCCAACTCTGTTTTACAGTGAAAACTACAGGACTTCAAACCGGCAGTAGGAAACAGACTGAGAAACCACAGAAAAATTTTCTCTTGCAACCCGTTCCCTTTTTGCTAGATGAACGAACGTCTCTCCACATGTTCATTTCTGACAGATTAATGTGTGTGAAAGCGTTACTTCACCTAGCTTGTTGGGAACACAAAGTTTCTTTTCAGTTGCAAACTCCACTCCATACATATATATGGGGAGGTACTAGCTCCAACTCGGTTTTACAGTGAAAACTGCAGGTAATTCAAACCGGCACTAGGAAACAAACTGAGAAACCAGAGTAAATGATTTCCCTGCAAACTGTTCCCTTTGTGCTAGATAAAAGAACGTCTCTCCACATGCTCAGTTCTGAGAGAAAAGTGTGTGTGAAAGCCGTCCTTCACCTAGCTTGTTGGGTACACCAAGTTTCCTTTCAGTTGCAAACTCCACTCCATACATATATATGGGGAGGTACTACCTCCAACTCTGTTTTACAGTGAAAACTACAGGACTTCAAACCGGCAGTAGGAAACAGACTGAGAAACCACAGAAAAATTTTCTCTTGCAACCCGTTCCCTTTTTGCTAGATGAACGAACGTCTCTCCACATGTTCATTTCTGACAGATTAATGTGTGTGAAAGCGTTCCTTCACCTAGCTTGTTGGGAACACAAAGTTTCTTTTCAGTTGCAAACTCCACTCCATACATATATATGGGGATATACTAGCTCCAACTCTGTTTTACAGTGAAAACTGCAGGAACTTCAAACCGGCAGTAGGAAACAGACTGAGAAACCAGAGTAAAAGTTTCCCCTGCAACCCTTTCCCATTGTGCTAAATGAAAGAACGTCTCTCCGCATGCTCAGTTCTGAGAGATAAGTGTGTGTGAAAGCCGTACTTCAACTAGCTTGTTGGGAACACAAAGTTTCTTTTCAGTTGCAAAACCCCTCCATACATATATATGGGGAGGTACTAAATCCAACTAGATTTTACAGTGAAAACTGCAGGAACTTCAAACCGGCACTAGGAAACAGACTGAGAAACCAGAGTAAAAGTTTCTTCTGCAACCCGTTCCCTTTGTGCTAGATGAACGAACGTCTGTCCAAATGCTCAGATCTGATAGATAAGTGTGTGTGAAAGCCGTCCTTCACCTAGCTTGTTGGGTACACAAAGTTTCTTTTAAGTTGCAAACTCCAATCCATACATATATATGTGGAGGTACTATCTCCAACTAGGTTTTACAGTGAAAACTGCAGGAACTTCAAACCGGCACTAGGAAACAGACAGAGAAACCAGAGTAAAAGTTTCTCCTGCAACCCGTTCCATTTGTGCTAGATGAACGAACGTCTCTCCACATGCTCACTTCTGAGTGATAAATGTGTGGAAGCTATTCTTCAACTAGCTTGTTGGGAACACAATGTTTCTTTTCAGTTGCAAACTCCATTCCATACATATATATTGGGAGGTTCTAGCTTCAAATCTGTTTTACAGTGAAAACTGAAAGAACTTCAAACCGGCACTAGGAAACAGACTGAGAAACCAGAGAAAAAGTTTCTCCTGCAACCCATTCCCTTTGTGCTAGATGAACGAATGTCTCTCCACATGCTCAGTTCTTAGAGATAATTGTGCGTGAAAGCCGACCTTCACCCAGCTTGTTGGAAACACAAAGTTTCTTTTCACTTGCAAACTCCACTCCATACATATATATGGGGAGGTACTAGCTCCAATTCAGTTTTACAGTGAAAACTGCAGGAACTTCAAACTGGCAGTAGGAAACAGACTGAGAACCCAGAGTAATACTTTCTCCTGCAACCCGTTCAATTTGAGCTAGATGAACGAACGTCTCTCCACATACCCAGTTCTGGGAGATAATTGTGTGTGAGAGCCGTCCTTCACCTAGCTTGTTGGAAACACAAAGTTTCTTTTCAGTATGCAAAGTCCACTCCATATATATATATGGGGAGGTACAAGCTCCAACACGGATTTACAGTGAAAACTGCAGGAACTTCAAACCGGCACTAGGAAACAGTCTGAGAATCCAGAGTAAAATTTTCTCCTGCAAACCGTTCTCTTTGTGCTACATGAACGAACGTCTCTCCACATGCTCAGTTCTGGTATATTAGTGTGTGTGAAGGCCGTCCTTCACCTAGCTTGTTGGGAACACAAAGTTTTTTTCAATTGCAAACTCCACTCCATACATATATATGGGGAGGTACTAGCTCCAAGGCGGTTTTACAGTGAAAACTGCAGGAAGTCAAACCGGCACTAGGAAACAGACTGAGAAACCAGAGTAAAAGATTCTCCTGCAAACCGTTCCCTTTGTGCTAGATGAATGAACGTCTCTCCACATGCTCAGTTCTGAGAAATAAGTGTGTGTGAAAGCCGTCCTTCACCTAGCTTGTTGGGATCACAAAGTTTCTTTTCACTTGCAAACCCCAATCCATATATATATATGGGGAGGTACTAGCTCCAACTCGGTTTTACAGTGAAAACTGCAGGAAGTTCAAACCGGCACTAGGAAACAGACTGAGAATCCACAAAATAATTTTCTCCTGCAAACCGTTCCCTTTGTGCTAGATGAACGAACGTCTCTCCACATGCTCAGTTCTAAGTGATAAGTGTGTGTGAAAGCCGTCCTTCACCTAGCTTGTTGATAACACAAAGTTTCTTTTCACTTGCAAACTCCAATCCATATATATATATGGGGAGGTACTAGCTCCAACTCGGTTTTACAGTGAAAACTGCAGGTAATTCAAACCGGCACTAGGAAACAAACTGAGAAACCAGAGTAAATGATTTCCCTGCAAACTGTTCCCTTTGTGCTAGATAAAAGAACGTCTCTCCACATGCTCAGTTCTGAGAGAAAAGTGTGTGTGAAAGCCGTCCTTCACCTAGCTTGTTGGGTACACCAAGTTTCTTTTCAGTTGCAAACTCCACTCCATACATATATATGGGGAGGTACTACCTCCAACTCTGTTTTACAGTGAAAACTACAGGACTTCAAACCGGCAGTAGGAAACAGACTGAGAAACCACAGAAAAATTTTCTCTTGCAACCCGTTCCCTTTTTGCTAGATGAACGAACGTCTCTCCACATGTTCATTTCTGACAGATTAATGTGTGTGAAAGCGTTCCTTCACCTAGCTTGTTGGGAACACAAAGTTTCTTTTCAGTTGCAAACTCCACTCCATACATATATATGGGGATATACTAGCTCCAACTCTGTTTTACAGTGAAAACTGCAGGAACTTCAAACCGGCAGTAGGAAACAGACTGAGAAACCAGAGTAAAAGTTTCCCCTGCAACCCTTTCCCATTGTGCTAAATGAAAGAACGTCTCTCCGCATGCTCAGTTCTGAGAGATAAGTGTGTGTGAAAGCCGTACTTCAACTAGCTTGTTGGGAACACAAAGTTTCTTTTCAGTTGCAAAACCCCTCCATACATATATATGGGGAGGTACTAAATCCAACTAGATTTTACAGTGAAAACTGCAGGAACTTCAAACCGGCACTAGGAAACAGACTGAGAAACCAGAGTAAAAGTTTCTTCTGCAACCCGTTGCCTTTGTGCTAGATGAACGAACGTCTCTCCAAATGCTCAGATCTGATAGATAAGTGTGTGTGAAAGCCGTCCTTCACCTAGCTTGTTGGGTACACAAAGTTTCTTTTAAGTTGCAAACTCCAATCCATACATATATATGTGGAGGTACTATCTCCAACTAGGTTTTACAGTGAAAACTGCAGGAACTTCAAACCGGCACTAGGAAACAGACAGAGAAACCAGAGTAAAAGTTTCTCCTGCAACCCGTTCCATTTGTGCTAGATGAACGAACGTCTCTCCACATGCTCACTTCTGAGTGATAAATGTGTGGAAGCTATCCTTCAACTAGCTTGTTGGGAACACAATGTTTCTTTTCAGTTGCAAACTCCATTCCATACATATATATTGGGAGGTTCTAGCTTCAAATCTGTTTTACAGTGAAAACTGAAAGAACTTCAAACCGGCACTAGGAAACAGACTGAGAAACCAGAGAAAAAGTTTCTCCTGCAACCCATTCCCTTTGTGCTAGATGAACGAATGTCTCTCCACATGCTCAGTTCTGAGAGATAATTGTGCGTGAAAGCCGACCTTCACCCAGCTTGTTGGAAACACAAAGTTTCTTTTCACTTGCAAACTCCACTCCATACATATATATGGGGAGGTACTAGCTCCAATTCAGTTTTACAGTGAAAACTGCAGGAACTTCAAACTGGCAGTAGGAAACAGACTGAGAACCCAGAGTAATACTTTCTCCTGCAACCCGTTCAATTTGAGCTAGATGAACGAACGTCTCTCCACATACTCAGTTCTGGGAGATAATTGTGTGTGAGAGCCGTCCTTCACCTAGCTTGTTGGGAACACAAAGTTTCTTTTCAGTATGCAAAGTCCACTCCATATATATATATGGGGAGGTACTAGCTCCAACACGGATTTACAGTGAAAACTGCAGGAACTTCAAACCGGCACTAGGAAACAGTCTGAGAATCCAGAGTAAAATTTTCTCCTGCAAACCGTTCTCTTTGTGCTACATGAACGAACGTCTCTCCACATGCTCAGTTCTGGTATATTAGTGTGTGTGAAGGCCGTCCTTCACCTAGCTTGTTGGGAACACAAAGTTTTTTTCAATTGCAAACTCCACTCCATACATATATATGGGGAGGTACTAGCTCCAAGGCGGTTTTACAGTGAAAACTGCAGGAAGTCAAACCGGCACTAGGAAACAGACTGAGAAACCAGAGTAAAAGATTCTCCTGCAAACAGTTCCCTTTGTGCTAGATGAATGAACGTCTCTCCACATGCTCAGTTCTGAGAAATAAGTGTGTGTGAAAGCCGTCCTTCACCTAGCTTGTTGGGATCACAAAGTTTCTTTTCACTTGCAAACCCCAATCCATATATATATATGGGGAGGTACTAGCTCCAAGTCGGTTTTACAGTGAAAACTGCAGGAAGTTCAAACCGGCACTAGGAAACAGACTGAGAATCCACAAAATAATTTTCTCCTGCAAAACGTTCCCTTTGTGCTAGATGAACGAACGTCTCTCCACATGCTCAGTTCTAAGTGATAAGTGTGTGTGAAAGCCGTCCTTCACCTAGCTTGTTGATAACACAAAGTTTCTTTTCACTTGCAAACTCCAATCCATATATATATATGGGGAGGTACTAGCTCCAACTCGGTTTTACAGTGAAAACTGCAGGTAATTCAAACCGGCACTAGGAAACAAACTGAGAAACCAGAGTAAATGATTTCCCTGCAAACTGTTCCCTTTGTGCTAGATAAAAGAACGTCTCTCCACATGCTCAGTTCTGAGAGAAAAGTGTGTGTGAAAGCCGTCCTTCACCTAGCTTGTTGGGTACACCAAGTTTCTTTTCAGTTGCAAACTCCACTCCATACATATATATGGGGAGGTACTACCTCCAACTCTGTTTTACAGTGAAAACTACAGGACTTCAAACCGGCAGTAGGAAACAGACTGAGAAACCACAGAAAAATTTTCTCTTGCAACCCGTTCCCTTTTTGCTAGATGAACGAACGTCTCTCCACATGTTCATTTCTGACAGATTAATGTGTGTGAAAGCGTTCCTTCACCTAGCTTGTTGGGAACACAAAGTTTCTTTTAAGTTGCAAACTCCACTCCATACATATATATGGGGATATACTAGCTCCAACTCTGTTTTACAGTGAAAACTGCAGGAACTTCAAACCGGCAGTAGGAAACAGACTGAGAAACCAGAGTAAATTTTCCCCTGCAACCCTTTCCCATTGTGCTAAATGAAAGAACGTCTCTCCACATGCTCAGTTCTGAGAGATAAGTGTGTGTGAAAGCCGTCCTTCACCTAGCTTGTTGGGAACACAAAGTTTCTTTTCAGTTGCAAACTCCATTCCATACATATATATGGGATTGTACAAGCTCCAACTCGGTTTTACAGTGATAACTGCAGGAACTTCAAACCAGCACTAGGAAACAGAATGAGAAACCAGAGTAAAAGATTCTCCTGCAACCGGTTCCTTTTGTGCTAGATGTACGAACGTCTGTCCACATGCGCAGTTCTGAGAGATATGTGTGTGTGAAAGCCGTCCTTCACCTATCTTGTTGGGAACACAAATTTTCTTTTCAGCTGCAAACTCCACTCCATACATATATATGGGGAGGTACTTGCTCCAACACGGTTTTACAGTGAAAACTGCAGGAACTTCAAACCAGCACTAGGAAACAGACTGAGAAACCAGAGTAAATGTTTCTCATGCAAATCGTTCCCTTTGTGCTACATGAACGAACGTCTCTCCACATGCTCAGTTCTGGTATATTAGCGTGTGTGAAGGCCGTCCTTCACCTAGCTTGTTGGAAACACAAAGTTTTTTTCAATTGCAAACTCCACTCCATACATATATATGGGGAGGTACTAGCTCCAAGACGGTTTTACAGTGAAAACTGCAGGAAATCAAACCGGCACTAGGAAACAGACTGAGAAACCAGAGTAAAAGATTCTCCTGCAAACCGTTCCCTTTGTGCTAGATGAATGAACGTCTCTCCACATGCTCAGTTCTGAGAGATAAGTGTGTGTGAAAACCGTCCTTCACCTAGCTTGTTCGGATCACAAACTTTCTTTTCACTAGCAAACCCCAATCCATATATATATATGGGGAGGTACTAGCTCCAACTCGGTTTTACAGTGAAAACTGCAGGAACTTCAAACCGGCACTAGGAAACAGACTGAGAATCCACAAAATAATTTTCTCCTGCAAACCGTTCCCTTTGTTCTAGATGAACGAACGTCTCTCCACATGCTCAGTTCTGAGTGATAAGTGTGTGTGAAAGCCGTCCTTCACCTAGCTTGTTGGGAACACAAAGTTTCTTTTCACTTGCAAACTCCAATCCATATATATATATGGGGAGGTACTAGCTCCAACTCGGTTTTACAGTGAAAACTGCAGGTAATTCAAACCGGCACTAGGAAACAAACTGAGAAACCAGAGTAAATGATTTCCCTGCAAACTGTTCCCTTTCTGCTAGATAAAAGAACGTCTCTCCACATGCTCAGTTCTGAGAGTTAAGTGTGTGTGAAAGCCGTCCTTCACCTAGCTTGTTGGGTACACAAAGTTTCTTTTCAGTTGCAAATTCCACTCCATACATATATATGGGGAGGTACTACCTCCAACTCTGTTTTACAGTGAAAACTACAGGAACTTCAAACCGGCAGTAGGAAACAGACTGAGAAACCACAGAAAAATTTTCTCCTGCAAACCGTTCCCTTTTTGCTAGATGAACGAACGTCTCTCCACATGTTATGTTCTGACAGATAAATGTGTGTGAAAGCCGTCCTTCACCTAGCTTGTTGGGAACACAAAGTTTCTTTTCAGTTGCAAACTCCACTCCATACATATATATGGGGATGTACTAGCTCCAACTCGGTTTTACAGTGAAAACTGCAGGAACTTCAAACCGGCAGTAGGAAACAGACTGAGAAACCAGAGTAAAAGTTTCTCCTGCAACCCTTTCCCATTGTGCTAAATGAAAGAACGTCACTCCACATGCTCAGTTCTGAGAGATATGTGTGTGTGAAAGCCGTCCTTCACCTAGCTTGTTGGGAACACAAACTTTCTTTTCAGTTGCAAACTCCACTCCATACATATATATGGTATGTTACGATCTCCAACACGATTTTTCAGTGAAAACTGCAGGTACTTCAAACCGGCACTAGGAAACAGACTGAGAAACCAGAGTAAAAGTTTCTTCTGCAACCCGTTCCCTTTGTGCTAGATGAACGAACGTCTCTCCAAATGCTCAGATCTGATAGATAAGTGTGTGTGAAAGCCGTCCTTCACCTAGCTTGTTGGGTACACAAAGTTTCTTTTAAGTTGCAAACTCCAATCCATACATATATATGTGGAGGTACTTTCTCCAACTAGGTTTTACAGTGAAATCTGCAGGAACTTCAAACCGGCACTAAGAAACATATTGAGAATCCAGAGTAAAATTTCTAAAGCAACCCGTTCCCTTTATACTAGACGAACGAACTTCTCTCCACATGCTCTGTTCTGAGTGATAAGTGTGTGTGGGAGCCGTCCTTCACCTAGCTTGTTGGGAACACAAAGTTTCTTTTCAGTTGCAAACTCCACTCCATACATATATATGGTATGTTACGATCTCCAACACGATTTTTCATTGAAAACTGCAGGTACTTCAAACCGGCACTAGGAAACAGATTGAGAAACAAGAGAAAAACTTTCTCCTGCAACCCGTTCCCTTTGTGCTAAATGAACGAACGTCTCTCCACATGCTCAGTTCTGAGAGATATTTGTGTGTGAAAGCCGTCCTTCACCTAGCTTTTTGGGAACACAAAGTTTCTTTTCAGTTGCAAACTCCACTCCATACATATATATGGGGATGTACTAGCTCCAACTCGGTTTTACAGTGATAACTGCAGGAACTTCAAACCGGCAGTAAGAAACAGACTGAGAAACGAGAGTAAAAGTTTCTCCTGCAAACCGTTCCCTTTTTGCTAGATGAACGAACGTCTCTCCACATGCTCAGTTCTGAGAGATAAGTGCGTGTGAAAGCCGTCCTTCACCTAGCTTGTTGGGAACACAAAGTTTCTTTTCAGTTGCAAACTCCACCCATACATATATATGGGGAGTAACATGCTCCAACTCGGAATTACAGTGAAAACTGCAGAAACTTCAAACCGGCACTAGGAAACAGACTGAGAAACCAGCATAAAAGTTTCTCCTGCAACCCGTTCCCTTTTTGCTAGATGAACGAACGTCTCTCCACATGCTCAGTTGTGAAAGAAATTTATGTGTGAAAGCCGTACTTCACCTAGCTTGTTTGGAACACAAAGTTTCTTTTCAGTTGGTAACTATAATCCATACATATATCTGGGGACGTACGAGCTCCAACTCGGTTTTACAGTGATAACTGCAGGAACTTCAAACCGGCACTAATAAACAGACTGAGAAACCAGAGTAAAAGTTTGTCCTTCAACCCGTTCCCTTTGTGCTAGATGAACGAACGTCTCTCAACATGCTCAGTTCTTAGAGATAAGTGTGTGTGAAAGCCGTTCTTCTCCTAGCTAGTTGGGAACACAAAGTTTCTTTTCAGTTGCAAACTCCACTCCATACATATATATGGGGAGGTACTAGCTCCAACACGGTTTTACAGTGAAAAATGCAGAACCTTCAAACCGGCACTAGGAAACAGACTGAGAAACCGGAGTAAAAGTTTCTCCTACAAACCGTTCCCTTTTTGCTAGATGAACGAACGTCTCTCCACATGCTCAGTTCTGAGAGATAAGTGCGTGTGAAAGCCGTCCTTCAACTAGCTTGTTGGGAACCCAAAGCTTCTTTTCAGTTGCAAACTCCACTCCATACATATATATGGGGAGTTACATGCTCCAACTCGGAATTACAGTGAAAACTGCAGAAACTTCAAACCGGCACTAGGAAACAGACTGAGAAACCAGCATAAAAGTTTCTCCTGCAAACCGTTCCCTTTTTGCTAGATGAACGAACGTCTCTCCACATGCTCAGTTCTGAGAGAAAATTGTGTGTGAAAGCCGTCCTTCACCTAGCTTGTTTGGAACACAAAGTTTCTTTTTAGTTGGTAACTATAATCCATACATATATATGGGGACTTACGAGCTCCAACTCGGTTTTACAGTGAAAATTGCAGGAAATTCAAACTGGCACTAGGAAACAGATTGAGAATCCAGAGTAAAACTTTCTAATGCAACCCGTTCCCTTTGTACTAGATGAACGAACTTCTCTCCACATGCTCAGTTCTGAGTGATAAGTGTGTGTGGGAGCCGTCCTTCACCTAGCTTGTTGGGAACCCAAAGTTTCTTTTCAGTTGCAAACTCCAATCCATACATATATATGGGGATGTACTAGCTCCAACTCGGTTATACAGTGATAACTGCAGGAACTTCAAACCGGCAGTAGGAAACAGACTGAGAAATCAGAGTAAAAATTTCTCCTGCAACCCGTTCCCTTTGTTCTAGATGAACGAACGTCTATCCACATGCTCAGTTCTGAGAGATATCTGCGTGTGAAAGCCGTCCTTCACCTAGCTTGTTGGGAACACAAAGTTTCTTTTCAGTTGCAAACACCACTCTATACATATATATGCGGAGGTACGAGCTCCAACTCGTTTTTACAGTGAAAACTGCAGGAAATTCAAACCGGCAGTAGGAAAAAGACTGAGAAACCAGAGTACAATTTCCTCCTGCAAACCATTCCATTTTTGCTAGATGAACGAACGTCTCCCCACATGCTCATTTCTGAGAGATAATTGTGTGTGAAAGCCGTCCTTCACCTAGATTGTTGGGAACACAAAGTTTATTTTCACTTGCAAACTCCACTCCATAAATATATATGGGGATGTACTAGCTCCAACACGGTTTTACAGTGTAAACTGCAGGAACTTCAAACCGGCAGTAGGAAACAGACTGAGAAACCAGAGTAAAAGTTTCTCCTGCAACCCATTCCCTTTGTACTAGGTGAACGTACGTCTCTCCACATGCTAAGTTCTGAGAGATAAGTGTTTGAAAGCCGTAATTCACCTAGCTTGTTGGGAACACAAAGTTTCTTTACAGTTGCAAACTCCACTCCATACATATATATGGGGAGGTACGAACTCCAACTCGTTTTTACAGTGAAAACTGCAGGAACTTCAAACCGGCAGTAGGAAACAGTCTTAGAAACCAGAGTAAAATTTCCTCCTGCAAACCGTTCCCTTTTTGCTAGCTGAAGGAACGTCTCCCCACATGCTCAGTTCTGAGAGATTATTGTGTGTGAAAGCCGTCCTTCACCTAGATTGTTGGGAACACAAAGTTTCTTTTCAGTTGCAAACTCCAATCCATACATATATATGGGGAGGTACTAGCTCCAACTCGGTTTTACAGTGAAAATTGCAGGAAATTCAAACCGGAACTAGGAAACAAAGTGAGAAACCAGAGTAAATGATTTCCCTGCAAACTATTCCCCTTGTGCTAGATAAAAGAACGTCTCTCCACATGCTCAGTTCTGAGAGATAAGTGTGTGTGAAAGCCGTCCTTCACCTAGCTTGTTGGGTACACAAAATTTCTTTTCAGTTGCAAACCCCACTCCATACATATATATGGGGAGGTACTACCTCCAACTCTGTTTTACAGTGAAAACTACAGGAACTTCAAAACGGCAGTAGGAAACAGACTGAGAAACCACAGAAAAATTTTCTCCTGCAACCCGTTCCCTTTTTGCTAGATGAACGAACGTCTCTCCACATGTTCAGTTCTGACAGATAAATGTGTGTGAAAGCCGTCCTTCACCTAGCTTGTTGGGATCACAAACATTCTTTTCACTAGCAAACCCCAATCCATATATATATATGGGGAGGTACTAGCTCCAACTCGGTTTTACAGTGAAAACTGCAGGAACTTCAAACCGGCACTAGGAAACAGACTGAGAATCCACAAAATAATTTTCTCCTGCAAACCGTTCCCTTTGTGCTAGATGAACGAACGTCTCTCCACATGCTCAGTTCTGAGTGATAAGTGTGTGTGAAAGCCGTCCTTCACCTAGCTTGTTGGGAACACAAAGTTTCTTTTCACTTGCAAACTCCAATCCATATATATATATGGGGAGGTACTAGCTCCAACTCGGTTTTATAGTGAAAACTGCAGGTAATTCAAACCGGCACTAGGAAACAAACTGAGAAACCAGAGTAAATGATTTCCCTGCAAACTGTTCCCTTTGTGCTAGATAAAAGAACGTCTCTCCACATGCTCAGTTCTGAGAGTTAAGTGTGTGTGAAAGCCGTCCTTCACCTAGCTTGTTGGGTACACAAAGTTTCTTTTCAGTTGCAAATTCCACTCCATACATATATATGGGGAGGTACTACCTCCAACTCTGTTTTACAGTGAAAACTACAGGAACTTCAAACCGGCAGTAGGAAACAGACTGAGAAACCACAGAAAAATTTTCTCCTGCAAACCGTTCCCTTTTTGCTAGATGAACGAACGTCTCTCCACATGTTCCGTTCTGACAGATAAATGTGTGTGAAAGCCGTCCTTCACCTAGCTTGTTGGGAACACAAAGTTTCTTTTCAGTTGCAAACTCCACTCCATACATATATATGGGGATGTACTAGCTCCAACTCGGTTTTACAGTGAAATCTGCAGGAACTTCAAACCGGTAGTAGGAAACAGACTGAGAAACCAGAGTAAAAGTTTCTCCTGCAACCCTTTCCCATTGTGCTAAATGAAAGAACGTCTCTCCGCATGCTCAGTTCTGAGAGATAAGTGTGTGTGAAAGCCGTACTTCAACTAGCTTGTTGGGAACACAAAGTTTCTTTTCAGTTGCAAAACCCCTCCATACATATATATGGGGAGGTACTAAATCCAACTAGATTTTACAGTGAAAACTGCAGGAACTTCAAACCGGCACTAGGAAACAGACTGAGAAACCAGAGTAAAAGTTTCTTCTGCAACCCGTTCCCTTTGTGCTAGATGAACGAACGTCTCTCCAAATGCTCAGATCTGATAGATAAGTGTGTGTGAAAGCCGTCCTTCACCTAGCTTGTTGGGTACACAAAGTTTCTTTTAAGTTGCAAACTCCAATCCATACATATATATGTGGAGGTACTATCTCCAACTAGGTTTTACAGTGAAAACTGCAGGAACTTCAAACCGGCACTAGGAAACAGACAGAGAAACCAGAGTAAAAGTTTCTCCTGCAACCCGTTCCATTTGTGCTAGATGAACGAACGTCTCTCCACATGCTCACTTCTGAGTGATAAATGTGTGGAAGCTATCCTTCAACTAGCTTGTTGGGAACACAATGTTTCTTTTCAGTTGCAAACTCCATTCCATACATATATATTGGGAGGTTCTAGCTTCAAATCTGTTTTACAGTGAAAACTGAAAGAACTTCAAACCGGCACTAGGAAACAGACTGAGAAACCAGAGAAAAAGTTTCTCCTGCAACCCATTCCCTTTGTGCTAGATGAACGAATGTCTCTCCACATGCTCAGTTCTGAGAGATAATTGTGCGTGAAAGCCGACCTTCACCCAGCTTGTTGGAAACACAAAGTTTCTTTTCACTTGCAAACTCCACTCCATACATATATATGGGGAGGTACTAGCTCCAATTCAGTTTTACAGTGAAAACTGCAGGAACTTCAAACTGGCAGTAGGAAACAGACTGAGAACCCAGAGTAATACTTTCTCCTGCAACCCGTTCAATTTGAGCTAGATGAACGAACGTCTCTCCACATACTCAGTTCTGGGAGATAATTGTGTGTGAGAGCCGTCCTTCACCTAGCTTGTTGGGAACACAAAGTTTCTTTTCAGTATGCAAATTCCACTCCATATATATATATGGGGAGGTACTAGCTCCAACACGGATTTACAGTGAAAACTGCAGGAACTTCAAACCGGCACTAGGAAACAGTCTGAGAATCCAGAGTAAAATTTTCTCCTGCAAACCGTTCTCTTTGTGCTACATGAACGAACGTCTCTCCACATGCTCAGTTCTGGTATATTAGTGTGTGTGAAGGCCGTCCTTCACCTAGCTTGTTGGGAACACAAAGTTTTTTTCAATTGCAAACTCCACTCCATACATATATATGGGGAGGTACTAGCTCCAAGGCGGTTTTACAGTGAAAACTGCAGGAACTCAAACCGGCACTAGGAAACAGACTGAGAAACCAGAGTAAAAGATTCTCCTGCAAACCGTTCCCTTTGTGCTAGATGAATGAACGTCTCTCCACATGCTCAGTTCTGAGAAATAAGTGTGTGTGAAAGCCGTCCTTCACCTAGCTTGTTGGGATCACAAAGTTTCTTTTCACTTGCAAACCCCAATCCATATATATATATGGGGAGGTACTAGCTCCAAGTCGGTTATACAGTGAAAACTGCAGGAAGTTCAAACCGGCACTAGGAAACAGACTGAGAATCCACAAAATAATTTTCTCCTGCAAAACGTTCCCTTTGTGCTAGATGAACGAACGTCTCTCCACATGCTCAGTTCTAAGTGATAAGTGTGTGTGAAAGCCGTCCTTCACCTAGCTTGTTGATAACACAAAGTTTCTTTTCACTTGCAAACTCCAATCCATATATATATATGGGGAGGTACTAGCTCCAACTCGGTTTTACAGTGAAAACTGCAGGTAATTCAAACCGGCACTAGGAAACAAACTGAGAAACCAGAGTAAATGATTTCCCTGCAAACTGTTCCCTTTGTGCTAGATAAAAGAACGTCTCTCCACATGCTCAGTTCTGAGAGAAAAGTGTGTGTGAAAGCCGTCCTTCACCTAGCTTGTTGGGTACACCAAGTTTCTTTTCAGTTGCAAACTCCACTCCATACATATATATGGGGAGGTACTACCTCCAACTCTGTTTTACAGTGAAAACTACAGGACTTCAAACCGGCAGTAGGAAACAGACTGAGAAACCACAGAAAAATTTTCTCTTGCAACCCGTTCCCTTTTTGCTAGATGAACGAACGTCTCTCCACATGTTCATTTCTGACAGATTAATGTGTGTGAAAGCGTTCCTTCACCTAGCTTGTTGGGAACACAAAGTTTCTTTTAAGTTGCAAACTCCACTCCATACATATATATGGGGATATACTAGCTCCAACTCTGTTTTACAGTGAAAACTGCAGGAACTTCAAACCGGCACTAGGAAAGAGACTGAGAAAGCGGAGAAAAAGTGTCTCCTGCAACCCGTTCCCTGGGTGCTAGATGAACGAACGTCTCTCCACTTGCTCAGTTCTGAGAGATAAGTGTGTGTGAAAGCCGTCCTTCACCTAGCTTGTTGGGAACACAAAGTTTCTTTTCAGTTGCAAACTCCATTCCTTACATATATATGGGGAGGTACTAGCTCCAACTCTGTTTTACAGTGAAAACTGCAGGAACTTCAAACCGGCAGTAGGAAACAGACTGAGAAACCAGAGTAAATTTTCCCCTGCAACCCTTTCCCATTGTGCTAAATGAAAGAACGTCTCTCCACATGCTCAGTTCTGAGAGATAAGTGTGTGTGAAAGCCGTCCTTCACCTAGCTTGTTGGGAACACAAAGTTTCTTTTCAGTTGCAAACTCCATTCCATACATATATATGGGATTGTACAAGCTCCAACTCGGTTTTACAGTGATAACTGCAGGAACTTCAAACCAGCACTAGGAAACAGAATGAGAAACCAGAGTAAAAGATTCTCCTGCAACCGGTTCCTTTTGTGCTAGATGTACGAACGTCTGTCCACATGCGCAGTTCTGAGAGATATGTGTGTGTGAAAGCCGTCCTTCACCTATCTTGTTGGGAACACAAATTTTCTTTTCAGCTGCAAACTCCACTCCATACATATATATGGGGAGGTACTTGCTCCAACACGGTTTTACAGTGAAAACTGCAGGAACTTCAAACCAGCACTAGGAAACAGACTGAGAAACCAGAGTAAATGTTTCTCATGCAAATCGTTCCCTTTGTGCTACATGAACGAACGTCTCTCCACATGCTCAGTTCTGGTATATTAGCGTGTGTGAAGGCCGTCCTTCACCTAGCTTGTTGGAAACACAAAGTTTTTTTCAATTGCAAACTCCACTCCATACATATATATGGGGAGGTACTAGCTCCAAGACGGTTTTACAGTGAAAACTGCAGGAAATCAAACCGGCACTAGGAAACAGACTGAGAAACCAGAGTAAAAGATTCTCCTGCAAACCGTTCCCTTTGTGCTAGATGAATGAACGTCTCTCCACATGCTCAGTTCTGAGAGATAAGTGTGTGTGAAAACCGTCCTTCACCTAGCTTGTTGGGATCACAAACTTTCTTTTCACTAGCAAACCCCAATCCATATATATATATGGGGAGGTACTAGCTCCAACTCGGTTTTACAGTGAAAACTGCAGGAACTTCAAACCGGCACTAGGAAACAGACTGAGAATCCACAAAATAATTTTCTCCTGCAAACCGTTCCCTTTGTTCTAGATGAACGAACGTCTCTCCACATGCTCAGTTCTGAGTGATAAGTGTGTGTGAAAGCCGTCCTTCACCTAGCTTGTTGGGAACACAAAGTTTCTTTTCACTTGCAAACTCCAATCCATATATATATATGGGGAGGTACTAGCTCCAACTCGGTTTTACAGTGAAAACTGCAGGTAATTCAAACCGGCACTAGGAAACAAACTGAGAAACCAGAGTAAATGATTTCCCTGCAAACTGTTCCCTTTCTGCTAGATAAAAGAACGTCTCTCCACATGCTCAGTTCTGAGAGTTAAGTGTGTGTGAAAGCCGTCCTTCACCTAGCTTGTTGGGTACACAAAGTTTCTTTTCAGTTGCAAATTCCACTCCATACATATATATGGGGAGGTACTACCTCCAACTCTGTTTTACAGTGAAAACTACAGGAACTTCAAACCGGCAGTAGGAAACAGACTGAGAAACCACAGAAAAATTTTCTCCTGCAAACCGTTCCCTTTTTGCTAGATGAACGAACGTCTCTCCACATGTTATGTTCTGACAGATAAATGTGTGTGAAAGCCGTCCTTCACCTAGCTTGTTGGGAACACAAAGTTTCTTTTCAGTTGCAAACTCCACTCCATACATATATATGGGGATGTACTAGCTCCAACTCGGTTTTACAGTGAAAACTGCAGGAACTTCAAACCGGCAGTAGGAAACAGACTGAGAAACCAGAGTAAAAGTTTCTCCTGCAACCCTTTCCCATTGTGCTAAATGAAAGAACGTCACTCCACATGCTCAGTTCTGAGAGATATGTGT
Organism: Camelus bactrianus; assembly: GCF_048773025.1. Lineage (NCBI taxonomy): Eukaryota > Metazoa > Chordata > Mammalia > Artiodactyla > Camelidae > Camelus > Camelus bactrianus. The sequence goes on along the minus strand of NC_133542.1, from coordinate 81,313,396 downwards.
GTGTGAAAGCCGTCCTTCACCTAGCTTGTTGGGAACACAAACTTTCTTTTCAGTTGCAAACTCCACTCCATACATATATATGGTATGTTACGATCTCCAACACGATTTTTCAGTGAAAACTGCAGGTACTTCAAACCGGCACTAGGAAACAGACTGAGAAACCAGAGTAAAAGTTTCTTCTGCAACCCGTTCCCTTTGTGCTAGATGAACGAACGTCTCTCCAAATGCTCAGATCTGATAGATAAGTGTGTGTGAAAGCCGTCCTTCACCTAGCTTGTTGGGTACACAAAGTTTCTTTTAAGTTGCAAACTCCAATCCATACATATATATGTGGAGGTACTTTCTCCAACTAGGTTTTACAGTGAAATCTGCAGGAACTTCAAACCGGCACTAAGAAACATATTGAGAATCCAGAGTAAAATTTCTAAAGCAACCCGTTCCCTTTATACTAGACGAACGAACTTCTCTCCACATGCTCTGTTCTGAGTGATAAGTGTGTGTGGGAGCCGTCCTTCACCTAGCTTGTTGGGAACACAAAGTTTCTTTTCAGTTGCAAACTCCACTCCATACATATATATGGTATGTTACGATCTCCAACACGATTTTTCATTGAAAACTGCAGGTACTTCAAACCGGCACTAGGAAACAGATTGAGAAACAAGAGAAAAACTTTCTCCTGCAACCCGTTCCCTTTGTGCTAAATGAACGAACGTCTCTCCACATGCTCAGTTCTGAGAGATATTTGTGTGTGAAAGCCGTCCTTCACCTAGCTTTTTGGGAACACAAAGTTTCTTTTCAGTTGCAAACTCCACTCCATACATATATATGGGGATGTACTAGCTCCAACTCGGTTTTACAGTGATAACTGCAGGAACTTCAAACCGGCAGTAAGAAACAGACTGAGAAACGAGAGTAAAAGTTTCTCCTGCAAACCGTTCCCTTTTTGCTAGATGAACGAACGTCTCTCCACATGCTCAGTTCTGAGAGATAAGTGCGTGTGAAAGCCGTCCTTCACCTAGCTTGTTGGGAACACAAAGTTTCTTTTCAGTTGCAAACTCCACCCATACATATATATGGGGAGTAACATGCTCCAACTCGGAATTACAGTGAAAACTGCAGAAACTTCAAACCGGCACTAGGAAACAGACTGAGAAACCAGCATAAAAGTTTCTCCTGCAACCCGTTCCCTTTTTGCTAGATGAACGAACGTCTCTCCACATGCTCAGTTGTGAAAGAAATTTATGTGTGAAAGCCGTACTTCACCTAGCTTGTTTGGAACACAAAGTTTCTTTTCAGTTGGTAACTATAATCCATACATATATCTGGGGACGTACGAGCTCCAACTCGGTTTTACAGTGATAACTGCAGGAACTTCAAACCGGCACTAATAAACAGACTGAGAAACCAGAGTAAAAGTTTGTCCTTCAACCCGTTCCCTTTGTGCTAGATGAACGAACGTCTCTCAACATGCTCAGTTCTTAGAGATAAGTGTGTGTGAAAGCCGTTCTTCTCCTAGCTAGTTGGGAACACAAAGTTTCTTTTCAGTTGCAAACTCCACTCCATACATATATATGGGGAGGTACTAGCTCCAACACGGTTTTACAGTGAAAAATGCAGAACCTTCAAACCGGCACTAGGAAACAGACTGAGAAACCGGAGTAAAAGTTTCTCCTACAAACCGTTCCCTTTTTGCTAGATGAACGAACGTCTCTCCACATGCTCAGTTCTGAGAGATAAGTGCGTGTGAAAGCCGTCCTTCAACTAGCTTGTTGGGAACCCAAAGCTTCTTTTCAGTTGCAAACTCCACTCCATACATATATATGGGGAGTTACATGCTCCAACTCGGAATTACAGTGAAAACTGCAGAAACTTCAAACCGGCACTAGGAAACAGACTGAGAAACCAGCATAAAAGTTTCTCCTGCAAACCGTTCCCTTTTTGCTAGATGAACGAACGTCTCTCCACATGCTCAGTTCTGAGAGAAAATTGTGTGTGAAAGCCGTCCTTCACCTAGCTTGTTTGGAACACAAAGTTTCTTTTTAGTTGGTAACTATAATCCATACATATATATGGGGACGTACGAGCTCCAACTCGGTTTTACAGTGAAAATTGCAGGAAATTCAAACTGGCACTAGGAAACAGATTGAGAATCCAGAGTAAAACTTTCTAATGCAACCCGTTCCCTTTGTACTAGATGAACGAACTTCTCTCCACATGCTCAGTTCTGAGTGATAAGTGTGTGTGGGAGCCGTCCTTCACCTAGCTTGTTGGGAACCCAAAGTTTCTTTTCAGTTGCAAACTCCAATCCATACATATATATGGGGATGTACTAGCTCCAACTCGGTTATACAGTGATAACTGCAGGAACTTCAAACCGGCAGTAGGAAACAGACTGAGAAATCAGAGTAAAAATTTCTCCTGCAACCCGTTCCCTTTGTTCTAGATGAACGAACGTCTATCCACATGCTCAGTTCTGAGAGATATCTGCGTGTGAAAGCCGTCCTTCACCTAGCTTGTTGGGAACACAAAGTTTCTTTTCAGTTGCAAACACCACTCTATACATATATATGCGGAGGTACGAGCTCCAACTCGTTTTTACAGTGAAAACTGCAGGAAATTCAAACCGGCAGTAGGAAAAAGACTGAGAAACCAGAGTACAATTTCCTCCTGCAAACCATTCCATTTTTGCTAGATGAACGAACGTCTCCCCACATGCTCATTTCTGAGAGATAATTGTGTGTGAAAGCCGTCCTTCACCTAGATTGTTGGGAACACAAAGTTTATTTTCACTTGCAAACTTCACTCCATAAATATATATGGGGATGTACTAGCTCCAACACGGTTTTACAGTGTAAACTGCAGGAACTTCAAACCGGCAGTAGGAAACAGACTGAGAAACCAGAGTAAAAGTTTCTCCTGCAACCCATTCCCTTTGTACTAGGTGAACGTACGTCTCTCCACATGCTAAGTTCTGAGAGATAAGTGTTTGAAAGCCGTAATTCACCTAGCTTGTTGGGAACACAAAGTTTCTTTACAGTTGCAAACTCCACTCCATACATATATATGGGGAGGTACGAACTCCAACTCGTTTTTACAGTGAAAACTGCAGGAACTTCAAACCGGCAGTAGGAAACAGTCTTAGAAACCAGAGTAAAATTTCCTCCTGCAAACCGTTCCCTTTTTGCTAGCTGAAGGAACGTCTCCCCACATGCTCAGTTCTGAGAGATTATTGTGTGTGAAAGCCGTCCTTCACCTAGATTGTTGGGAACACAAAGTTTCTTTTCAGTTGCAAACTCCAATCCATACATATATATGGGGAGGTACTAGCTCCAACTCGGTTTTACAGTGAAAATTGCAGGAAATTCAAACCGGCACTAGGAAACAAAGTGAGAAACCAGAGTAAATGATTTCCCTGCAAACTATTCCCCTTGTGCTAGATAAAAGAACGTCTCTCCACATGCTCAGTTCTGAGAGATAAGTGTGTGTGAAAGCCGTCCTTCACCTAGCTTGTTGGGTACACAAAATTTCTTTTCAGTTGCAAACCCCACTCCATACATATATATGGGGAGGTACTACCTCCAACTCTGTTTTACAGTGAAAACTACAGGAACTTCAAAACGGCAGTAGGAAACAGACTGAGAAACCACAGAAAAATTTTCTCCTGCAACCCGTTCCCTTTTTGCTAGATGAACGAACGTCTCTCCACATGTTCAGTTCTGACAGATAAATGTGTGTGAAAGCCGTCCTTCACCTAGCTTGTTGGGATCACAAACATTCTTTTCACTAGCAAACCCCAATCCATATATATATATGGGGAGGTACTAGCTCCAACTCGGTTTTACAGTGAAAACTGCAGGAACTTCAAACCGGCACTAGGAAACAGACTGAGAATCCACAAAATAATTTTCTCCTGCAAACCGTTCCCTTTGTGCTAGATGAACGAACGTCTCTCCACATGCTCAGTTCTGAGTGATAAGTGTGTGTGAAAGCCGTCCTTCACCTAGCTTGTTGGGAACACAAAGTTTCTTTTCACTTGCAAACTCCAATCCATATATATATATGGGGAGGTACTAGCTCCAACTCGGTTTTATAGTGAAAACTGCAGGTAATTCAAACCGGCACTAGGAAACAAACTGAGAAACCAGAGTAAATGATTTCCCTGCAAACTGTTCCCTTTGTGCTAGATAAAAGAACGTCTCTCCACATGCTCAGTTCTGAGAGTTAAGTGTGTGTGAAAGCCGTCCTTCACCTAGCTTGTTGGGTACACAAAGTTTCTTTTCAGTTGCAAATTCCACTCCATACATATATATGGGGAGGTACTACCTCCAACTCTGTTTTACAGTGAAAACTACAGGAACTTCAAACCGGCAGTAGGAAACAGACTGAGAAACCACAGAAAAATTTTCTCCTGCAAACCGTTCCCTTTTTGCTAGATGAACGAACGTCTCTCCACATGTTCCGTTCTGACAGATAAATGTGTGTGAAAGCCGTCCTTCACCTAGCTTGTTGGGAACACAAAGTTTCTTTTCAGTTGCAAACTCCACTCCATACATATATATGGGGATGTACTAGCTCCAACTCGGTTTTACAGTGAAATCTGCAGGAACTTCAAACCGGTAGTAGGAAACAGACTGAGAAACCAGAGTAAAAGTTTCTCCTGCAACCCTTTCCCATTGTGCTAAATGAAAGAACGTCACTCCACATGCTCAGTTCTGAGAGATATGTGTGTGTGAAAGCCGTCCTTCACCTAGCTTGTTGGGAACACAAAGTTTCTTTTAAGTTGCAAACTCCACTCCATACATACATATGGTATGTTACGAACTCCAACACGATTTTTCAGTGAAAACTGCAGGTACTTCAAACCGGCACTAGGAAACAGACTGAGAAACCAGAGTAAAAGTTTCTTCTGCAACCCGTTCCCTTTGTGCTAGATGAACGAACGTCTCTCCAAATGCTCAGATCTGATAGATATGTGTGTGTGAAAGCCGTCCTTCACCTAGCTTGTTGGGTACACAAAGTTTCTTTTAAGTTGCAAACTCCAATCCATACATATATATGTGGAGGTACTATCTCCAACTAGGTTTTACAGTGAAAACTGCAGGAACTTCAAACCGGCACTAAGAAACATATTGAGAATCCAGAGTAAAATTTCTAAAGCAACCCGTTCCCTTTATACTAGACGAACGAACTTCTCTCCACATGCTCTGTTCTGAGTGATAAGTGTGTGTGGGAGCCGTCCTGCACCTAGCTTGTTGGGAACACAAAGTTTCTTTTCAGTTGCAAACTCCAATCCATACATATATATGGGGATGTACTAGCTCCAACTCGGTTATACAGTGATAAATGCAGGAACTTCACACCGGCAGTAGGAAACAGACTGAGAATTCAGAGTAAAAGTTTCTCCTGCAAACTGTTCCCTTTGTTCTAGATGAACGAACGTCTATCCACATGCTCAGTTCTGAGAGATATCTGCGTGTGAAAGCCGTCCTTCACCTAGCTTGTTGGGAACACAAAGTTTCTTTTCAGTTGCAAAATCCACTCTATACATATATATGCGGAGGTACGAGCTCCAACTCATTTTTATAGTGAAAACGGCAGGAAATTCAAACCGGCAGTAGGAAACAGACTGAGAAACCAGAGTAAAATTTCCTCCTGAAAACCGTTCCATTTTTCTAGATGAACGAACGTCTCCCCACATGCTCAGTTCTGAGAGATAAGTGTGTGTGAAAGCCGTACTTCACCTAGCTTGTTGGGAACACAAAGTTTCTTTTCAGTTGCAAACTCCAATCCATACATATATATGGTATGTTACGATCTCCAACACGATTTTTCATTGAAAACTGCAGGTACTTCAAACCGGCACTAGGAAACAGATTGAGAAACAAGAGAAAAACTTTCTCCTGCAACCCGTTCCCTTTGTGCTAAATGAACGAACGTCTCTCCACATGCTCAGTTCTGAGAGATATTTGTGTGTGAAAGCCGTCCTTCACCTAGCTTTTTGGGAACACAAAGTTTCTTTTCAGTTGCAAACTCCACTCCATACATATATATGGGGATGTACTAGCTCCAACTCGGTTTTACAGTGATAACTGCAGGAACTTCAAACCGGCAGTAAGAAACAGACTGAGAAACGAGAGTAAAAGTTTCTCCTGCAAACCGTTCCCTTTTTGCTAGATGAACGAACGTCTCTCCACATGCTCAGTTCTGAGAGATAAGTGCGTGTGAAAGCCGTCCTTCACCTAGCTTGTTGGGAACACAAAGTTTCTTTTCAGTTGCAAACTCCACCCATACATATATATGGGGAGTAACATGCTCCAACTCGGAATTACAGTGAAAACTGCAGAAACTTCAAACCGGCACTAGGAAACAGACTGAGAAACCAGCATAAAAGTTTCTCCTGCAACCCGTTCCCTTTTTGCTAGATGAACGAACGTCTCTCCACATGGTCAGTTCTGAAAGAAATGTGTGTGTGAAAGCCGTCCTTCACCTAGCTTGTTGGGAACACAAAGTTTCTTTTCAGTTGCAAATTCCACTCTATACATATATATGCGGAGGTACGAGCTCCAACTCGTTTTTACAGTAAAAACTGCAGGAAATTCAAACCGGCAGTAGGAAACAGACTGAGAAACCAGAGTAAAATTTCCTCCTGAAAACCCTTCCATTTTTGCTAGATGAACGAACGTCTCCCCACATGCTCAGTTCTGAGAGATAATTGTGTGTGAAAGCCGTCCTTCACCTAGATTGTTGGGAACACAAAGTTTATTTACACTTGCAAACTCCACTCCATAAATATATATGGGGATGTACTAGCTCCAACACGGTTTTACAGTGTAAACTGCAGGAAATTCAAACCGGCAGTAGGAAACAGACTGAGAAACCAGAGTAAAAGTTTCTCCTGCAACCCATTCCCTTTGTACTAGATGAACGTACGTCTCTCCACATGCTAAGTTCTGACAGATAAGTGTGTGTGAAAGCCGTAATTCACCTAGCTTGTTGGGAACACAAAGTTTCTTTACAGTTGCCAAATCCACTCCATACATATATATGGGGAGGTACGAACTCCAACACGTTTTTACAGTGAAAACTGCAGGAACTTCAAACCGGCAGTAGGAAACAGTCTGAGAAACCAGAGTAAAATTTCCTCCTGCAAACCGTTCCCTTTTTGCTAGATGAAGGAACGTCTCCCCACATGCTCAGTTCTGAGAGATAACTGCGTGTGAAAGCCGTCCTTCACCTAGATTGTTGGGAACACAAAGTTTCTTTTCAGTTGCAAACTCCAATCCATACATATATATGGGGAGGTACTTGCTCCAACTCGGTTTTACAGTGAAAACTGCAGGAAATTCAAACCGGCACTAGGAAACAAAGTGAGAAAGCAGAGTAAATGATTTCCCTGCAAACTATTCCCCTTGTGCTAGATAAAAGAACGTCTCTCCACATGCTCAGTTCTGAGAGATAAGTGTGTGTGAAAGCCGTCCTTCACCTAGCTTGTTGGGTACACAAAGTTTCTTTTCAGTTGCAAACTCCACTCCATACATATATATGGGGAGGTACTACCTCCAACTCTGTTTTACAGTGAAAACTACAGGAACTTCAAAACGGCAGTAGGAAACAGACTGAGAAACCACAGAAAAATTTTCTCCTGCAACCCGTTCCCTTTTTGCTAGATGAACGAACGTCTCTCCACATGTTCAGTTCTGACAGATAAATGTGTGTGAAAGCCGTCCTTCACCTAGCTTGTTGGGAAAACAAAGTTTCTTTTCAGTTGCAAACTCCACTCCATAAATATATATGGGGATGTACTAGCTCCAACTCGGTTTTACACTGAAAACTGCAGGAACTTCAAACCGGCAGTAGGAAACAGACTGAGAAACCAGAGTAAAAGTTTCTCCTGCAACCCTTTCCCTTTGTGCTAAATGAAAGAACGTCTCTCCACATGCTCATTTCTGAGAGAGAAGTGTGTGTGAAAGCTGTCCTTCACCTAGCTTGTTGGGAACACAAAGTTTCTTTTCAGTTGCAAACACCACTCCATACATATATATGGTATGTTACGATCTCCAACACGATTTTTCAGTGATAACTGCAGGTACTTCAAACCGGCACTAGGAAACAAATTGAGAAACAAAAGAAATACTTTCTCCTGCAACCCGTTCCCTTTGTGCTACATGAACGAACGTCTCTCCACATACTCAGTTCTGAGAAATAATTGTGTGTGAAAGCGGTCCTTCACCTAGCTTGTTGGGAACACAAAGTTTCTTTTCAGTTGCAAACTCCACTCCATACATATATATGGGGAGGTACTAGCTCCAACTCGGTTTTACAGTGATAACTGCAGGAACTTCAAACCGGCACTAAGTAACAGACTGAGAAACCAGAGTAAAAGTTTGTCCTTCAACCCGTTCCCTTTGTGCTAGATGAACGAACGACTCTCAACATGCTCATTTCTTAGAGGTAAATGTGTGTGAAAGCCGTTCTTGTCCTAGCTTGTTGGGAACACATAGTTTCTTTTCAGTTGCAAACTCCACTCCATACATATAAATGGGGAGGTACTAGCTCCAACACGGTTTTACAGTGAAAAATGCAGAACCTTCAAACCGGCACTAGGAAACAGACTGAGAAACCGGAGTAAAAGTTTCTCCTGCAAACCGTTCCCTTTTTGCTAGATGAACGAACGTCTCTCCACATGCTCAGTTCTGAGAGATAAGTGCGTGTGAAAGCCGTCCTTCACCTAGCTTGTTGGGAACACATAGGTTCTTTTCAGTTGCAAACTCCACTCCATACATATATATGGGGAGTTACATGCTCCAACTCGGAATTACAGTGAAAACTGCAGAAACTTCAAACCGGCACTAGGAAACAGACTGAGAAACCAGAGTAAATGTTTCTCCTGCAACCCGTTCCCTTTGTACTAGATGAACGTACGTCTCTCCACATGCTAAGTTCTGAGAGATAAGTGTGTGTGAAAGCCGTAATTCACCTAGCTTGTTGGGAACACAAAGTTTCTTTACATTTGCCAACTCCACTCCATACATATATATGGGGAGGAACGAACTCTAACTCGTTTTTACAGTGAAAACTGCAGGAAATTCAAACCGGCAGTAGGAAACAGTCTGAGAAACCAGAGTAAAATTTCCTCCTGCAAACAGTTCCCTTTTTGCTAGATGAAGGAACGTCTCCCCACATGCTCAGTTCTGAGAAATAATTGTGTGTGAAAGCCGTCCTTCACCTAACTTGTTTGGAACACAAAGTTTCTTTTTAGTTGGTAACTATAATCCATACATATATATGGGGACGTACGAGCTCCATCACGGTTTTACAGTGAAAATTGCAGGAAATTCAAACTGGCACTAGGAAACAGATTGAGAATCCAGAGTAAAACTTTCTAATGCAACCCGTTCCCTTTGTACTAGATGAACGAACTTCTCTCCACATGCTCAGTTCTGAGTGATAAGTGTGTGTGGGAGCCGTCCTTCACCTAGCTTGTTGGGAACCCAAAGTTTCTTTTCAGTTGCAAACTCCAATCCATACATATATATGGGGATGTACTAGCTCCAACTCGGTTATACAGTGATAACTGCAGGAACTTCAAACCGGCAGTAGGAAACAGACTGAGAAATCAGAGTAAAAGTTTCTCCTGCAACCCGTTCCCTTTGTTCTAGATGAACGAACGTCTATCCACATGCTCATTTCTGAGAGATATCTGCGTGTGAAAGCCGTCCTTCACCTAGCTTGTTGGGAACACAAAGTTTCTTTTCAGTTGCAAACACCACTCTATAAATATATATGCGGAGGTACGAGCTCCAACTCGTTTTTACAGTGAAAACTGCAGGAAATTCAAACCGGCAGTAGGAAACAGACTGAGAAACCAGAGTAAAATTTCCTCCTGAAAACCCTTCCATTTTTGCTAGATGAACGAACGTCTCCCCACATGCTCATTTCTGAGAGATAATTGTGTGTGAAAGCCGTCCTTCACCTAGATTGTTGGGAACACAAAGTTTATTTTCACTTGCAAACTCCACTCCATAAATATATATGGGGATGTACTAGCTCCAACACGGTTTTACAGTGTAAACTGCAGGAACTTCAAACCGGCAGTGGGAAACAGACTGAGAAACCAGAGTAAAAGTTTCTCCTGCAACCCATTCCCTTTGTACTAGATGAACGTACGTCTCTCCACATGCTAAGTTCTGAGAGATAAGTGTTTGAAAGCCGTAATTCACCTAGCTTGTTGGGAACACAAAGTTTCTTTACAGTTGCAAACTCCACTCCATACATATATATGGGGAGGTACGAACTCCAACTCGTTTTTACAGTGAAAACTGCAGGAACTTCAAACCGGCAGTAGGAAACAGTCTGAGAAACCAGAGTAAAATTTCCTCCTGCAAACCGTTCCCTTTTTGCTAGATGAAGGAACGTCTCCCCACATGCTCAGTTCTGAGAGATAATTGTGTGTGAAAGCCGTCCTTCACCTAGATTGTTGGGAACACAAAGTTTCTTTTCAGTTGCAAACTCCAATCCATACATATATATGGGGAGGTACTAGCTCCAACTCGGTTTTACAGTGAAAATTGCAGGAAATTCAAACCGGCACTAGGAAACAAAGTGAGAAACCAGAGTAAATGATTTCCCTGCAAACTATTCCCCTTGTGCTAGATAAAAGAACGTCTCTCCACATGCTCAGTTCTGAGAGATAAGTGTGTGTGAAAGCCGTCCTTCACCTAGCTTGTTGGGTACACAAAATTTCTTTTCAGTTGCAAACCCCACTCCATACATATATATGGGGAGGTACTACCTCCAACTCTGTTTTACAGTGAAAACTACAGGAACTTCAAAACGGCAGTAGGAAACAGACTGAGAAACCACAGAAAAATTTTCTCCTGCAACCCGTTCCCTTTTTGCTAGATGAACGAACGTCTCTCCACATGTTCAGTTCTGACAGATAAATGTGTGTGAAAGCCGTCCTTCACCTAGCTTGTTGGGAACACAAAGTTTCTTTTCAGTTGCAAACTCCACTCCATACATATATATGGGGATGTACTAGCTCCAACTCGGTTTTACAGTGATAACTGCAGGAACTTCAAACCGGAACTAAGTAACAGACTGAGAAACCAGAGTAAAAGTTTGTCCTTCAACCCGTTCCCTTTGTGCTAGATGAACGAACGACTCTCAACATGCTCATTTCTTAGAGGTAAATGTGTGTGAATGCCGTTCTTCTCCTAGCTTGTTGGGAACACAAAGTTTCTTTTCAGTTGCAAACTCCAGTCCATACATATAAATGGGGAGGTACTAGTTCCAACACGGTTTTACAGTGAAAAATGCAGAACCTTCAAACCGGCACTAGGAAACAGACTGAGAAACCGGAGTAAAAGTTTCTCCTGCAAACCGTTCCCTTTTTGCTAGATGAACGAACATCTCTCCACATGCTCAGTTCTGAGAGATAAGTGCGTGTGAAAGCCGTCCTTCACCTAGCTTGTTGGGAACACAAAGTTTCTTTTCAGTTGCAAACTCCACTCCATACATATATATGGGGAGTTACATGCTCCAACTCGGAATTACAGTGAAAACTGCAGAAACTTCAAACCGGCACTAGGAAACAGACTGAGAAACCAGCGTAAAAGTTTCTCCTGCAACCCGTTCCCTTTTTGCTAGATGAACGAACGTCTCTCCACATGCTCAGTTTTGAGAGAAAATTGTGTGTGAAAGCCGTCCTTCACCTAGCTTGTTGGGAACACAAAGTTTCTTTTCAGTTGGTAACTATAATCCATACATATATATGGGGACGTACGAGCTCCAACTCGGTTTTACAGTGAAAATTGCAGGAAATTCAAACTGGCACTAGGAAACAGATTGAGAATCCAGAGTAAAACTTTCTAATGCAACCCGTTCCCTTTGTACTAGATGAACGAACTTCTCCCCACATGCTCAGTTCTGAGTGATAAGTGTGTGTGGGAGCCGTCCTTCACCTAGGTTGTTGGGAACACAAAGTTTCTTTTCAGTTGCAAACTCCAATCCATACATATATATGGGGATGTACTAGCTCCAACTCGCTTATACAATGATAACTGCAGGAACTTCAAACCGGCAGTAGGAAACAGACTGAGAAATCAGAGTAAAAGTTTCTCCTGCAACCCGTTCCCTTTGTTCTAGATGAACGAACGTCTTTCCACATGCTCAGTTCTGAGAGATATCTGCGTGTGAAAGCCGTCCTTCACCTAGCTTGTTGGGAACACAAAGTTTCTTTTCAGTTGCAAATTCCACTCTATACATATATATGCGGAGGTACGAGCTCCAACTCGTTTTTACAGTAAAAACTGCAGGAAATTCAAACCGGCAGTAGGAAACAGACTGAGAAACCAGAGTAAAATTTCCTCCTGAAAACCCTTCCATTTTTGCTAGATGAACGAACGTCTCCCCACATGCTCAGTTCTGAGAGATAATTGTGTGTGAAAGCCGTCCTTCACCTAGATTGTTGGGAACACAAAGTTTATTTACACTTGCAAACTCCACTCCATAAATATATATGGGGATGTACTAGCTCCAACACGGTTTTACAGTGTAAACTGCAGGAAATTCAAACCGGCAGTAGGAAACAGACTGAGAAACCAGAGTAAAAGTTTCTCCTGCAACCCATTCCCTTTGTACTAGATGAACGTACGTCTCTCCACATGCTAAGTTCTGACAGATAAGTGTGTGTGAAAGCCGTAATTCACCTAGCTTGTTGGGAACACAAAGTTTCTTTACAGTTGCCAAATCCACTCCATACATATATATGGGGAGGTACGAACTCCAACACGTTTTTACAGTGAAAACTGCAGGAACTTCAAACCGGCAGTAGGAAACAGTCTGAGAAACCAGAGTAAAATTTCCTCCTGCAAACCGTTCCCTTTTTGCTAGATGAAGGAACGTCTCCCCACATGCTCAGTTCTGAGAGATAATTGCGTATGAAAGCCGTCCTTCACCTAGATTGTTGGGAACACAAAGTTTCTTTTCAGTTGCAAACTCCAATCCATACATATATATGGGGAGGTACTTGCTCCAACTCGGTTTTACAGTGAAAACTGCAGGAAATTCAAACCGGCACTAGGAAACAAAGTGAGAAAGCAGAGTAAATGATTTCCCTGCAAACTATTCCCCTTGTGCTAGATAAAAGAACGTCTCTCCACATGCTCAGTTCTGAGAGATAAGTGTGTGTGAAAGCCGTCCTTCACCTAGCTTGTTGGGTACACAAAGTTTCTTTTCAGTTGCAAACTCCACTCCATACATATATATGGGGAGGTACTACCTCCAACTCTGTTTTACAGTGAAAACTACAGGAACTTCAAAACGGCAGTAGGAAACAGACTGAGAAACCACAGAAAAATTTTCTCCTGCAACCCGTTCCCTTTTTGCTAGATGAACGAACGTCTCTCCACATGTTCAGTTCTGACAGATAAATGTGTGTGAAAGCCGTCCTTCACCTAGCTTGTTGGGAAAACAAAGTTTCTTTTCAGTTGCAAACTCCACTCCATAAATATATATGGGGATGTACTAGCTCCAACTCGGTTTTACACTGAAAACTGCAGGAACTTCAAACCGGCAGTAGGAAACAGACTGAGAAACCAGAGTAAAAGTTTCTCCTGCAACCCTTTCCCTTTGTGCTAAATGAAAGAACGTCTCTCCACATGCTCATTTCTGAGAGAGAAGTGTGTGTGAAAGCTGTCCTTCACCTAGCTTGTTGGGAACACAAAGTTTCTTTTCAGTTGCAAACACCACTCCATACATATATATGGTATGTTACGATCTCCAACACGATTTTTCAGTGATAACTGCAGGTACTTCAAACCGGCACTAGGAAACAAATTGAGAAACAAAAGAAATACTTTCTCCTGCAACCCGTTCCTTTTGTGCTACATGAACGAACGTCTCTCCACATGCTCAGTTCTGAGAAATAATTGTGTGTGAAAGCGGTCCTTCACCTAGCTTGTTGGGAACACAAAGTTTCTTTTCAGTTGCAAACTCCACTCCATACATATAAATGGGGAGGTACTAGCTCCAACACGGTTTTACAGTGAAAAATGCAGAACCTTCAAACCGGCACTAGGAAACAGACTGAGAAACCGGAGTAAAAGTTTCTCCTGCAAACCGTTCCCTTTTTGCTAGATGAACGAACGTCTCTCCACATGCTCAGTTCTGAGAGATAAGTGCGTGTGAAAGCCGTCCTTCACCTAGCTTGTTGGGAACACAAAGTTTCTTTACATTTGCCAACTCCACTCCATACATATATATGGGGAGGAACGAACTCTAACTCGTTTTTACAGTGAAAACTGCAGGAAATTCAAACCGGCAGTAGGAAACAGTCTGAGAAACCAGAGTAAAATTTCCTCCTGCAAACAGTTCCCTTTTTGCTAGATGAAGGAACGTCTCCCCACATGCTCAGTTCTGAGAGATAATTGTGTGTGAAAGCCGTCCTTTACCTAGATTGTTGGAAACACAAAGTTTCTTTTCAGTTGCAAACTCCAATCCATACATATATATGGGGAGGTACTAGCTCCAACTAGGTTTTACAGTGAAAACAGCAGGAAATTCAAACCGGCACTAGGAAACAGACTGAGAAACCAGAGTAAAATTTTCTCCTGCAACCAGTTCCCTTTGTGCTAGATGAACGAAAGTCTCTCCACATGCTCAGTTCTGAGAGATAAGTGTGTGTGAAAGCCGTCCTTCACCTAGCTTGTTGGGAACACAAAGTTTCTTTTCACTTGCAAACTCCACTCCATACATATATCGGGGGAGGTACTAGCTCCAACTCGGTTTTACAGTGAAAACTGCAGGAAATTCAAACCAGCTAGGAAACAAAGTGAGAAACCAGAGCAAATGTTTCCCCTGCAAACAGTTCCCTTTGTGCTAGATGAAATAACGTCTCTCCTCATGCTCAGTCCTGAGAAGTAAGTGTGTGTGAAAGCCGTCCTTCACCTAGCTTGTTGGGAACACAAAATTTCTTTTCAGTTGCAAACTCCAGTCCATACATATTTATGGGGAACTACTAGCTCCAACTCGGTTTTACAGTGAAAACTACAGGAACTTCAAAACGGCAGTAGTATGCAGACTGAGAAACCACAGTAAAATTTTCTCCTGCAACCCGTTCACTTTTTGCTAGATGACGGAACGTCTCTCCACATGCCCAGTTCTGAGAGATAAGTGTGTTTGAAAGCCTTACTTCACCTAGCATGTTGGGAACACAAAGTTTCTTTTCAGTTGCAAACTCCACTCCATACATATATTTGAGGATGTACTAACTCCAACTCGGTTTTACACTGAAAACTGCAGGAACTTCAAACCGGCAGTAGGAAACAGACTGAGAAACCAGAGTAAAAGTTTCCCCTGTAACCCGTTCCCTTTTTGCTAGATGAAAGAACGTCTCTCCACATGCTCAGTTCTGAGAGATAATTGTGTGTGAAAGCCGTCCTTCACCTATCATGTTGGGAACACAAAGTTTATTTTCAGTTGGTAACTCCAATCCATACATATATATGTGGACGTATGAGCTCCATCACGGTTTTACAGTGAAAACTGCAGGAACTTCAAACCGGCACTAGGAAACAGATTGAGAAACCAGAGTAAAAGTTTCTAATGCAAACCGTTCCCTTTGTGCTAGATGAACGAACTTCTTTCCACATGCTCAGTTCTGAGAGATAAGTGTGTGTGAAAGCGGTCCTTCACCTAGCTTGTTGGGAACAGAAAGTTTCTTTTCACTTGCAAACTCCACTCCATACATATATATGGGGAGGTACTAGCTCCAACTCGGTTTTACAGTGAATACTGCAGGAAAAATCAAACCGGCACTAGGAAACAAAGTGAGAAACCAGAATAAATGATTTCCCTGCAAACTGTTCCCCTTGTGCTAGATAAAAGAACGTCTCTCCACATGCTCAGTTCTGAGAGATAATTGTGTGTGAAAGCCGTCCTTCACCTAGCTTGTTGGGTACACAAAGTTTCTTTTCAGTTGCAAACTCCACTCCATACATATATATGGGGAGGTACTACCTCCAACTCTGTTTTACAGTGAAAACTGCAGGAACTTCAAACCGGCAGTAGGAAACAGACTGAGAAACCAGAGTAAAAGTTTCTCCTGCAACCCTTTCCCTTTGTGCTAAATGAAAGAACGTCTCTCCACATGCTCAGTTCTGAGAGATAAGTGTGTGTGAAAGCTGTCCTTCACCTAGCTTGTTGGGAACACAAAGTTTCTTTTCAGTTGCAAAATCCGCTCCATACATATATATGGTATGTTACGATCTCCAACACGATTTTTCAGTGAAAACTGCAGGTACTTCAAACCGGCACTAGGAAACAAATTGAGAAACAAGAGAAAAACTTTCTCCTGCAACCCGTTCCCTTTGTGCTAGATGAACGAACGTCTCTCCACATGCTCAGTTCTGAGAGATAATTGTGTGTGAAAGCCGTCCTTCACCTAGCTTGTTGGGAACACAAAGTTTCTTTTCACTTGCAAACTCCACTCCATACATATATATGGGGAGGTACTAGCTCCAACTCGGTTTTACAGTGATAACTGCAGGAACTTCAAACCGGCACTAAGAAACAGACTGAGAATCCAGAGTAAAAGTTTGTCCTTCAACCCGTTCCCTTTGTGCTAGATGAACGAACGACTCTCAACATGCTCATTTCTTAGAGGTAAGTGTGTGTGAAAGCCGACCTTCTCCTAGCTTGTTGGGAACACAAAGTTTCTTTTCAGTTACAAACTCCACTCCATACATATATATGGGGAGGTACTAGCTCCAACACGGTTTTAAAGTGAAAAATGCAGAACCTTCAAACCGGCACTAGGAAACAGACTGAGAAATCGGAGTAAAAGTTTCTCCTGCAAACCGTTCCCTTTTTGCTAGATGAACGAACGTCTCTCCACATGCTCAGTTCTGAGAGATAAGTGCGTGTGAAAGCCGTCCTTCACCTAGCTTGTTGGGAACACAAAGTTTCTTTTCAGTTGTAAATTCCACTCCATACATATATATGGGGAGTTACATGCTCCAACTCGGAATTACAGTGAAAACTGCAGAAACTTCAAACCGGCACTAGGAAACAGACTGAGAAACCAGCGTAAAAGTTTCTCCTGCAAACCGTTCCCTTTTTGCTAGATGAACGAACGTCTCTCCACATGCTCAGTTCTGAGAGAAAATTGTGTGTGAAAGCCGTCCTTCACCTAGCTTGTTGGGAACACAAAGTTTCTTTTCAGTTGGTAACTATAATCCATACATATATATGGGGACGTATGAGCTCCAACTCGGTTTTACAGTGAAAATTGCAGGAAATTCAAACTGGCACTAGGAAACAGATTGAGAATCCAGAGTAAAACTTTCTAATGCAACCCGTTCCCTTTGTACTAGATGAACGAACTTCTCCCCACATGCTCAGTTCTGAGTGATAAGTGTGTGTGGGAGCCGTCCTTCACCTAGCTTTTGGGAACACAAAGTTTCTTTTCAGTTGCAAACTCCAATCCATACATATATATGGGGATGTACTAGCTCCAACTCGGTTATACTGTGATAACTGCAGGAACTTCAAACCGGCAGTAGGAAACAGACTGAGAAATCAGAGTAAATGTTTCTCCTGCAACCCGTTCCCTTTGTTCTAGATGAACGAACGTCTTTCCACATGCTCAGTTCTGAGAGATATCTGCATGTGAAAGCCGTCCTTCACCTAGCTTGTTGGGAACACAAAGTTTCTTTTCAGTTGCAAACTCCACTCTATATATATATATGTGGAGGTACGAGCTCCAACTCATTTTTACAGTGAAAACTGCAGGAAATTCAAACCGGCAGTAGGAAACAGACTGAGAAACCAGAGTAAAATTTCCTCCTGAAAACCGTTCCATTTTTGCTAGATGAATGAACGTCTCCCCACATGCTCAGTTCTGAGAGATAATTGTGTGTGAAAGCCGTCCTTCACCTAGATTGTTGGGAACACAAAGGTTATTTTCACTTGCAAACTCCACTCCATAAATATATATGGGGATGTACTAGCTCCAACACGGTTTTCCAGTGTAAACTGCAGGAACTTCAAACCGGCAGTAGGAAACAGATTGAGAAACCAGAGTAAAAGTTTCTCCTGCAACCCGTTCCCTTTGTACTAGATGAACGTACGTCTCTCCACATGCTAAGTTCTGAGAGATAAGTGTGTGTGAAAGCCGTAATTCACCTAGATTGTTGGGAACACAAAGTTTCTTTACAGTTGCCAACTCCACTCCATACATATATATGGGGAGGTACGAACTCCAACTCGTTTTTACAGTGAAAACTGCAGGAACTTCAAACCGGCAGTAGGAAACAGTCTGAGAAACCAGAGTAAAATTTACTCCTACAAACCGTTCCCTTTTTGCTAGATGAAGGAACGTCTCCCCACATGCTCAGTTCTGAGAGATAATTGTGTGTGAAAGCCGTCCTTTACCTAGATTGTTGGAAACACAAAGTTTCTTTTCAGTTGCAAACTCCAATCCATACATATATATGGGGAGGTTCTAGCTCCAAGTAGGTTTTACAGTGAAAACTGCAGGAAATTCAAACCGGCACTAGGAAACAGACTGAGAAACCAGAGTAAAATTTTTTCCTGCAACCAATTCCCTTTGTGCTAGATGAACGAACGTCTCTCCACATGCTCAGTTCTGAGAGGTAAGTGTGTGTGAAAGCCGTCCTTCACCTAGCTTGTTGGGAACACAAAGTTTCTTTTCACTTGCAAACTCCACTCCATACATATATATGGGGAGGTACTAGCTCCAACTCTGTTTTACAGTGAAAACTGCAGGAAATTCAAACCGGCTAGGAAACAAAGTGAGAAACCAGAGTAAATGTTTCCCCTGCAAACCGTTCCCTTTGTGCTAGATGAAATAACTTATCTCCTCATGCTCAGTTCTGAGAGATAAGTGTGTGTGAAAGCCGTCCTTCACCTAGCTTGTTGGGAACACAAAATTTCTTTTCAGTTGCAAACTCCACTCCATACATATTTATGGGGAACTACTAGTTCCAACTCTGTTTTACAGTGAAAACTACAGGAATTTCAAACCGGCAGTAGTATACAGACTGACAAACCACAGTAAAATTTTCTCCTGCAAAACGTTCACTTCTGGCTAGATGACGGAACGTCTCTCCACATGCTCATTTCTGAGAGATAAGTGTGTGTGAAAGCCTTAATTCACCTAGCGTGTTGGGAACACAAAGTTTCTTTTCAGTTGCAAACTCCACTCCATACATATATATGGGGATGTACTAGCTCCTACTCAGTTTTACAGTGAAAACTGCAGGAACTTCAAACCGGCAGTAGGAAACAGACTGAGAAACCAGAGTAAAAGTTTCCCCTGTAATCCGTTCCCTTTGTGCTAGATGAAAGAACGTCTCTCCACATGCTCAGTTCTGAGAGATAAGTGTGTGTGAAAGCCGTCCTTCACCAATCTTGTTGAGAACACAAAGTTTATTTTCAGTTGTTAACTCCAATCCATACATATATATGTGGACGTACGAGCTCCAACACGGTTTTACAGTGAAAACTGCAGGAACTTCAAACCGGCACTAGGAAACAGATTGAGAAACCAGAGTAAAAGTTTCTAATGCAAACCGTTCCCTTTGTGCTAGATGAACGAACTTCTTTCCACATGCTCAGTTCTGAGTGATAAGTGTGTGTGAAAGCCGTCCTTCACCTAGCTTGTTGGGAACACAAAGTTTCTTTTCAGTTGCAAACTTCAATCCATACATATATATGAGGAGGTACTAGCTCCAACTCGGTTTTACAGTGAAAACTGCAGGAACTTCAAACCGGCAGTAGTAAACACACTGAGAAACCAGAGAAAAAGTTTCTCCTGCAACCCGTTCCCTTTGTGCTAGATGAACGAGAGTCTCTCAACATGCTTAATTCTGAGAGATAAGTGTGTGTGAAAGCCGTACTTCACCTAGCTTGTTGGGAACACAAAGTTTCTTTTCACTTGCAAACTCCACTCCATACATATATATTGGGAGGTACTAGCTCCAACTCGGTTTTACAGTGAAAACTGCAGGAACTTCAAACCGGCACTAAGAAACAGACTGAGAAACCAGAGTAAAAGTTTCCTCTTCAACCAGTTCCTTTTGTGCTAGATGAACAAACGTCTCTCCACATGCTCAATTCTGAGAGATAAGTGTGTGTTAAAGCCGTCCTTCTCCTAGCTTGTTGGGAACACAAAGTTTCTTTTCAGTTGCAAACACCACTCCATACATATATATAGGGAGGTACTAGCTCCGACACTATTTTACAGTGAAAAATGCAGAAACTTCAAACCGGCACTAGGAAACAGACTGAGAAACCAGAGTAAAAGTTTCTCCAGCTACCGGTTCCCTATTTGCTAGATGAACGAACGTCTCTCCACATGCTCATTTCTGAGAGATAATTGCGTGGAAAGCCGTCCTTCATTTAGCTTGTTGGGAACACAAAGTTTCTTTTCAGTTGCACACTCCACTCCATACATATATATGGGGAGGTTCTAGCTCCAACTCGGTTTTACACTGAAAACTGCAGGAAATTCAACCCGACACTAGGAAACAGACTGAGACACCAGAGGAAAAGTTTCTCCTGCAATCCGTTCCCTTTGTGCTATATGAACGAACGTCTCTCCACGTGCCCAGTTCTGAGTGTTAAGTTTCTGTGAATGCCGTCCTTCACCTAGCTTGTTGGGAATAAAGAGTTTCTTTTCAGTTGCAAAGTCCACTCCATACATATATATGGGGAGGTACTAGCTCCAACTCGGTTTTACAGTGAAAACTGCAGGAAATCTAAACCGGCACTAGGAAACAGACTGAGAAACCAGAGTAAAAGTTTCCCCTTCAACCCGTTCCCTTTGTGCTAGGTGAACGAACGTCTCTCCACATGCTCATTTCTGGGAAATATGTGTGTGTGAATGCCGTCCTTCACCTATCTTGTTGGGAACACAAAGTTTCTTTTCAGTTGCAAACTCCACTCCATACATATATATGGGGATGTACTAGCTCCAATACGGTTTTACAGTGAAAACTGCAGGAACTTCAAACCGGCAGTAGGAAACAGACAGAGAAACCAGAGTAAAAGTTTCTCCTGCAACTCGTTCCCTTTTTCCTAGATGAACGAACGTCTCTCCACATGCCCAGTTCTGAGAGATTTGTGTGTGTGAATGCCGTCCTTCACCTATCTTGTTGGGAACACAAAGTTTCTTTTCAGTTGCAAACTCCACTCCATACATATATATGGGGATGTACTAGCTCCAACTCGGTTTTACAGTGAAAACTGCAGGAACTTCAAACAGGCATTAGGAAAGAGACTGAGAAACCAGAGTAAAAGTTTCCCTGCAACCCGGTCCCTTTGTGCTAGATGAACGAACGTCTCTCCACATGCCCAGTTCTGAGAGGTAAGTGTGTGTGAATGCCGTCCTTCACCAAGCTTGTTGGGAACACAAAGTTTCTTTTCAGTTGCAAACTCAAATACATTCATATATATGGGGAGGTACTAGCTCCAACTCGGTTTTACAGTGAAAACTGCAGGAACTTCTAACCTTAGTAGGAAAGAGACTGAGAAACCAGAGTAAAAGTTTCTCCTGCAACCCGTTACCTTTGTGCTAGATGAACGAACGTCTCTCCACATGCTCAGTTCTGAGAGATAAGTGTGTGTGAAAGCCGTCCATCATCTAGCTTGTTGGGAACACAAAGTTTCTTTTCAGTTGCAAACACCACTCCATACATATATATGGGGAGGTACTAGCTCCAACACGATTTTACAGTGAAAAATGCAGAAACTTCAAACCGGCACTAGGAAACAGACTGAGAAACCAGAGTAAAAGTATCTCCTGCAACCCGTTCCCTTTTTGCTAGATGAACGAACGTTTCTCCACATGCTCAGTTCTGAGAGATAATTGCGTGTGAAAGCCGTCCTTCACTTAGCTTGTTGGGAACACAAAGTTTCTTTTCAGTTGCAAACTCCACTCCATACATATATATGGGGAGGTACTAGCTCCAACTCTGTTTTACAGTGAAAACTGCAGGAACTTCAAACCGGCACTAGGAAACAGACTGAGAAACCAGAGTAAAAGTTTCTCCAGCTACCGGTTCCCCATTTGCTAGATGAACGAACGTCTCTCCACATGCTCATTTCTGAGAGATAATTGCGTGGAAAGCCGTCCTTCATTTAGCTTGTTGGGAACACAAAGTTTCTTTTCAGTTGCACACTCCACTCCATACATATATATGGGGAGGTACTAGCTCCAACTCGGTTTTACACTGAAAACTGCAGGAAATTCAACCCGACTC
This sequence comes from Camelus bactrianus, assembly GCF_048773025.1. Lineage (NCBI taxonomy): Eukaryota > Metazoa > Chordata > Mammalia > Artiodactyla > Camelidae > Camelus > Camelus bactrianus. The sequence continues at coordinate 81,291,110 of NC_133542.1, read as the reverse complement.
TAGGAAACAGACTGAGACACCAGAGGAAAAGTTTCTCCTGCAATCCATTCCCTTTGTGCTATATGAACGAACGTCTCTCCACGTGCCCAGTTCTGAGAGTTAAGTGTCTGTGAATGCCGTCCTTCACCTAGCTTGTTGGGAATAAAGAGTTTCTTTTCAGTTGCAAAGTCCACTCCATACATATATATGGGGAGGTACTAGCTCCAACTCGGTTTTACAGTGAAAACTGCAGGAAATCTAAACCGGCACTAGGAAACAGACTGAGAAACTGAGTAAAAGTTTCCCCTTCAAACCGTTCCCTTTGTGCTAGATGAACGAACGTCTCTCCACATGCTCAGTTCTGGGAAATATGTGTGTGTGAAAGCCGTACTTCACATAGCTTGTTGGGAACACAAAGTTCCTTTTCAGTTGCAAACTCCACTCCATACATATATATAGGGAGGTAGTAGCTCCAAATCGGTTTTACAATGAAAACTGCAGGAACTTCAAACCGGCACTAGGAAACAGACTGAGAAACCACAGTAAAAGTTTCTCCTGCAACTCGTTCCCTTTTTCCTAGATGAACGAACGTCTCTCCACATGCCCAGTTCTGAGAGATTTGTGTGTGTGAATGCCGTCCTTCACCTATCTTGTTGGGAACACAAAGTTTCTTTTCAGTTGCAAACTCCACTCCATACATATATATGGGGATGTACTAGCTCCAACTCGGTTTTACAGTGAAAACTGCAGGAACTTCAAACAGGCATTAGGAAAGAGACTGAGAAACCAGAGTAAAAGTTTCCCTGCAACCCGGTCCCTTTGTGCTAGATGAACGAACGTCTCTCCACATGCCCAGTTCTGAGAGGTAAGTGTGTGTGAATGCCGTCCTTCACCAAGCTTGTTGGGAACACAAAGTTTCTTTTCAGTTGCAAACTCAAATACATTCATATATATGGGGAGGTACTAGCTCCAACTCGGTTTTACAGAAGAAACTGCAGGAACGTCAAACAGGCATCATGAAAGAGACTGAGAAACCAGAGTAAAAGTTTCTCCTGCAACCAGTTCCCTTTGTGCTAGATGAACGAACGTCTCTCCACATGCTCAGTTCTGAGAGATAAGTGTGTGTGAAAGCCGTCCTTCTCCTAGCTTGTTGGGAACACAAAGTTTCTTTTCAGTTGCAAACTCAAATACATTCATATATATGGGGAGGTACTAGCTCCAACTCGGTTTTACAGAAGAAACTGCAGGAACGTCAAACAGGCTTCATGAAAGAGACTGAGAAACAAGAGTAAAAGTTTCTCCTGCAACCAGTTCCCTTTGTGCTAGATGAACGAACGTATCTCCACATGCTCAGTTCTGAGAGATAAGTGTGTGTGAAAGCCGTCCTTCACCTAGCTTGTTGGGAACACAAAGTTTTTTTCACTTGCAAATTCCACTCCTTACATATATATGGGGAGGTACTAGCTCCAACTCGGTTTTACAGTGAAAACTGCAGGAACTTCAAACCTTAGTAGGAAAGAGACTGAGAAACCAGAGTATAAGTTTCTCCTGCAACTCGTTCCCTTTTTCCTAGATGAACGAACGTCTCTCCACATGCCCAGTTCTGAGAGATTTGTGTGTGTGAATGCCGTCCTTCACCTATCTTGTTGGGAACACAAAGTTTCTTTTCAGTTGCAAACTCCACTCCATACATATATATGGGGATGTACTAGCTCCAACTCGGTTTTACAGTGAAAACTGCAGGAACTTCAAACAGGCATTAGGAAAGAGACTGAGAAACCAGAGTAAAAGTTTCCCTGCACCCCGGTCCCTTTGTGCTAGATGAACGAACGTCTCTCCACATGCCCAGTTCTGAGAGATAAGTGTGTGTGAATGCCGTCCTTCACCAAGCTTGTTGGGAACACAAAGTTTCTTTTCAGTTGCAAACTCAAATACATTCATATATATGGGGAGGTACTAGCTCCAACTCGGTTTTACAGAAGAAACTGCAGGAACGTCAAACAGGCATCATGAAAGAGACTGAGAAACCAGAGTAAAAGTTTCTCCTGCAACCAGTTCCCTTTGTGCTAGATGAACGAACGTCTCTCCACATGCTCAGTTCTGAGAGATAAGTGTGTGTGAAAGCCGTCCTTCTCCTAGCTTGTTGGGAAAACAAAGTTTCTTTTCAGTTGCAAACACCACTCCATACATATATATGGGGAGGTACTAGCTCCAACACGATTTTACAGTGAAAAATGCAGAAACTTCAAACCGGCACTAGGAAACAGACTGAGAAACCAGAGTAAAAGTATCTCCTGCAACCCGTTCCCTTTTTGCTAGATGAACGAACGTTTCTCCACATGCTCAGTTCTGAGAGATAATTGCCTGTGAAAGCCGTCCTTCACTTAGCTTGTTGGGAACACAAAGTTTCTTTTCAGTTGCAAACTCCACTCCATACATATATATGGGGAGGTACTAGCTCCAACTCTGTTTTACAGTGAAAACTGCAGGAACTTCAAACCGGCACTAGGAAACAGACTGAGAAACCAGAGTAAAAGTTTCTCCAGCTACCGGTTCCCCATTTGCTAGATGAACGAACGTCTCTCCACATGCTCATTTCTGAGAGCTAATTGCGTGGAAAGCCGTCCTTCATTTAGCTTGTTGGGAACACAAAGTTTCTTTTCAGTTGCACACTCCACTCCATACATATATATGGGGAGGTACTAGCTCCAACTCGGTTTTACACTGAAAACTGCAGGAAATTCAACCCGACTCTAGGAAACAGACTGAGACACCAGAGGAAATGTTTCTCCTGCAATCCATTACCTTTGTGCTATATGAACGAACGTCTCTCCACGTGCCCAGTTCTGAGAGTTAAGTGTCTGTGAATGCCGTCCTTCACCTAGCTTGTTGGGAATAAAGAGTTTCTTTTCAGTTGCAAAGTCCACTCCATACATATATATGGGGAGGTACTAGCTCCAACTCGGTTTTACAGTGAAAACTGCAGGAAATCTAAACCGGCACTAGGAAACAGACTGAGAAACTGAGTAAAAGTTTCCCCTTCAACCCGTTCCCTTTGTGCTAGATGAACGAACGTATCTCCACATGCTCAGTTCTGAGAGATAAGTGTGTGTGAAAGCCGTCCTTCACCTAGCTTGTTGGGAACACAAAGTTTTTTTCACTTGCAAATTCCACTCCTTACATATATATGGGGAGGTACTAGCTCCAACTCGGTTTTACAGTGAAAACTGCAGGAACTTCAAACCTTAGTAGGAAAGAGACTGAGAAACCAGAGTAAAAGTTTCTCCTGCAACTCGTTCCCTTTTTCCTAGATGAACGAACGTCTCTCCACATGCCCAGTTCTGAGAGATTTGTGTGTGTGAATGCCGTCCTTCACCTATCTTGTTGGGAACACAAAGTTTCTTTTCAGTTGCAAACTCCACTCCATACATATATATGGGGATGTACTAGCTCCAACTCGGTTTTACAGTGAAAACTGCAGGAACTTCAAACAGGCATTAGGAAAGAGACTGAGAAACCAGAGTAAAAGTTTCCCTGCACCCCGGTCCCTTTGTGCTAGATGAACGAACGTCTCTCCACATGCCCAGTTCTGAGAGATAAGTGTGTGTGAATGCCGTCCTTCACCAAGCTTGTTGGGAACACAAAGTTTCTTTTCAGTTGCAAACTCAAATACATTCATATATATGGGGAGGTACTAGCTCCAACTCGGTTTTACAGAAGAAACTGCAGGAACGTCAAACAGGCATCATGAAAGAGACTGAGAAACCAGAGTAAAAGTTTCTCCTGCAACCAGTTCCCTTTGTGCTAGATGAACGAACGTCTCTCCACATGCTCAGTTCTGAGAGATAAGTGTGTGTGAAAGCCGTCCTTCTCCTAGCTTGTTGGGAAAACAAAGTTTCTTTTCAGTTGCAAACACCACTCCATACATATATATGGGGAGGTACTAGCTCCAACACGATTTTACAGTGAAAAATGCAGAAACTTCAAACCGGCACTAGGAAACAGACTGAGAAACCAGAGTAAAAGTATCTCCTGCAACCCGTTCCCTTTTTGCTAGATGAACGAACGTCTCTCCACATGCTCAGTTCTGAGAGATAATTGCGTGTGAAAGCCGTCCTTCACCTAGCTTGTTGGGAACACAAAGTTTCTTTTCAGTTGCAAACTCCACTCCATACATATATATGGGGAGGTACTAGCTCCAACTCTGTTTTACAGTGAAAACTGCAGGAACTTCAAACCGGCACTTGGAAACAGACTGAGAAACCAGAGTAAAAGTTTCACCAGCTACCGTTTACCTATTTGCTAGATGAACGAACGTCTCTCCACATGCTCATTTCTGAGAGATAATTGCGTGGAAAGCCGTCCTTCATTTAGCTTGTTGGGAACACAAAGTTTCTTTTCAGTTGCACAATCCACTCCATACATATATATGGGGAGGTACTAGCTCCAAATCGGTTTTACACTGAAAACTGCAGGAAATTCAACCCGACACTAGGAAACAGACTGAGACACCAGAGGAAAAGTTTCTCCTGCAATCCGTTCCCTTTGTGCTATATGAACGAACGTCTCTCCACGTGCCCAGTTCTGAGAGTTAAGTGTCTGTGAATGCCGTCCTTCACCTAGCTTGTTGGGAATAAAGAGTTTCTTTTCAGTTGCAAAGTCCACTCCATACATATATATGGGGAGGTACTAGCTCCAACTCGGTTTTACAGTGAAAACTGCAGGAAATCTAAACCGGCACTAGGAAACAGACTGAGAAACCAGAGTAAAAGTTTCCCCTTCAACCCGTTCCCTTTGTGCTAGATGAACGAACGTCTCTCCACATGCTCAGTTCTGGGAAATATGTGTGTGTGAAAGCCGTACTTCACATAGCTTGTTGGGAACACAAAGTTTCTTTTCAGTTGCAAACTCCACTCCATACATATATATGGTGATGTTCTAGCACCAATTCGGTTTTGCAGTGAAAACTGCAGGAACTTCAAACCGGAACTAGGAAACAGACTGAGAAACCAGAGTAAAAGATTCTCTGGCAACCCATTCCCTTTGTGCTAGATGAACGAACGTCTCTCCACATGCTCAGTTCTGAGTGATAACTGTGTGTGAGAGCCGTCCTTCACCTAGCTTGTTGGGAACACAAAGTTTCTTTTCACTTGCAAACTCCACTCCATACATATATATGTTGAGGTACTAGCTCCAACACAGTTTTACAGTGAAAACTGCAGGAACTTCAAACCGGCAGTAGGAAACATACTGATAAACCAGAGTAAAAGTTTCTCCTGCAACCCGTTCCCTTTGTGCTAGATGAACGAACGTCTCTCCACATGCTCAGTTCTGAGAGATAAGTGCGTGTGAAAGCCGTCCTTCACCTATCTTGTTGGGAACACAAAGTTTCTTTTCAGTTGCAAACTCCACTCCATACATATATATGGGGATGTACTAGCTCCAACTCGGTTTTACAGTGAAAACTGCAGGAACTTCGAACAGGCATTAGGAAAGAGACTGAGAAACGAGAGTAAAAGTTTCCCTGCAACCCGTTCCCTTTGTGCTAGATGAACGAACGTCTCTCCACATGCCCAGTTCTGAGAGATAAGTGTGTGTGAATGCCGTCCTTCACCAAGCTTGTTGGGAACACAAAGTTTCTTTTCAGTTGCAAACTCAAATACATTCATATATATGGGGAGGTACTAGCTCCAACTCGGTTTTACAGAAGAAACTGCAGGAACGTCAAACAGGCATCATGAAAGAGACTGAGAAACCAGAGTAAAAGTTTCTCCTGCAACCAGTTCCCTTTGTGCTAGATGAACGAACGTCTCTCCACATGCTCAGTTCTGAGAGATAAGTGTGTGTGAAAGCCGTCCTTCTCCTAGCTTGTTGGGAAAACAAAGTTTCTTTTCAGTTGCAAACACCACTCCATACATATATATGGGGAGGTACTAGCTCCAACACGATTTTACAGTGAAAAATGCAGAAACTTCAAACCGGCACTAGGAAACAGACTGAGAAACCAGAGTAAAAGTATCTCCTGCAACCCGTTCCCTTTTTGCTAGATGAACGAACGTTTCTCCACATGCTCAGTTCTGAGAGATAATTGCCTGTGAAAGCCGTCCTTCACTTAGCTTGTTGGGAACACAAAGTTTCTTTTCAGTTGCAAACTCCACTCCATACATATATATGGGGAGGTACTAGCTCCAACTCTGTTTTACAGTGAAAACTGCAGGAACTTCAAACCGGCACTAGGAAACAGACTGAGAAACCAGAGTAAAAGTTTCTCCAGCTACCGGTTCCCCATTTGCTAGATGAACGAACGTCTCTCCACATGCTCATTTCTGAGAGCTAATTGCGTGGAAAGCCGTCCTTCATTTAGCTTGTTGGGAACACAAAGTTTCTTTTCAGTTGCACACTCCACTCCATACATATATATGGGGAGGTACTAGCTCCAACTCGGTTTTACACTGAAAACTGCAGGAAATTCAACCCGACTCTAGGAAACAGACTGAGACACCAGAGGAAATGTTTCTCCTGCAATCCATTACCTTTGTGCTATATGAACGAACGTCTCTCCACGTGCCCAGTTCTGAGAGTTAAGTGTCTGTGAATGCCGTCCTTCACCTAGCTTGTTGGGAATAAAGAGTTTCTTTTCAGTTGCAAAGTCCACTCCATACATATATATGGGGAGGTACTAGCTCCAACTCGGTTTTACAGTGAAAACTGCAGGAAATCTAAACCGGCACTAGGAAACAGACTGAGAAACTGAGTAAAAGTTTCCCCTTCAACCCGTTCCCTTTGTGCTAGATGAACGAACGTATCTCCACATGCTCAGTTCTGAGAGATAAGTGTGTGTGAAAGCCGTCCTTCACCTAGCTTGTTGGGAACACAAAGTTTTTTTCACTTGCAAATTCCACTCCTTACATATATATGGGGAGGTACTAGCTCCAACTCGGTTTTACAGTGAAAACTGCAGGAACTTCAAACCTTAGTAGGAAAGAGACTGAGAAACCAGAGTAAAAGTTTCTCCTGCAACTCGTTCCCTTTTTCCTAGATGAACGAACGTCTCTCCACATGCCCAGTTCTGAGAGATTTGTGTGTGTGAATGCCGTCCTTCACCTATCTTGTTGGGAACACAAAGTTTCTTTTCAGTTGCAAACTCCACTCCATACATATATATGGGGATGTACTAGCTCCAACTCGGTTTTACAGTGAAAACTGCAGGAACTTCAAACAGGCATTAGGAAAGAGACTGAGAAACCAGAGTAAAAGTTTCCCTGCACCCCGGTCCCTTTGTGCTAGATGAACGAACGTCTCTCCACATGCCCAGTTCTGAGAGATAAGTGTGTGTGAATGCCGTCCTTCACCAAGCTTGTTGGGAACACAAAGTTTCTTTTCAGTTGCAAACTCAAATACATTCATATATATGGGGAGGTACTAGCTCCAACTCGGTTTTACAGAAGAAACTGCAGGAACGTCAAACAGGCATCATGAAAGAGACTGAGAAACCAGAGTAAAAGTTTCTCCTGCAACCAGTTCCCTTTGTGCTAGATGAACGAACGTCTCTCCACATGCTCAGTTCTGAGAGATAAGTGTGTGTGAAAGCCGTCCTTCTCCTAGCTTGTTGGGAAAACAAAGTTTCTTTTCAGTTGCAAACACCACTCCATACATATATATGGGGAGGTACTAGCTCCAACACGATTTTACAGTGAAAAATGCAGAAACTTCAAACCGGCACTAGGAAACAGACTGAGAAACCAGAGTAAAAGTATCTCCTGCAACCCGTTCCCTTTTTGCTAGATGAACGAACGTCTCTCCACATGCTCAGTTCTGAGAGATAATTGCGTGTGAAAGCCGTCCTTCACCTAGCTTGTTGGGAACACAAAGTTTCTTTTCAGTTGCAAACTCCACTCCATACATATATATGGGGAGGTACTAGCTCCAACTCTGTTTTACAGTGAAAACTGCAGGAACTTCAAACCGGCACTTGGAAACAGACTGAGAAACCAGAGTAAAAGTTTCACCAGCTACCGTTTACCTATTTGCTAGATGAACGAACGTCTCTCCACATGCTCATTTCTGAGAGATAATTGCGTGGAAAGCCGTCCTTCATTTAGCTTGTTGGGAACACAAAGTTTCTTTTCAGTTGCACAATCCACTCCATACATATATATGGGGAGGTACTAGCTCCAAATCGGTTTTACACTGAAAACTGCAGGAAATTCAACCCGACACTAGGAAACAGACTGAGACACCAGAGGAAAAGTTTCTCCTGCAATCCGTTCCCTTTGTGCTATATGAACGAACGTCTCTCCACGTGCCCAGTTCTGAGAGTTAAGTGTCTGTGAATGCCGTCCTTCACCTAGCTTGTTGGGAATAAAGAGTTTCTTTTCAGTTGCAAAGTCCACTCCATACATATATATGGGGAGGTACTAGCTCCAACTCGGTTTTACAGTGAAAACTGCAGGAAATCTAAACCGGCACTAGGAAACAGACTGAGAAACCAGAGTAAAAGTTTCCCCTTCAACCCGTTCCCTTTGTGCTAGATGAACGAACGTCTCTCCACATGCTCAGTTCTGGGAAATATGTGTGTGTGAAAGCCGTACTTCACATAGCTTGTTGGGAACACAAAGTTTCTTTTCAGTTGCAAACTCCACTCCATACATATATATGGTGAAGTTCTAGCACCAATTCGGTTTTGCAGTGAAAACTGCAGGAACTTCAAACCGGAACTAGGAAACAGACTGAGAAACCAGAGTAAAAGATTCTCTGGCAACCCATTCCCTTTGTGCTAGATGAACGAACGTCTCTCCACATGCTCAGTTCTGAGTGATAACTGTGTGTGAGAGCCGTCCTTCACCTAGCTTGTTGGGAACACAAAGTTTCTTTTCACTTGCAAACTCCACTCCATACATATATATGTTGAGGTACTAGCTCCAACACAGTTTTACAGTGAAAACTGCAGGAACTTCAAACCGGCAGTAGGAAACATACTGATAAACCAGAGTAAAAGTTTCTCCTGCAACCCGTTCCCTTTGTGCTAGATGAACGAACGTCTCTCCACATGCTCAGTTCTGAGAGATAAGTGCGTGTGAAAGCCGTCCTTCAGCTAGCTTGTTGGGAAAGAAATTTTCTTTTCAGTTGCAAACTCCACTCCATACATATATAAGCGTAGGTACGAGCTCCAACTCGGTTTTACAGTGAAAACTGCAGGAAATCTAAACCGGCACTAGGAAACAGACTGAGAAACCAGAGTAAAAGTTTCCCCTTCAACCCGTTCCCTTTGTGCTAGATGAACGAACGTCTCTCCACATGCTCAGTTCTGGGAAATATGTGTGTGTGAAAGCCGTACTTCACATAGCTTGTTGGGAACACAAAGTTTCTTTTCAGTTGCAAACTCCACTCCATACATATATATAGGGAGGTAGTAGCTCCAAATCGGTTTTACAGTGAAAACTGCAGGAACTTCAAACCGGCAGTAGGAAACAGACAGAGAAACCACAGTAAAAGTTTCTCCTGCAACTCGTTCCCTTTTTCCTAGATGAACGAACGTCTCTCCACATGCCCAGTTCTGAGAGATTTGTGTGTGTGAATGCCGTCCTTCACCTATCTTGTTGGGAACACAAAGTTTCTTTTCAGTTGCAAACTCCACTCCATACATATATATGGGGATGTACTAGCTCCAACTCGGTTTTACAGTGAAAACTGCAGGAACTTCGAACAGGCATTAGGAAAGAGACTGAGAAACGAGAGTAAAAGTTTCCCTGCAACCCGTTCCCTTTGTGCTAGATGAACGAACGTCTCTCCACATGCCCTGTTCTCAGAGGTAAGTGTGTGTGAATGCCGTCTTTCACCAAGCTTGTTGGGAACACAAAGTTTCTTTTCAGTTGCAAACTCAAATACATGCATATATATGGGGAGGTACTAGCTCCAACTCGGTTTTACAGAAGAAACTGCAGGAACGTCAAACAGGCATCATGAAAGAGACTGAGAAACCAGAGTAAAAGTTTCTCCTGCAACCAGTTCCCTTTGTGCTAGAGGAACGAACGTCTCTCCACATGCTCAGTTCTGAGAGATAAGTGTGTGTGAAAGCCGTCCTTCAGCTAGCTTGTTGGGAAAGAAATATTCTTTTCAGTTGCAAACTCCACTCCATACATATATAAGCGTAGGTACGAGCTCCAACTCGGTTTTACAGTGAAAACTGCAGGAAGTTCAAACCGGCAGTAGGAAACAGACTGAGAAACCAGTGTAAAATTTCCTCCTGCAAACCGTTCCCTTTGTGCTAGATGAACGAACGTCTTTCCACATTCTCAGATCTGAGAGATCATTGTGTGTGAAAGCCGTCCTTCAACTAGAATGTTGGGAACACAAAGATTCTTTTCACTAGCAAACTCCACTCCATACATATATATGGGGAGGTTCTAGCTCCAACACGGTTTTACAGTGAAAAATGCAGAACCTTCAAACCGGCACTAGGAAACAGACTGAGAAACCGGAGTAAAAGTTTCTCCTGCAAACCGTTCCCTTTTTGCTAGATGAACGAACGTCTCTCCACATGCTCAGTTCTGAGAGATAAGTGCGTGTGAAAGCCGTCCTTCAGCTAGCTTGTTGGGAACACAAAGTTTCTTTTCAGTTGGTAACTATAATCCATACATGTATATGGGGACGTATGAGCTCCAACTCGGTTTTACAGTGAAAATTGCAGGAAATTCAAACTGGCACTAGGAAACAGATTGAGGATCCAGAGTAAAACTTTCTAATGCAACCCGTTCCCTTTGTACTAAATGAACGAACTTCTCCACACATGCTCAGTTCTGAGTGATAAGTGTGTGTGGGAGCCGTCCTTCACCTACCTTTTGGGAACACAAAGTTTCTTTTCAGTTGCAAACTCCAATCCATACATATATATGGGGATGTACTAGCTCCAACTCGGTTATACAGTGATAACTGCAGGAACTTCAAACCGGCAGTAGGAAACAGACTGAGAAATCAGAGTAAAAGTTTCTCCTGCTACCCGTTCCCTTTGTTCTAGATGAACGAACGTCTTTCCACATGCTCAGTTCTGAGAGATATCTGCATGTGAAAGTCGTCCTTCACCTAGCTTGTTGGGAACACAAAGTTTCTTTTCAGTTGCAAACTCCACTCCATAAATATATATGGCTTGGTACCAGCTCCAAATCGGTTTTACAGTGAAAACTGCAGGAACTTCAAACACGCACTAGGAAACAGACTGAGAAACCAGAGTAAAAGTTTCTCCTGCAACCCGTTCCTTTTTTGCTAGATGAATGAACGTCTCTCCACATGCTCAGTTCTGAGAGATAATTGTGTGTGAAAGACGTACTCCCACTAGCTTTTTGGGAACACCAAGATTCTTTTCAGTTGGAAACTCCACTCCATACATATATATGGGGACGTACGAGCTCCAAATCTGTTTTACAGTGAAAACTGCAGGAACTTCAAAACGGCACTAGGAAACAGACTGACAATCCAGAGTAAAAGTTTCTCCTGCAACCCGTTACCTTTGTGCTAGATGAACGAACGTCTCTCCACATGCTCAGTTCTGAGAGATAAATGTGTGTGAAAGGCGTCCTTCACCTAGCTTGTTGGGAACACAAAGTTTTTTTTCAGTTGCAAACTCCACTCCATACATATATATGGGGTCGTACTAGTTCCAACACGGTTTTGCAGTGAAAACTGCAGGAACTTCACCCCGGCACTAGGAAACACACTGAGAAACCAGAGTAAAAGTTTCTCCTGCAACCCGTTTCCTTTGTGTTAGATGAATGAACGTCTCTCCTCATGCTCTGTTCTGAGTGAGAACTGTGGGTGAAAGCCGTCCTTCACCAAGCTTGTTGGGAACACAAAGTTTCTTTTCACTTGCAAACTACACTCCATACATATATATGGTGATGTTCTAGCACCAATTCGGTTTTGCAGTGAAAACTGCAGGAACTTCAAACCGGAACTAGGAAACAGACTGAGAAACCAGAGTAATAGATTCTCTGGCAACCCATTCCCTTTGTGCTAGATGAACGAACGTCTCTCCACATGCTCAGTTCTGAGTGATAACTGTGTGTGAGAGCCGTCCTTCACCTAGCTTGTTGGGAACACAAAGTTTCTTTTCACTTGCAAACTCCACTCCATACATATATATGTTGAGGTACTAGCTCCAACACAGTTTTACAGTGAAAACTGCAGGAACTTCAAACCGGCAGTAGGAAACATACTGATAAACCAGAGTAAAAGTTTCTCCTGCAACCCGTTCCCTTTGTGCTAGATGAACGAACGTCTCTCCACATGCTCAGTTCTGAGAGATAAGTGCGTGTGAAAGCCGTCCTTCAGCTAGCTTGTTGGGAACAGAAATATTCTTTTCACTTGCAAACTCCACTCCATACATATATAAGCGTAGGTACGAGCTCCAACTCGGTTTTACAGTGAAAACTGCAGGAAGTTCAAACCGGCAGTAGGAAACAGACTGAGAAACCAGTGTAAAATTTCCTCCTGCAAACCGTTCCCTTTGTGCTAGATGAACGAACGTCTTTCCACATTCTCAGATCTGAGAGATCATTGTGTGTGAAAGCCGTCCTTCAACTAGATTGTTGGGAACACAAAGATTCTTTTCACTAGCAAACTCCACTCCATACATATATATGGGGAGGTACTAGCTCCAACACGGTTTTACAGTGAAAAATGCAGAACCTTCAAACCGGCACTAGGAAACAGACTGAGAAACCGGAGTAAAAGTTTCTCCTGCAAACCGTTCCCTTTTTGCTAGATGAACGAACGTCTCTCCACATGCTCAGTTCTGAGAGATAAGTGCGTGTGAAAGCCGTCCTTCAGCTAGGTTGTTGGGAACAAAAAGTTTCTTTTCAGTTGCAAACTCCACTCCATACATATATATGGGGAGTTACATGCTCCAACTCGGAATTACAGTGAAAACTGCAGAAACTTCAAACCGGCCCTAGGAAACAGACTGAGAAACCAGCGTAAAAGTTTCTCCTGCAACCCGTTCCCTTTTTGCTAGATGAACGAACGTCTCTCCACATGCTCAGTTCTGAGAAAAAATTGTGTGTGAAAGCCGTCCTTCACCTAGCTTGTTGGGAACACAAAGTTTCTTTTCAGTTGGTAACTATAATCCATACATATATATGGGGACGTATGAGCTCCAACTCGGTTTTACAGTGAAAATTGCAGGAAATTCAAACTGGCACTAGGAAACAGATTGAGGATCCAGAGTAAAACTTTCTAATGCAACCCGTTCCCTTTGTACTAGATGAACGAACTTCTCCCCACATGCTCAGTTCTGAGTGATAAGTGTGTGTGGGAGCCGTCCTTCACCTACCTTTTGGGAACACAAAGTTTCTTTTCAGTTGCAAACTCCAATCCATACATATATATGGGGATGTACTAGCTCCAACTCGGTTATACAGTGATAACTGCAGGAACTTCAAACCGGCAGTAGGAAACAGACTGAGAAATCAGAGTAAAAGTTTCTCCTGCAACCCGTTCCCTTTGTTCTAGATGAACGAACGTCTTTCCACATGCTCAGTTCTGAGAGATATCTGCATGTGAAAGCCGTCCTTCAACTAGCTTGTTGGGAACACAAAGTTTCTTTTCAGTTGCAAACTCCACTCTATACATATATATGTGGAGGTATGACCTCCAACTCATTTTTACAGTGTAAACTGCAGGAACTTCAAACCGGCAGTAGGAAACAGACTGAGAAACCAGAGTAAAAGTTTCTCCTGCAACCCGTTCCATTTGTACTAGATGAACGTACGTCTCTCCACATGCTAAGTTCTGAGAGATAAGTGTGTGTGAAAGCTGTAATTCACCTAGCTTGTTGGGAACACAAAATTTCTTTACAGTTGCCAACTCCACTCCATACATATATATGGGGAGGTACGAACTCCAACTCGTTTTTACAGTGAAAACTGCAGGAACTTCAAACCGGCAGTAGGAAACAGTCTGAGAAACCAGAGTATAATTTACTCCTGCAAACCGTTCCCTTTTTGCTAGATGAAGGAACGTCTCCCCACATGCTCAGTTCTGAGAGATAATTGTGTGTGAAAGCCGTCCTTTACCTAGATTGTTGGAAACACAAATTTTCTTTTCAGTTGCAAACTCCAATCCATACATATATATGGGGAGGTACCAGCTCCAACTAGGTTTTACAGTGAAAACTGCAGGAAATTCAAATCGGCACTAGGAAACAGACTGAGAAACCAGAGTAAAATTTTCTCCTGCAAACAGTTCCATTTGTGCTAGATGAACGAACGTCTCTACACATGCTCAGTTCTGAGAGATATCTGCATGTGAAAGCCGTCCTTCACCTAGCTTGTTGGGAACACAAAGTTTCTTTTCAGTTGCAAACTCCACTCCATAAATATACATGGCTTGGTACCAGCTCCAACTCGGTTTTACAGTGAAAACTGCAGGAACTTCAAACCGGCAGTAGGAAACAGTCTGAGAAACCAGAGTAAAATTTACCCCTGCAAACCGTTCCCTTTTTGCTAGATGAAGGAACGTCTCCCCAAATGCTCAGTTCTGAGAGATAATTGTGTGTGAAAGCCGTCTTTTACCTAGATTGTTGGAAACACAAAGTTTCTTTTCAGTTGCAAACTCCACTCCATACATATATATGGGGAGGTACGAACTCCAACTCGTTTTTACAGTGAAAACTGCAGGAACTTCAAACCGGCAGTAGGAAACAGTCTGAGAAACCAGAGTAAAATTTACTCCTGCAAACCGTTCCCTTTTTGCTAGATGAAGGAACGTCTCCCCACATGCTCAGTTCTGAGAGTTAATTGTGTGTGAAAGCCGTCCTTTACCTAGATTGTTGGAAACACAAAGTTTCTTTTCAGTTGCAAACTCCAATCCATACATATATATGGGGAGGTACCAGCTCCAACTAGGTTTTACAGTGAAAACTGCAGGAAATTCAAACCGGCACTAGGAAACAGACTGAGAAACCAGAGTAAAATTTTCTCCTGCAAACAGTTCCATTTGTGCTAGATGAACGAACGTCTCTACACATGCTCAGTTCTGAGAGATAAGTGTGTGTGAAAGCCGTCCTTCACCTAGCTTGTTGGGAACACAAAGTTTCTTTTCAGTTGCAAACTCCACTCCATACATATATATGGGGAGGTACTAGCTCCAACTCTGTTTTACAGTGAATACTGCAGGAAATTCAAACCGGCTAGGAAACAAAGTGAGAAACCAGAGTAAATGTTTCCCCTGCAAACCGTTCCCTTTGTGCTAGATGAAATAACGTCTCTCCTCATGATCATTTCTGAGAGATAAGTGTGTGTGAAAGCCTTAATTCACCTAGCGTGTTGGGAACACAAACTTTCTTTTCAGTTGCAAACTCCACTCCATACATATATATGGGGATGTATTAGCTCCTACTCAGTTTTACAGTGAAAACTGCAGGAACTTCAAACCGGCAGTAGGAAACAGACTGAGAAACCAGAGTAAAAGTTTGCCCTGTAACCCGTTCCCTTTGTTCTAGATGAAAGAACGTCTCTCCACATGCTCAGTTCTGAGAGATAAGTGTGTGTGAAAGCCGTCCTTCACCTATCTTTTTGGGAACACAAAGTTTATTTTCAGTTGGTAACTCCAATCCATACATATATATGTGGACGTACGAGCTCCAACAAGGTTTTACAGTGAAAACTGCAGGAATATCAAACCGGCACTAGGAAACAGATTGAGAAACCAGAGTAAATGTTTTTAATGCAAACAGTTCCATTTGTGCTAGATGAACGAACTTCTTTCCACATGCTCAGTTCTGAGTGATAAGTGTGTGTGAGAGCCGTCCTTCACCTAGCTTGTTGGGAACACAAAGTTTCTTTTCAGTTGCAAACTCCAATCCATACATATATATGAGGAGGTACTAGCTCCAACTCGGTTTTACAGTGAAAACTGCAGGAACTTCAAACCGGCAGTAGTAAACACACTGAGAATCCAGAGAAAAATTTCTCCTGCAACCCGTTCCCTTTGTGCTAGATGAACGAAAATCTCTCCACATGCTTAGTTCTGAGAGATAAGTGAGTGTGAAAGCCGTCCTTCACCTAGCTTGTTGGGAACACAAAGTTTCTTTTCACTTGCAAACTCCACTCCATACATATATATGGGGAGGTACTAGCTCCAACTCGGTTTTACAGTGAAAACTGCAGGAACTTCTAACCGGCACTAAGATACAGACTGAGAAACCAGAGTAAAAGTTTCCTCTTCAACCAGGTCCTTTTGTGCTAGATGAACGAACGTCTCTCCACATGCTCAATTCTGAGAGATAAGTGTGTGTGAATGCCGTCCTTCACCAAGCTTGTTGGGAACACAAAGTTTCTTTTCAGTTGCAAACTCAAATACATTCATATATATGGGGAGGTACTAGCTCCAACTCGGTTTTACAGAAGAAACTGCAGGAACGTCAAACAGGCATCATGAAAGAGACTGAGAAACCAGAGTAAAAGTTTCTCCTGCAACCAGTTCCCTTTGTGCTAGATGAACGAACGTCTCTCCACATGCTCAGTTCTGAGAGATAAGTGTGTGTGAAAGCCGTCCTTCACCTAGCTTGTTGGGAACACAAAGTTTTTTTCACTTGCAAATTCCACTCCTTACATATATATGGGGAGGTACTAGCTCCAACTCGGTTTTACAGTGAAAACTGCAGGAACTTCAAACAGGCATTAGGAAAGAGACTGAGAAACCAGAGTAAAAGTTTCTCCTGCAACCCGTTACCTTTGTGCTAGACGAACGAACGTCTCTCCACATGCTCAGTTCTGAGAGATAAGTGTGTGTGAAAGCCGTCCTTCAAGTAGCTTGTTGGGAACACAAAGTTTCTTTTCAGTTGCAAACTCCACTCCATAAATATATATGGCTAGGTACCAGCTCCAACTCGGTTTTACAGTGAAAACTGCAGGAACTTCAAACCTGCACTAGGAAACAGACTGAGAAACCAGAGTAAAAGTTTCTCCTGCAACCCGTTCCTTTTTCGCTAGATGAATGAACGTCTCTCCACATGCTCAGTTCTGAGAGATAATTGTGTGTGAAAGACGTACTTCCACTAGCTTTTTGGGAACACCAAGATTCTTTTCAGTTGGAAACTCCACTCCATACATATATATGGGGACGTACGAGCTCCAAATCTGTTTTACAGTGAAAACTGCAGGAACTTCAAAACGGCACTAGGAAACAGACTGACAATCCAGAGTAAAAGTTTCTCCTGCAACCCGTTACATTTGTGCTAGATGAACGAACGTCTCTCCACATGCTCAGTTCTGAGAGATAATTGTGTGTGAAAGGCGTCCTTCACATAGCTTGTTGGGAACACAAAGTTTTTTTTCAGTTGCAAACTCTACTCCATACATATATATGGGGTCGTACTAGCTCCAACACGGTTTTACAATGAAAAATGCCGGAACTTCACCGCGGCACTAGGAAACACACTGAGAAACCAGAGGAAAAGTTTCTCCTGCAACCCGTTTCCTTTGTGTTAGATGAATGAACGTCTCTCCTCATGCTCTGTTCTGAGTGAGAACTGTGTGTGAAAGCCGTCCTTCACCAAGATTTTTGGGAACACAAAGTTTCTTTTCAGTTGCAAACTCCACTCCACACATATATATGGGGAGGTACTTGCTCCAACTCGGATTTACAGTGAAAACTGCAGGAACTTCAAAACGGCACTAGGAAACAGACTGAGAAACCAGAGTAAAAGTTTCCCCTGCAAACCGTTCCTTTTGTGCTAGATGAACGAACGTCTCTCCACATGCTCAGTTCTGAGAGATAAGTGTGTGTGAAAGCCGTCCTTCACCTAGCTTGTTCAGAACACAAAGTTTCTTTTCACTTGCAAACTCCTATCCATACATATATATGGGGAGGTACAAGCTCCAACTCGGTTTTACAGTGAAAACTGCAGGAAATTCAAACCGGCACTAGGAAAAAGGATGAGAAACCAGAGTAAAATTTTCCCCTGCAACCCGTTCCCTTGGTGCTAGATGAACGAACCTCTCTCCACATGCTAAGTTCTGAGAAATAAATGAGTGTGAAAGCCGTCCTTCTCCTAGCTTGATGGGAACACAAATTTTCTTTTCAGTTGCACACTCCACTCCATACATATATATGGGGTGGTACTAGCTCCAACTCGGTTTTACAGTGAAAACTGCAGGAACGTCAAACCGGCAGTAGGAAACAGACTGAGAAACCAGAGTAAAAATTTCTCCTGCAAATCGTTCCCTTTCTGTTAGATGAACGAACGTCTCTCCACATGCCCAGTTCTTAGAGATAAGTGCTTGTGAAAGCCGTCCTTCACATAGCTTGTTGGGAAAACCAAGTTTCTTTTCAGTTGAAAACTCCACTCCATAAATATATATGTGGAGGTACGAGTTCCAACTCTGTTTTAGAGTGAAAACTGCAGGAACTTCAAACCGACAGTAGGAAACACACTGAGAAAACAGAATAAAATTTTCTTCTGCAACCCGTTCCTTTTGTGCTAGATGAACGAACGTCTCTCCACATGCTCAGTTCTGAGAGATAAGTGTGTGTGAAAGCCGTACTTCACCTAGCTTGTAGGGAACACAAAGTTTCTTTTCAGTTGCAATCTCCACTCCATACATATATATGGGGAGGTACTAGCTCCAACTCGGTTTTATAGTGAAAACTGCAGGAACTTCAAACCGGCAGTTGGAAACAGACTGAGAAACCAGAGTAAAAGTTTTTCCTGCAACCCGTTCCCTTTTTGCTAGATGAACGAACGTCTCTCCACATGCTCAGTTCTGAGGGATAAGTGCGTGGAAATTTGTCCTTCACTTAGCTTGTTGGGAACAAAAAGTTTCTTTTCAGTTGCAAACTCCACTCCATATATATATATGGGGAAGTACTAGCTCCAACTCGATTTTACAGAGAAAACTGCAGGAAATTCAAACCAAAACTAGGAAACAGACTGAGAAACCAGAGTAAAAGTTTCCCCTGCAACCCGTTCCTTTTTGCTAGATGAACGAACGTCTCTCCACATGCTCAGTTCTGAGAAATAAATGAGTGTGAAAGCCGTCCTTCTCCTAGCTTGATGGGAACACAAATTTTCTTTTCAGTTACAAACTCCACTCCATACATATATATGGGGAAGTACTAGCTCCAACTCGGTTTTACAGTGAAAACTGCAGGAACGTCAAACCGGCAGTAGGAAACAGACTGAGAAACCAGAGTAAAATTTTCTCCTGCAAATCGTTCCCTTTGTGCTAGATGAACGAACGTTTCTCCACATGCCCAGTTCTGAGAGATAAGTGCGTGTGAAAGCCGTCCTTCACCTAGCTTGTTGGGAAAACAAAGATTCTTTTCAGTTGAAAACTCCACTCCATAAATATATTTGCGGAGGTACGAGCTCCAACTCTGTTTTAGAGTGAAAACTGCAGGAACTTCAAACCGGCAGTAGGAAACAGACTGAGAAAACAGAATAAAATTTTCTCCTGCAACCCGTTCCTTTTGTGCTAGATGAACGAACGTCTCTCCACATGCTCAGTTCTGAGGGATAAGTGCGTGGAAAGCCGTCCTTCACTTAGCTTGTTGGGAACAAAAAGTTTCTTTTCAGTTGCAAACTCCACCCAATATATATATAAGGGGATGTACTAGCTCCAACTCGGTTTTACAGAGATAACTGCAGGAAATTCAAACCGACACTAGGAAACAGACTGTGAAACCAGAGAAAAGTTTACACTGCAAACCGTTCCTTTTGTGCTAGATGAACGAACGACTCTCCACATGCTCAGTTCTGAGAGATAAGTGTGTGTTAAAGCCGCCCTTAACCTAGCTTGTTGGGAACACAAAGTTTCTTTACAGTTGCAAATTCCACTCCATAATTATATATGTGGAGGTACAAGCTCCAACTCGGGTTTACAGTGAAAACTGCAGGAACATCAAACCGGCCGTAGGAAACAGACTGAGAAACCAGGGTATAATTTATCCTGCAAACCTTTCCCTTTGTTCTAGATGAACGAACGCCTTTCCACATGCTCAGTTCTGAGAGATAATTGTGTGTTAAAGCCGCCCTTCACCTAGCTTGTTGGGAACACAAAGTTTCTTTAGAGATGCTATCTCCATTCCACACATATATATGGGGAGGTACTTGCTCCAACTCGGATTTACAGTGAAAACTGCAGGAACTTCAAAACGGCACTAGGAAACAGACTGAAAAACCAGAGTAAATGTTTCCCCTGCAACCCTTTCCCTTTGTGCTAGATGAACGAACGTCTCTCCACATGCTCTGTTCTGAGAGATAAGTGTGTGTGAAAGCCGTACTTCACCTAGCTTGTAGGGAACACAAAGTTTCTTTTCACTTGCAAACTCCACTCCATACATATATATGTTGAGGTACTAGCTCCAACACAGTTTTACAGTGAAAACTGCAGGAACTTCAAACCGGCAGTAGGAAACAGACTGAGAAACGAGTGTAAAATTTCCTCCTGCAAACCGTTCCCTTTGTGCTAGATGAACGAACGTCTTTCCACATTCTCAGATCTGAGAGATCATTGTGTGTGAAAGCCGTCCTTCAACTAGATTGTTGGGAACACAAAGATTCTTTTCACTATCAAACTCCACTCCATACATATATATGGGGAGTTACATGCTCCAACTCTGAATTACAGTGAAAACTGCAGAAAATTCAAACCGGCACTAGGAAACAGACTGAGAAACCAGCGTAAAAGTTTCTCCTGCAACCCGTTCCCTTTTTGCTAGATGAACGAACGTCTCTCCACATGCCCAGTTCTGAGAAAAAATTGTGTGTGAAAGCCGTCCTTCACCTAGCTTGTTGGGAACACAAAGTTTCTTTTCAGTTGGTAACTATAATCCATACATATATATGGGGACGTATGAGCTCCAACTCGGTTTTACAGTGAAAACTGCAGGAAATTCAAACTGGCACTAGGAAACAGATTGAGGATCCAGAGTAAAACTTTCTAATGCAACCCGTTCCCTTTGTACTAGATGAACGAAGTTCTCCCCACATGCTCAGTTCTGAGTGATAAGTGTGTGTGGGAGCCGTCCTTCACCTACCTTTTGGGAACACAAAGTTTCTTTTCAGTTGCAAACTCCAATCCATACATATATATGGGGATGTACTAGCTCCAACTCGGTTATACAGTGATAACTGCAGGAACTTCAAACCGGCAGTAGGAAACAGACTGAGAAATCAGAGTAAAAGTTTCTCCTGCAACCCGTTCCCTTTGTTCTAGATGAACGAACGTCTTTCCACATGCTCAGTTCTGAGAGATATCTGCATGTGAAAGCCGTCCTTCAACTAGCTTGTTGGGAACACAAAGTTTCTTTTCAGTTGCAAACTCCACTCTATACATATATATGTGGAGGTATGAGATCCAACTCATTTTTACAGTGTAAACTGCAGGAACTTCAAACCGGCAGTAGGAAACAGACTGAGAAACCAGAGTAAAAGTTTCTCCTGCAACCCGTTCCCTTTGTACTGGATGAACGTACGTCTCTCCACATGCTAAGTTCTGAGAGATAAGTGTGTGTGAAAGCCGTAATTCACCTAGCTTGTTGGGAACACAAAGTTTCTTTACAGTTGCCAACTCCACTCCATACATATATATGGGGAGGTACGAACTCCAACTCGTTTTTACAGTGAAAACTGCAGGAACTTAAAACCGGCAGTAGGAAACAGTCTGAGAAACCAGAGTAAAATTTACACCTGCAAACCGTTCCCTTTTTGCTAGATGAAGGAACGTCTCCCCACATGCTCAATTCTGAGAGATAATTGTGTGTGAAAGACGTCCTTTACCTAGATTGTTGGAAACACAAAGTTTCTTTTCAGTTGCAAACTCCAATCCATACATATATATGGGGAGGTACCAGCTCCAACTAGGTTTTACAGTGAAAACTGCAGGAAATTCAAACCGGCACTAGGAAGCAGACTGAGAAACCAGAGTAAAATTTTCTCCTGCAAACAGTTCCATTTGTGCTAGATGAACGAACGTCTCTACACATGCTCAGTTCTGAGAGATAAGTGTGTGTGAAAGCCGTCCTTCACCTAGCTTGTTGGGAACACAAAGTTTCTTTTCACTTGCAAACTCCACACCATACATATATATGGGGAGGTACTAGTTCCAACTCTGTTTTACAGTGAAAACTGCAGGAAATTCAAACCGGCTAGGAAACAAAGTGAGAAACCAGAGTAAATGTTTCCCCTGCAAACTGTTCCCTTTTTGCTAGATGAAATAACGTCTCTCCTCATGCTCAGTTCTGAGAGATAAGTCTGTGTGAAAGCCTTAATTCACCTAGCGTGTTGGGAACACAAACTTTCTTTTCAGTTGCAAACTCCACTCCATACATATATATGGGGATGTACTAGCTCCTACTCAGTTTTACAGTGAAAACTGCAGGAACTTCAAACCGGCAGTAGGAAACAGACTGAGAAACCAGAGTAAAAGTTTGCCCTTTAACCCGTTCCCTTTGTGCTAGATGAAAGAACGTCTCTCCACATGCTCAGTTCTGAGAGATAAGTGTGTGTGAAAGCCGTCCTTCACCTATCTTTTTGGGAACACAAAGTTTATTTTCAGTTGGTAACTCCAATCCATACATATATATGTGGACGTACGAGCTCCAACACGGTTTTACAGTGAAAACTGCAGGAACATCAAACCGGCACTAGGAAACAGATTGAGAAACCAGAGTAAAAGTTTCCTCTTCAACCAGTTCCTTTTGTGCTAGATGAACGAACGTCTCTCCACATGCTCAATTCTGAGAGATAAGTGTGTGTGAATGCCGTCCTTCACCAAGCTTGTTGGGAACACAAAGTTTCTTTTCAGTTGCAAACTCAAATACATTCATATATATGGGGAGGTACTAGCTCCAACTCGGTTTTACAGAAGAAACTGCAGGAACGTCAAACAGGCATCATGAAAGAGACTGAGAAACCAGAGTAAAAGTTTCTCCTGCAACCAGTTCCCTTTGTGCTAGATGAACGAACGTCTCTCCACATGCTCAGTTCTGAGAGATAAGTGTGTGTGAAAGCCGTCCTTCACCTAGCTTGTTGGGAACACAAAGTTTTTTTCACTTGCAAATTCCACTCCTTACATATATATGGGGAGGTACTAGCTCCAACTCGGTTTTACAGTGAAAACTGCAGGAACTTCAAACCTTAGTAGGAAACAGACTGAGAAACCAGAGTAAAAGTTTCTCCTGCAACCCGTTACCTTTGTGCTAGACGAACGAACGTCTCTCCACATGCTCAGTTCTGAGAGATAAGTGTGTGTGAAAGCCGTCCTTCATCTAGCTTGTTGGGAACACAAAGTTTCTTTTCAGTTGCAAACTCCACTCCATACATATAAATGGGGATGTACTAGCTCCAACTCGGGTTTACAGTGAAAACTGCAGGAACTTCAAACCGGCACTAGGAAACAGACTGAGAAACCAGAGTAAAAGTTTCTCCTGCAACCCGTTCCCTTTGTGCTAGATGAAAGAACGCCTCTCCATATGCTCAGTTCTGAGGGATAAGTGGGTGTGAACGCCGTCCTTCAAGTAGCTTGTTGGGAACACAAAGTTTCTTTTCAGTTGCAAACTCCACTCCATAAATATATATGGCTAGGTACCAGCTCCAACTCGGTTTTACAGTGAAAACTGCAGGAACTTCAAACCGGCACTAGGAAACAGACTGAGAAACCAGAGTAAAAGTTTCTCCTGCAACCCGTTCCTTTTTTGCTAGATGAATGAACGTCTCTCCACATGCTCAGTTCTGAGAGATAATTGTGTGTGAAAGACGTACTTCCACTAGCTTTTTGGGAACACCAAGATTCTTTTCAGTTGGAAACTCCACTCCATACATATATATGGGGACGTACGAGCTCCAAATCTGTTTTACAGTGAAAACTGCAGGAACTTCAAAACGGCACTAGGAAACAGACTGACATTCCAGAGTAAAAGTTTCTCCTGCAACCCGTTACCTTTGTGCTAGATGAACGAACGTCTCTCCACATGCTCAGTTCTGAGAGATAAATGTGTGTGAAAGGCGTCCTTCACATAGCTTGTTGGGAACACATAGTTTTTTTTCAGTTGCAAACTCCACTCCATACATATATATGGGGTCGTACTAGCTCCAACACGGTTTTACAGTGAAAAATGCAGGAACTTCACCCCGGCACTAGGAAACACACTGAGAAACCAGAGGAAAAGTTTCTCCTGCAACCCGTTTCCTTTGTGTTAGATGAATGAACGTCTCTCCTCATGCTCTGTTCTGAGTGAGAACTGTGTGTGAAAGCCGTCCTTCACCAAGCTTGTTGGGAACACAAAGATTCTTTTCAGTTGCAAACTCCACTCCACACATATATATGGGGAGGTACTTGCTCCAACTCGGATTTACAGTGAAAACTGCAGGAAATTCAAAACGGCACTAGGAAACAGACTGAGAAACCAGAGTAAAAGTTTCCCCTGCAAACCGTTCCTTTTGTGCTAGATGAACGAACGTCTCTCCACATGCTCAGTTCTGAGAGATAAGTGTGTGTGAAAGCCGTCCTTCACCTAGCTTGTTCGGAACACAAAGTTTCTTTTCACTTGCAAACTCCTATCCATACATATATATGGGGAGGTACAAGCTCCAACTAGGTTTTACAGTGAAAACTGCAGGAAATTCAAACCGGCACTAGGAAAAAGGATGAGAAACCAGAGTAAAATTTTCCCCTGCAACCCGTTCCCTTGGTGCTAGATGAACGAACCTCTCTCCACATGCTCAGTTCTGAGAAATAAATGAGTGTGAAAGCCGTCCTTCTCCTAGCTTGATGGGAACACAAATTTTCTTTTCAGTTGCAAACTCCACTCCATACATATATATGGGGTGGTACTAGCTCCAACTCGGTTTTACAGTGAAAACTGCAGGAACGTCAAACCGGCAGTAGGAAACAGACTGAGAAACCAGAGTAAAAATTTCTCCTGCAAATCGTTCCCTTTCTGCTAGATGAACGAACGTCTCTCCACATGCCCAGTTCTTAGAGATAAGTGCGTGTGAAAGCCGTCCTTCACCTAGCTTGTTGGGAAAACCAAGTTTCTTTTCAGTTGAAAACTCCACTCCATAAATATATATGCGGAGGTACGAGCTCCAACTCTGTTTTAGAGTGAAAACTGCAGGAACTTCAAACCGGCAGTAGGAAACAGACTGAGAAACCAGAGTAAAATTTCTTCCTGCAAACCGTTCCCTTTGTGCTAGATGAACGAACGTTTGTCCACATGCTCAGTTCTGAGAGATAATTGTGCGTGAAAGCCGTCCTTCAACTAGATTGTTGGTACACAAAGTTTCTTTTCACTTGCAAACTCCACTCCATACATATATATGCGGAGTTACTAGCTCCAATGCGGTTTTACAGTGAAAACTGCAGGAACTTCAAACCGACAGTAGGAAACAGACTGAGAAAACAGAATAAAATTTTCTTCTGCAACCCGTTCCTTTTGTGCTAGATGAACGAACGTCTCTCCACATGCTCAGTTCTGAGAGATAAGTGTTTGTGAAAGCCGTACTTCACCTAGCTTGTAGGGAACACAAAGTTTCTTTTCAGTTGCAATCTCCACTTCATACATATATATGGGGAGGTACTAGCTCCAACTCGGTTTTACAGTGAAAACTGCAGGAACTTCAAACCGGCAGTTGGAAACAAACTGAGAAACCAGAGTAAAAGTTTTTCCTGCAACCCGTTCCCATTTTGCTAGATGAACGAACGTCTCTCCACATGCTCAGTTCTGAGGGATAAGTGCGTGGAAAGTTGTCCTTCACTTAGCTTGTTGGGAACAAAAAGTTTCTTTTCAGTTGCAAACTCCACTCCATATATATATATGGGGATGTACTAGCTCCAACTCGGTTTTACAGAGAAAACTGCAGGAAATTCAAACCAAAACTAGGAAACAGACTGAGAAACCAGAGTAAAAGTTTCCCCTGCAACCCGTTCCCTTTGTGCTAGATGAACGAACGTCTCTCCACATGCTCAGTTCTGAGAAATAAATGAGTGTGAAAGCCGTCCTTCTCCTAGCTTGATGGGAACACAAATTTTCTTTTCAGTTACAAACTCCACTCCATACATATATATGGGGAGGTACTAGCTCTAACTCGGTTTTACAGTGAAAACTGCAGGAACGTCAAACCGGCAGTAGGAAACAGACTGAGAAACCAGAGTAAAATTTTCTCCTGCAAATCGTTCCCTTTGTGCTAGATGAACGAACGTTTCTCCACATGCCCAGTTCTGAGAGATAGTGCGTGTGAAAGCCGTCCTTCACTTAGCTTGTTGGGAAAACAAAGTTTCTTTTCAGTTGAAAACTCCACTCCATAAATATATTTGCAGAGGTACGAGCTCCAACTCTGTTTTAGAGTGAAAACTGCAGGAACTTCAAACCGACAGTAGGAAACAGACTGAGAAACCAGAGTAAAATTTCTTCCTGCAAACCGTTCCCTTTGTGCTAGATGATCGAAAGTTTCTCCACATGCTCAGTTCTGAGAGATAATTGTGCGTGAAAGCCGTCCTTCACCTAGAATGTTGGGAACACAAAGTTTCTTTTCACTTGCAAACTCCACTCCATAAATATATATGGGGAGTTAATAGCTCCAACTCTGTTTTACAGTGAAAACTGCAGGAACTTCAAACCGACAGTAGGAAACAGACTGAGAAAACAGAATAAAATTTTCTCCTGCAACCCGTTCCTTTTGTGCTAGATGAATGAACGTCTCTCCACATGCTCAGTTCTGAGGGATAAGTGCGTGGAAAGCCGTCCTTCACTTAGCTTGTTGGGAACAAAAAGTTTCTTTTCAGTTGCAAACTCCACCCAATATATATATAAGGGGATGTACTAGCTCCAACTCGGTTTTACAGAGATAACTGCAGGAAATTCAAACCGAAACTAGGAAACAGACTGTGAAACCAGAGAAAAGTTTACACAGCAACCCGTTCCTTTTGTGCTGGATGAACGAACGCCTCTCCACATGCTCAGTTCTGAGAGATAAGTGTGTGTTAAAGCCGCCCTTAACCTAGCTTGTTGGGAACACAAAGTTTCTTTACAGTTGCAAATTCCACTCCATAATTATATATGTGGAGGTACAAGCTCCAACTCGGGTTTACAGTGAAAACTGCAGGAACATCAAACCGGCCGTAGGAAACAGACTGAGAAACCAGGGTATAATTTATCCTGCAAACCTTTCCCTTTGTGCTAGATGAACGAACGTCTCTCCACATGCCCAGTTCTGAGAGATATGTGTGTGTGAATCCCATTCTTCACCCTGCTTGTTGGGAACACAAAGTTGCTTTTCAGTTGCAAACTCCACTGCATATATATATATGGGAATGTGCTAGCTCCAACTCGGATTTACCGTGAAAAGTGCAGGAACTTCATAACGGCACTAGGAAACAGACTGAGAAACCAGAGTAAAGTTTCTCCTGCAACCCGTTCCCTTTGTGCTAGATGAACGAACGCCTTTCCACACGCTCAGTTCTGAGAGATAATTGTGTGTTAAAGCCGCCCTTCACCTAGCTTGTTGGGAACACAAAGTTTCTTTACAGTTGCTATCTCCACTCCAAACATATATATGGGGAGGTACTTGCTCCAACTCGGATTTACAGTGAAAACTGCAGGAACTTCAAAACGGCACTAGGAAACAGACTGAAAAACCAGAGTAAATGTTTCCCCTGCAACCCTTTCCCTTTGTGCTAGATGAACGAACGTCTCTCCACATGCTCTGTTCTGAGAGATAAGTGTGTGTGAAAGCCGTACTTCACCTAGCTTGTAGGGAACACAAAGTTTCTTTTCAGTTGCAATCTCCACTCCATACATATATATTGGGAGGTACTAGCTCCAACTCGGTTTTACAGTGAAAACTGCAGGAATTTCAAAACGGCAGTAGGAAACAGACTGAGAAACCAGAGTAAAAGTTTTTCATGCAACCCGTTCCCTTTTTGCTAAATGAACGAACGTCTCTCCACATGCTCAGTTCTGAGGGATAAGTGCGTGGAAAGCCTTCCTTCACTTACCTTGTTGGGAACAAAAAGTTTCTTTTCAGTTGCAAACTCCACTCCATATATATATATGGGGATGTACTAGCTCCAACTCGGTTTTACAGAGAAAACTGCAGGAAATTCAAACCGACACTAGGAAACAGCCTGAGAAACCAGAGTAAAGTTTACACTGCAACCCGTTCCCTTTGTGCTAGATGAACGAACGTCTCTCCACATGCTCAGTTCTGAGAGATAAGTCTGTGTTAAAGCCGCCCTTAACCTAGCTTGTTGGGAACACAAAGTTTCTTTATAGTTGCAAATTCCACTCCATAAATATATATGTGGAGTTAAAGCTCCAACTCAGTTTTACAGTGAATACTGCAGGAACATCAAACCGGCCGTAGGAAACAGACTGACAAACCAGGGTAAAATTTATCCTGCAAACTTTCCCTTTGTGCTAGATGAACGAACACCTCTCCACATGCCCAGTTCTGAGAGATATGTGTGTGTGAATGCCATCCTTCACCTAGCTTGTTGGGAACACAAAGTTTCTTTTCAGTTGCAAACTCCACTGTATATATATATATGGGGATGTGCTAGCTCCAACTCAGTTTTACAGTGAAAACTGCAGGAACTTCATAACGGCACTAGGAAACAGACTGAGAAACCAGAGTAAAGTTTCTCCTGCAAACCGTTCCCTTTGTGCTAGATGAACGAACGTCTCTCCACATGCTCAGTTCTGAGAGATAAGTGTGTGTGAAAGCCGTCCTTCAAATAGCTTGTTGGGAACACAAAGTTTCTTTTCACTTGCAAAATCCACTCCATACATATATATGGGGAGGTACAAGCTCCAACTCGGTTTTACAGTGAAAAATGCAGGAACTTCAAACCGGCACTAGGAAAAAGAATGAGAAACCAGAGTAAAATTTTCCCCTGCAACCCGTTCCCTTGGTGCTAGATGAACGAATCTCTCTCCACATGCTCAGTTCTGAGAAATAAATGAGTGTGAAAGCCGTCCTTCTCCTAGCTTGATGGGAACACAAATTTTCTTTTCAGTTGAAAACTCCACTCCATACATATATATGGGGAGGTACTAGCTCCAACTCGGTTTACAGAGAAAACTGCAGGAATTTCAACCTGGCAGTAGGAAACAGACTGAGAAACCAGAGTAAAAATTTCTCTTGCAAATCGTTCCCTTTGTGCTAGATGAACGAACGTATCTCCACATGCCCAGTTCTGAGAAATAAGTGCGTGTGAAAGCCGTCCTTCACCTAGCTTGTTGGGAACACAAAGTTTCTTTTCAGCAGAAAACTCCACTCCATAAATATATATGCGGTGGTACGAGCTCCAACTCTGTTTTAGAGTGAAAAATGCAGGAACTTCAAACCGGCAGTAGGAAACAGACTCAGAAACCAGAGTAAAATTTCTTCCTGCAAACCGTTCCCTTTGTGCTAGATGAACGAACGTCTTTCCACATGCTCAGTTCTGAGAGATAATTGTGCGTGAAAGCCGTCCTTCACCTAGATTGTTGGGAACACAAAGTATCTTTTCACTTGCAAACTCCACTCCATACATATATATGGGGAATTACTAGCTCCAACTCGGTTTTACAGTGAAAACTGCAGGAAATTCAAAGCGGCAGTAGGAAACACACTAAGAAACCAGAGTAAAATTTTCTTCTGCAACCCGTTCATTTTGTGCTAGATGAACGAACGTCTCTCCACATGCTCAGTTCTGAGAGATAAGTGTGTGTGAAAGCCGTACTTCACCTAGCTTGTAGGGAACAAAAAGTTTCTTTTCAGTTGCAAACTCCACTCCATACATATATATGGGGAGGTACTAGCTCCAACTCGGATTTACAGTGAAAACTGCAGGAAATTCAAAACGGCACTATGAAACAGACTGAGAAACCAGAGTAAAAGTTTCCCCTGCAACCCGTTCCCTTTGTGCTAGATGAACGAACGTCTCTCCACATGCTCAGTTCTGAGAGATAAGTGTGTGTGAAAGCCGTCCTTCACGTAGCTTGTTGGGAACACAAAGTTTCTTTTCAGTTGCAAACTCCTATCCATACATATATATGGGGAGGTACAAGCTCCAACTCGGTTTTACAGTGAAAACTGCAGGAAATTCAAACCGGCACTAGGAAAAAGAATGAGAAACCAGAGTAAAATTTTCCCCTGCAGCCCGTTCCCTTGGTGCTAGATGAACGAACCTCTCTCAACATGCTCAGTTATGAGAAATAAATGAGTGTGATAGCCGTCCTTCTCTTGCTTGATGGGAACACAATTTTTCTTTTCAGTTACAAACTCCACTCCATACATATATATGGGGAGGTACTAGCTCCAACTCGGTTTAACAGTGAAAACTGCAGGAACGTCAAACCGGCAGTAGGAAACAGACTGAGAAACCAGAGTAAAAATTTCTCCTGCAAATCGTTCCCTTTGTGCTAGATGAACGATCGTTTCTCCACATGCCCAGTTCTGAGAGATAAGTGCGTGTGAAAGCCGTCCTTCACCTAGAATGTTGGGAACACAAAGTTTCTTTTCACTTGCAAACTCCACTCCATACATATATATGGGGAGTTACTAGCTCCAACTCTGTTTTACAGTGAAAACTGCAGGAACTCCAAACCGACAGTAGGAAACAGACTGAGAAAACAGAATAAAATTTTCTTCTGCAACCCGTTCCTTTTGTGCTAGATGAACGAACGTCTCTCCACATGCTCAGTTCTGAGAGATAAGTGTGTGTGAAAGCCGTCCTTCACCTAGCTTGTTGGGAACACAAAGTTTCTTTTCAGTTGCAAACTCCTATCCATACATATATATGGGGAGGTACAAGCTCCAACTCGGTTTTACAGTGAAAACTGCAGGAAATTCAAACCGGCACTAGGAAAAAGAATGAGAAACCAGAGTAAAATTTTCCCCTGCAGCCCGTTCCCTTGGTGCTAGATGAACGAACCTCTCTCAACATGCTCAGTTCTGAGAAATAAATGAGTGTGATAGCCGTCCTTCTCTTGCTTGATGGGAACACAAATTTTCTTTTCAGTTACAAACTCCACTCCATACATATATATGGGGAGGTACTAGCTCCAACTCGGTTTAACAGTGAAAACTGCAGGAACGTCAAACCGGCAGTAGGAAACAGACTGAGAAACCAGAGTAAAAATTTCTCCTGCAAATCGTTCCCTTTGTGCTAGATGAACGATCGTTTCTCCACATGCCCAGTTCTGAGAGATAAGTGCGTGTGAAAGCCGTCCTTCACCTAGAATGTTGGGAACACAAAGTTTCTTTTCACTTGCAAACTCCACTCCATACATATATATGGGGAGTTACTAGCTCCAAGTCTGTTTTACAGTGAAAACTGCAGGAACTCCAAACCGACAGTAGGAAACAGACTGAGAAAACAGAATAAAATTTTCTTCTGCAACCCGTTCCTTTTGTGCTAGATGAACGAACTTCTCTCCACATGCTCAGTTCTGAGAGATAAGTGTGTGTGAAAGCCGTACTTCACCCAGCTTGTAGGGAACACAAAGTTTCTTTTCAGTTGCAATCTCCACTCCATACATATATATGGGGAGGTACAAGCTCCAACTCGTGTTTACAGTGAAAACTGCATGAACATCAAACCGGCCGTAGGAAACAGACTGAGAAACCAGGGTAAAATTTACCCTGCAAACCTTTCCCTTTGTGCTAGATGAACGAACGTCTCTCCACATGCCCAGTTCTGAGAGATATGTGTGTGTGAATGCCATTCTTCACCTAGCTTGTTGGGAACACAAAGTTTCTTTTCAGTTTCAAACTCCACTGCATATATATATATGGGAATGTGCTAGCTCCAACTCGGTTTTACCGTGAAAAGTGCAGGAACTTCATAACGGCACTAGGAAACAGACTGAGAAACCAGAGTAAAGTTTCTCCTGCAACCTGTTCCCTTTCTGCTAGATGAACGAACGTCTCTCCACATGCTCAGTTCTGAGAGATAAGTGTCTGTGAAAGCCGTCCTTCACCTAGCTTGTTGGGAACACAAAGTTTCTTTTCAGTTGCTAACTCCACTCCATACATATATATGGGGAGGAACTAGCACCAACTCGGTTTTAAGGTGAAAACTGCAGGAACTTCAAACCGGCAGTAGGAAACAGACTGAGAAACCAGAGTAAAAGTTTCTCCTGCAAACCGTTCCCTTTGTGCTACATTAACAAAAGTCTCTACACATGCTCAGTTCTGAGAGATAAGTGTGTGTGAAAGCCGTCCTTCACCTAGCTTGATGGGAACACGAAGTTTCTTTTCAGTTGCAAATTCCACTCCATACATATATATGGGGATGTTCTAGCTCCAACTCGATATTACAGTGAAAACTTCAGGAACTTCAAACCTGCACTAGGAAACAGACTGAGAAACCAGAGTAAAAGTTTAACCTGCATCCCGTTCCCTTTGTGCTAGATGAACGAACGCCTCTCCACATGCTCAGTTCTGAGAGATAATTGTGTGTTAAAGCCGACCTTCACCTAGCTTGTTGGGAACACAAAGTTTCTTTACAGTTGCTATCTCCACTCCACACATATATATGGGGAGGTACATGCTCCAACTCGGATTTACAGTGAAAACTGCAGGAACTTCAAACCGGCAGTAGGAAACAGACTGAGATACCAGAGTAAAATTTCTTCCTGCAAAGCGTTCCCTTTGTGCTAGATGAACGAACGTCTCTCCACATGCTCAGTTCTGAGAGATAATTGTTCGTGAAAGCCGTCCTTCACCTAGATTGTTGGGAACACAAAGTTTCTTTTCACTTGCAAACTCCACTCCATACATATATATGGGGAGGTACTAGCTCCAACTCGATTTTACAGTGAAAAATGCAGGAACTTCAACCCGGCAGTAGGAAACAGACTGAGAAACCAGAGTATAAGTTTCTCCTGCAACCCGTTCCCTTTTTGCTATATGAACGAACGTCTCTCCACATGCTCGGTTCTAAGGGATAAGTGCGTGGAAAGCCGTCCTTCACTTAGCTTGTTGGGGACAAAAAGTTTCTTTTCAGTTGCAAACTCCACTCCACACATATATATTGGGACGTACTTGCTCCTACTCGGATTTACAGTGAAAACCGCAGGAACTTCAAAACGACACTAGGAAACAGACTGAGAAACCAAAGTAAAAGTTTCCCCTGCAACCCTTTCCCTTTGTGCTAGATGAACGAACGTCTCTCCACATGCTCAGTTCTGAGAGATAAGTGTGTGTGAAAGCCGTCCTTCACCTAGCTTGTTGGGAACACAAAGTTTCTTTTCACTTGCTAACTCCACTCCATAAATATATATGGGGAGGTACAAGCTCCAACTCGGTTTTACAGTGAAAACTGCAGGAAATTCAAACCGGCACTAGGAAAAAGAATGAGAAACCAGAGTAAAATTTTCCCCTGCAAACTGTTCCCTTGGTGCTAGATGAACGAACGTCTCTCCACATGCTCAGTTCTGAGAAATAAATGAGTGTGAAAGCCGTCCTTCTCCTAGCTTGATGGGAACACAAATTTTCTTTTCAGTTGCAAACTCCACTCCATATATATATATGGGGATGTACTAGCTCCAACTCGGTTTTACAGAGAAAACTGCAGGAAATTCAAACCGGCAGTAGGAAACAGACTGAGAAACCAGAGTAAAATTTCCCCTGCAACCCGTTCCCTTTGTGCTAGATGAACGAACGCCTCTCCACATTCTCAGTTCTGAGAGATAAGTGTGTGTTAAAGCCGCCCTTAACCTAGCTTGTTGGGAACACAAAGTTTCTTTACAGTTGCAAATTCCACTCCATAATTATATATGTGGAGGTACAAGCTCCAAATCGTGTTTATAGTGAAAACTGCAGGAACATCAAACCGGCCGAAGGAAACAGACTGAGAAACCAGAGTAAAATTTATCCTGCAAACCTTTCCCTTTGTGCTAGATGAACGAACGTCTCTCCACATCCCCAGTTCTGAGAGATATGTGTGTGTGAATGCCATCCTTCACCTAGCTTGTTGGGAACACAAAGTTTCTTTTCAGTTGCAAACTCCACTGCATATATATATATGGGGATGTGCTAGCTCCAACTTGTTTTTACAGTGAAAACTGCAGGAACTTCAAACCGGCACTAGGAAACAGACTGAGAAACCAGAGTAAAAGTTTAACCTGCAACCCGTTCCCTTTGTGCTAGATGAATGAACGCCTCTCCACATGCTCAGTTCTGAGAGATAATTGTGTGTTAAAGCCGCCCTTCACATAGCTTGTTGGGAACACAAAGTTTCTTTACAATTGCAAACTCCTCTCCTTAAATATATATGGGGAGGTACAAGCTCTAAGTCGTTTTTACAGTGAAAACTGCAGGAACTTCAAACCGGCATTAGGAAACAGACTGAGAAACCAGAGTAAAAGTTTCTCCTGCAACCCGTTCCCTTTGTGCTAAATGAACGAACGTCTCTCCACATGCTCACTTCTAAGAGATAAGTGTGTGTGAAGCCGTCCTTCACCTAGCTTGTTGGGAACACAATGTTTCTTTTCAGTTGGAAACTCCACTCCATACATATATATGGGGACGTACGAGCTCCAACTCGGTTTTACAGTGAAAACTGCAGGAACTTCAAACCAGCACTAGGAAGTAGACTGAGAAACCAAAGTATATTTTCTCCTGCAAACCGTTCCTTTGTGCTAGATGAACGAAGGTATCTACACATGCTCAGTTCTGAGAGATAAGTGCGTGTGAAAGCCGTCCTTCACATAGCTTGTTGGGAACAGAAAGTTTCTTTTCAGTTGCAAACTCCACTAAATACATATATATGGGGAGTTACTAGCTCCAACTCTTTTTTACAGTGAAAACTGCAGGAAATTCAGACCGGCAGTAGGAAACAGACTGAGAAACCAGAGTAAAATTTTCTTTTGCAACCCGTTCGTTTTGTGCTAGATGAACGAACGTCTCTCCACATTCTCAGTTCTGAGAGATAAGTGTGTGTGAAAGCCTTCCTTCACCTAGCTTGTTCGGAACACAAAGTTTCTTTTCACTTGCAAACTCCTCTCCATACATATATATGGGGAGGTACAAGCTCCAACTCGGTTTTACAGTGAAAACTGCAGGAAATTCAAACCGGCACTAGGAAAAAGAATGAGAAACCAGAGTAAAATTTTCCCCTGCAGCCCGTTCCCTTGGTGCTAGATGAACGAACCTCTCTCCACATGCTCAGTTCTGAGAAATAAATGAGTGTTAAAGCCGTCCTTCTCCTAGCTTGATGGGAACACAAATTTTCTTTTCAGTTGCAAACTCCACTCCATACATATATATGGGGAGGTACTAGCTCCAACTCGGTTTTACAGTGAAAACTGCAGGAACGTCAAACCGGCAGTAGGAAACAGACTGAGAAACCAGAGTAAAAATTTCTCCTGCAAATCGTTCCCTTTGTGCTAGATGAACTAACGTTTCTCCTCATGCCCAGTCCTGAGAGATAAATGCGTGTGAAAGCCGTCCTTCACCTAGCTTGTTGGGAAAACAAAGTTTCTTTTCAGTTGAAAACTCCACTCCATTAATATATTTGCGGAGGTACGAGCTCCAACTCTGTTTTAGAGTGAAACCTGCAGGAATTTCAA
Source organism: Camelus bactrianus (assembly GCF_048773025.1). Taxonomy (NCBI): domain Eukaryota; kingdom Metazoa; phylum Chordata; class Mammalia; order Artiodactyla; family Camelidae; genus Camelus; species Camelus bactrianus. Next base: position 81,255,572 of record NC_133542.1, on the reverse strand, counting down.
ACCGGCAGTAGGAAACAGACTGAGAAACCTGATTAAAATTTCTTCCTGCACACCGTTCCCTTTGTGCTAGATGAGCGAACGTTTCTCCACATGCTCAGTTCTGAGAGATAATTGTGCATGAAAGCCGTCCTTCACCTAGAATGTTTGGAACACAAAGTTTCTTTTCAGTTGCAAACTCCACTACATATATATATATGGGGAGTTACTAGCTCCAACTCTGTTTTACAGTGAAAACTGCAGGAACTTTAAACCGACAGTAGGAAACAGACTGAGAAAACAGAATAAAATTTTTTCTGCAACCCGTTCCTTTTGTGCTAGATGAACGAACGTCTCACCACATGCTCAGTTCTGAGAGATAAGTGTGTGTGAAAGCCTTACTTCACCTAGCTTGTAGGGAACACAAAGTATCTTTTCAGTTGCAATCTCCACTCCATACATATATATGGGGAGGTACAAGATCCAACTCCGTTTTACAGTGAAAACTGCAGGAACTTCAAATCGGCAGTAGGAAACAGACTGAGAAACCAGAGTAAAAGCTTCTCCTGCAACCCGATCCCTTTTTGCTAGATGAACGAACGTCTCTCCACATGCTCGGTTCTGAGGGATAAGTGCGTGGAAAGCCGTCCTTCACTTAGCTTGTTGGGAACAAAAATTTTCTTTTCAGTTGCAATCTCCACTCCATATATATATATGGGGAAGTACTAGTTCCAACTCGGTTTTACAGAGATAACTGCAGGAAATTCAAACTGACACTAGGAAACAGACTGAGAAACCAGAGTAAAAGTTTCCCCTGCAACCCGTTCCATTTGTGCTAGATGAACGAACGCCTCTCCACATGCTCAGTTCTGAGAGATAAGTGTGTGTTAAAGCCGCCCTTAACCTAGCTTGTTGGGAACACAAAGTTTCCTTACAGTTGCAAATTCCACTCCATAAATATATATGTGGAGGTACAAGCTCCAACTCGGGTTTACAGTGAAAACTGCAGGAACATCAAACCGGCCTTAGGAAACAGACTGAGAAACCAGAGTAAAAGTTTCTCCTGCAAACTTTTCCCTTTGTGCTAGATGAACGAACATCTCTCCACATGCCCAGTTCTGAGAGATATGTGTGTGTGAATGCCATCCTTCACCTAGCTTGTTGGGAACACAAAGTTTCTTTACAGTTGCTTTCTCCACTCCACACATATATATGGGGAGGTACTTGCTCCAACTCGGATTTACAGTGAAAACTGCAGGAACTTCAAACCGGCAGTAGGAAACAGACTGAGATACCAGAGTAAAATTTCTACCTGCAAACCGTTCCCTTTGTGCTAGATGAACGAACGTCTCTCCACATGCTCAGTTCTGAGAGATAATAGTTCGTGAAAGCCGTCCTTCACCTAGATTGTTGGGAACACAAAGTTTCTTTTCAATTGCAAACTCCACTCCATACATATATATGGGGAGTTACTAGCTCCAACTCGATTTTACAGTGAAAACTGCAGGAACTTCAAACCGGCAGTAGGAAACAGACTGAGAAATTAGAGTAAAATTTTCTTCTGCAACCCGTTCCTTTTGTGCTAGATGAACGAACGTCTCTCCACATGCTCGGTTCTAAGGGATAAGTGCGTGGAAAGCCGTCCTTCACTTAGCTTGTTGGGGACAAAAAGTTTCTTTTCAGTTGCAAACTCCACTCCACACATATATATTGGGACGTACTTGCTCCTACTCGGATTTACAGTGAAAACCGCAGGAACTTCAAAACGACACTAGGAAACAGACTGAGAAACCAGAGTAAAAGTTTCCCCTGCAACCCTTTCCCTTTGTGCTAGATGAACGAACGTCTCTCCACATGCTCAGTTCTGAGAGATAAGTGTGTGTGAAAGCCGTCCTTCACCTAGCTTGTTGGGAACACAAAGTTTCTTTTCACTTGCTAACTCCACTCCATAAATATATATGGGGAGGTACAAGCTCCAACTCGGTTTTACAGTGAAAACTGCAGGAAATTCAAACCGGCACTAGGAAAAAGAATGAGAAACCAGAGTAAAATTTTCCCCTGCAAACTGTTCCCTTGGTGCTAGATGAACGAACGTCTCTCCACATGCTCAGTTCTGAGAAATAAATGAGTGTGAAAGCCGTCCTTCTCCTAGCTTGATGGGAACACAAATTTTCTTTTCAGTTGCAAACTCCACTCCATATATATATATGGGGATGTACTAGCTCCAACTCGGTTTTACAGAGAAAACTGCAGGAAATTCAAACCGGCAGTAGGAAACAGACTGAGAAACCAGAGTAAAATTTCCCCTGCAACCCGTTCCCTTTGTGCTAGATGAACGAACGCCTCTCCACATTCTCAGTTCTGAGAGATAAGTGTGTGTTAAAGCCGCCCTTAACCTAGCTTGTTGGGAACACAAAGTTTCTTTACAGTTGCAAATTCCACTCCATAATTATATATGTGGAGGTACAAGCTCCAAATCGTGTTTATAGTGAAAACTGCAGGAACATCAAACCGGCCGAAGGAAACAGACTGAGAAACCAGAGTAAAATTTATCCTGCAAACCTTTCCCTTTGTGCTAGATGAACGAACGTCTCTCCACATCCCCAGTTCTGAGAGATATGTGTGTGTGAATGCCATCCTTCACCTAGCTTGTTGGGAACACAAAGTTTCTTTTCAGTTGCAAACTCCACTGCATATATATATATGGGGATGTGCTAGCTCCAACTTGTTTTTACAGTGAAAACTGCAGGAACTTCAAACCGGCACTAGGAAACAGACTGAGAAACCAGAGTAAAAGTTTAACCTGCAACCCGTTCCCTTTGTGCTAGATGAATGAACGCCTCTCCACATGCTCAGTTCTGAGAGATAATTGTGTGTTAAAGCCGCCCTTCACATAGCTTGTTGGGAACACAAAGTTTCTTTACAATTGCAAACTCCTCTCCTTAAATATATATGGGGAAGTACAAGCTCTAAGTCGTTTTTACAGTGAAAACTGCAGGAACTTCAAACCGGCATTAGGAAACAGACTGAGAAACCAGAGTAAAAGTTTAACCTGCAACCCGTTCCCTTTGTGCTAGATGAATGAACGCCTCTCCACATGCTCAGTTCTGAGAGATAATTGTGTGTTAAAGCCGCCCTTCACATAGCTTGTTGGGAACACAAAGTTTCTTTACAATTGCAAACTCCTCTCCTTAAATATATATGGGGAGGTACAAGCTCTAAGTCGTTTTTACAGTGAAAACTGCAGGAACTTCAAACCGGCATTAGGAAACAGACTGAGAAACCAGAGTAAAAGTTTCTCCTGCAACCCGTTCCCTTTGTGCTAAATGAACGAACGTCTCTCCACATGCTCACTTCTAAGAGATAAGTGTGTGTGAAGCCGTCCTTCATCTAGCTTGTTGGGAACACAATGTTTCTTTTCAGTTGGAAACTCCACTCCATACATATATATGGGGACGTACGAGCTCCAACTCGGTTTTACAGTGAAAACTGCAGGAACTTCAAACCAGCACTAGGAAGTAGACTGAGAAACCAAAGTATATTTTCTCCTGCAAACCGTTCCTTTGTGCTAGATGAACGAAGGTATCTACACATGCTCAGTTCTGAGAGATAAGTGCGTGTGAAAGCCGTCCTTCACATAGCTTGTTGGGAACAGAAAGTTTCTTTTCAGTTGCAAACTCCACTAAATACATATATATGGGGAGTTACTAGCTCCAACTCTTTTTTACAGTGAAAACTGCAGGAAATTCAGACCGGCAGTAGGAAACAGACTGAGAAACCAGAGTAAAATTTTCTTTTGCAACCCGTTCGTTTTGTGCTAGATGAACGAACGTCTCTCCACATGCTCAGTTCTGAGAGATAAGT